>NC_090921.1:1372615800-1373240800 GCF_040938575.1 Ambystoma mexicanum | reverse complement strand
TCACCTCTGTCTGCGAATAAGTGGTGTTTTAACAAAGACTTGTTCAATAAGTAATCAGGGATGTATATATATTGATGGTGACTGTGTTTGAACTTGCTTGCCATATTAGTGTTAGTGTATTTTTACAAGTGTGTTTTTAAATAAATAATGATATACTTTATACCCAAGCTCTGGTCAGTGTATGCTTGTGCTACTGTATTTTTGTACCTAATGTGTATACTCTGTATACTGCCTAACTCTTCTTGAGAGAAGTCTGACTGCTCAGCCACAGCTAATAAATCTGGCTGGTGCAGATTACTACCAATTGGGTTTACTGCCAACACCTGTAGCCCAAAGCCTTTTGCAGTGGTCCCTAAGGGAACTGCACAGGTTTCTGCTTAACAGCCCTTTTTATTTCACTAGACTTCCCTAGGACTGTATTATTATTATTTGATGGTCGGATCTTGCTCCCATCTTAGATTTAGGTTTAGATTAGGCGTTTATCGCACCCATTTTACAGTTTAATAAACACCCTTGAACTGTGATCGCTTGTGTCTGTCTTACTTTGATGCCATGCCTTCCTTACAATTCAAAGGAAGAGTAGTAGTTTGGAAGGAGGAGTAGTAATTTGGATGGAAGAGTGGTAGAGTGGAGAAGAGTGGTAGTAAGAAGAAGAAAGGAGTAACATCAAAGGGTGGAGGTTAGGCCTCGAAGAAACGGAAGACATCAGAGGGATAAAGGAGGAATAGAGTAGACAAGGGTGGAATTGGCGAAGGAGTGTACGAGAGAGGGAGAGGAGAGAGTGAGTGTGAGGTGAAAAGACTGACTCAAACAGGGTGTCTTCCAGGTCCAAAGCCCATACCCATTCAATTAGGAACAACTGACTAGAGCAGCACAACTTAGTAAATCCCTGAGGGAGATTTCTGAGATAAGGTAAAGGGCCTTTAAGTTAACCTCTCAGTTCATTGAGTGATATAACATACAAAGGGTGAAACAATCTCCATTTACTTACCTGGGACTAAGGACGTCTAGGTTAGAGAGACGAGAGGGAGAGGGTTGGCTGTAGGGCCCATTGATATTTCAATAAAAACCTCTTGAACCGCCTCTGAGATTTGGATAATTCCTGTGCCATATGTGACAAGAACCAGAGAATATTGAAGTCCAGTACCTTCCCAACTGGTGAATAGCGCCAGCAACAAAGGGTGCTGAGAGTCGTATCCCTTCCCACAAGATTTAATTCAACTACTAAAATGTGATTGAACACATATCCATTGTATATGTAAAAAATGCTGACCCTTAGCAATTGTATACTCAAAGGAGAGGGGCGGGGGTAAATCCTCTCATTAGATAAAATAAATATTTAATTACCTGGGATTCATGATATGTCCCTGATTTGGCAAACAAATTAAAAGGCTTCATTCTCTGTAACAGCTCTTATAAACAAATGTCCAAACATAGATGATTTTATCAAGTGTGTGACATATTTGGGAGGGCCTTGTAATGAAAATCCAACTTGAAGAACTCACAACTTCCTTTCTTGAAAGTCCCTCTCCTTCTAAAAGGAAAGCAACATCATATAAAATCTTCATTTAATTTATTTCTAATATGAAAACCAAAACTATTTTTGAAAAATTCTCTGTGTATGCTCTGAATAGAAGCCCTTTTTTTATTAAAAAAGGAAAAGCAACACAATTTGAATTTATTTTCATTCATTACATTATTTTATGTTTTAATTTATTTGTGTTCACTGTGCACAATGTACATTTACACAAATCTTATACAAACATATTCACACTTGACATCACACTGTATATACATGATATTAAACGGATAAATCACATAGTAAAAATTACAAATGGAGGGAAACGTCAACACCCTGTTGCTCCATTCCTAAGTTGTAGATAGAATTCACCAATTAAAATTCACATACTTTGTTTAAATCTAAGACCCCTTGCTCCGTTACTTTGTTGATTTCCAAGAAAATGACAATTAGTGTTTTAATCAGGGCTATTAATAATGACAGTTGGGATCTCGTCAGTAATCGGTGCCATAGGTCATATGTCAGGACTGCGGACGTTGAATGAATGAACCGCTTAAAGCTGCGCATCCTGTGATTGAGGAAAGTGGGACACAGCATCACCAAATGGAATAGTGACTCAGTGAATCTGATCTGCACATTCTACAGCTGCGCAGGTCCCTCGGGACTCCAACCTTAGGGCCCAGAACATCTAATGCGGGAAGAGAGTTAAGCCGGAATTTTTAATACCAATCACAGTATTTAGAGCAAGGAAATTTCACCAAATACGCTTGTAGGTGTTTTTGCGGTAAATAGAAAGGTTCCTTGAACGCATACAAGTTTAGGCAACCTAGATCTAACAGGTCTGTGGATCTATCCATTTTGTTCTTAAACACCACTTCAGAATCAGAACTGTTTAGACCGACCATAGGGTGAAAATGAACACATCTTTTTTCAAAAGATTTCAAGAATGTATTTGTGTCTTTCAACAATAAGGCCTTTAAATAAAAACCAATGGAGTATTCATCTGCTCTCTAGATCTAGTGTGTCAACCAAGGATACACTCCTGCTCTATAGAAGTCAATCAGTGGAACCAAAGAGTATGAGCACAATTTTAATTTTATCATCTTCAACATTGGCATACATGAAGAAATCTTTTCTTCCATTCCGACTACTTCGTGTTGGCTCTTAATTGCGATCTCAAAATCCAAATAATGAATTGCTGGATTGTAGCGTTATTCAATTTCCAAGAGTACTCTTTGCACTTCCTTAAAATAGTACTAACCATGACGTAGGATTTCCCTGTGTTAATCTGCAAGGAGTTTGCTTTGAGGTAGTTTTCCACCCCAAGATTTGGCCGTTGAAATCCATCCGGGGTGTATTCCATTAGCAGGATGTCATCTGCAGATGACAATACACCTCAATTTCAGCCCAGACCACGTTGGAACAAATCCTCCCCACTCCTCACTGGTGTCCCACAAATTGGCCAAGTACAGATTAAATAGGATGGGGGCCAGCACGCACCCTTGACGCACTCCTTTTATCAGATGATTTTTTCTTGATAACTACCCCAGTGTATTCAGTCGGACTCTGGTGGTGTTGTCGGAATACAACAATTGGATCATCCTTAGCTAGGATGGATCTATCCTCCACTTCAACAACTTTGACCATATCCTGGAAATGTCAACGTTGTCGAACGCGGAGGACAGATCAATCACTGCAACATATAAGGTACACTCAGAATATGATCCTTCGTCTGATAGACAGGCCCTAAATGCTAGGCCACTGAATGTTTTACCCACACTCTTTCTGTAACCAGTCTGCAACGGGCTCAATCGATTACTTTTTTCTGCCCACAACGTGAGTATTGAGTCAGACCAGGATGTAGGGCACATATTCTCTTGAATTTCGTGCGTCAACAAGTGGAACAGGATATCCGCCTGGAGTACGGGATTGTCCTTAATTATGCTGTTTGTTACCCCATCTGGAACACTCGCTCTCGAATTCTGCAACTTGCTGATTATCATCTCAATGTCAAGTCTATCAAAGGCAAGATGTTCAGGTGGGGAAGTAGATCCATGTGGTTCTGGAGGACATGTGCCATCTATGTCCATGCAAAAACAAAGAGGTGATGGCTGGAAGGTTTAAAATGAATCTTAACCACTGGCATTGCTCTGGGCAACATCGCAGTTTGGGCTGGACTGCCCCTTTTGGGGTGGGACCAAGCCTCAATTGCATATGGTCTTTCCCCTTCTGTAATGACTTGACAGGTGAAGATGGTCTGGAGTGTTGCCCAGAGCAATGCCAGAGGTTAAGATTCATTCTAAACTTTCCAGCCATCACATCTTTGTTTTTGCTCCATCTCTGTCCGTGTCATACTTGCTTGAAAAATACTCAACCCAAACCCCCTTGCTTACACCAGTGGCCTGAGCGACTACCTGTGACTTGTTTTTATTGGTAAGTGTCCACCAGGTAGTGCGTGTGTCTTGTTTCGTGATTTTTTTGTAACAACTCCTGATTATTCCTGATGTATTTGTGTAGTTTGTGTAATTTACACCAGTTCCTATATTGTTGTTTGATGGTCTTTTTGTCACTTGCTTTTTCTTCCCAAGTCAAGTCTATACGTAGGAGCAGTTCCCATTCGTCTTTCCGCATTATGGGTTTTTGGCTTTGGAGTTCTCTATCATAATTCTCCCTTTTGGGGTGAACAGGTATGTGTAGTTGATTGGGCAGCCTTTTCTCTCTCGGTTTCTTAAGGCTAGCTATGAATTTGGGGACATTTTCTCAGTAATCACACAGATCCTGCTGAGAGTTGGGCTCCGGGAGCAAAACCTAGTTAACATATACCACACACTCTTGTCAGTCAACAATACTAGGAGAAGGGGGATAAGTCGGGGGATATACTGGCGAACAGATCAAGCGTGCAGAAAGTAAGTAGGAGGGTGGCAGAAATTATGGGTAAAAAGGGGAGCGATATAAGGAGCCTGAGGAGATGGTGCAGTGTTTGGCGGACTTCTACAGAACACTGTATAAGAGATGGGGGAATGAAAAGATAGAAGCAATACGAACCTACCTGCAAGGGATCAAAATCCTGGGACTTGATGCCTCGGGGAGAAGCAAGTTAGACAACAAAATACAGCTGAAAAAGGTGCAGAAGGTAATCAAAGAACTATTATCTGGAAAGGCTCTGGGGAAGGACAGATTGACTGTTGATTTGTATAAATTCTATCCGGGCAGACCACTAATTACCTCAGCCCAAACCAGGTCCACTGCCTGAGGAACGAGTGCACGTTTTGTACGTGAAGCAAGGTTTATTGTACAAATATCAGAGAAGTTAGAATTGTATTTGTCGTACCAAATTAACCCAAGTCTCAACGAACTACATCAATTGATACATTTATATTCATTTAACAACAGTTACTCCCAGTTATTTTATTACCACCCACCCCTCAAACATGATTGGACAAAATATTTACCAAGAAGTTCATTTTTTTCTCAATTCATTCTCGATCATTGACAATCTTTGCTACCATCTTCTGATTGTGTGTGAAGTCCGCCTTTGCGGGGAATTGGTCTGTGGTAGGTCGTGACATCATGGCACAATGAAACGTTTGCATACAATCGTAATTCATTACTTTGTAACAATTGGCCTTTAGCCCTTTAACCTTAAGTGTGATTGTACATGGTCCGCTCTGATATCTTAGCAATAAAAGGAAGGGCTGAGCAAACAGGTTCTCTTTGAACTACTGATTGCAATCTCATTCACCCCAGCCTCCTGGCTCCTCTTAAGACATTCTAATTTATGTGACTACTACTCTAAGACGTACAGCCTTTAGTTTCATCCTGAGAAAACAATTGAACACCAGACAACCTGGACTTGCGCCGCATCTTTATTGCCAGCCCAACAAATGGTGAAACCGCTCTGCACGACTTCAATGCAATGTGCAAGATTACATCTGTTCCTTACTAAACTTTTAAACCATAAACCTATGTTCTGTTCCATAGCTGACCTTCGACTGGATGACTCATTCATCCTCCGTCAACTACCATGCCTGAAAAACCCGAATCTCCCAGCTACCTAATATTCATTGTGCAAATGCGACCCGCAAAGTCTGAATAAACTCACAAAACCCCCCACTACATGCAGATTGTATAAACTCCTTATTAAAACTCCTTTTATATGTGTGTGTATGTCTTATAAATATTATTCCTTCTTTACCATGGGATTTCAGGACAGGGCCCCCTCTGCATGCGCATTGAAATCCTTTCTGTCTCCCCGTTTCTATGTACTTCAGAGCACCCTGTGTGTAGATCGTGTTCATGTTACATTTGTGGTTTTAAAATTGTATCTTTCTACTTGCGTGCAAATCCAACATTTATCAGTTCTATAAAATAAAAACACTAAAAGTAACATATCCCATCCATAATTAACTAAATGCGATACATATGAAATTGCAACTTCGCACCCAGTTCGCCACCACCACTGGTCTTCAATATGGCGCGCAGCAGGAAACCCTTGTAATCTTGGGGACCCTTCCTCACCACCCCAACATTCCCCCCTTTAGTTAATACTTTAACAAATCATAACCATCTGCTTGGTGAACTACCCTACAACTATAACCCATACCTGTCGCAATATGGGCATACTCCTCCGCCAAACAACCCCAACTTGTCCCCCGACCATTTCCACAATATACCCGCTGCTCCACACAAGCATGCCAATTTGGTGGAGGACACAAGACAACTTCAGTTTGAGTACTTATATGGGATGGAGTGGTGAAAGCCCTAGCCTTGGACGTGGTTACAGTCATCATGGCAGCAGCTGTTGGTACCTGGGCAGAGCAAGATCGTAAGAGCAAGTCACAAGAGCAGAAAAGGATAAGAAGAAAGACAGAAATTGGCAACAGAATCTTCACAGCGATGCTCAGCCAAGAAGGTACCCAAGAAAACAGAGTTGAACCGCAACTTGTTGGTGATTCCAGCCTTGGTCTCCATGATCAATTTGAGTTTATGCAGGGCAGCAATGGTTCGCCTGAGGTTACCGTTCTGTGTGTCATTGGGAGGCACAAATGCACAGCAGGTACTCCTGATTTTCCGGCATACTCTGCCTCCATTGCTGTCAGGAGGTCGAGCTTGTACCTGTTCTGCAAAGTCATGAGCCTTAGTGCCAACAACTCTTTCCTAATGGCACTAAACACTGATGCAGAAGTGTTCACAATGAGTAAAAGTTTGTATCTGGTCACTGTGAGCAATTTGGCATTGTCCACTGCTTGGATGACAGGTGCCAGAAGAAAGGCAAAAAAAGGTCTTAGTGTAGCTAAACAGCCAGTATCAATCAGGAATGTCTGCTAAGGCCTCTGATGATGCTGCTGAAAGGTAGTTGGATCGTCTCCTTCGCTGCAATTGTTCCTGATTTTCGCCATCAAACATAGGGCCTCATTATGACCCTGCCGGTCCGGAAAGAACGGTGGTGGTGAAACCGCTGCCACCGTTCTTTCCGGACCGGCTGATTAAGAGTCCTGCAGGCGGGAGGTGTCACTCCCGCCAGGTCTGACATGGAAACTCTGTCATAGACGGAACCAGTATTTCTATTGTCCCCATCCACATGGAGTCCTATGGGGCTCCATGGGAATGGGGACTTACACAATTCCGCCTCCGGATTTCCCGGGTAACTGGGGTCGTAATGCCCCGGTGATTACGGGAATCACAGAGGCGGAATGGTAATACGGGTCCCGGCTCGGTTACCCGACTCGTTATGAGGCCCATAGTCTTTGGTTTGACCGTATAAGATGATGAAAGGGACGCAAGGGGCACAGGGACAAAGGGGGCACAGATGTAACTTCAACAATGATGGGCCAAAACAAAATGTTCCTCAGAGATAATGAGAATGGGCATGTGAGGGTAGAGAAACTGTATACACATTGACAGGCTGGAAGCAACTGCCTTTATGCATTTTGTTCACAGGTCCAGAAGTTGTCTAGAAGAGCAGCCGTACCTCGAGCCAGATCTGCGATGCGAAGCGTGCGGCTGCAGTTCCCATTTGTGCCAACGGACACAATGCCATCGCCCTTAAAACATAGAGAAAAATGGGCGAGTGTCTGTATCTTAACAGGTTTTTCTGGCTCCTTGAGCCACATCAGATGCTGAAAATGATTTCTCCATACTGTTCCACATTCTTGATTTATTTGTGCCACCCCTTCTTCTGAGAATCCCCTCATTCCTCCAGCTCTGTAACTTTTCACTCCTTGCTCCCATCGATTCCTAGAAAAAATAGCCCCTTCCAAAGTCAATTGGGCTTTTGGAACTAGAGGTGAACAAAATTTCAGCTTCGAGTAAGTATTCAGCCGAATTGTGGCTGAAAACTGGCTATTCGGCATTCGGCTGAATACTTACTTGAATCAGTACTCGAAGCCAAAGTTACACAACTAACAGGAAATCACAGGAAAGCAAAAATAAAAAGTAAAACGATCCACAAAGAGAGCAAACATTAAATAAAATAGCAGCCCATGGACCATTGAACTCCAGATCACAGCGATATATTGGATTTCGTCCCATTCCAGGAAGTTACAAATTAAACGGACACTGGTGCTTGATTTTTTGGTCAGCAAAACTTTTTGCTCCATGCTTTCTAAGTGTTTTCTGATGAGATGCGGCAATTGTAATACCTTCGGGTGAAACCTCATCGACTTCAAATGCAACACATTTTCTGCTTCAAAACGTTGCTTTCTTGTAACTGGAAAAAGACACCTGTTGCTCCACTGAATGCCATTGTCGTTTTAAGCGCCGGGGGTTTATCACCTGAAGTAATTGGCTACACTTTGCGTGCTCTGAAAACGCAATTTGACATTTGTTTTCTTTATGCACGTTTCACTTGTGCTGCATAATCACCACTAATTACCCCATGTTTCAAAATCCCTCGTAAATCCATCAGCTAGTGTAGAGAAGGAGCTAAGTACCCACACCTCAACCACTTTGCCTAGAACGCCTATATGTAGAAAACCAGAGCATGTGACATGTGTAGAACAACTAAAACGACAGAAGCCAAAGGAAATCCTGGAGGCTAGGTTCCCATTGAAAAAACCACACCTGCATTCAAGACAGTATGATGGCTATTTAAACGAAATCCCAGAAGAGGCAGGATGCCTGACTGACGAAGCAGAGTGGTGACATCATGCGAGAGTCAAGCTGACGCACAATAGAAGAGATGCAGGCACCAGAGAATGCAGATATTCTATAAGGCATCAAGAAAGTATCAAAGATGAGCAACAACTTGGGCTCAACATGAAGAGGCTTATGCTGAAGAAACAGTGATCACATTAAGCCAGTTCACATGTGTACAAACGCAAAGTAACGCAAGAAGTTTTCATGAGGCTAGCTTTATAGTAAAATAGATTGCGGCAAGCGCCAATGTATGGATACATAGGAATAAGTAAAGAATGGTTGGTCCCATTATGACCTATAACCAGAGCTGAGCTAAAGGAGAAAGGCCATCTTTTCTAAGTGTGGCGCAGTTAGAAAACAAATGGATTACAAACGAAGTTCAGAAAGGCGAGGTTGAACGAGCCAAGAAATCGAGGTCCTATCTGGCTGAGAAAAACAGAAATTAGTTACAATCTTGTGGAATAATGAAACTCCTGTTCAGAAGTTTGGAGAGAACAAAGAAGACATCAGAGACTCATTGGAAAATAGTCTTTTTAATACAATGAAAGCTCAATTTTGTGGTCTTCAGTCACGTGGGGCGAAGGAGTTGGATGAGCAGAATGGTCACACCTACGCACGAGGGCAGAGCGTGCCTCTACTCCCCTGCATCTTCCAGAGCAAAAGAACACTCTAAAGAATGAGTTTAAATGCCCTAATTGACAACCGACCACTGAGGTGTTGATGTTCTAATTGGTGGGAAGCGATTGCTTAAGACTAACTCACCAGCACCTGGCAGTCTGGCCTGTGTGCGGCTAGCATGGGCTGAAGGATGCTGACGGAGGTTAGAAGCCAACCAATGATAGAGGATCGCATGATTGGGGGTCCTATAGTTAAGTAGCCAATAGGACGTTGTGTATTTAGTGACGTTCATAGTGACCTGTTTTAAGCGAAGGGCTTAGTTGCCCCACCTGATGTTAAGAAACCTATTACCTTTCTCATGCCCATTAGACGAGTATGGATTGTATACTTAGATATTCCCTTAGATCCTATCATTCTCTTCAGTGGGTTTTTGTAGATTGCCACGTAGGATGACGTTAGTAATACGCAGGTTGTACATCACCTATGATGAGATTTTAGTATAAAAGAGTGCTTTTTTATAAAGTTCACTGAGATCATGCTGTGAGACATCCGTTGATCTTTTTGCCAAGTTCCTGAGTCATTTAGTTTGTTGATGTTTGAGTAATCTCTGCATCCCCATTCCACTCAAATGTATTGCTGACCTATCTTAAAGGGCTGCAAGTCCTCCAGTTCATGTGGTGTCAGAGGAAGGTTTGATTTCCATTGAGATAAGTAAGCTTTAGGGTCCCCCGGAAATATCGGACGACCAGTGCCATTCGGCTGGAAGGACGCGACACTCCCTGTGGATAACGGTCAGAATAGGTTAAGGCCCGCGCAAGCTAGGGTAGACGGGTCCCCTATTTTCAGTCAGACACCCCTCCTGGCATCTACAGGAAGCTGAACGAACAGAAGGTTGGAGAGGCCGCAGAAGGAAGCGTTGCGATCCCGAGAGTCGAAAGCCGAATGTACGAATGGTGAGTGCAAACTGAGCAAGATGGCAAAAACGAATGAATGCGAGAATGATGAGGGAGAAAAAATGAGTAACAGTGGGTTGGAAAGGGATGGTCAGCTCGAGACAAGGAGCATTGAGTTTAATGGGGATAATTAACTCGAGACAATAAGAGCGTTGAACAATTTAAAGAAGGTTGGCTAGAAACGATAAACGTCAAGCAACGAACCCTGTGAGACAAGGAGCGTCACAGTGGTATACGCCCAGCTTTCCTGAGTTTTAAAGAACGTCAGCAGGATCTGTTCCCTAGAGCCCTATTACGGGTGACGTAGAAAACAAACTGTTTTAAAGAGCAGTTTAAAGAGGGGAGATAACACTCAACCGGAGTATCATTTTAGGGGCATAGCGAGGATGAGTCTTGACAAATAGGCTGATACATGTGACCTATCAAGTATGTCTGTTTGTTTTATGTGGGTATGTAAATGGTGAAAAATTCATGAAGACATTGATAGTTAAGAAAATTATGACACAAGAAAGTGAATTAAAATTGTTTATGATATTGTATTAATGATGCTTATTGGCAACATAGAGTAAAAGGAGAAAATGTGTAAAGTGTACAGGTGAATATGGACTGTCAAGAATGACGAGTCAACATGAGGAACATTGCTCCATTTATACATTGTTGCAACCATACACTTGAGTTTAAATAGTGTAGTGCAGAAGGGGTAAGGAGACCACAGACAGAATGATCATGCTGTGATCATAAGAGGGACCAAAAGATTTTTTTTTGCAGCACATGACCACACAGTTACATGATGCGTATACGAAAGTGAAAAGTTAGATACACAACTAGCGAGCTTAGAACTCTGGGTAAAATGAACGAGGAGAAGAGAGAAGAGCCGCCTCTTATGGATAGGATATAGAAGATATGAAAAGAGCGGGGTGAAAAGCCTTCTGCTCCACCCGCCATGCCTGACCTAGTCGGCGATAGTAATAAAAAAGATGAAGGGCTGTGCCCATTGAGAAGGGTTAAGGTAGCAATAAGGTATGAATGATCTGGCGCATGACTCGCCTGCGTAAAGCGGCATTGAGAGAGCAGGCAAAGTTCATGAAGAAAAAATGTAATCTCCAAGATCCCAAGGGATAGGGAGAGACACAATAAGGAGAAAAGCAATAGGACAAGTGTATTCTCAGACAATACGATGAGAAATAAAGGAATAGTAGAAAACGAAGGATAAAGACTGATAGGTCAATGTCCATACAGGATGAAGGAGGGGTGGCCAGATTGTGCTCAAACACTCGACAACAAGAACATTTAAGGAAGGGAGAAAAAGGGGAGGATACGAACGATCGATTTAAAGATACGCAGTTGTCGATGGAAGGGGAGGCTCATACAGTTTTGAGCCCAGAGAGCTGTCTTTAAATAGACTAACTTTGAAGAAAAAACAAAAGAGAGACAAAGCGCTCAAACTAAAAGGTAGGACAGATATGCAAGCCTTTGTGATAAGGAAGAGGGAGAAAGTACAGGGGGTTCTGAAAGTACGTGTGGGGAAAATAAGGAAATTAGGTGACTGAGTCCAGACTTCCCCATTTCTCGGTCGTCACAGATCTTTGACATGGCTGGATCACTTTAAAAAGGCAAACCGATGGTCGGAGGGGGGAACGACAAGCCTGCATGCATATTAGCAGCCGAAACAGAAATGGGTTTGCTCAGAGTCAGACAGTGCAACAAAACCGAGCGCCGAGAATGTTACAAATTTTTAGAGAAAACAAATGACGTTGCTAAAAAGGTAGCCACGCCAGTCACCCATGCAGACAAGCAGAGCATAAGTACAGGACGTTTAATGATGCTTAATCATAAAGGGGAATGTTACCGTTGACTTGGGAGGCAAAATCCTTTTGTTGTTTTTAAAGAGACACCAATGTAATGCGCACACATATATGAGAGGGGACATTTTGATGGTTGGAAATATCGCAAATATTTTAAGACTTTATAGGGACTGTAAGACGAGTTCTGATTGTTGAAGACTTGCCAGTCTTTTATAGGAGAATGCAATATGCTTGTGTTATGGGTAGAGTTAAGGTAGACATTTATTAGTATTATAGATTGAGATTTAGTAACAGAAATGTTTAACATGATGACTTTGGTTTGTTAATTAGAGTATGGTGTGTTTTTATATATAGTAGGAATATATTGGTTGAGCATGAGTGAGTATATTATGGTATTTATAGGGCCTTGGGCGTATCACAGGTGGATTGTTTGGACCCAGTTATGAGGGGTCACGCCCCTTGCGACTCAAGATGACCATCGTTGAGTATGTTATTATGAGGGCTGGCAGTATGGTGATAAGATGATTTGACGATGGAGTGTATAGAACATGTAGTGGGGTTTTTGTTTAGAAAGATTTGAGGGTAGGTTGGTGTCCCCATGAGCTATTGTTTATGAGGGGGTTGTGGCACAACTGATGATCACATAATTCGATATAGAAAAGGGAATTTTGCCATGGGTGCAGGGGAAAATATGGGCAGAAACTGAGTAGGCTCATGATTGTTTGTATTTTGAGAAACATTTAGAATGAACCTGCAGGGTAAAGAAAGGGATATTGGTAGTGGGGGGGGGTGTTTTGTTAATAACGGTTCTTTGAGAATTGATCAGGGTAATAGACTTAGAGATGCAGGTTTGAAGTATTGACAAGTGTATGACTACCCTCCCACATTTCGGCATAGGCTGCTGAATTAGTGACACTGATTGTTGCGCTAGGAGGAATCGTGCAGGCCAGGAATTAATAGTGAACAGTGACTCCGTCTATGTGACGTTGACAGTGTACGCAGAACTAGCATGTTGGGAAAAGGAGGGGCGACCTCCGAGTGGGCAGCACTCCAGTGCAGCACGCAGCTTTAGTGAATAGACTCACAGGAGCGAGTATTATGACTCTTAGTAGCCATTGTAGTAGGATGAAATGTGTAGTATATGTTGAAAGGAGCAGAGTTTATTTTATGTTTAGCATTTTAAAGTAAAAATAAAAAAAGCAAAGTGAATGGTATAAGAGGGATTTTGTTATGACTGTATGTATAAATATGGAGATGAATGACAGAATGGTGATGATAAATGAGAATGTTAACAAAATTGTTATGTTAAAAATATGAAGATTTAGCTCGTAGAAATTTAGGAAGTAAAGCGCCAAGATGAAAAGGATGGGTGAACACGGAAAGGGTGTTTTTAAGCCTTTTCTGGAGCATTGTGGCGACAAGAAAGCACTGGTACACCAATGATGCCTGGGAGCATAATTAAGGATGGTGATAGGATAGCTACACTGCCTTGTGCACGTTAATAGGAAAGAACCACTCCGCTATGAGTGCGAGGAATGGTTTGGTTGGCATAAATGAGAACACGTTGCATTATGTATAGTGAAGTGCACCGTATGTTTAAAGATTTACTGCTGGGCACATGTCGCGCACTGGTAGGAGAATTTTTTTTTGAAAGGATAGGGAACATTTTTTAGCATTTAGGCTGATAGTGCAAAAAGCAGTAGATACCCCTGGGTATGTGGGTAATGGGAGTATATCCTTTCTCAGTGTGGACTGAAGACAGACCATTATACACGCCCAGATGCCACCTGTGTAGTTAAATTATAGGTACA
This sequence comes from Ambystoma mexicanum, assembly GCF_040938575.1. Lineage (NCBI taxonomy): Eukaryota > Metazoa > Chordata > Amphibia > Caudata > Ambystomatidae > Ambystoma > Ambystoma mexicanum. Next base: position 1,373,226,957 of record NC_090921.1, on the reverse strand, counting down.
CCAAGTCTTTATAGATAAGAATTATGTAAAATAAGTAAAGCAAGATAATGGCCTTATTTTTTATTTTGTTTGTGTGAAGCCTTTGAATGGATAAGCTTGTTGTTCAGTATACTACAAGGTTTCATTGGTGTGTCCCAAGCAGACAGACAGAGTTGGAAAGAGACTTGACAGCCTGCTTAAGAAGAGAATAGCCAAATAGGAATTGATTATGAAAGAAAAGATGGGTTGCATTGTCTATCACTGGCATTAGAGGTAGAAAAGGAATTGGCCAGGTGTGGACCACCATCCTATCTCGCAAGAAGACAGTGACAGGGAGGCGGAGGAAAACGTCCCCTCACCCCTCCATTTAGACTTATAAGTGATGCCCATGCAGCGACAGAATTGTTAGGAAAGGAGCTATGTGTGTTCCTTATGTGTATAACTTCAAGTATCCTTGTCATTTCAGATGAGCTCCAAAGACAGGGGTGGTGTGGCACAGCACAGAACACAGGAGATGCTACAACAACCTTAATTGAAGGACTTTGTCTTCCCAATTTTTTTTTCCACCAGATATTAGATTATGAACTTTACAAAAACTCACTAGGAAGAGAAGCGAGCTTTGCTTCAAGTAGCCGTCCATTAGGGAGGGACGTGACTTCACCTGCAGCCGAGGTGCAAGACAAACGCATGAGGCTAGTCATCTGTAAAGATGTAAAGACATCCATTGAAGAATCCCCTTCACTCCCAGCCCCAGCGAAAGAAATGATTGGAAGAAAGCATCAGGGAAGAACCTCAGCATGCGCAGAATAGATGTATGATGAGGAAGGAGGACACAGAAGCAGTCAAATAAAAACAAGGAGTTCATTGGACTGTGCCTAGTTTCGAAACACTCTTTTAGTCTACCGAAAGTAAAGAGAGTCAAGAGAAGTTACAGAATCTTGAGCCACAGGAGCTTGTTGACATTGGACTGAGACATGTCTAAGTCTCGATCTTGCAGGCAAGGAGGCCAGATATGGAGTTGTTGGTTCGATAATTGGAAAAGAGAGCAGTATCCTGATCAGTTTCTCACTGAAATTATCTTTGGAAGTGCCTATGGTGGTGCCCAACGAAAATAATATAAGGTAACATTCGAGTAGGTTTTCTGTTCACGTGTGTGCTCATCTTTCGTTAAAAAAGAGAGGAGCTTTGGCGATCGAAAAAATTCCTGCAGACTCCTGGGAATGGTCAAAAATGAGAAATAGCTGCAGTAGTTGTTGAACAGATTCTGAGGCTTCCTGAGTTAGTGGGGAAACACAAATACCCCTGCCACCAGATAAAGTGCTTATATTGACTGTTGAATTGTTTCACTTTATAATTGAGTTTCTATATGCTGTTTGAAGACAGACCGATGTCAGAACGTTCCTGAGAGACTGAGAAACAATGCAGTGCTGTTGCAATTTTTGAGAGACATAATAACCAAAGTGAATGTATATTCTGAGGTACCAAGGAGTATTGAATGAAACCTGTCAACGGAGAAGAGCCAATGATCTGCTGATCTAGGAACTTTGGTTCATGCTGAACATAGACCTTCATGTCATTTGATATTAGACAGATTCCAGGTGCTCATTGGGAACTGGTGTATGTCATTGAAATAATCCAGCCAGCTGAAGCCGTTTGAGGAACTTGTTGAGCCGATTCAGCCGATTCCAGGGTCTTGTTGCAGAATGTTGCCCCAGTAAACGTATTTTCTTTCCTTAGTAGAGCAAAATGGGCAGCATCAGAAGGGACTTTATCATGGAGGATCATGAGAGACGTCCACGATGTGTGAAAAGATATTGCTGCCGCTTTTCATACATGTGTGTTATTTACACTTGTGTTTTCTTCATAGTGGTATTATTGTCACTTGCGGTACGAACCGCATACTATGTCGATATGATATGATAGGTTATTTATAACGTGCTTAATACCCAGAGGTTTTTAAGCGCGGGCCCAGGGATCTAACCTGTGTTGCTCCGTGTCGTCTTGCTTCCAAGGCGAGCATGTTGCCGCTGAGCTATCCTCCCGAGATAAATGAGGTAAAAACTATGATGTATCCTCCTGTAAGAGAGAGAGAGGATACAAACGTGGCAACTACTAGGCAGCAGAAACCTCTTGTGATTGTTCCCACTCTAAAGGTACCCACTAGAGCCCCTGATCCTGTGATAATTTAACCAAAGTTACCCTTTGCAGACTTTATGTGTCCATCATTTGCTGCTGCTAGACAAAAACAGCATGATAGGGAGAGGCGTTTTTCACATTGTCCTGTACGATGGCACATGTAAATGCACTCAGTCCACTGACAAATGCTCCATTGATTGGTCCACGAAGGAAGAGTTATACTGAAACGCTTCATGATCTAATAATAGAGGCCCATATGAAAAGAGCAAGACCAAAGAGAAATTCTAAAGAAGATGATTATGAGCTGAATAACTATCTGGACAGCACAGCACATTTGGGGGATAACATTTGGTATCAGCATATGAAGGCATTAGGAAGAAGAACATCAAAGGAGGAATGTTTGTATGTGCACTCCTGCCCTACAGTATGTGGATGTCCAAGATCTTCATAGCTATTGAAATAGACGTTCAGACAGCTCATTGTCTGTCACACATAGCGCACTGCAGAACAAGAGGCCAGTTCATGGGTCGAGATGCCTATCTCAAATGGGCAACTGAATGGACAGATCCAGATGAAGATGATTATGTCCAGGATACGAAGACAAGAAATAGGGTGCATACCAAGAATCACGTGATTTACGCCTGGAGTAAAAGGAGCAGGAATCAGATGAGAAGTAAACAAAAAACTTGAGAGTCCAGGAAAATCTGCAGGAGAAATTCATAGATGGAAGAATAGAGGCCACATGCAGATTTGGGGATTGGTGTTATCACCATATGGCTGGTAAGAAGGAGTGGTTATTTGCAGAGCCTGGGTGATCATTGGTTGTTACTCGGCAGTTGTTGCTATAGTGCAGAATGGATGTAAGCCATTATGGCCAAGACTTGCTAAACTACTGACTTGGGTCGAAGACAGAGGAGGACCCTTGCAGATAGTGCCTCTGGAAAAGTCAAAACTGTGTTTCAGGAATAATGGCACCAGAAAAGTTGGAGAAAATCAGAACTGTGGGCGAATCTTTGAGCAACAGGAATGAATGTCTGGACAGCAGTGATCATGGATCACTATTGGGCATATGGAGCAAGGCTTACATGAAGCTACCCGAAGGATGGGGAGGAATATGCACCCTGGTGAATGTTCAACATTGACCGTTTCCCGTAACCAGACACTCACCTGAGTAAGAAGGGATCTGTGGAGCTGTTAAGTAGAATGAAGAGAGAGAACTATTTCCCAGCCAAGTCAATAGAAGCTTTTGACTCTATTCCTATGAGCACAGATTGTTCAGCCAGACTTTGTCAGTATTTACGGTGATCTTCATGCCGAGAATCCAGGTTGGAGCAAATACTAAATGGCTGCAGATCACCAGATGGGAATTGCTGCAGACGATCAATACGACCATAAAGGATACAATGCTATCAAGGAAGAACAGAGACCTGTAAGACTGATGACTCTTCAGAACAGATATGTGTTGGATATGATCACAGCTATGGATGGAGGTGTTCGTGAAAAAATTGGAGAATCATGCTGCACATTCATACCTTCTCATGATGACGAGAATGGCACCTTCACAGAGGCCATAGGAATGCTGACAAAACTGCATGGCCAGGTGATAGAAGAATTACGAGATATTGCTGATGACAGCTGGTTTGGAGAATTATTTTCTTGGATTCCACAATGGATGGCAGACATGTTCAAGTTTCTTGGAACACTGAACTTGTTAGTGTTGCTAGGATTGTGTGTGATCAAGATAATAATAACACAATACAAGAAAACAGCAAAGAAAGCCATAGGGAAGAAGATAATGATCGATGTTGCGTAAAGATGGAAAGTCAAAGACTTGACAGATGAAGAAATCAGAGACTTAGTAAAAAACAGTATTCATGCACCTTAGGGAACGAAATTCCTGTGTCCAAAGGACCATAAGAAGAATGTGGGAAGATGGATCTATTGCAGTACAAGTGGACAGTGCATGCTTATGACTTGGGACAAGGATGAGCATGTGAAATCAGCAGGATGCCTGAAAGGAGTCAAAGATATGGGTCCCTAAAAAGCATCTCTTCAGATGAGGATGTTTTGATATAAAGGAGAAGGGGAGAGTGGTCGATGAATCGCCCAGAGGGGGGAGTGTAGAGAAGGAGCTAAATACCCCCACCTCAACCATTTTGCCCAGACCGCCTATATGTTGGAAACCAGAGTATGTGACGTATGTAGAACAACTAAACAACAGAGGCCAAAGGAAATCCTGAAGGCTAGGTTCCCATTGAAAAAAAACATACCTCCATTCAAGACAGTATGATGGCTGTTTAAACAAAATCAGCTATACAAGAGCTGCATTGTCCTCTTTTTAGGAGCTATATGGGTGAGGACAAATCAAGACAATCTACACAAAACCCCCAATACAGCTTTCTTTCTTCACGTTCTGATTTTGTTTATGGGATCACTCTGACACTATTACCAATGCCTATCCCACATTACTTTGGGTAGACCACCATGGATTTTTTTCAAAAAATACATATTTTATTGTTTATAAAACACAATGCAATTAATACATCAATCATTAAAAACAAATATATTCATAATTCAACCTAACCAAATGCAATGTATCTAAAATACATACGTGAACTAGGCATGGCACACTGTTTTCTCCCGTATTAGGAAGAGGGGAAGGCTTAATGTATAACTTGAAAACAGATATAATTGAATTTCTGTTTGTGCATGATGACAAAAGAGAAATCAACTTTTGTTAGTTTCTCTCGGGTCACGTTTGGACACCGATATAAGATATTGTTAGTTCACCTATGTATTTTAGATACATTGCATTTGGTTAGGTTGAATTATGAATATATTCGTTTTTAATGATTGATGTATTAATTGCATTGTGTTTTATAAACAATAAAATATGTATTTTTTGAAAAAATCCATGGTGGTCTACCCAAAGTAATGTGGGATAGGCATTGGTAATAGTGTCAGAGTGATACCATAAACAAACTCAGAACGTGAAGAAAGGAAGCTGTATTGGGGGTTGTGTATATTGTTTAAACGATATCCCAGAAGAGGCAGGATGCCTGACGGACGAAGCAGAGTGGTGACGTCATGCGAAAGTCAAGCTGACGTATAATAGAAGAGATGCAGACAAGAAAGGATGTAGATATTCTATAAGGCATGAAGAAGGTATCAAAGATAAGCAACATCTTGGGATCAAGATGAAGAGGCTTATGCTGAAGAAACGATGAAGATATTAAGCCAGTTCACATGTGTGCAAATGCAAAGTAACGCAAGCAGATGAGGTTTTCATGAGGTTAGCTTTATAGTAAAATAGATTGTGGCAAGTGCCAATGTATGGATACATAGGAGTAAGTAAAGAATGGATGGTCCCATTATGACCTATAACCATGCTGAGCTAAAGGAGAAAGGCCATCTTTTCCAAATGGGGTGCAGTTAGAAAACAAATGGATTACAAACGAAGTTCAGAAAGGCGAGGTTGAACGAGCCAAGAAGCCGAGGTCGTAGCGGGCTGAGAAAAACAGAAATTAGTTACAATCTTGTGTTGGAATGGACCTCCTGTTCAGAAGCTGGGTGAGAACAAAGAAGATGTCAGAGACTCATTGGAAAATAGTATATTTAATACACTGAAAGCTCAATTTTGTGATCTTTAGTCACGTGGGGAGAAGGAGTTGGACGAGCAGAATGGTCACACCTACCCACGAGGGCAGAGCATGCCTCTACTCCCCTGTATCTTCCAGAGCAAAGGAACACTCCCAAGGACGAGTTCAAAGGCCCTAATTGACAACCGACCACTGAGGTGATTATGGATGATGTTCTAATTGGTAGGAAGGGGATGTTTAAGACTAACTTACCAGCACCTGGCAATCTGGCCTGCGTGCGGCTGGCGTGGGCTGAAGGATGCTGACGGAGGTTAGAACCAACCAATGATAGAGGATTGCATGATTGGGGGTCCTATAGTTAAGTAGCCAATAGGACCTTGTATATTTAGTGACGTTCATAGTGACCTGTTTTAAGGGAAGGGCTTAGTTGCCCCACCTGATGTTAAGAAACCTATTACCTTTCTCATGCCCATTAGACGAGTATGGATTGTATACTTAGATATTCCCTTACACCCTATCATTCTCTTCAGTAGGTTTTTGTAGTTTGCCACGTAGGATGATGTTAGTAATACGCAGGTTGTACGTCACCTATGATGGGATTTTAGTATAAAAGAGTACTTTTTTTTATAAAGTTTGTTTAGATCATGTTGTGAGACGTCCATTGATGTCCGTTCTAATCCCTGTTTTAGATAATTGATATTAAAACAGTTATCTTTTTGCCAACTTCCTGAGTCGTTTAGTTTATTGATGTTTGAGTAATCTCTGTATCCCCATTCCTCTGAAATGTATTGCAGACCTATCTTAAAGGGCTGCAAGTCCTCCAGTTCACTGCAATTAAAAGAGGCTAATATTGTAATATTTTATAAGCTGCTGATCAACATGCAGTATGAGATGTGCCTTGGAGCGCTGCTGATAAACGTGTGATTACAAAGCAGCAGGTATTCTCTGTGCCTGCTTCTGGCCTTTGATATGCTGTGTGCCAATGTCCGCCCCAGACAAAGAGATGGTCTCCTTCAGAGGTGTCTGGGTGCGAGGTGGACCTTGAAGGAGTGCAGAAAAAAACCGATGTATGCTTACACAGTCATTTCTGCATCTCACTGCCAGTTTGTCTACTTAAATATGTGTCGGTCGAGCTTAAGCTGCAGGAATTCATGAACAAGAAGGGGAGAGGTGATGCGACCAGTCCCGCTCCCCTTTGATTCGAGATCCATATCAGTGGAGCTGAGGCAGGCATCATGCTGCATTAATGCATGCTAATGCCCCCTCTGATGGGTCAATCATCGACTAACCGCCAGGGGAAATGAAAGGCAGCAAGGCATCGCCACTGCTCTGATGTGCCCTGGTGGGTGCTCAGCAGCTGGATGGTACAACCTGAGCCGTGTGGCTGCAGGGAGCCCTGGTGTTGACATGGGGTGGGGGAACAGACCAGTTCCGTTTCACTTTTGATTATGTACCCCCCCTCCCACACCGCCCCCACTTCTCCAAGCAGCAAGTGTCATTCTTAGTGGTGTGGGAAATCTTCTTGCCTCATGCCTCCCTTCCTGTGTCTCTGGAGCTGGACGTGTAATTGTCAGCCCAGTGTGAAATTCCCAAAAGGCGTTGTTTTACAGCCTTCTCCGAGTGCGTGGAACTGGGGAAATTTAGCGTGAAGATAGCAGTACATGTGATTTTAAGATTTAGGTTTCATGTTGTAGCACCAGGCAGCACTTCATTGTTAAAAGGCGTTACACCAGCAACCACTTTATTTGTGCGCATAACCAAAATGCATAGGAATCTTTCTAACATGTATTCAGCTATGGCCCACAGGGCCTATTTTAATATGTAAATGTTTAGGTAATTGGAGTTGTGATGACTCCTTTTCTGTTTCCGTGCCTTGCTAGAGCCAGAAGACTAAACACTGGGAAGGCCCAAAGGGACATTTGAAAGTACAAGTAGACACATCCCAGTCTTCCCTCGTATTGATCGCATACAGGCATACTATACTTTTGGGCTAGTCTTAGTTACTTGGGTCCTGCCCAACAAGCGACAACCATGCATGCACAAAAATACAAATGGTGCTGTTATTGAATGGGTTATTTTCTGATAATGTATTTCTTTCATGTTTACACCAACATGCAATTAAGAATGGATGTGCATATTTTAAAGTGTGTTTTTCATTTACAAAGTGTTTTTCTTGTCTATATAACTTTATTAAAAAGGCAACTATTCGGCTCCAGCCGAATACTTGTCCAACTATTTGGTATTCAGCAGAATACTTAAACCTACTATTCGGTACACGCTTACTTGGAACACACCTAATATTTTTCTGCTCTGAACGCACGGCAACTGAACAGTCTTCATCGATTGTTACAATTGATGCCGTAATTGACTTCCCTTTAAACTGCCCTCAAACCCTGCACTAGAGATAGCACATGTGCTACCTCTACCGCACTCGGGATAAACACCCTAGGTATGCCTGAAGCATGGGGGATGAGAGACCAGATGTAGCAATTGCCTACAGATCTTCCTCTACCCACCTTTCTCATATGGCTATACCATATGTTATCCGCTGCAAATCCATGTGCATTCATTGTTGGATCTAGTTCATCCACGTGCAATACAGAGAACGGCATATATTGTATACGCTGCCCATGCGGTATATATTACGTGGGCGAAACCGCCCATTATTGAGAATTCGCATCAATGAACACAAATCATGTATACGCAATAAGAACAGCAATTTAGTAGTAGCCAGACACTTTAATGAATAAAATCACAGTATAGCAGAACTCAAGTTTCAGGCCTTGGAAGTAGTTGAGACTTCTCAAACAAATATGGATATCAAGAAAAGACGTCAACAGAGAGAATCCTACTGGATTGATCGGTTGGACACATTGTCACCTCGGGGAATGAATGAGGAGTTTGACCTGAACTGCTTCTTATGAATTGTTTCTTTTGAATTGGTCCGCACAAATGATTTCCCTGAGGAGTTTATTATGAACACAGATATTGATACACCGCAGTAGAATTTGTGATGCTAAACAGATTCTCATGAATGATTTTATTAATTTATTTGCATGAATTATCTCCCTGTTGAGTTTATTATGAATAATGCCATTGACACACCAAAGTAGGCATTTGTTCTGCATAAGTAGCCATACATGAAAGCCTACTTACACCTTTGACCTTCATTACTATTCTTTACGACTTGTTTTCTCAACAAATCTGTTTTTTAACATTGATTTGGACATAACATCCCCAGTAAATGAGAATAGTCATCTGCAGGGATGACTTCATTCGTCATCTCCTAAATAAATAACTATTACTGGATACTATGCAGAATTATTTACGTATAACCCACATCATGAAGATACACGTTCACCCCACCCAGGCATAACACAACAGAATTGCAGCCATTAATTCTGTTGTTCTTACCGTAGCACATACCACGCTAAACGGTTGCCATGACAACACTAGGCAACATGCCCAGCATCGAGTTGACAATTACGTCCCACAGTATTTGTCATATATAGTTCTGATATTACTTCAAAATATCCAGCTGACTGTCCAGTGATGGCTACTTAGCGACACTGAAATGGCTTCTACTCATTACAGGTAGGTTTTTCTTGCTTTTGTTAAATCCACCATAATACTGGTGTTGTCTAATTTAAACATTACATTTAAGCTATGGCCTGAATAAACAGAAGTATTAAGTTATCACTATGTAGAGGCAGGCTGCAAGCTGAAGCCAGCATCCAGGCTGCACAATACGGATTTAATTTTGCATCTACTACGATAGGGAAAACAGTCTGTAGTCTGTCTCGCAACGGAAAAGCATCAGAGTGAGACAACTGCCTATTTTAGGATCCACATTGACCACCGAACAGAAGATCAACCAAGCCTACTAGAGAGATTTCTTGTGTATTTGATACGTTTTTGCATTGTTTGATGCCACATCATCTCTGTTCCTGTATCTCCAATTTTCCTAGCTTGATGGCCCATCAGCCGGTCACTCTTTGTATACTTAATCCATTTAGTGTTCGCCACAGAGCCAATTAGCTTCCAGTAGAGCAAGACAACAAGTCCGGTGTGCTGCCAGTGGCAGGCCTGCCAAACACCACCTTCATAACAAAGCTCCAAGGCCCTGTGGGCCCTTGGTCACTGGCAATGTATAAAAGCAGTGAAATAGAGCAGCAGGTTGTCAAACTTCTCAAAGATCTCCTTGCAGAAAGACACTGAATTGGTAAATGCTTTCCACTTGAGCATTTCTTTAAAATCTTTTGCCAGACAACAAGGGTAGATTTGTGCTAGTAGAGGCGAAATGTTAAGTGCACTTTTGATATAGGGTATTTATTTTATTAATTATGGTGTTGGCTGACAAGCAACCCTTTCACAGAACACACACTATAGATTAAAACAACAAAAGCAAAATAACTGCATTACCAAAAAAAAGATCATTACAAAAAGCAATGATTAAAGATATCTGTGCTTCCTGCATTAACAGTGACCAAACTTTCTCTGAGGGAAAACATAACCAGTCAGACACATCATGACAGAAATAGTAATTCACGAAGAACCTGCACATTGTATACAAACAAGTTAGAATGTTTCATTTGGAGAAGATAAGCCACAATCTACATATCCAAATGCAACAGTTTAATGTGCCTTAGGTAGATTGAATCTGAATCCCATGAAACATCTGCTGACATTTTTGTCCTGAAAAGAGGGTATAAAGTTGAGCCTGGAGCAGTTGGGAACTGAACAAATTGTCCTATGAGTTAAAGAGCGCAGATGCTCTCAGCTAGTACATCACTCTCACGGTAGGTTTCTTTTTCAGCTCCATGAAAATGTTTCCCCATTTATTAGAGTTGGTAGAACACTGAATTTCTACAAAGAAAACCTCATGCATTTTCATAACAGCTGAGCGAATTGCCAAAATGCCTTATTAGACAGTCTGCGTGGCTTTAGCCCCACCTAGCATATCGCCCTTCTGTCCTTTTCTATCGCCAAGGTCGGTATACATGTTAGCAATTGAGGGAACTTTTTAGAGGGAACGGAGGGGGGTTTATGCAGGAAAGGGGACTGTGTACTAGAAGTGCATCAGTCCCTGTGATGAGTAACTTTTTCTTACTCCTACGTCCCTTTGCCTTTCCTCGCCTTTCCTCCATATTTGTGGGAGATTCACAAGCAATGATGTATAGAACTGGGAATTCTTTTGTGAATGCGACATAGAACTTGAAGGCACATAAAACATCAAGAGAGTTCAAGGGTCGTTCCGCAGCAGAAGGGGAACCAAATAACACGGGCAGCAATAGCGTTTCATTTAGATGAGAAGCTGAAGGGACCTTTGGTATGAACGAAGGGTTAGTTAGGGGAACAACCTTGGACTCGTGAAAGGTTAGGTATGATGGTTTGCAGGATAATGCTTGCAGTTCCCCTACATGTCTGGCCGAAGTGATTGTGACCAGGAAGGCCCTCTTCCAGGAGAGAAACTTCAGCAGAGCACGATATAGAGGTTTGAATGAAGGGTCCATTAACTTGGGGAGGACCACGTTTAGTTCCCAAGCTGGAGCCTGGTCTTGTACAGGGAGAAATGCACAAAATAGTACCTTGAGGAACTATTTTACAAGTCTTTGCGACCATAGAGAAGGCTGGTCTGCGGTGCCCGTGTAGCAGGAAATGGCTGCTAAGTACACTTTGATGGATGAGTATGCTAGGCCTGCCTTAGCTAGAGACCAGAGTTATGTGCAAGATCTGAGCCGCTTGGATGTGGAGTGGGTTGAGTTGGTGGGATGCACATCAAGTTACACTTCTGGCAATAGCACAGGTGTGGAGGACGCTCTAGCCCTGGCTAGGATTTGATTGCATTTGTTAGGTAATAGAATGTGTCTGAATTCTAGGGCTGTGAAATTGAGGGATGCTGGATAGTGGTGTAGCACTGACCCGCCGTCTCTGGAGAGCAGATCGGGAAGAGGAGGCAACCTGATGGGTTTTATTTATCTATTGAGCATTTGTATGGTGCCTATACAGCAGGAAGTGTTTCCAGGCGGTGGGCAGTCATAATGTCGACAGTCAAAATGTCGACAGTCAAAATTTCGAAAAATAAATGTCGAAAAAAATAATGTCGACAAACAAAAATGTCGACATTTTTTCGATATTTTTTCGAAATTTTGTATTTATTGTATGAATAAATAAATAAATATATATAACTAAGATGTGTTGGGTATGAGGGGTGGGGGGGGTGGCAGGGGTCTTTGGTGAGAAGGGGGGTTGGGGGGGACCCCCCCAATAGTAAATGATACTCTTTTTGGTTATTTATTTATTGAAAAAATAAATAAATAAATATATAATTAGAATGTGTTGAGTATGAGGGGTGAGAGGGTGGTTGGGGGAGAGTGGGGGGGGGTGGCAGGGGGGTGTTGGGTGAGGGGGGGTTGGGGGGGGACCCCCCCAATAGTAAATGATACTCTTTTTGGTTATTTATTTATTGAAAAAAAATAAATAAATATATAATTAGAATGTGTTGAGTATGAGGGGTGGGAGGGTGGTGGTGGGGTGTGTGGGGGGGGCAGGGGGGTGTTATAAATAAATATATAATTAGAATGTGTTGAGTATGAGGGGTGGGAGGGTGGTGGTGGGGTGTGTGGGGGGGTGGCTGGGGGGTGTTGGGTGAGTGGGGGTTGGTGGGGACCCCCCCAATAGTAAATGATACTCTTTTTGGTTATTTATTTATTGAAAAAATAAATAAATAAATATATAATTAGAATGTGTTGAGTATGAGGGGTGGGAGGGTGGTGGTGGGGGGTGGCAGGGGGGTGTTGGGTGACGTGTTGATAGTTCTAAGTGACATTTGTTTGTCGACATTTTTTTTTCTAAAAAATGACTTTTTCCATTATAAGTATAGGATGTCGACATTATTGTTTTCGAAATTTTTTTTTCGACATTTTTGTTTGTCGACATTTATTTTTCGACATTATGACTATAAACCTTTCCAGGCACCACAAGACAATAAAGGGGGAGGAACAAGGGAGAAAACAACAATAACGGTCCTAATAGGCCTTGTGACATTCGGATCATGGAAGGGCAGTAACATGAAGTGCATGGAGGGGGAAGGTCAGGGGAAGAGATGGGAGAGGGAAAGGGGTTGAGGGAGAAGTGCAAGAGGGACGAGGCCCCAGGGGATGGGCATGTACTGGGGGAAGCCCATAAGGACATGTGCCAGGGGAGGAAGGGGTAGGGGTGAATAGTATGAGGACTCAGATGGACCAGACGCAGTGGCTAGTTTGCAAGGGAGACCGAGGGCAGTGCTTGTAAAGGGATGCAGGGGGCGACTGCTCAATGGAAGGCCAAGCCCTGGTAAGACTCATAAGGATCACAGGCAAGCAGTCGCAGGTGGGGGCTAGCTGGGGAGAGGGCAGGAGGAAGAGAAAAGGAAGGTATTGAGAAGTTTCCAGAACTAAAGGAGATCTGGCTCAAGTCGTAGAGGGGCAGGAAGACTGTTCCAGAGGGAGGCTCCTGTCGAAGAAAGTGATCTACCCTCCATACTCTGCTTGGAGAAACATCTGATCTGCAGAGAGTTGGAGCTAGAGGACCGAAGGACTCTAGCAGGGAGGTATTTAGGGAATGTGAGTTGGATGTAGCGAGGTCCCCGGCCCCGGAAAGCTTTGTGGATGATGCAGAGGTTCTTGAATTTGATCCTTGCAACCAGCAGGAGCCAGTGGGGAGGTTTTGGGGCTGGAGAGATGCAGTCCCTGGACTTGAGGCCATGGATAAGTCTTACAGTCCTATTCTGGATTAGTTGAAGAGGACCGAGGGAGGAAAGAGGATGTTTAAGGAAGGGGCTGTTGCAGGAATCCAGCCTGGAGAGAACCAGAGTTCTGGAGACATTGAGTTTCTGGGGAAAGGTGTGGAGGGTGAGAATGCCTCTGAGGAGGTAAATCTGAAAGTGGGCCTTTTTGGCAAGGTCCGTGATGTGGGATGAGAAGGAGAGTGAGGAGTCAAAGATGACGCCCAGGTTTTTCACCTCACAAGTGTGTGAGGGGAGGGTGCCCATGAAGGGCTGCCAGAGAGTAGGAGGGGCAGGAGTCCCAATGAGAAGGATCTCACTCTTACTGGCAATAAGGCAGAGACCGTTATCCATGCCTGGATAGCAGTAAAACAGTCAAGAATGAGAGAGGAAGGAGAGGAGGGAAGCTTGAAGGAAAGCTTGAAGGAAAGCTGTGTGCCATCAGCATAGCACTGGAAATGAGAAAAGGTGGAGATCAGGTGGGCAAGGTAAATGTTGTAGAGCCACTCCGAAAGGATAGAGCCCTGAGGGACGGCGTAGGTAGAGTAAGAGAGAGTAGAGAAAAGGGCCCAGTTGCACTTGGATGGTGCCACCAACAGGTGGATCAGGTCGGAGTACCAAATCTGACGTGGCCAAGCAGGGGCCACCATGATCAATTTGTAGTGGTTCCATTTGAGGGTGTTTAGAACATGAAGTGTTAGCAGGATCGGTGAAAGCACGTAGAGGAACAGCTCCTGCCATGGGAACAAGAAGGTGTCCCCCTAGACTCCCTGTTTGGGGATATCAACTGGCAAACTCCATGCACTTCCTGTTGGCCGCTATGGCGAATAAGTCGATCTCTGGATGTCCCGACAGAGAGAAGAGTCGGAGTATTTGGCTGTGATGAAGCTCCCACTCATGGCAAGATCGGAGTTCCTTTCTGTGGGAGTCTGCAATGGTATTGTGAATCCCTGGCAGGTGGAATGGGATGAGAAACATGTTGAGTGCTATTGGCCATATCCATAGCGCTTGTGCTTCCACGGACAAGACTGGAGAGCGGGTCCCTCCTTGTTTCCTGATGTAGAATATGGTGGTGGTGTTGTTGTCTGCAAAGATTCGGACCACCTTGTTCTGGAGTTGCAGTTTGAAGGACTTCAGGGCCCAAGAAACCGTCCTTAACTCTAGGACGTTGATGTGAAGGACTTTGGGTTGCCATAGGCCTCTGGCATGGTACTGTCCTGTGTGGAATCTCCACCCTTCTAGGGAGGCATCCGTGGTTACCATAGCCTGGTGTATTGGAAGGTGAAAATGAGTAGCCTGTATGAGATTGTCGCGATGGCTCCACCAATGGAGAGCTTTCCGGAACGGCTGTGTGAGAAGAAGCTGGTATTCTCAGGAGCCCAACAAGGTGTCAAGGAATTCTTGAAGAGGCCGCATCTGAAGCCTGCAGTGCGGGATTAAAGCGATGTCCGAGGACATCTTCACTAGTAGAGACTTGATGGTGCCACCTGATGATACCAGCAAGTTGGGCAGTCGCTGGACCTGTAGGATGAAATTAATCCTTTCCTCGGCCTTTCCTCGGAGGGCGTGGCGGGACATGCTAGGATGTTCAGGCGTGAGCAGGGAAACACTGGGCTTTGAGCAGGCTCTATGCGGGATTTTGGAAAATGCATGGAGAACCCCAGAGATGTTACACGTGATACAAAGGGGGTACCCTGGGACACACAAATACAAATATTAGTGTTGTAGCCAGCCCGTCCCTGGGCTCAAATTTAATTCGGGATAAAAAAAACTCAGGCCGGGTATAAATCAGATTTGAGCAGCTTGGAAACGAATCGCGCTCTGAAAAGAATACTTAAAAAATGGGAAGAAATAAAAAATAAAAATCTCATTTATCATGGCTTAAAATATGTATAATATAAACATTAAATCATCTCTACACAGGTAGAGCAGATACGTTCTAAGTGGACACCTATTAGTGGAGACCTCGTCCCAACACCTTGTTGCCTGTCCCAAGCCTGCCATGCCCATCATACTATTACCTTCAACATAGAAGCTGGCCAATGCTCCAAACAGAATATTGCTCTGGCCCTGCCTACTAGAAACAAAAGGGATATAACAAGTGATAAACGTCTTCCACTTATTCTTCCCACCCTCAATAAAGCATCCTCTTCCTGCTCAGACCCTTCAATCCTAGCGGAAACCTATAACCAGGTTATGCTCACAGCATTTAACTCAATCGCCCCAATCAAAGTTAGGAAATTTAAACCTTGTGCACATCTTAACTCATGGTTTACACCACACCTAAGAGTGTTACGAAAAGAAAAACAAAATGCGGAAACCCGTTGGAAAAGTCATCCTTCGGATGCCCATAAGGACGATCTCATCATAGCTTCCATTAACTACAAAGAGGTTATCTTCTAGGCTAAAAAAGATATCTTTAACAAACGTATTACGCTAGCAGATTCTAACACCAAAGAATTGTTTAAGATTCTGAAGGAACTTGAATCGCCTGCCACTCCCCCTGATTCTTGCACTAAAGACAGCAAATGGTGCTCGAACATACAGAAAGCTCTCTTAGACAAAATTAACACCCTCCAAAATAAAATCAAAACTGAGCAAAACGGTCTACAGACAGATAAGCTTCTGAATACCCCTACGACTGTAATCACTCAGGCCTCTTCCAACATGAAACCTTTCAGCTTCTCTCCACTCACCATTGCTGAAGTTGAATGCATCATTAATAAAATTAAACCGTCCAACTGTCAACGTGACTCGTGCCCAGCCGCCATTATCAAGGAGGCCTCCCACGATCTAGCCCCATTCATTACTGCCTTCATAAACTCATCCTTCAAAACAGGCAGAGTCCTGGACAACCTTAAGGACGCCTGGGTCATCCCCCTGCTTAAAAAACCTTCCCTTGATCCCAGCCTACCTACTAACTATAGGCCCATCACCACCGTCCCATTCATGCTCAAAATACTAGCCCGTTCCGCCTACCTCCACATCCAGGACTATCTGGAAGTCAACAATCTTCTTGGCTTAAGGCAATCTGGTTTCCGGCCTAGGCATGGGACGAAAACCGCCCTCATTGACCTAAAAACACAGATTGAGGTACTGAAAGACAATGGGAAATGAGCCTTGCTATTACTACTTGATCTCTCAGCAACCTTTGATTTGGTAAATCACCAAATCCTTTGCCAGCACCTTATAACAGCTGTCCACTTTTCTGACACAGCCACTGCTTGGATCATATCCTTCTTAAACAACAGATCTATGTGGGTTTTTTCCCCGTCAGCATCTGCTGAGCCTGCTCCCATTCACTGTGGTGTACCCCAAGGATCCTGTGTGTCACCAACACTTTACAATGTATTCACCAAACCTTTGTTTGATATTCTTGACTATCTGGGTGTCTCTTACACTAAGTATGCCGACGACACCCAGATACTCATCTCCATCACAGGTGATTATGTAGTGGACACTAAAGCCTTGAATGACGTCTACATGGTCATTCAGGCATGGATGGCGAAACACGAGCTTTGCCTTAATGACGACAAGACGGAACTCCTCATTCTGGGTTCACACCAACGTCTTAACAAACTTGACCCCTCCAAGTCGTTCATCATTGTTGGCAACGTCATTAAGGTCTCTAATGATACTAAAACTTTAGGAATTTACCTGGACTCTACACTATCATTGTGCAGACAAACGAATGCTGTCAGCTCAGCGTCTGCCTATACTTGCAAGCTTATCACTGCTTGTGGACCATTCTTGACTACACCCAATTGCACTATTCTGGCTAGAACACTCGTCATGTCCAAGATAGACTATTGTAGCGATCTTTATCTAGGGACTAGTCAATCCAACCTCAACAAATTGCAAGTCATTCAGAATAATGCCATCAGAGCAGCATTAAACATACCTAGAAACCAACACATCTCTAACCACGGGTGCAATTTACATTGGCTGCCTGTTAAGCACAGAATCTCATTGAAAACACTTGCCCTGACCCACAAGTGTTTGAGCATTGAGCAACTAGGCCCCCTTCTACTTGCCAACCCGCTCACTCCCCATACCTCCACTCGGCCCATGAGAGCGGCCCAAGCCCATAGTTTATCGCTTCCTAGGTTTAAACTACAAAAAGCTGGCGGCGCTAGCTTCCCGGTTTTGGCCTCTAAGCATTGGAACACCCTTCCCAATGCTATCAGAGCTGAGCCTTCCTTCCAATCCTTTAAGAGCCAAACCAAAGTTTGGCTCTCAGCACAAAACATATGAGTTACCTTACGGTATACTTGGATACTGCCACTTTGCCACTCACCTTAGCATTCAATTATATAGTCCACTGTATACTACGCCTGTATCGATATTCGCATTTTCTTGCACGCTGTTAACTTATACTCTTGTGCCTTTGCTCTTGTGTGATCCTCCTATATTTCTTTATATTCTTAAGTGCTTGAGGAACTATTTGTATATCCCTTCTGCCTGTAACATGCACTTTTGCGTTATATTTTATATATGTTTGTGTTACCGTAGTCCTACTGGTATGTTACTGTAAGCTGGTAGAGTCTATAATTTTTCCATGTATGTAAACATAACCTTGCCTGCTTAAGATATGCGCCCAGTTGTCCTAGGGCCCGGTGCCCTATATAAATAAACCAAATACAAATACAAAGAACCAACCAAGTGGCCGCGAATAACACAATAATTAACTACTCTTTCTTTACTATTTAAAGTTCAGACACACTAATGTGAAAAAGGAGCACCTAACAATTCATGCTCCAATGCTCAACATGTCATGTTTCTCTTCCTTTGCCAACACAGTGCCGAACGTTCACCAGGAGCAGGGCTTTTAGTCACAGCAACATTTTGTTATCTTTGCAACACAAAAAACAATGTTCTTTTTATTCAAACCAAGGGTTCATCCTGAAAGCGAGCAAAATGCAAGCTGCAAAAACCAAAACACAAACATATAGCGGTAAGTGCTAAGTACTGACGAGATGGCCACCCCATTCACCATCCCCACCAACTAGAAGATAAAAATTACCTCTGGGGGCGTTTACTGGTTTTTCTCAAGTTTGCACTTCATGTGTGCCCCATCAGGTATAGACATTCACTACCTGCGGGAACACACAAGTGTATTATGAAACACTATCCGGTTTGCAACCACAGCTATTAACCACCACGGCTCACAGATTGTATCTACCTGGAATCATTCACCCTAAATGATGCATACGGAGGATCTTTCACATTTAAATCCAGACCGTCTCGAGAAAGAAGGTCTGCGAGGGAGAGTAAAAAGAAAAAACTTTAAAACCTACCCCCTTCAAAACCAGAGGGTGTACTTTAGCTTGCCACCGACCATCCTAATTGTTTTAGTAGCAAGAAAGCTTACCAGTGGAGGATCAACCCGCTCTCAAAAACTGTTCATAAACTGTAAGTGAGGTAAATTAAGTTATTCATAGTTCTCTTGGGCCATTCTCCCAACATATTCCCCCTTATTGCTCTAACCAGAAAGCTACTTGGTGTACCTTTTAACCCCATTACTTCATATATGTACGCACAGGTGGCTCGCCCACTTACCAGGGAGTCTGTGGATGCATCCACTGGAGCCCTTAACTGCGCTCATGGAAGGCTCTCGTTGTCTCTGATCCCTGCTCTCGACCGCATATAATGCCCGTCTATCTAAATGATATGTGGCAAATGACCAGTAGGCTTTCTGGTGTCAAACTCCTCTGATTGCACAGACAGTGCAGCAAGAGCGGCTCGAACATACCGCCCATCTTTGAGTGGACCTCATCTACGTAACAGTCTATACACTGGGTATTTCCTCTCATTAAACCCTCTTGAAGGGAGGATGTTTTCAGAAACCTTGTTTATCCCCAGTTACTAATCAAAACACTAGTGTGACTCCATGTAAAACTTCAAGGCTCATGAACAGCAGCTCAAATTGGGAAAATTAACTCATGAATGGCGATGGGACTTCTTATTGCTTGTTCCAAATCCACACATTCTAGTCATGGGGAAATGTGGTATGCCTCGTTCGTGACCAATATTGCTCGAGTGTAGCAATGTTCATGGTAGGCAGCTTTTCTAGAAGAAATGGATTACATGCCAGAGTGAATTCATCTTGCTGTGTCAGATGCCACCAGTCCCCTGTAGCCAACCCAGATTCGTTTACATTCTTTCTAATGTACAGTGCCCTTTTAAGGATTACAGACACTGAGGGTTATTATAAATCCCCATGGCTATATAGATACATAACATCATAATGTAAATATTACGGCGAGGTGATTCTTTCACACTTTGAATTGACCTCCATAAGGAACAAGTTACTTACCTGTAACTCCTGTTCTCTAGCATGGGTATGTTACATGGATTCTCATGCTCATATTCCCCATCGTCAGGCTGGGAATCCTCAGTAATGCCTAGCATTTAGGTAATGGACTGCCCAAGTGGGTGGGACCAGACTGATATGTATTTAGATATTTCTCTTCTGTGAAAGATACAATGAGCTAAAACAGGGTTACAGACCCTCCCAAGTGGGCACCTTCCCATAGAACAGGTTATTTGGCCATGTTCGTTCTCGTTAGAGGGGCTCACAGACCTTCTTGTGCATTTCTTTTTATGAATGGGTTTCACCCCAAGTTACCCAGGGTAATCCGGACATGGACCCATTGCTCATTATGCTTAGAGAGGCACAGCTTCACCTTACTGATGAGACCTGACTAGGCCGAAACACGTGTCTAGGGTTGCTGTTGGTACTCTTGCTCTGAGAAGACTTGATTAGCATTCTGGTGCTGGACTGCCCTAGTGGGTGGGACCAGACTTATATGCAAATGGATATTTCTCTTCTGTGAAAGGTACAGTGAGCTAAAACATGGTTGTAGACCCTCCCGAGTGAGCACCTTCCCATAGAACAGGTTTGAACAGAGATTTGATGGAGCCGACGGTCGCCACTCGAAAAGATGAGAGCTGTTGCACTTTGCTCAAGATGGCCTCGACACTCTCCTCCAAAGGAGAAGCCAGACACAGCAGTGTTTTGAGACAGGAACCTAGAAAGAGCGTTCTGCGAAAGCACCATGCATGATTTCAGAAAGTTGATCGAGAATCCCAGCAAACTCAGGCAGCTGATGGTCTCCTTGGTGCCTAGCAAGGCCAATAGATGAGAGCGGGCACGGACCGGCCAGTCCAGGTAGGGATAGACATAGATCCCTGAACGCCGTAGATGGGCTGCCACTGGAGCTAGGCACTTTGTGAAGACCCTTAAAGCTGACTTGAGGCCCAAGGGAAGAGACTTGAATTGGCAATGTCCGCCGTTTACGACAAATCGGAGGAAATGATGTTTACTGCAATGAATAGGGTTGTGGAAGTAGGCATCCTCTAGGTCTAGGGATGCCAGAAAGTCTCTGTGCTACTGTTGTTCGAGCATGTGCTGCAAAGAACATCTGGAACTTTTGGCACTTGAGAAATGTGTTGAGCTGTCTCAGGTCGAGGATTGTGCTCCAACCAATTGACTTCTTTCTCACTAGCAAGTATCCGGAGTACACTCCGGAACCCAGGTGATGTTTTTCCATGTCTCTATTGCCCCTTTATGTAACATTGCCTGAAACTCTTGCAAGAGTAGAGGCAGGTTTTGCTCCTTTCTTAAAATGGGAGGAATCAATGGGCATTTGTCTAGGATTTCGAGGGTGTGGCCCTGCTTGACAATGCTGGGCACCCACTTGTCAGTGGCGATGTTGCACCACTCATTGACAAACTGTGTTAGTCTGTGGGGTCAAGGACTCCAATTAAACATTGAAACATTTAGTAATTAAGTGTTCCTATTTTGATAACAACCGTCTAATGTGTTTTAAGGATAACATTGGTAACAACACAGATGTGTCTATGAACCTCCTCTGGTGTAGATCTATGTCGGGTACTAGTATTTCTACGATTGTGGCCTTAACTGTTTTTCCTACGTTTCTTACTACAGAATTGGACATGAAAAAATGTACAAACTGTGTAATGTCTTGCTGTGGTATGCATTTGAAATTCGAAATTTGTATTTTGAATTCTTATTATATTATTTTTTAGATTTAACAGTGTCATGAGTGTTAAATATTTTAGCTTTTGTATTCTTTTTATGTTGTATAAGGGTTTTTGTAAACCGTGAATACAACAATAAAAAATGTCTTTTTTAAAATATCGTCTGCTTCCCACTGGGCTACTGAAGTGGGAGACTGGGCCCAGAACCTGGAGGATGTTCCACATCGATGCAGTGTAGGACTGTGAACATCCTCTGTATGCCTCTTACATGCTGGAGCATGAAGACTGGCAACTGGCGATATGCTGGCCTGTACTTCTTCATGGACCTGGAGAAACAGCCTCTGGATGAACGAAAGGACTGTCTTCGTTGCTGAAGAGTACCCAACGAGAGTGCTGTATCTGTGTCCGCTTTTATGCACTGTAAGGTCTCATCTACAGGCTTGCTGAAATGGTCTATGCCTTTAAAAGGCATATCAATAACTTTCGATTGAGCCTTAGAGCGAAAGGTAGTGCACTGGAGCACTGCCCTGTTGCCCATTTTTTGGAAACCTGAATCCGCAATCTCCAAAGTGGCCGTAATCACGTGATCAGAGGCAACCTCACTTTCATGAAATAATGCTAACACCTCCTCTTTCTTGGCCTTCAGCAGGAGGTCTAAAATGGGTCCCAGCTTAAACCATAGCTCTCTATATTATCTGGAGAGTATAGATAAAGTGTTATCTGCTTTAATGGTGGTGGCAGCGGCAGTGTTGAGGTGTTTCCCAAACGTGTCCAACTTTTTACCCTTTTAGTCAGGTGGAACCATGCTTGGTGAGGAGGGGTTAGTGGACCTTTTCCTCGCTGCAGCCAAAACCACAGAGTCGGGTGAAGGCTGGGAGCGTAGACACTTAGGGGCACAATCCGGTATTCTGTACTTCTTCTCTAGGAAGGAGTTTCCATGACCAATAAGCTATCTTTACATATGTTGACGAGCAGAGTAATAGATGCAACTGATTTCCTAGGGGACTCACTCCTTTGGAAAAGGAAATGCTCCTCTTTCTTCACTTCAGGACCAGATTGAATAATTTTGCTGCATGGGTCAACAGTGCATGAAATGAGCATATTTCATCTGGTGGAGAGTCTCTGGAGGGGAGATCCACATCAGGGGATTCGCCATCAGCTGTACCTTAAGAGGTGTCATGATTAGTATCTGTGTCTGTGAGGGTAGCCACATGGATGGAAAACAGCCTAGGCAGCGGCGTAAGTCGAGGAGGCACTAAATGTGGCCTCGCCTTTGAGGGTAATGGTGGACTCCTAGAGGGAGCAGGCCTTGGGGGCAATAGTGGTCTCCTAGAGGGAGCAGCCTGGGGAGCTGATGGAGGCAGACGCTCCTGCAGCTCGGAAACCAAGGTGTGCAGAGTAGACGGGATGTCCAAGGACAAGTCTCTAGGTGCTGTTCCCATGGGAGCAGTGGCCAAGGGCACAGTTCGTAGAGTTGGTTGTGGCTGCGGACAGCAATGGGAACATTGTGGCTGCAGAGAGTGATGAGGCCTAGGAATAATGGGGTCAGGAGAATCCTCAACCTCTTCCAGATCAGAGGAGAAAGCCCCTGGAAGCTCATCATCAGAGTGCCTACATGTAGTAGTTGAGCGTGTGGTAACGCTCTGGGAGAACCCGCCGATGACAGGGTGAAGAGTGGTTTTGCTTTGGGAGAAAGGAGAGAGCTGGCAGCATCTCCTTGTCCACACTTGCACCCCTCGGGAAGAAGGCGATGGCAGGAGCCTGTGGTGTCATCAACGGAGCTGCAGATGAGCCAGATGAGGGTGGCCGCAAAGGTGGAGCAACTTTGGAGATAGTTATCGTAGTCGTCGACGAGGCAATAGATGGGATAGTCGATGTAGTCGTTCCCGTGAACGAGATGGTAGACGGAGTAGCCGTCGACGAGGAGGTACACGAAGATTTCGGCCAATGGTCCAATGACAATGTCTTGGTCGTTAACTCTAATGGAGACTGGACTTTTGATGACGGAATATGAACAGTGCTTGCGGAGTGACTTCTCTTGGACGGTGTTCAGCCAGTTGGCGGTACGCAACTCATCAATGCAAGGGTTGTCATTTTTCTGATGAGGCATCCACTGGAGTTGTGGCAGTGGACCCTGCCATCGTAGATGTAGCCTTGGGAGCAATGGGCAGAGAAAAAGTTGAAGCGTTGGACTTCTTGTCCTTTTTAGGTCTCTTCCCCAGGGAAGTGTCCTAAACTGATCTTGACCCCTTAGCAGAGGGTGTACGCTCAAGGGATCTGCTGACCCAGGCACAGGCATGACTTCACACTGAGACCGTGTCAGAGGCCTTAGCACCCTCCTCCAGCCAAGTCACCAAACTTCTGTGATGGTCCCATCGAGTATTGGCGGACAAGGACTTGCAGATGGAACAGATGTCCCCATTGTGTTCTGGGTGCAAGCGGTGAAGGAATTTATAATGCAGAACATCCACAAAGACGTTCTACCGGTAGCACTCGAAACAGGCCCTGGAGCGACTCTTCTTGCTGGTGTCCACCATGTCGCATGGTGAAGGATCACGTCCATGGAGAAGGCATCACACTAAGAAAAAAGCTCTGATGATTGAATGGATCTTAAGTGGCAACGGGTCCTCATTGCCGGTGGTCACTAATGTGACTGAGGATGAAAAACAAAGAACATCACAAAAATAGAACAAAATATTGAGATTTTGGAGGAGCGAAATCAGAGGAAAAAAACGCAAAAATGTGCAGTAAAAATATGAAGATGGCTTCTTGGGGTAGAGCTCAGGAAAACAAATGCCATTGGCTTGGGCAGTATGACCCAAAGTGACAGCAATAGACTGTATAAGATACAATCAGTCGTTAGCTTTAAAGCGAAACTGTTTTAATATTACCAAGGATTCCCAGCCTGACAACAGGGAATATGAGCACCAGAATCCATGTAAGATCCCATGCTGGAGAAACAGGATTCTCACTTGATTTTTTGCCACCTGACCTCATCTAATCGCAGGGCATCACTCTTTTTTTAATTTTTTAAACAATTTGTATTATTTTTCACACAAAATAACATACAGACTTTGTAAATAACATCCAATGATATATCACATTGTTTGTCTGTTCAACCATCCCCACGCCCCCCTCCTGCCCCCCAGCCTATTCCACTTGCAATGTCTACCTATGGTATGTGTTAACCTGCTTGAACTTCTCACTGTAGCCCTATTCCACCGTTTGTAGTGGTGCGTGTATCTGAGTCTGAGGGCCTCATCACGAGTTTGGCGGTAACCCTTAAATCCGGCGGTAGCGCTATTACCACCGGATTTAAGGGTCCGCCAAATCAGTGCTTCGGCAGATTTCTCCCCAGCTCTGAGCTGGGGGGAAATCTGCCGAAAATCTGTGCTCATACCGCCGGCGGGAAATCCGCCAGCAGTAAGAGCGTGAAATTTCCCCATTGAACCCAATGGGGAATGGGGCATTCCCGAATGGGCTAATGGGGAATGGGGACTTCCAATACCGCCAAACCCGTGATCCGGCGCTAATAGCACCGGGGGGTTTGGCGGTAGGGCAGATAGCGCCAGCGCGATTAGCACCAGCATTACCGCCCAACTTGTGATGAGGCCCTGAGTGTCATTGTGTGCAGGGGGTGTCAGTTCTTGTATCATATGTTTCCAGGCCATTAAATTCGTGTTCTGCTCCTCCTGACCCCGGCGGGATGCTTCTTGCCACACAGTGACCATTTCTGGAGGTCCCCAACCACACGTTTATAACTGGCCATTTACGTGCTTTCCACCCCATTGCTAGCCTACGTTTTGCCAAGATGTATGCCAGATCTCTTAATTTACTAATGTGTCTTGTCTGCTTTGGTCTCAGGAAAATACCTAGTAGGCATGCCTTGGGGAGACCGAGTCTGCTGATAGGCCGATCCTGGCTAGCGTCCGGGCGACGTCCTCCCCAAATGGGCATATTTCCGCACAGGCCCAGAACATATGTATCAGGTCTGCGTTGATCAGGCCACACTTCGGACAAGCTTGTTCTGTCGCCTTATTAAATTTTGCAATTTTCTTCGGAGTTAAATATGCTCTCTGAGTAAGATATAATTGGATCAACTGTAGTTTCGCATTTCTGGACACTTTCTTGTGATACCCCGTGGTCCTACTCCAAGCATCGTCTGACAATTGCTCTTGCAAATCTACTTCTCAACATTGCTTAATTTGCATTAGATTGCTATCTGGCTTCGCCATCAGAATCTCATAACGTCTTGATATTGCGTTTCCCACTTCGGAGATATAAGAGTGTTTCTATTGTTTCGTCTTCTACCAAAACTCACTCTGTTCAGGGCCATTTCAATTTCAGTCTAAGTAGAAGTGAGGCATGGGTTATGTATTGCCCTACCTGTACTCCTTATTCCGCAGCTACATCGTTAAAGGACTTCTGCCGTCCCTCCTTCAGTTATATCGCCCAATGTCACTACCTCTCCAGTCACCCAGTATTTCCTAACATTCAGCCAAAGCTGCGCATCTTAAGTGGCATGAGTGGGATCTGGGGTAAATAGGGTGTGTCTTTTCCCAGCAAGCGTCAGGCCCGTTGCCACATTGTCATGCCTAGCTTCAGCAACAGAGGGGGCATGGGATCTTGTGGTTCCGTGGTCCACACCATCTCTTTCAGAATGAATGGGATGCATGCCGGTTGTAGTAAATCTGTATCTTGGGTCTGTTCATCAGATAGCCAATATGTGGCAAACTGTAGTTGGCATGCCACAAAATACCCTTCAAAATCTGGCAGGGGGTGTTCAGTGTCTTAAAGAAGGCTCCGGGTATATTATATGGGAAGTTTGCAAAATAATGAAGCAGCCTTGGAAGCACTTCCATTTTCAACAACACGGCCCTCCCCATTAATGAATTGGCAGCTTGGCCCAAAATTTTATGGAGTTCTCTCTTTTATTCACTGCCTTCACCGTGTTCTGCACATGTTCTACTTTAGGATTGTAGAAAATGTCAACTCCCAGGTATCTAAATGTGTTCATTTCCCATTTAATCGCCAACCATGGTAACGCACCCCACGGACTTCCTCTGTACTCTGCAAGGGGGAATAAGGTTGACTTCTGTGCATTTATTGTAATCCCAGAAAGGTCTGCATAATGCTCAAACATATCCACTATGTATTGTAAACTGGTCTCCGGTTGTTGTAGGTAAAGAAGCATATTATCAGCATACAGGGAGATCAGGTGTGTGTTGCCCCGTATCCTAATGCCAGCCTCATGATATTCTTTCCATAAGTATACCACTAACGGGGGGCGTGGCTTGCTATGGAGCCATGAGGAGTGCCTATGGGGAACTCCCGGGGCAGATCCGTACAATGATCCTTTTGAGGCTGCGGATCGCTGAACCCGACACGTTTTGGTATAGGAAGGTCTGAAGAGCATTGAGGCGAAGTTTTGCACGTTTTGCCAGCCCGGTGGGCTGCTATAGAGCAAAGGAGGAGTGCAGGCATGCAGCAAGATGGCGGCTGATGCCGGGCTGGAGGGTGTCTGGAGGATGTGAAGAAAAGGTCAGAAGAGGAACGGGACGCCAACTCCTGCGGACCGGCTGCTGCGGGGGAGACTTCATTGTGGCTGCCAGGACGATTGGTGCGCAACACTAAAAGTCCTGCGACTTGATGGTGAAGGTAGCAGGAGACCCGGGAAGAGTGCGGTTGTGAGGACACTGCAAACTTTATCTAGGGGCCGGATGAGAGCTGCAGTGAGGCCAGGTTGTGCGTTACATAAGGCAGGCAGGTCCTTGCTGTGCCGACTGATGGCCCATGAGTTGGGTCAAAATGCTGGAGTGATCACCCAGTGGGGGTGCTTAATACGGCATGGGACATAGGACACTGCAGCCGATGGGTGGAGACCCCGTTTGATGCTGCCAACTTTAAGTGTATGCCTGATGCAGAAGACACGGATCAACCACACTGCCAACGGCTGCCGATGCACAGCAAAATAGCTGCAGCTTGCACTGCTGATGACGGAACGGCCTTGTGGAACACAAGACACTGCAGCCGGAGAGTGGAGACCCTGTAGGCCGTTGGCTAGCCCACCACCACGAAGGGTATGCCCGAAGCGGGAGACACAGCCTGAGCACACTGCCAACTGGTGCTGATTAACTGCAGGATAGTCGCAGCTTGTACTGCTGAAGACGGTACGGCCTGAGCTCCTCCTCATTGGTAGAGATGAGCTACGAGCACCGGAAGGTGTGTTGGAAAGGACACTGCTGAGAGTTCCTAAAGGGAGCACCACAACATTGGAGGGCCTCTCTGAGAACCACTAGAGGTTCAAGTGGGTATAGGGGAGCCCAAAGGAGACAGTGGCGAGGACCAAGGAGAGGGCGATCCATAACGAGATAGGCAGCAAGTGGGTGGCGAACAGGAGTACCACGATCCGGCACGAACCAACAGGACCAATTACCACTGGCGACTGTCATCACGCAGGCAGTATGCATGGATGACAGGGGAGGAATGATCCGTGTGACAGCACCCTGCAAGAGTGACAACAAAGCCCGGGGAGCTGAGGCGGCACAGCCTCTTGCCTGGAGGGGACCTTGACTTGAAACAGCACAGATCGGCGAACGCTAAGGCTCTGTATAGTAATAACAATAAATACCTGGCGGACTGCCTACAGTATAAGTGCTGAGCAGAGATTGCCGGGGTGCAAGACAGTATCCCGTGCAACAACACTGAGCACCCACAAGGCACGGAGGCAAGACCAACAGTAAACTGGCATGTGGGAGAACATAACCCGCTGACCCACAGGAAGCCTCTGACTTGCATGTACAAAACAGTGGGGTATAACATGAACATAAGCATGCATAAGTAAGCCAGCCAGCTGGGCAGGAAATACCAGCGGCAAAGGGGAACGGTGGGTAACCACCAGACAGAGCATACCCACAGCGCACAAGCACCTAGTAGGGCTGATAAGAGCAGCATTGAAGGCACAAGCTAGCGGGTGTGGGTGAACGTAATCCACATGCTACACAAGGCTGTGGCGAGCAGCAACGACAGCTGGGGACAATAGCTGGCCACCTGGTAAAGGGCGAGACAAAAAGAGAAAGGTCACACTAAGCGAGAATAATAAGTGGGAGCCACAACCCATTTACTGGCCACAAAGTAAACACCACAGGGGGGCACGAACCCCACAAACGCAGGATCCGAGGAAGGCAGCCGTAAGCGGCAGGGACCACGGGGCCTCGAGGAGGGCAGCACTGGGACAGAAAGGGCCCGATAGAAAGAGAACACGCCGGCCACAGGAGAGAGGCAGCTCAGAGACATAGCACCTGCACCTAACATTGAAGAAATGGGGGCCCAACACAGAGACACAAGACCAAAGATGTAAACATGCCAGACAAACACAAAGGAGGTAAAGGGAGGCAAATCAGTATGGAGTCATTTGCCCACAAGAACGAGGACACGCATCCCGCGGCAACAGAGGCGGTCGCGGCCACGTCAAACCCCACGCAAGGGGAGATCAGGCAAGTCGAGGGAAGCATTCTGGAGGTCATAGAAGCACTTAAAACATCAGTAGAGGGCAAGCTAGATGCAGTGATCATAGATGTGGGGCTCCACAAACAAGACAAAAGGAACCTAGCGGAGAGAGTGACAACGGTGGAGCAACAGGTGCAAAGTAACACTGCAATCGTAACAACCTCCCAACCCCAAATGTCAGAGGCACTGGATAGGATCCGCATGCTGGAACGCAGAGCTGAAGACACGGAAGGGAGAGCTCGATGCAACAATGTGCGCATAGTGGGGCTGTCGGAGGGGGAGGAAGGCAGAGACCCCACAAACTACATAGAAAGCCTACTGCTTCAGGAAGTAGGAGCAGGGAACTTATCCCAGGGCTTCGTGGTGGAGAGGGCGCATAGAGCTCTAACCAGGAGACCCTGTCCGGTCCCCCAAGACCGATGATTGCGAAGATCATGAACTTCAAAGACCGGGAGAAGATCCTGATATTCTCAAGGGAGGGTGGGGTAATAATGAGAAATGGAGCTAGAGTAACCATTTAAACTGACTACACTGCGCTAGTGCAGAGACAACGGGCACAGTTTTGGTCAACCAAGAAGCACCTTCGGACGGCGGGGGTTAAATTCATGCTGTTGTACCCGGCCACTGGGAGGTCACACATCTTTGAGACTACAGCTGATACCCAAGAGTGGATGAACCAGCAAGGGATCCCACAGCCAACCGAGGGAAACAGGAGAAACAGGAATGCACCTCTATGAAGCACAGAGCGGAAATGACTGACAGTATAATCTACAGAGACACAGACCAATAGCCCGACGGGGGAAGCTCGCACAACGCTTGGGCAGACCGCTGGTGGCCACAAGTACTTACCAGAGGAATGGAACCTGGGGACGTACCCCGACGTAGCATGAAGAAGCGGAACAAACAGCAGAGTAACTGCATAGAGATTTGAACCAGTAGTTTGAAAACGGGAGCTCACAGTCTCCAGGAGTAGACCACCAAGACCCACAGATGGGACCCCAAGGAAAGACAGAACTTGCGATGCCAGTTCCAAGGCACCACGCCACAACGAGTGCACCCAGGAAAAGGAGGGCGGCACCTGGAAAGCAGCAGAGCCCGAGCAGGGGGAGGGTGGCTGGGCATTTGTTTATAGTTGTAGTAGTAGTGTGGTAAGGTTTGTTAGGGGAAGGCACGAGAGGATGAGGACACATCAAATGACAAAGGCACGGCAGAGGCAAAAAGGGAGAGCAACCAGAGCTACGTCCAAAAACAGAGAATCAGAGTGGTGCACCAGGGATGGGGGCCAGCTAGGATCAGATGCTGGAGGAGTTTGACAAGGTGCGGAGGAACTAAAACCACCCCAACGGGCAGGAACAAGAGTGGGCAGGCCCGGATGCACGACCCACCAGAAGAACAAAGACCTTTGAGCCCATGGGAAAGAGCGGGCTGCCCGATTCAGCAAGTAAATGGGCGAGGAAGTAGTGAATGTAGTCACATGGAATGTCAGAGGACTAAATGCCTACGTCAAGAGGTTAAGGGTTTATGCCTGGCTCAATAGGGCGAGGGTCTACATCGCAATGCTGCAAGAGACACACCTGACGTCTGAAAAACAAGCCAAAGTAGCCAAGAAGTGGGGAGGCCAAATGTATAGTTCCACATACTCTAACTACTCAAGGGGAGTGTTGATGTGGATTGCACCAGGGACCCTGTTAAAACCCATAAAACAAGAAAGGGATGCAGAAGGAAGGGTACTGATCATTCAGGGAATGCTGGAGAACCGGAAGGTGTGCCTGGTAAATATGTATGCCCCCAACCACGAAGCAACAAAGTTGTTCAAGACACTCACGCCCCGGTTGGCCCCACATAGGGTAGCATCGATCATCTCGGCCGGGGACTTCAACTGCACGTTGGACCCTCGACTGGACAGATCAGATACCAAGCACAAGAAACCAGCGCCGCCGGCCAGGGTGCTATGGAAGATACTGGATCAGCTTGAGCTGGAAGATGTCTGGAGAAAGGTACACATGGGTACTAGGGGATACACAGATTAGAGCGCCCCGCATGGGACATTTACTCAAATTGACTACCTGTTCACGGGCAAGGAGACACTGGGGGAATTCACCGGGGCACACATTCATGCACGAACACTATCCGACCACACCCCCCTAGTTGGGGCTTGGACACACACATACAGAAGAGCCCCCATACCCACATGGCGATTGAGGGCAGAGGCATTGTTTGATGGGGAATTTCAGGAGCATATCCAAAGCACGATAGACGACTATTTTGATCATAATGCGGGAGTGTGGAGAGCACTGCAATGGTTTGTGAGGCCCTTAAGGTGGTGGTCATGGGAGCGGCAATAGGGAAAACCAGAGGCCTCAGGGGGGAAGTTTTGGCCGAACTGGAAGAAGTAGAAAGGGAGGTGGTACGGGCGGAAGCGTGAGCGGGTAGGATGGGAGAAGAATCGGGAGATCTCACTACGTTGAGGCAGCAGTATATGGTGATCTGGGAGAGACTAGGGAAGCTAGATTATGGGAAGTATATACAGTGGCTACACGCAGAGGGAGACAAACCCAGCAGGCTTTTAGCCTGGTTGACTAAACAAGAGGGTAAGCGAGAACCAATAAATGCAATTAAAGACTAGCAGGGAGAGGAGATCAGGAACCAGGAAGGCATCAACACTGTTTTCTCGAGATTCTATGAGAAACTGTACTCCCGGGTCAAGGAGGCAGAGGAGGGAGATATAGCGGAGGCTCTGGCGGAAATCATCCTCCCACAACTGACAGAAGAGCAAAGCCAAATGTTAGATACACCCCTCACAGTGGAAGAATTGTTGGCGGTCATAACCGGGCTTCCGACAGGCAACTCTCGGGCCCGACGGGCTGCCCAGGGAATTCTACAAAAAATACAAGGATAGCCTGGTCTTGAGACTGTTGGAGACATTAGAGGAGGCGTACGAGGAGAGAAAGCTCCCAAGAAGTATGTCGCAATCAATAATCGTACCAATACTAAAAACAGGGAAACCGCCTCTAGAGTGTGGCTCTTACAGACCAATTTCCCTGATAAGCCAAGATTCCAAAATTCTGACAGCGGCTCTGGCCAACCGGCTGAAAAAGGTTATACCCACGTTGGGACACCCAGACCAAACAGGATATGTACCGGGAAGGAATACAACGTGGAATCTCCGCAGACTCCACCATGTCATAGACAGTACGAATCAGAGAGAAGGGGAAAGTGCAGTGGCGCCACTGGATGCCATCAAGGCATTTGATTCATTGAATTGTGACTGGCTCCTGGGAGTGCTCACCCACTTTGGGATAGTTGAAGGGTTCCTACGCTGGATCAAGGTCCTATATAAAGATCCGAGAGCCAGGGTGAAGACGGGGAGGCACGTCTCGGAGGAATGGAATATAACACGGGGAAGGAAGCAGGGTTGCCCACTGTCCCCAGTGCTGTATATCCTTGCCCTAGAACCATTTGCGGCCTTTCTACGGGCCGAGTACAGGGACACTGGAATAGTGATAGACAGGGAAGTACACCAAATATCAATTTACGCAGATGACATGCTGCTTTATGTCCAGAACCCATGGGTACATTTGTCAGACCTGCACGAAGCCCTAGGAGCATTTAGTAGGCTTTCGGGAATCACTATCAACAAGGGAAAGTTCTCACTGTTCCCCTTGGCGGACCTGAGAGGAGCGACCCCAACCCAGGTACCGCACCCGGGCCTCACGTGGACCCCACTCACTTGCAGATGTTTAGGAGTGAATATCTACCATGACACCAAAGACACGCACGAGGCAAATACACAGACAGACCTAGAAAATACAGGGAATGCCATGTGGTTTTGGAGCACGTTATCGCTGGGGATGATAGGGAAGGCGGCTTTGTTGAAGATGACGGTTCTACCTCGTCTCCTATATTATTTCACCAACATCCCTTACAACATCCCTGGGTCGTTCTTTAAACAATTACACACCATGGCACAGGAGTTCCTGTGGGGAGGAGGGAGGAACAGGGTGGCACTGAACACACTTCAGAGGGACTATGAATGGTGGGGCATCAGACTCCCGGATTTCGAACGATATTATTTGGCGGGCCAACTTCATTTTGTGGTACAGTGGCTGGGATAAGATGCATCTATCGACTCATTACTCTTTCAACTGGTGGTGCAACAGTATTACATGAGGGAGGTCCTGTGGATAGACAAAGTATCAGCAAAAACGCTTCCTAACATGATCAAGCTGGGCATGGATCTGTGGAAAAGAGCGTGGAAAATCCAAGGCATAAGGGACCGCTGCTCCAGACAAATCCCTCTCACAGGATTAGTCGATGCCCGCATTACGAATATAGCAACGTATAGAATGCAGTGGGAAGACAAGGTAGTAGCCCAAATAGGGGACTTGTGGCAAGGCAGACTTTGGGCAGACTTTCAGACCCTGGCAGAAGAGCAGGGCATACATAATGGCCAATTCATTTTGTATAACAACAAGGTCCGAATGATACGGAAGAGATGGGAGACCATACCGCAGGCGGAGGACACAGGAAGGGCACTGGGTGCATGGTAGGACATCTCGGAGTGAGGGCACACAGTGTCCAGACTCTATGAGCAACTACTAGGCTCCAACAACCCGAGAGACTTGCAAGTATGAGTGAAATGGGAGGAAGAGCTCCAGAAACCCTTCTCGGATGAGGAATGGAGCAGAGGCCTCTGGTATGCAAAAAAGGTTTCCAGGAACGCTAGGTTTAGGCAGATGCAGCTCTATCTTATAAACAGAGCATATTTGACGCCTAAAAGAATGTCGAACATGGGGAGCAGACGGACCCGGAGCTGCCCGCGCTGTGCGATAGAGCGGGCAGACATGTTGCATATGTTCTTGTCATGTCCGAGGATCACGCACTTTTGGGACACTATCAAGGAAAAAGCATCAAAGGGAGGAATCCGAATGCAAGCATGGACACCAGAGTGTTAACTGCTGGGCCTGGTCCCCAGAGGGGGTAGGCAGAGAACATACCTGGAAAAAATGAAAGACCTGATGACAATATTGGCAAAACGCTGCATAGCGATGGCGTGGAATACAAGCACAGGACCTTTTAACAGATAGGCGGTGGGCAGACCTGCAAAAATGGGCAATAGCTGAAACATCAGTGTAGACAAGGGCGACGCAAAGGGGGAAGGCAATAGTGGGGCCAAGGTATTGGCATGGAACACCCTTGTGCAAGACCTGTTCGGAAGTGAAGGAGGAAACAGCACCGATGAGCCCAGAGGCTCGGACGAGGACTAATCAGACAACAGAGGGAGCTTGACAAACAGGAGACTAAAGGAGTCATGGGGGGATGGCTCAGCCCACCCGCAACAGAGAGAAGCACACAGAGCGACAGACGAGCATTATTGACTGTGGAAGAAGGGGCCTTGTTGTGATTCCAGCAAATAAGAGAATTGTAAACTCCAACGAAAGTGCCAGTAGAGATGTGATGTGTGTTGTTGTCTAAGTTGTTATTTGGTTTGTTTTGTGTTGAAAATGCAAATAAAAAAATTTTAATTAAAAAAAAAGTATACCGCTAACGGCTCTAAGGCCAATATAAAAAACATCAGAGAACAAGGACAGCCCTGTCTAGTGCCATTGCTTAACTCCCATTGTTCTGATATTGTGGTGCCTGTCTTAACTCTAGCCACTGGGTTGCTGTATAGTAGCTTTACCCATTTAATATATGTAGGGCCAATAACAAAATCTTTCAACACCGCCAGGAGCCAAGGCTACCTGACCGAATCGAAAGCCTTGACTGCATCCAGCAAGGTTCCAGCCATGGACTGGCCGCCGTCTTGGGTATAGTCGATAGATGTGGTGCAATCGTCTTAGATTACAAGTGATATTCCTATTTGGGACATAACCTGACTGATCTAAGTGGATGAGTTTGTGAATTACTGGTTTCAACCTGTTAGCCATCAGGGCCGTCAGTATCTTCTCATCCTGATTAAGCAGCGAGAGGGGTCTGTAAGAGCTGCATTCGGTATCAGGTTTGTTAGGCTTCAGCAATGAGACTATAATTGTCTTTTATCTAGGGATTCACTCAGCATTGCCAATAATGGGGCGTCATTTCTGCCATGAATTCTTTATAGAATTCGCTAGGTAGTCCATCCGCACCTGGAGCTTTTCCTGACGGCAACCCTCTTTAGTTATGGGGTCTTCAAGCCTGTCTGCCTCTTCTGCATCTAGCTTTGGAAGATCTATCAGCTCTAAAGCTTCTTCTATCTCTGACTCCCAGGTTTCTGATGTCTCCTTATATAACGTCTTATAGAACTCACAGAAACATTTGTTTATGTCCTGTTGCGTCTCACAAATCTCTCTGTTCATTGCGGTGATTTCTCGAATCATGCCCCGCTCTGTCTCGCTTTTGTACAACCAGGCTTGCAAGCTCCCAGGTTTATCCCCTTCAGCTTGCTGCCGTTCTACATATTTCTTATAACTCAATTTACCTAATCTATCCCAGTGTACTAAACACTCTGCTGCAGGGGTACAGCCCCTTAGAAGCTCCCGCTAGGGAGGTCACTCTGTCCGTTTATGGCTTCTAATTTAATTTCTGCATTGCGTAAGTCATTCTCTATTGCTGCCTGAACCCTGTTCGCCTTGGCAATTGACGTCCCTCTAATCACCACCTTCAAGGCCTCCCATAACGTGCCCGCGGACTCCACACTTCCTGTATTATGTGTAAAGTAATCTTGTACCCCTTCTTTTAAATGTTCCCAGAATGCTTTGTCGCTCAGGGACTCACTCTTCAGTCTCCACGTCAGGCTACGTGCTCTTGGGGGGCAAACTCGCCACATAGCCACCAGCGGGGCATGATCTGACAACACTTGTGCTTTATATTCGGCCCCCTCAAATTCCCCTAGGGTGTCCTCATTTGTAAAAATATAATCTAATCTCTTGTACAGGTCTTGGGGAGCAACGTAATGTGAATATCCGCGGCCCTGCGGGTGTAGGATCTGCCATATGTCTGATAGCTTAAATGCTTGCAACAGTGTGCATAGGGCTTTGACAGAGGGAGCAGGGTGCATGAATTTATGATCTGACCTGTCCAGTGTAGGGTTAAGCGTACAATTAAAGTCACCTCCTAGTATCAATGCACCATCTCTATGTGGACTTATTAATGGGTACAACATGCGAAAGTAAGCCGCAGTCTCTTGGTTTGGTGCATATGTGTTGATTATACAGAATTCTCTGTGTTCAACCCAACCTCGTAATATGAACATCCTGCCCTCTTTATCTTGGAAGGTCTTCAGCACCCTCAAAGATATTGGCGGTGCCACCCATATTCATACTGCCCTAGCATAAGCAGAGTATGACAAGCCCAGCGTCATGGTTCTCCATTTCTTGGCAAGTGCAATCTGTTTCTCTTTTGTGATGTGAGTCTCCTGTAGGAATGCAATGTCGATTTTCTGATGCCTTAGGTAAGTCATAATTCTATTACATTTAATGTAACTGTTAAGGACCTTGACATTCCAGCACATAATTCTAGGTTTCCCTATTCCACTTGAAAATTCTGACACATATCAGCAGACCGGTGTTCAAGTTCAGTATGTACAGTGTGTACTCAGGCTAACTCCAAATTAACTACCCCAACTCCCTTACCATCCACCCTCTCAAGAATTGCCCAGCTCAATACCTTGTGCTTCGGCATCCCCACTTCTCGCCTTTGCTCCAGGGTCTTGTCCTGTTGCGTGGGCGCAGTAGGCAGATACATAATTGCTAGTATCTGAACAAACAAATCCAACCTTAGGGGTAGGGCGCTCCTGCGTGGTGCGCTCTTAAATAAGCACCCCCTTGTGCACCCCTGCATTTGCAATCTTGTCTTCCTGAAGCTTCCATTTGGGAGGGTCTTCCCACCGCTTTGCCTTATATTTACAGACCCCTGCTACCTGCAGTTAACAGTCTTCTGCATATGTCTACTCGTCACTACTTGGACCAACCTCTGTTCCGGTTGGCAAAATTTGTTTGTCCATCTATTTGTGTGCATCTTCTGGGTTATCGAAGAAAATGGCACGACCTTTGTGAATCACTTTTAGTCTGGCCGGATACAGCAACATGTACTTCACGTTAGACACTCGTAATCTCCTTTTAACCGCAATGTAAGTCATCCGTTGCTTCTGCACTTGCAGGGTGTAATCCGGGTACGCAGTTATTGTGACGACACTCGTTGAATCATCCCTCCTTTGCGGAAGTGCTCAAGGATCTTTTCCTTATCTCAGAAGTTCAGTATCCGGGCTATTATTGGCATTGGTGGGGCTCCAGGTGGTGGTTTCCTCATCAGTGTTCAATGCACTCTCTGGACCGTGAAGCCTTGAGTGAGGGCGCCAGGGCCAATTTCTTGCTGTAGCAGGGACTCTCCGTCGGGTTTGCTCCTTCTTCTCCTTCCAGGAGCCCAATAATTCTTACGTTATTGCGCCTACCTCTTCCTTCTGCATCTTCAGCTCTGTCTTCCAGATTACACACTTGTTGTTGCAGTGCCCTGACTTCTTTAGAGGTGTCCTTAAGGCCACTTGTATTTTCCGTAACTGCCTTTTGAAGTTTTCCTGTGCGTTCGACAAGTGACCGAACATCTTGTCTTAACAGGTTCTATGCTAATGGCATCTATTTTAGCCTCAGGAGATTCTTTCAGGGATGATATGGCTTCTAGGATCTGTTGAACTCCTTTCTTGAGGATCAGCTCTCTTTGAGGCAACCTTGAGCAAGTAGTTTCTATCGCTGTAGTGGGCTTTGTAAAAGTGCCCAGCTTAGGTTGCTTAGCCTTGCTTTTCTGGGGCTTGGATGCCATGACTACACGTCTGCATCATGGTCCTGTTCTTTACAGTGTCTCCCTGCTTGCTTAGTCCTCAACTACGACAAGACGGTCTCCAGTAGGTGGGCCCTCGTATCCACTGGTGTTGTGACCTAGGTGTTGCTTCATATGCTGTACAGGTGGTATAGCAGCGTCCTGTCACCTCGTCACTGAGTGCCAGTGCACCCTTTGTGCCTGAGCCTTGCTTGAGTTGATGCCGCCCATGCTTGCTACCAACGAGCTACTTATGGCTGCTTGGGGCTATCCATTGCTACATGATGTCACTGTATGGATCTGTAAAGAGTTGACACCCGGGGTGCGTAATTATACCCAGGACTACTGCCAGTTTGTGCCCAAGTGCAACCAGGAAAGCCTGCAGTGTTCACTCTCCCTTGATGCGTAGCTCTAGTTTATGCAGGGTAGCGCTCAACTGTTCTTCGCGTTGGGTCTACTCAACCAGTCCCCTCCCGGCTCATATACATAGCAGCCTTGTTCCTGTTCAATCCTGCTTTCCGGGCAGTGCTCGAGTTGTGTCAATCTGCTCCAGCTACGCAGGGCGCCCCTGTGTCTTGTCCCACAATAAAGGCACTGCTCTCAAGTGTATTATGTCTACCTAGCTGCTGCAGTTTTACACCATTTATGTCTCACACCTGCCGGCTGCAGTTTCTTTATGCTAGCCTTCTTTATGAATCTGCCGTGTACGGACTAGCATTGGTATTGGCTTCCTCAAGTCTGTATTGTCACAATTGTGCAGTTCTTACTCTCTACAGCTGCTGCCTCTGTGCCCACGGCAACTTATTAACTGTGCTCTTGGCACTCATCCACCCACAGCCTCTGCCTTTGTGAGCGAGCCTTGGCCAGGTCATGATGGAAATTCCCCACATTCCATGCATGTTGGCATAGCTGCAAACGCCCATCAGTTCGGGCCGGCCCACAGTGGAAATCGCATTTGGCTGCACATACTCATTTATTAGGCCCCATTTATCCTCATGGCCCAAGCCGCTATGTATCCTTACAGCAAATTGTCTCGATTGCTATTGTTTGCCCTGTAGGTAGCGCTTGTTGACGTGGGACGGACCACAGTGGAAACCACCTGCGTCTGTCATTACTCATGCTTTGGCCACTCTCCTCCTTATGGGCCAGACCTGCAATGGAACCCTTCGGCTAATTGTCCTCTGTAGGCAGCGCCCTTTGCCTTGAGCCGGACCACATTGGAAACCGCATTCCACACCTACTCCTTAGTTAGGCCTCGCCCCGCCTTCTGGGCTGGACCGTAGTGGAGCCCTTCAGCCTATTGTTTCGCTCATTCTATCGGCAGTGCTCATTGCCGTGGGCCGGACCATAGTGGAAACCGCAAACAGTTATTATTACACGCTATGCCACTCAAGCGTGCTGCTTAGGCCGGACCACATCATAGCTGGATAATATCCTATGGTCGCACGTTCATGGTATTCCTTTGCTGCACCTGCCGGTCTGTCTCGGCTTTGTATCCGCTTGTTTCAGCTGTCTTGGCCCTTCCGGGATTGTCGCATTGTGGGCTTGAAGCGCTGCCTTCTGTCCTTTATAGATGCTAAGGTCTCTGGCGCTCCGGCAGTATTGATTACGTTCCTGCCATCAGCGAATGCCTCTATCCATATTGGGTACACTCGGAAGTTTGCTTCCAACTTTGCTGGCTGCTTACTTTTAGGTCTTTGGTGGATCCACGATGGCTCCAGTCCCGACTGCAGTACTTGGTACAATGTGCAGCAGCCTCCAGTGATTCGCCATTGTTATGCCACACTGCCGCAGTTATCATCCGTTTGGTCCTTTGTTACATTGTGTCCGCCATCTTGTTTCACCCGTGTCCTGTCGGGCCGCCAGCTGTTTACTGCTGATTTTCAGTCGAGCCGTCTTCCACCAGCCCACAGTTCGCTCGGCTGTCTGCTCGACCTTTTCATGTACACGAGCATCAGTTTAAGGACACAAACGCACCATGTAGATACAGTTATTGCCCAGGATCATGCCGGATCAGCAGGAGCTGTTTGGAAACGCTTCCTACTGCATGGCTCCTTAGCCACGCCCCGCAGGCTATCACTCTTAGTGGGAAAAATAAGGTCTTCTCTTCTAAACAGCTGCTCCTTCATGTTCTATTTGTTGGTGCCTGAAGTCCTTTGTACAACCGTCCATTTAAACTCTTCCCAACCATGTGGCTTCTCTAAGAAATGTTTAACCATGGGAACCTTCTCAATTGTATTCTTTAAGCAACTATAATGTCCAAAGATCCAGATTTTAACTTTCCAATTGGTTTTTCCTAAATATCTTAAACTACATGGACAAGTTACCATGTAGACTACATGTTCTGAATTACAATTAGTAAAGTTGTGTTGTATCCAAGGCCTCTCTAATCCAATGTTTATTTCTGTGATGGTGTGGTCTCAAGCAGGTTCCCCTCCACGCAACAGTGCTAGAGCCTCATCACTCTTATCAGGGAGAAATTCCAGGATGGAACCCATCTTGTACCACAGCTCGCCGTCATAACGGAAGAGGATCGCCAACAAGTTTGCCGCCTTGATGTTATGGAATGGTATTGCTTATTTATAAAGCACCTATACCAAGGCAAGTGTTTCAAAGCACTCAAGGGTCGGAACATGAGGGAAAAAAAACAACAGTCGCTCAGAGCCCTTGAAATTCGGAGACGATAATAGTCTACACAGGCAGAGTAAGTGCATAAAGTACATATAACAGTTGGGATACAGGAAATAGGCCTGACAGCAATTCTGCAGTTTTACCAGTGCAGTTAAGGGGAGAAGACAAGGGAGAACAGACAGACGATCTTCAGGTGCGGTGCGTATGGATCGTGCAAGTGCACAGACGGTCACAGGGAGGGAGGAGGTCCAAGTGCACCCGGTCGTGGAGACTGGGGTAAGTGCAGAGAGAGCCACTCTCGTTGGTTATTTCTCAAGTGCAGTGAATGTGGGTGGGATGTAGGGCCCTGAGGAAAGCGCAAAAGAGGACTGGCGGGGGGAGGAGGGGGTGACCGGGCTCTGTGAGACTCTGAGGTACACCAGTCGGCCAGTCAACAAGCTGTAACGAAGAGGAGGGAGAGAGGGAAAGAGCAGAGAGCTAGGTTAGCAGGGTGAGAGAAGAAAGAGGAGAAAAGGATGGTCTTGAGGAGTTTCCGAAACTTAAGATCAGGCTCAAGATGGTGGGCGGCAGGGAGGCTATTCCAGAGGGAGGCACCTGCTGAGGATAAGGATCTCCCTCCAAATCTCTGCTTGGAGGACCAGCTCACTCGCAGAAGGTTGGAAGTAGATGAGCAGAGGGCTTGTGAGGGACAGTCTTTAGGGAGGCAGCGTTGAAGGTAGGTAGGTCCCAGGCCCCAGAAAGCCTTCTGGACAAAGCAGAGGGTCTTGAACTTGATCCTTGCAGCCACGGGGAGCAAGTGAAGGGATTTCAGCGCTGGAGAGATACTGTCCCTGGGATTGAGGCCAAGAATAAGTCTTGCGGTTCTGTTCTGGATGAGTTGCAGAGGGTGCAGGGCAGAACAAGGGAGGTTGAGGAAGAGGTTGTTGCAATAGTCCAGCCTAGAGAGAACCAGGACTCTGGAAACAGTGATCCACTGGGGGAAAGTGAGAAACGGTAGAGCACCTCTGAGGAGGTGTAGCTGATAGACTTTTTAGAGATGTCCAAAATGTGAGAGGAGAAGGAGAGAGTGGAGTCAAAAATGACCCCAAGGTTTCTTGCTTTGCAGGTGAGTGGGGGCGAAGGTCCAAGGGAGGCCGGCTAGAGTGAAAGTGGGAAAGCGGGAGCAGGGGTCCCAATGCAAACAATCTCAGTCTTACTGGCGTTGAGGCAGAGGTCGTTTGCAGCACACCATGACTGAATAGCCGACAGACAGTCAGATATGAGCGAGGAGGAGGCAGCTGAGGGTAGCCTGAAAGATAGTTGCGTGTCATCCGCGTAACACTGAAAGTTAGAGGTGAAGGTGGCAATCACATGTGCCAGGGCAGCCATATAGACATTGAAGAACCAGGGGCATAGGTTAGATCTCTGGGGAACGCCACAGGTTGAGAGAGCTATAGTCGAGAGAAAGGTTACGAGTTCCACCTGGAATGGGCGGTCAGGGAGAAAGGAGGTTAACCACGCCAGAGCCTGACCTGTGATTCCCATGGTGTCACAGAGATGTGCGATCAGGATGTTGTGGTTAACTGTGTCAAAGGCAAAGGAGAGATCAAGAAGAATGAGGACAGAGGGAGTGTTAATGTCACGATTTGAGAGCAGGTCTTCACAAGTGTTCAGAAGAGCAGTTTCCGTACCTCTGGATGCTCTAAAGCCACACTGGTGGTCATGGAAGCAACCAAAAGTAATTTTGAGTCTCACCCTAAATTACTACGGGAATCCAGACGTGGAGCCCTTGCTCTTTATTCTTAGAGAGGCACAGCTCCACCCTAATGATGAGGTCCAACCAGACCGAAACACGTGGCTGGGGTTGCTGTTGGTACTCTTGTTCAGAGGAGAATTGCCTAGTTTTTCGGTGCTGGACTGCCCCTGGACAGGACAAAGACTGATATGTTTGGGATTTTCTCCTCTGTGAAAGCTAGTGGGCTAAAGAATCTGGGTGAGGCTCTCGCAACCAGGACTAATGTCTGGCAGAGAGACTCCCAGGACCCCCCTTGTTTTTTGCATATTTAAGTAACTTTGGGTCTCACCTTAACTTACTAGGGGAATCCAGACGTGGACTCTTTGTTCACTATTCTTAGAGAGGCACAGCTCCACCCTACTGATGAATTCCAACCAGTCAGAAACACGTGTCTGGGGTTGCTTTTGGTACTCTTGTTCAGAGGAGAATTGCCTAGCATTTTGGTGCTGGTCTGCCCCTGGGCAGGATAAAGATTGATATGTTTGGGATATTTCTCCCCCGTGAAAGTGAGCTAGAGAGTCTGGGTAAGGCTTTCGCAACTAGGACTAATGTCTGGCAGAGCGACTCCCACGACCCCCCCTTGTTTTTAGCAACCAATAGATTCAGAGTGGAGGGTCTGCTGAGAGATAGCCAACTTTTCCAGAAGTTTGCGCAGGAACAGAGTGATGGAGATAGGGCGGTAGTTTGCTAGAATGGAGGGGTCGGCAGAGGGTTTTTTGAGCAGAGGGTGCACAAGGGAATGCTTGAGGGCAGTAGGGAAAACTACAGTGAAAAAAGAGAGATTGCAGAGATCAGCCAATGCTGTGGTGAGGAATTCAATATTTTCTTTAAGGGCCCACCTGTTTGGACAAAGCCTTCATAGATCGAACTTGTCTGGTGACCTCACCAGTTGTGACGGGTGAGAGAGAAGAGAGGGTAAGAGGAGGGGGGGCAAGGAAGGCTCTGGTGTTGGTGAATGCTCTGGTGTGGAAGAGAGGGTGGAAAGGATGTCTTGGGTTTTTGTGGTGAAGTGTGCAGCCAAGCCTGAGCAAAGGTCCTGGGTGGGTGTGACAGAAGAACAGGCTGCAGCAGGATTCGCCAGTTCCTTGCATACTTTGAAAAGTTTTGCCGTGTTGTTTGATGCCGCAGAGATGCAGGCTTGAATAAAAACTCTTTTCTTGGAGCGGATGCAGATTCAATATTTCCTTTGAAGAAGGCGGCAGGCCAGTTTGTCAGATGGTTCGCCCAACGCGTTGCATTTCCGCTCTGCTGCCTTACACTTGCGTTTAAGGGCAGCCAGGTCAGAGTCGTACCAAGAGTTGCACTTTTTGGAAGGCTTCAGTCGGACCCTCATGACAGGGGCAAGAGCATCAGAGATAGAGAGATTGAGGTTAGTGAGGGCTTTGTCAGGATGGAAGTCAGCCACATGAATAGGTGGAGGAGTGTAGGTGGAAGCAAAGGCAGCCACTGTCAACTTTTTCATGGGTCTGGTGACTTTGAAGCCAAGTGGCTGTACCAGGTATTTTGCTACAAGAGGAGAGGAGAGTTTCGGGTGTTTTGAGAGAAGAGCGTGGTCAGTCCAAGAGAGAGAGCGATAGAGAGAGGGATGTCAGTAGAGATGACTGCATCCAAGGTGTGGCCTGCGGTGTGCTTGAAGCCAGAAGGTTGGGTAGAGAGGGAGAGAGTCACATAGGTTGCGGAAAGGTCTTGAGGAGTCAGGAGAGTCCAGATGGATGTTGAGATCACCCATCAGGAGGAGATGAGAGGAGGAGGAGAGTAGAGAGGAAGCCAGGTCAGCCCATTCCGAGAGGACTGTCCTGGTGGCCGATAGAGGAGATTTAGGAGAGAGTGAG
Organism: Ambystoma mexicanum; assembly: GCF_040938575.1. Lineage (NCBI taxonomy): Eukaryota > Metazoa > Chordata > Amphibia > Caudata > Ambystomatidae > Ambystoma > Ambystoma mexicanum. Next base: position 1,373,182,935 of record NC_090921.1, on the reverse strand, counting down.
ATCCTACAAACTAGGCAATCGAAGGAGGAGTAGGCCTGAGTGGGGATGATGGACACCGGAATCCGTAGTAGTGGCTGTGGAAATATCCCCCTTTCCATAAAGCATTGAGCTGTTTTCCCTCCTTTATTATAATTATTATAATTTTTTATAAATCGTTATTTATAACACGCTTAATACCCAGATATTTCTAAGCGTGGACCCGGGAATCGAACATGTGTTGCTCCGCGTTGTGTTGCTTCTAAGGTGAGTGCGTTGCCCCTGAGCTATCCTCCCGGTCAGGAGGAACCATCCAGAGGAGGAAGGGTTGGCGGATTGCTTCTGTGCAGTTCCAAGACTACCGGACCTGGGCAGGGTTTTGTGCATAGGCACTTGGGGTCTGTATGTGGAACTTTATATTTTTTCTCCAGGCAGTCCTTCATGGGTGGCAACAAGAAAGGGTTCTTTATTGCAAGGAGGCCATCTTCCCAGATGTCTTCAAACATAGTGATTGACGCCACAGACTTCATGCCTTTGGAAAAGAAAACCTTCCACTCGTGTCTCACGAGTGCCTGGAAGGAGCCTATCTAATCTGGTGGCGAGTTTCACAAAGGCAGATCTGCTGGTTCACCATCGCTGGGGCCCAGGCCGGCAAACTCATCTATGGTATGAGTGTCTGGAGACCTGTCAGTGAGGTCATCATCAGTGTCAGTGAGGGTGGTAACTGCTACAGAGAACTGAGGTGCCGGGTGAGGAGGGACAAAACCTTATCTTGAATGAATCTCCTGAGAGGAAGGAATACGGTTCTAGAGTTCAGAGACCAGTGTCTGCAAGGTGGATAAAATATCAAGGGAAAGATTCCCTGGTTAGAGGAGGTGTTATGTTGATTTAGACCACACACCACTAACACCCAAAGGCAGTCTCCAGGCACTCACGTGGCTCTGCAAGAAAGAGGATGGGTTGGTAGTGAGGGTAGGCTGATATGAGGTCCAGAACCAGGAGAAACTGGCGTCTGTGTGTGTTGGTTTGCAGATGGTTGGTTGCTTGCACTGGCTTGTTGTATCCGTATGGGTATGGTCCAATGCTTCAGTTGTTTTCTATGTGACTGCTATGTGGGTGGGGTATTTTATGTGTAGATTGGCTTGTATTTAAGGTTGTGCACAATTGCTTGTTGTATCCGTATGGGTAAGGTCCAGTGTCCGGGTTTGGTTGTTGTAAGCGTGTGTTACTTGTGTTGGGGGGGATGGGGGTGTTAGTGTATAGGTTGGCTAGCCCAGTGGGCTTGTATAGTATTTGGGTGGTGTGTTGGAGGAAGCAGGAACGGGGTCATTAGTACATTGGCTACTCTCTAAGTTCTTCTATGTGGCTAATGTTCACAATTCTATCTAATGTGATCCATGGCTAATGTTCACAATTCTATCTACGTGAGACGCATGGCTAATCTTCACAATTCTAACAGACGTGTGGCTGGTCCTGGCAGTTGCTAAATGCAGTAAATTGCTACCTGACACAATTAGGCTAAAAGCTGAATATGGCTAGCAGACACAATTAGGTTAAAAGCAGAAAATTGCTACCTGACACAATTAGGCTAAAAACAGAATGCGGCTACCCGGCACAGTTAGGCTAAAAGCAGAAATTTGCTGCCTGACAGGCTAAAAGCCTGAACATTGCTACCTGAAACAGTCTGGCATAAAGCAGATAATTGCTACCTGACACAATTAGGCCAAAAGCAGAACATTTCTACCCAACACAGTTAGGCTAAAAGCAGAATATTGCTACCTGACACAAAGTAGGCTAAAAAAAATAAACAAAGTGTCCATGGCTCATGGACACTCCCGTCCCCTGCACCTGCACACCATAATTTACTGAAAAATATGTTCAGTCAGTATTTTAAAGAACTTTGTATCTTGTTATGTAATTTTACAATCAAGGTCAGTAAGTGAACAATTATTTCAGAGTATTAGTAATTAGCCTACTCAGGCAATTTATTCAAAATCAAGTCTTAAAACATATCTTTTAACTGATTATTGATTATTGAACTGTATCCCACAAACAGATGAATCAACTCATACATGACATATTATGTTACTTCATACAACATTAATTGCTTATCTGTACATCTGTGCAAGAAACTATTTACAAAAGTAGAGCTCAACGCTTTTCGAGAGAGTTCTTTCTTCTTCAGGAGCACCAATTCTCATTTATCTTCAATTTTCATATTAGGTTCAATTTCTATAAAACAAATTTCAACAATTCACATATTAGTCTGGACTCTCCATGTTAGGCAATTAAACTATTGCTCCAAATATATTAATTGGTACTTCACCTTGGATGCTTGTTCTTTATCAATCACTGGTATAATCTCACACTCTTAACATTGACCTGTTGAACACATATTAGTGGCATTATATGCATGTTAATCTTTGGTGTAGCGGTTAGGAAGTAGCGTTAAAGTAAGGGAACCATGTTATCTTGCAACTGTCTATGCTTTAATTAGAGATGACTTTAGTTTCCAATATTTTGCCACTTTTTGTTAACTTTTTTCACATTTTAGCGCAACATCTTTAGATTTTAAATGGTACATATGATTAGCTTGTAATATAGATATTTCAGTTTGACACCATTCGTTAAATGGTTTTAGATTTTAAATAAAATGAAACATGGCCTCTCTGTCATCTCTATGTCCTACTTACCAACATGTACTGATGTTATGCTGGTGAGAACGTTGTCCGTGAGGACTTGTTTATCAATATCACTCTGGGTCTCTCTTATTTAAATGGATTGTTCAGATGGGTTCGGACCTGTTGATAAAGCGCACGCATCACTAGTTAACAAATTGTGTGACGTTATTCTCTAAATTCTATTAGCCACCATTTCTCTGTATAACTTTATTCATTTTGATTGTGAGCCTAAACTTTTTACGAGGAACTGTACTTAAAATCTGTCTCATTATTTTCTATACTATTACTGACTTTTGGTACCAGAGTCAGCTATTTCTGCCTTGCACCCTCAACATACATGAAAATCTAAATGAGCTATTGCATAGTTCTACACTTCTGAAGTAATATTATACCAATTACTTAATTTGGTGTGCTTACCCACTTTACAGTTTTGTTTTACAAAGTAGGCTAAAAGCAGAATATAGCTAACTCGCGCAGTTGGGCTAAATACATGTAGGCATATGATATTAGTTAATAGGAGAGGGGAGGTTTACACAAATAGGCTAAGTGTGAGATATGGCTGACTATCACAAATGGACTAAAAGCCAGGTGAGACTACCCTACACCATTAGGCTAAGTACAAAATATAGATACCTTAGACAAATAGGCTATATTTTTAGTATGTGCGAAGACCCATGGGTCCAGGTAGAGGCAGCAGGGGTGGGCCCTCTGCTACCACCTGCCTTGTTTTCTACAGTGACAGGGTAAACGAGGGACAGGAATGTGATGACCTAATTTCTGAGAAGTTGCTGGGTACGGAGGAGTCAGGTTTTGGAAACGGGAATTGCGTGGGGGAATTGCTTGGCTGAAGCCAAATATTACACTGAATAGACACACTGCTCTCTCAGAGCTGGTACTTACGTAGATGACTTCTGAGGGGACTATGGATGGTTGACCTTCTAGAAGCGGCATAGGAGGTTTGGCCTGGGGGCGTGTACATCCAGATAAAACCAGAAACTGTGGAGTGCATTCAGAGGCGGCGAGGAGAATGGGAGGAGTGCTTTAGAGCCACAAACTGTGGAGGACATACCAGGATTTTGCAAACAAACCTCACAGCTGGGCTGACATACACATGGTTAACAGAGGAAACCAAGGTGGAGAGCAAGGTTGAAAGTGCTTAGTGGAGACATGATGGAGTAAGATTGACTGGTCATTGAGCATTAAGCAAGCATTAGCACACTTTGGGGTGAGCGGCTGCAGGTGAATATTCGGCATAGGGTAAACTGGATTCTAAACAGGATATCTATGAAGGGCCTGAGGCACAGTGACTCATGCTGAAACTGTGTCCTGGCTTTTGGATCTCACAATCCATGTTGTGGGATTGTTGAAAGATACGACCCCCTCTGGGGGTAGATTTGTCTTCGGATGGGGCCTCCTTCTGGAATAGCCTCCCTGCCACTCTGAAACTTGAGGAGAACCATCTCTGGTTCCGGAAGCACCTCAAGACCTTCCTCTTTGCTTCTGCCTTCTCTCCTCTACCCTGTTGATCTGTTCTACTTGGGCATTGTGCACCTGGTCACCCTCTGATTTCGGGTCCAGGTACTTGCCCACCCTGACACGCAACCGCACTGCCTCCTGGCAATCCTTGCACTTTGGGATCTGTATCTGTAACCCTACAGTTCCCCCTTTTTCCCTGCACTTATCAGACATCCCTGTTCTGTACATTTAACCTAGCACTTGCCATTTGTTGGCTGCACTACCATTTGTAGTTTGTTGTTGTTTTTCATTCCTATGCGTAACACTTTCAACTTCCCCTTGCCTCTCTGCACTTTCCCCCTTCCCTCTCCCCCGCACTTGCGTGTTCTCAATGTCATCGGGCCTAATAAAATCGTTGCTTTGTTCTTCCTTGTTCCCCTCACTTGCCTCGTCGCGCTCTGCAACATGTGTATGAGTGTGATACAAATAAAATATCAATCAATCTGTGAAGCATTGGCTGGGGCACAACAGAGGTCCCCTAGATGATGGTCCCGAAGTGTTTTGATTCTAGAGGCTGAACATGCGCTGGAGGACCTCCCTCACAATGGCGTTGCCTGGTTCAGAAGGGTCACTATGGTGTGGAAACAAATTATTCTGGGGTAAATGTAGGCTGTTTGAAGGTAGACAAATGGTGGCTGTACCTGGCCTGGATTTATTGTATGGAAAAGAGGATAGCACAATAGAGGTGTAGCAGGGAGATTCCTGGGTATATGGTGCAGGTTTGGTGATGGGAATGTCTCAGAATTTCCCAGATTTACATCGTGCTGGGCTTGAGACATAATTGATGGGACAAGTAGACAGATTGTGATATATAATGTTTAGGTTTATCACCATTGTAGCAGTAATTTTGCAATGTTGATAGCATGCTTTTTTTCTACCACCTTGTGATATGGAAACATGTAGATGTGTTGCAATAGAAAAGTTGAATGCAAAACATGCTGTTATATCATCATTACCAAAGCCAACATTGTTGGAAGTGAAATGACAAGGTTGTGTCTGGGTTTTTGTGATCAGTACGAGACAGTGGATTCTGAATCTGTGTGCTTTAGCAATATTCATGCAATGTTCTTCTTCCACTCACAGTGCACTTAGAACCAAAGCCCTTTATGTTCTGTACTGTACTGCTAACAGCACACCCACAAAGCAAGAGGTTCCATATGGCTTGAATTTATGGAACTTCCATGTTGTGCTCGCTGAAGGCCCTTTAGAGCCTTCGAATACAAAGGCTTGGAGGAGAGGTGTTAAATCATCTTGGATTTATCATGTCTTTGGGGGGTCATTACGAGGTTGGAGGTAGCCATGGCGCTGTTAGCGCCATGGCTACCCCCATACCGCATACCGGGTCCAGGTTCCCTGAATGGGGAAATACCGGGACATTCTAACCTTGGAGGACCCGGTATTTCCCCATTCAGGGAACCCATCCCCATTCGAGCCCCCATAGTGCTCAATGGGAATGGGGAGGGAGCTAACAACGGGCCCGTTAATAACGGGCCCGTTGTTAGCTCCCTGGTCGGTTAGTGGGACCCGCTAAGGGCGCCTGGTTTTACCAGGCGCCCTTTGCGGGTCCCGCGAGCAGACTCGTAATAGGGCAGTAAGGGGTTAACAGCGCCAGCACCCTTAGCGCCGCTGTTAACCCGCTACCGCCCAGCTTGTAATAACCCCTTTTGTACCGACTCCCATTGTCTCTAGCTCCTCTAATTTTAGTTATAGAAAATGCATGGCTTACTGACCATTCACTGGTAAAATTAGATATATTCTTTCCCATGACTTTCCATGAATTAGCTCCAACTTGGCTTTCTTGACTCCGCATGAGAAAGGGCTAACGGTGAAATGGAATAGGTTGGCATGTAGTAAGTTCTCAGAAGAAATTAAAATCTGGTTTGCCACACAATATTATGACATGGATTTTGATAGGTTTTCCTTGGCTAAGGAAGAAGTTACTTACTTGTAACTATTGTTTTCCCATATGGGTCTTGCATGGATTCACATGCTCATGAATATTCCCCGTCGTCAGATTCGGAAACCTCGGTAAAAAGAAAGCAGTCTTGCTTTATGAAAACTGCCTTTTTAGCAATAACCAATCACTGTAGACTGGGTCATATGGCACCCATCCAATGACGAACGTCTCCCTAAATCCCATCCCTGGTGGCCATCTTCAGATTCAAAGCATGCAAGGTGCCAGTATGAACCCAGAACAGCCACAGCAGGGAAGGAGGGAGGGTTTGCATGTGAATCCATGCCAGACACCTGCTGGAGAACAACAGTTACAGGTAAGTAACTTGTTCCGTCTCGAGCCTGGGGTCTGGCATGGATTCAAATGCTCATGAATATGATTACATAGCATTACATAAACACAACCACAGGAGTTGGCAAGGCTTCACAGAAGTACAATCACTTAACCGTGGAACTCACTCACTTCAGACAAATAGGTTTCACAGCACAGCCTGGCTGACTCTGGACTCCTCCCTGGAATACCTGTCGACACAGTAGAATTTCATGAAGGTGTGCGTCGACTTCCACGTAGCAGCCCTGCAAACGTCCAGAAGGGGAACCCCACAGAGCAACACCGTTGTTGCAGCGATGGCTTTGGTGGAATGGGCTCTCGGCTGGTCTGGAAGGGGTCTGTTGGCCAGACGGTGACAGTGCATGATGCAGCCAGAGAGCCTCATGGATATGTAAGCCTTTGACAGGGCCTTCCCTTGATTCACAGTTGAGACTTCTTCCTGAAAGCCTTTGCGCGTGCCACATAGAACTTTATGGCACAAGCAACGTCCAGCGTATGCAGCAACCTTTCAGCGGCCGATGAAGGATTCGGAAAGAAGACTTGGAGCAACAAAATTCATTAAGGTGGAATTCAGGAGGGGCCTTCAGGATAAAGGATGGATGCGTCCTTAACACCACCCTTGTAGCATGGAAAGCTACCCTTGTAGTTAGAAACTCTTGTGTACAGGTGCGTTATAAATGCCACATCATAAGTAAGGGTGTTTGCAGGACGGGCCTGGATTTACCCGACTCGCCTGGCGTAGGTGATGGCCACCAGGAAAGTGGTCTTCCATGAAAGAAACATCACAGAAGCTTGATGTAGAGGTTTGAAAGGAACTCCCAAAAGCTTTGTCAGCACTACGTTGAGCTCCTAAGTCGGGGCAGGAGCCTTGACAGGAGGGAAAGTCCTGAAGAGGCCCTTCAGGAATTCCTTGACTAGGCTGTGCGACCACAACAATGCTCTGCCTGGTGAGCGTGTGCATCTGGAAATGCTAGCCAAATGCACCTTGATGGATGCGTGAGCTAGGCCAGATTTGGCCAGTGACAGCAAGTATGGTAGAAGTTGTGGAGCAGTAACCTCAAGAGGTGCGATCCCCTGGTTCTGCACCACGTTGTGAATTGCTTCCATTTGTGTGTGCAACACTTGAGTGTAGAAAAAGCCCTAACTTTTCCAGGACCTTTCTGCAGTCTGGCGAGATGCTATAGTGTCCGAACTCTAGGGCTGCAGAAGCCAAGCCGTGAGGTTCAGTGACATTGGGTCTGATGCAATATGAATCCTCCCTTCCCTGGACAGGAGGTCTGGAAGAGGAGGCAATTTGATGGGTAGCACTATTGCCATGCAGAGTAGTTCCGTGTACCAGATTTGCCATGGCCATGCTGCAGCGATGAAGATATCTTGCGATGGCAGCGTTTGAGTGTGTTGATCATAGGTAATAACAGCGGTATCGGGAGAAACACTTAAAGAAAGAAGCCTTCCCAAGTGAAGGAGAACGTGTCCCCCATGGTCCTTGACTGGGGAAACCTGCTGGCAAACTTCTGGCATTTCGCAGTCAATGCTGTTGCAAACAGGTCGATCTGGGGTTGTCCCACATGCTGAAAGGACGTGACATCTGTTCTGTGCTTGGTACAGCTCCCATTCGTGGCAGGATTGCAGCTCCCTGCTGAGAGAGTCCCCAATCATGCTCTTGATGCCAGTGAGGTGGAACGTTATGAGAAACATGCCTTAGGGCTTGTGCCTCTATGGAAAGAGCAGGGGAACCGGTTCTGCCCCGCTCCCGGATGTAGTCGTATTGTCTGTGAAAATACATACTACTTGTCCTCGTAGAAGTGGTAGGAAGGACTTCAGAGCCCAGAAAAAGGCTTGTAGCTCTAGGATGTTAATGTGCAGGGTTGTTTCCTCCAGTGCCAGAGTCCCCTGGTGTGTAATTGACCGGTGTGGGCCCCCCATTCGTCCAGGGAGGCATCCATGGTGACTGTCGCCTGAAACGGAGGGGCTTGAAATGGGGCTCCTTGTGAGGTGCCTGTGTACTCCCCAGCAACAAATGGATTGCCTGAATTCCTTGGAGGGCAATCCTATCTGTCCATTTGCCTGTGACCTGAAGCCACCTGGCATCTAGGAATTCTTGCAGCATTGTCATCTAAGCCTGCAGAATCGAATCAGGGGGATTCCGTTCTGCAGCCACCTGGCGATATGATGTTGCGGACCTCTGTGACCTTCGTTGCTGTAAGCCGACGGGCCTTGCCTAATATCGTTCCACCCTCTCTTGTGAGGGGAACGCCAGCGATGCCACTATGTTGAGACTGGCACCTAGAAACAGTGCGCTCTGTGATGGCACCATGCAGGATTTAGGATAATTGATGGAAAATGTACTGTTAGGTGAATGGCCTCTTGGTGTGCTGAACTGACAACTCTTGAGTAGGGGACTGGATGAGCCAATCGTCTAGGTATGCCCTTGAGACTTTTCAGACTAGAAAATATCTGGAGTATGCTCCGGAGCATAGGCAGTGTGGTGTGACGAGTTCTATCGTCCCCTTGTCCAACATTGCCTGTACCCCCTGCAGCAGTTGTTTTATGTGCAGCCCCTTTCTCGCCACTGGAGGGATGTGTGGACACCTGTGTTCAAAGTCCAGGGTGTGCCCTTGGCGTACTATGTCCAGCACCCATTCGTCTGTGGTGATGTTTTCCCACTCCTTGATGAATTGTGTTAAGCAGCAACCCCCCCCCCCCAATGCGGTGCAAAAGTGGGGGTCTAGGCCCTCTACCTGGACAGGCTTGGTTGGGCGTTTGCGCCTTTGCTTGTGGTTGGCGGTAGGAGGTAGTTGGGTAGCCTTTAGATGGTCTGAACTTTCCTCTGGATTATCGAAAGGACAAAGTTCACCGCTGTTGTAGGGTCCCTAGGTACCAAGCCGTCTGTGTCTGTTCTGATTGCCTGCAATGTATCATCCACTGCCTTTCCGAACAGGTTGTCCCCGTAAAGGCATATCGACAACTTTTGCCTGCAAGTCCGGCCTGAAGCCATCCTTGTCTTCTCAGGGCCACTCCATTACCCATTTTCCGGAAACCCGAGTCTGCCACATCTAGGGCCACTGTGATGGTGTGATCGGAAGCCACCTCTCCTTCTAGAAATAGAGCTAGGGCCTCTGCCTTCTTGTCTTCAGTGAGGAAATCAAGGATTGGGCCCAGTTTGTACCAAAGCACCCTATCGTAGCGAGTTAGCATCGCCAAGGCGTTCGCAGCCTTGACTGTGGAGGCGGCAGTGTATATAATGTGTTTGCCCATGGCGTCCAGTTTCTTGCACCCCTGGTCCAGAGGAACCAATGACTTGGAGGACAGATTTGCTGACCGTTTAGCTGCTGCTGCCGCCGAGACAACTGCTTCTGAGTCTGCTGGGATCTCAGTCACTTGGGTGCCGAGTATGGAAGTCTGCATTTTTTCCAACAGAGCAGTCGATGGGGCAGATGAAAGGGTTGCTGTAGGCTCCTCACCGACGACAGGGTGGCCGTCAATGGGATAGGCGCTGACAAGGGTAGATGCTGGACTCTTGTATGGTCTCTTCGATGACCAGGGTCTAGATGAAGACCTTGTCTCCTCACTGCAAGGTTCTTTGCCTGTTTTGTGCTTCGAAGAAACAGCATGCTTAGATGAGGACAACGATTTTCCAGCGGAAACTCCACACACTGGCAAGCTTGCTGTTGACTGTGAGGGTGAGCGGCCAAACTCCGAACCGGGACCTGAAGTGGCGGCGACCCTTGCCAGATGTGCAGCATGCCGTTTCACCTTCTTAGGAGTCTCCTGTACGGGAGCCACTTCGCCGGTTCGCTACATTTTACCAAAGGGAGAATGTTGGAGGACAACTGGAAGAAGCCTGCAAACTCCCAGGAGCCGCGCCCTTCTCCAATGCACCAGCCTGCGGTAACGGTCCCTCTTCATTTTGGTGGGGAATCCCTGACAGATTTCGCAGCCATCCTTGTTGTGATCAGGGTGTAGACAATAGAGGCACCTCGAGTGCTTGTCTTCCACATAGACGGCCCTCAAGCCACATCTGGCGTAGAGCTTAAAAATGCTCCTCTTGCCACTCTCGGACATGGCAAGGTGTGAAGTAGGCCTCGACTAGGCCTTTAAACTTGAACATGAAGATTCAACGGTTTAGCGGTCGATCTGCACCTGTGAACGGAGCCCCATTGCCAGACTAGATATCGGGCAGCAAAATTGAATGTTTTGACCAGAAAATGTATGATTTTTCATCTGAAAATGCAAAAATAGAAGTTTTGCTCGTAGCGCAACTATAGAGGACTCCCAGCACTGAAGCATGTAGTAAAAATCAGAAGATGGCCACCAGGGGCTGGACTTAGGGAGATGTTCGTCATTGAATGTGTGGAGTATGACCCACTCTATAGTGATTGGTTATTGATAGAAAGGCAGTTTTCTGTTTTCTTATGCAAGCCTGCTTTCTCTTTTTACAGAGGATTCCCAGTCTAACGATGGGAATATTCATGAGCATGTGAATCCATGCCAGACCACATGCTGGAGAAAAGTAACGAGACAATAGCCTCATGCCTGGAAATTGTAGCCGGAAAACGATCTTTGGTTAATCCATCAAGAAAAAACATACCTACGATTTGAGAATAGCCAGGGCTAAGAGGGAGAGGAATTTTTACTTGTTGTTTGTGAAAAGTTCATGTTTGAACTATACCACAATGAAAGAAGAGGAATCAGTTAAGATCTTTACATAAGCAGAGCAACCTTGATCAAGTCAATATCATAACCTTAAAAAAAAATCTGTCAAAAATATATAAATTTGACTAACAGTTTGAGATTTCTATTATATTTAGGACACAATCAAAATATTTTGAATCTCCTAAAAAAACTCAAATTCATCAACATTTTGGGAGATGTTAGGGAACATAGATTGTAATGACTGTGGCTGTACTGAGGAAGATGCTTGGATACACTTTTCTTCTAAAATGTTTGCTAAGGTGACTACTGAGAATGTGATCGACTTTTTGAATACCAACAGCTTGGTCAATTTCCTTTTTTATGGTAAAGGGAAGATATTCAATCAATAATTTGCAAGATCAAGCCCTCTAGGTCTCCTTACCCAGATGGTCTCTCTCTCTACACCATTAAAAATTGTCCTACCTTATGGGCACATATTTGATTCCGGCTGTTTAGGCAAATACTAGAAAAGTTTCAAGTCACCCCACCCTCCGACATGGAAGCAATCATTTATCATTCCCATTTATAAAAAAGGGAGATCATTCCAACCCTGCACATTACAGGCTGGTGGTTATCAGATGCGGGCAGTAAAATGTTTGCATCACTGTTTGGGGACTTGAAATTCTGGTTATCAAAACTTAGCATTCTCTCTCATTTTCAGGTGGCATTCAGACCTCTTCATGTTACCTTATTGAATGGTACTATCATGGCCCACATATTGGCAGAAGTTAAGAAGGGTTCAATCGGGGTGGCGTACATTGCATAAATGGACATGTCCAATGCATTTGACTATGTGAATCCTAACAGACTTTGGGGCGAAACTCCTGAAATGGAATGTATCGTCTGCTATTGTGAGAACGCTATTCCTCTTACATTTAGACACAGCAGTTAGGATCAGACTAACCCGGAATGGACATTTAACCGGACCTATTGACACATTCATTTGGATTACAATGAGCCTCCGTCCTAGCACCAATTCTTTTTAACCTTTATATTTCGGACATCGAGGAACTTTCGTCATTTGGTAAAATTGCCAGAAAGTTGGGATCAATGAAATTAAACTGGCTTGCTTTTTCAATAAGACTCCTATAGGTTTACAAAGTTACGCTATCGCCAATAATCTTCTAGTCAATGGCTCTAAATCTAAGATCATTATTTTCTCTAACAAAAGCAAGCCCAAACTTATACGGGGTAATTCATGGAATAATTGTGCGCCGAAATTTGTGGTGCAAGCGTGAAAAAGCTAGCACACGCGTGCGATTCAAGGAAGGCCCTGCTCATGTTTTTGCCGGGACGTGTGCCAAATCAGCACTTACCTTTCACGTCACTGCGACTTTTCAAATCAAATGCGTGCGCGACAGGAACAGGGAAAGCGCACAACTTCTCGCGTACACACCTAAAAAGGGGGTGGAACACGGGAAATGGGGAACAACGCGTGAAAATGTAGGCGTAACGTGGGAAGTACCGCTGGGAAACGCACGCAATGTCTACACACTAGTGAACAACACGTATTCATGGAATCGAATAGGGAAAACCCGCGCACGTCAAAACACACGCACACGCACAAATATGTCCGCCACACGAAAGTAGACGGAAGCGCCCTCGCGCAGCATAAAAGTGCGTGCAAACAACAAACAAGCATATACAGCTACGATGAATGTCCCATTCCTCGCAGCAGTGATCATGGGACACCGCAGGAGGAGGAGAATAGCCAGGCCCTGCATTTTTTTGCCCAGGACCAGCCTTTTTGGGATGCCTGATAACGAGGTCTCTGGCAGGTATAGGTTTCCACCTCATATCATCCTAGAGCTGGTCACTGAGTGGGAGGATGAACTCACATCACCCACCCTGTGCTCCCAAGCATTGAGCCCCTTGGAGAAGGGGCTCAATGTACTGCATTTTTTGGCCACTGGGTCATTTCAGCGGACAACTGCCATAGTGGGGGGCGTCTCACAGCCCACGCAGTCATGTTGCCTACACCAGGTGTTGGCAATAATCACTGCACGCCCCTCAGTCCGCTGGCACATTTGCATGCCCAGAACACCCGCAGAAAGGCAAGCCGTGGTCCAGGACTTCTACAGGGTGGCACACTTCCCCAAAGTGTTCGGTGCCATAGATTGCACCCATGTGGCCCTATGTCCACCTAGCGCCACTGAAAACATCTACCGCAACTGCAAGCACTGGCATTCCATCAACGTGCAGGTTGTATGCGATGCCAAGGGAATCATCACCTCTGTCTATGCAAACTATCCAGGCCCCCCCCCCATGACAGTTTCTTATACAGAATGTCTGCCCTGAGCCGGGCCCTGGAAGCTGGGAAGCATGGCGACACATGGCTCATAGGTGAGTACAAATGCCTGTGCACATGCATGCATGTCACACACAGACAAATACACAAGCCCAACTAATGACAACCATTATCACCTTAGCAGGGGACAGTGCCTACCCTCTGAGCACTTACATGATGACGCCAATACGGAACCACACCACACCACCCAGGTAAGATACAACGCAGCCCATATTGCAGCCAGGGCCACAGTGGAGCGCACATTCGGGGTGCTCAAGTCACGCTTCCGCTCCCTTGACCGCTCTGGCGGACAGCTACTATATGCACTCCCAGTAGTGTGCAGGATCATTGCGTCAGTCTAGAAAAATGGATACCTCTCATGATTGACAGCAAACGTATTTTGGTGGCCGAAGGCCAACCGCCTCATGCACAATACGATAGAAATACAGGTTTCCGAGTTTACCAATGAACTGCCATTTTGATGTAACAAGGATCGCCATTTTGTTTTCTAACAATTGTTCATTGCTTTCTGTTCAAATTGCTTCGCAGCACATTTTCTGCTTACACTGCTCGACTGTTAATATTGTTGTCTGAACGTGAAAGGACAAGGTCGCAGGGCCGCAATGCTAATAAGAGTTCGTTGAAACACAACGTAGGCAGCGCCGGGAAGGAATGCCCGGCTCCCTCCCGAATGTAGCCTTGAAGCAGAGCCGCAGGGCATTTAATCATTTCACAGCTGCCAGCCAGTCTCGTTCGATGGTAGAATATGTTAGAATAAAGCAGCTAAAGGCTTGAATTATGCTCTTCTTACGGCCCCCCCTTTACCGAGCCCTCTAGAGCGTGTCGGCTCCCAGGACACGAATAGCACCTCATAGATAGCAAGGTCTGGAATGTGACTCTTCCCCCGCATGTAGCTTGCTTCCAAGAACAGAAGCACTGTGTTCTATTCAACAAGTAAAAGATGTCTCAGCACTTGCAAAATTGCATATTGTTACTAGAATAGATATTTGAAGGTTTCATATTCGTCGAAAGTGTCCATCATCAAACCAAGTTCAAAGAAACCCAATAAAGGGGGGTGTTAAACATGTCACAACTGATTGTATGATATGCATTTTGTATATATGTAACTGATGTACGTAATTCGCTCTCTTGCGTCCCTTGAGGTCTAGAGATACACGTCGCGGGGCGTGAGACCGAGTTGGCCAACTGAGACTATTTGCTCTGCAATAAACCCTAGCTTTGCGAATACAACCATGTGTCAGGTGTATCTATCGTGTGTGGGACTTGCCTTGTTTCCATAGACGTGAGGGGCCCCTTTCAAGATGGCCCCCGAATAGGGACCCTCCCCCACTTGTTCCATCGTGTACGTTGTAATTGAGTAAAGGCGGAGAACGGCGAGGACGGGACGATCGAGCCGGGATCAAGAGGTGTTCGGGGCGCCCTGTAGAAGTAATGAGATATTCCTTTGCAGATCTGCACACATCTGATCCCTGATCGATGTACCCGGCTAGAGAACAAGGAGGTGAGGGTCCCGAAACGAGGCGGAAGCCAAGAAACGCAGACACAACGTCATTGGTTGCGTCAGTATACAGACGAATTGTGTCCTGGAGGACAAATTGATTTATCAGGTGAGTCATTCCCTGATTCAAAGTAATCCTAATATTGGTTGAGAGTTGACTTTGCAAAATCAAACACCCTAGGTAAGGTTGATTAACCAAGGGAAGGTTAAAACATGCTTGGGGTATTGTCCACCCTAACAGGGTTTTTCCGCTGTGGTAGACATCTTTGGATGATGGCCAAATTGCACCACCTGGGGGAACGCCGGCATATGAGATGTATGTAAAGTATGGTGTGGGAGCGATAATATTCTGTGAGACTTGGCATAGGCAAACCAGAAAGCAACAAGACTATCAGTGGCCGATAAATGGTAGTTTTGAGATGCGAGAATAGATAACCTGGAAAGGGTGTTGATAAGAAAGAAAGCGCGTCCTGCAGCATTTGATATCGTTAAGGACTGGAGAAGGGAAGCAATTCTCCGACTTAGAAGTAGAGCGAAGCATGCGCGCAGGAATAAATCGAAAGGTGAAGTAGCGGAAGAAAAGGAGGAGGAGGAGTGGACTGAGAGTCTAAGGAGGTCAGGTAGACGTGACCAGTTGAATATAGAAAAAATAAACCCACAACAAGAATTGATAGAAAACATATTAATCCATACAAAACAAGGCCCAAGATCAGAAGCGAGGCAAAACACGCCAGTAACAACTGCTCAAGCCCCTCCAGTAGCTCAAGCCCTCCCACAGCCACAGACCGCGCACTATTAGCCAACCAGCCCCACAGCAGACACTCCCCGCTCCTGTTGTCCCATCCGCACCTCCCGCCTTAGATACAGACTCGGTATCGTCCGTCCCTCCGGGTGTTGAAGTTGAATCCGCGGGGGCGAGAGGCGGGACTGAACAAAGTAGATGCACGAGGGTAACTCGCAGCGCGATCAGCAAGGAAAGGAAGGTGGAATTGCAGCAACAGGCAGAGATGTATATAGACGGGAATGATGGGACGGCAGCATTGGCTTCGATGTATGCCTTCCGAAGAAGCAAAGAAAGACGGGTAGTGTTGGAATGTATGGGTGAATATTTGGTGGAGAAATGGAAACAGTTAATTGGGAAATTACCACCGCAGCGATTTTTAGATTTGAATGCATTAGCACGCTATAGAGAAAGAGATGAAGAAGTAAGGGAACATGTATATGGACTTTTTGAACTTAAAAATGAATTGGATAATGATTATGCTGAAATGTTTACTGCACCTGGGTACAGGGGTAAGGATATCGGGAGAGATAGGAAGGCAATTCTAGGGCCACATAATCAACGGCAACAGTTACCATCGCCGGAGCGAAAGGCGATGGTGGACGAATTATTGTTGTTAAAACAGGTGGGGGAAGACTTGAAAGCATGCATATTGAAGACACGGGTGCTACTGCAGCAAGTAGCAGGACATAATAGAGGGAGAGGGGAATGCACAAGGAAGGAGTAATTCGAATATGCATGGGGGGCCATTGGGACCAATTCAGTGTGCGTACTGTAAGGAGAAAAGACACTGGCGAGCGCAATGTCCACATCTGCAGAATAGAAATGGGTCTGATCAGAGAAGACAGCACAGAGGGCACCAAGGAGCGAATGGACCAAATAGGAATAGTACGCAGCAGCACCACAATAATGGAGGTAATCAAAACCAAGCCCAAAACCAAAGTGCTCCTAACCAGAATCAGGGCCAGCAAAACCAACAGTATGGAAACCAGAGTGGGGGAAATAGAGGGAAGAGTGGGAACGTTTTCGATACACAGCCAAATACGTATGACGGTAATAGTAGTGATTACACATCGGATGATGTGTTATTTCCCAAATAGGACAGCCCAGGGCAGGGGTCGGAACAAGTGTCTATTCCTGTGAATCAGAAAGGACCCTACGTAGAAATGAGAGAACCACTTCCTTGTAGATACAGGAGCGCAAAAGTGTTCAATAGACCATCACTTGGTTCCGGATATACCACTGTCAGGGCAAAAGAATGTTTCCGTAGGGTTTGCAGGTACACCAGTTATAAACCCAGTGTCCCAACCAGTCCCAGTTACCATAGGACCATTCACTGAACATTGTCCTTTTCTCCTAACAGAAAATTGTGGGGAGAACCTGTTGTGATTAAATTTGTTGAAAAAGCTAGGTGCGATTATACATTGTACGTCAGATGGGGTGTTTCTAACCATTTGGCCACAAAATGCCCCTGTGTCAGAATTCATGTTTGAAACCTTACCAGGAGAGTTAAGTAAAGTGCCAACCTGTATATGGGCAATGCATGATAATGATGTAGGATGCTTGAAAATAGAGCCAGTAAAGATCATTTTGAAAGAGGGTGTTAAACTGCCGCGAATTCCCCAATACAGAATTTCGGCTGATGGTGAGAAAGGATTAAAGAGTATTGTTACAGATTTGGTGAAATTAGGGGTGATTGAAGAAATTACAGGCAGTACATGCAACAACCCGATTCTTCCAGTTTATAAAAAGGGAGGCAATGAAGTACCATACCGTTTCATAATTGATTTGCGCGCACTGAACAAAGTAGTAGAGCCACAATTTCCTTTGGTCCCAGACGTCACTACAATATTGACAATGATACCTGTCTCAGCAGAATACTTTAGTGTAATTGATCTAAAAATTGCTTTCTTTAGCATTCCGGTGGACAAGGACAGCAGATATTTGTTCGCGTTCACATTAGGAGGACAATCATTTACATTTACGCGGATTCCGCAAGGATAAACGGAAAGTCTGACTATTTACAGTAGAGCATTGAAAGAGCAGCTAAACATGCTAGAATTACCAGTGGGTTGCGTACTCTTGCAATACATAGATGATCTGTTGTTAGCTGCTGACACAGAGGAGATTTGTAAAGAAAGCACTGTATTACTATTGTCACACCTAGGCCATAAAGCTAGTCTGAAGAAATTTCAATATAATCGAAAGGAGGTGGCCTATTTGGGCTACCTACTTTCGAAAGAAGGGAGAAGGCTAACGCCAGAGTGGATAGAAAGTATTTCTTGTATGCCTATTCCAAAGACACAGAAAGGAGTCAGAGCCATAATAGGCATGGCTTCGTATTGTCGACAATGGATAGGTAATTTTGCGTCAATTGTGAAACCGATGGTGAACTTGACTAGAAAGGATGCGGTTATGCCTTTACAGTGGGATGAGGAATGTCAGAGAGCGTTTGATCAATTGAAAACTGCATTGTGTTCTGCTCCAGTTTTGAGCACACCAAATTATGAAAAGGTTTTTAGACTGTTTGTGTGTGAAATTGAAGGATGTGCATTGGCGGTTTTGACACAGGAATAAGGTGGAAGAAATAGGGCGTGCGGCTATTTCTCTTCCGCGCTGGACCCTGTAGCGCGCGCACTACCACGATGTTTGCGATCTATCGCGGCCGCTGCTGTGTCGGTGAAACAAACGGAAGGGATGGTATTGGGGTCTACTTTAATTCTGATGGTGCCACATGCCATAGATGTCCTATTAAATAGGACACAGACGCAACACCTCACCTCCGCTAGACTGTCAAGATATGAGATTATCTTGTTTGCGCCCAATATCCAAATTATGAGGTGTAGCGCTTTGAATCCTGCAGAATTAATGCCACTACCCAAAGAAGAAATTGGTGACAACGAATCACCACCCCATGATTGTTTAATGGTCACTGAGGAAGAAACGAAGAGAAGGGTTGATTTGACAGACACCCCACAGAAAGAGCCGGACGGAGAGTTATTTTGTGACGGCTCTTGTTTCAAATTACCTGATGGCACGACAACTGCCGCCTACGCTATGACTACCCTAGAGAGCGTTGTAGAAAGCAAAAGAATCCCCTACAACTCGGCACAAGCTGCAGAAATAATAGCATTGACCAGAGCCTGCGAAATTTCTGAAAATTTGAATGTGAATATATATACTGATAGTCTGTATGCTTTTGGGGTGGTTCATAACTTTGGTCGACTCTGGGCTGAGAGAGGTTTCTTGACATCACATGGTACCAGAATTCAACATGGCCCTTTGATTGTACGATTGCTGTCTGCACTCACGTTTCCAAAACGCCTAGCAATAGTGAAATGCGAGGCACATAAAAAGGTAACATGCAAAGTAGGAAAGGTTAACGCGTTTCCAGACATAATTGCGAAACAAACTGCCACTGATTTAAATACTAAGATGATGACAGTCCAGTCTGAGGAAGTGCCCTGCATGATAGAAGATGGAATTGGACCGTCAAAGAAATACAGGCCGAAGCCACGGCCGATGAAATACAAGGGTGGGCTGAAGGCTCTGCTGAATTAGATCTGGAGGGTTGTTGGGTGGACAAGGGAACTAAAAACTGGATGTTTCTAAATTCTTATGTGACTGCAATGGTCACAATGGATCACAGCCCTACTCACATCTGTGCAAGAAAACTAATACAGCACCTGTCTACGGTATGGCAGAATGAGAGGTTGGTGCAGAACTGTATCACGTGTTTACAACACAATGTAGGAAAGGGAACAGTGACTCCAATAGGCAATTTTGGCCCGCCCTCTATGCCTTTTGAGGTAATCCATTTTGATTTCATAGAGATGGAGAGATGCCAAAACTTAAAATATGTCTTAGTGGTGATCTGCATTCAGCAAGTGGGTGGAGGCATATCCCTTAAAAGACTGCACAGCAATGAGTACGGCAAAAGTAATGCTTAAAGAATATTTGTCCCATTTTGGCTTGCCCCGTGTTCTATGGTCAGACAACGGTCCACACTTTGTGGGCGCAGTGAGATTACAGATATGTGCAGGTTTCCAGATTAATAAGAGATTTCATAGTTCAAGACATCGGAGTTCAGCCGGTCTTGTGGAGAGGCACAACGGGATCCTCAAGTCAAAAATAAGCAAGACATGTGCAGGAAGCAAGTTGAGTTGGGTGGATGCATTACCAATAGCGCTATTATGCATGCGTACGTCTGTACAGGTTAGAACTGGGCTCTCCCCCTACGAAATCGAAATGGGGAGGCCGGCAAATGTTTGGTGCGCACCTCAGCCAAAACGACTCAGCGAGGTAGAACATCATGTGCTTCGTACTTATTGTGGCCTTTTAATGCATAAATTACGTTTGATTCATCAGCAGGTGCAGGAGGCCCTACCAGTGAGAAACACCGGTCCGGGGCACGCGTTGGAGCCAGGCGACTGGGTGCTGCTTAAGAATTTTGAAAGAAAATCATCGTTAGCACCCGGGTGGCGCGGCCCCTATCAGGTACTCTTGGCAACGCAGACGGCGATACGGGTGGATGGACGGAAGGCGTGGATCCATGCCACCCATGCCAAAAAGATCCCATCTTCCCTGAAAGACTTGCCTGACCCAGACGACCGGAAAGAGACAGCGGTCCCAGAAACGAAAGAAACTGTTGCCAGTAAACTGCCACCAAATCTGCCCGAGCGAGAAGTGAAACGAAGCCTGAAAAGATTGCCAAAAAGGGGGAAGGGCAAAGAGTGCCCCAACGTTGCCCAGCAGAATCTACATCACTGTTGGCTGACACGAAATCTGCATTGCAAATACCGGCAGACACTAAACGTGTACCCCTTTGGTGCCCACCAACACTTTCCAGCACGACAAAGACCGAATCTGCATCACTGGCGCGGCGCACACCAGAACCTGCCGTAGCGCCACAGGCTGACTTTGAGCCTGGATCTGGAAGTGCACCTGCACTGTTCACGGATCACACAATACCAGGAGTGAAACGATATGATTTACGGCCTCGAAAGACAAAATGATCCACAGTTCTTTGGTGCTTATGTTAACCTCTGGTTCCGCTCATGGACGGAGAAGGAACTAGAGGTGTATGTAACGCTCACCTGATTCTCGCAGAGGCGCCGGTCTTGACTGGGCGACTACCGTATCTTCAAAGGTGATGTGTAGCACCCGGTTGGCTCTTTGGGCTGGACCTCTGTGCACTGTATGCCTGACGTGTAGAGTAAGATGTCTGCAGATAGAAAATATGGGGTTAATGAACTGGGGTTATTGGGGTGTCCCTATCTCTTTCCTCTTCTCCTCTCCTGTAGACCCCCAAAGGTTAACGCTCTCACCTTAGGTAAGTGAATGCCGAGCTCTCCATCTGCCTCGGGGCAGGGTGCTGTAACCAGTTTCTTCACTGGATAGGTAGCGCAGGCCTCTTGACTTCAGAGGACTGCTGTCCGTCGTTTACTGCACGAACGGTAAGTTTCGAGTCATTCAAATGTCTTTAAAGTCTTTAGTAATGATGTCTCTTGTTTTGCAGGGTTCCGGCGATGGCGGATGACGGGCTGAAGTGAGTTGAAGATGGAGCCCGTGTGATGAATAGAAGCGCCTGGAAGCACGTAAGTAAGCGCTTGTTGCCTGCTTCACTATGCGCTCTAACTGTCTTTTTATTTTGCAGGTACGAGTTCGGAGCGGCTGCAGGGTGCCGGAATACCCACTGGATTAGATGTGGAAAGGAGTAATGGCACGTGAGTATTAAAGTTCCCCAATGTCTTTAAACGCACCTTGTTTTGTCTTTCAGATGCCGGAATGCAGTGTGAAGACCTCCGGAGCGCACGAAGAGTAGGTAAGCCTTTGCCTTTCAGATGCCGGAATGCTAACCTGTTCTTTCTTGTCTTTATAGGTGTTGCTGAAGACTGGATTCAGGATGGTAAGCCTTTGCCTTTCAGATGCCGGAATGCTAACCTGTTCTTTCTTGTCTTTATAGGTGTTGCTGAAGACTGGATTCAGTATGGTAAGCCTTTTTCCTTAGGCCCAGGACCGGATGCAGAAGACACGATGAGCGTTCTGCTGCAGAGGTTGCAGAATAACGCAAAGCAAGATTCATCCACCGGGTGTGGTTTAAATAGCCTCCTGTAGTGCTTAGGTGTCTCCTTCCACAGCCACGCCTAAGTAAGAAAAGAGTTCCTGGTAAGAAAAGAGTTCCTGCCTTCCAGAAGAATTCCAGTGTTTTGAATCTAGGGAGTGGCTCCAGCCCCACCCAACAGGAAAAGTAGTTCCAAACAGAAGAGGATCAGAGGCTCAACTGGCAGGCAAGTAAGCAGCATGGTCTGCTGAAGGTAAGCCCACCCAAGCATTATGAGCCCGGCGCTTCCAGCGCTGGGACTGGGCATATTTATGAGCCTGGTGCCACTGGCGCCAGGACTGGGTCCAAAAGGTCCCAATTGGGACTGGTTGGCACTCGGAACCTGGGTTATGGATCTGCTTCCAAGGGAGTTGGGAAAACCCTGACCTTTTGGAAGCAGAGATCATGACAGTACCCCCCCTCAAGGCCCCTCCCAAACCGGGCTTCTCCGGGGGTTTTGGCTTGTCAGGAAATGTTCGGTGAAATCTTTTGATTAGGCGAGGAGCGTGGACATATTCAGCAGGTTCCCAGGATCTCTCTTGGGGGCCGTAGCCTTTCCAGTCAATTAGGTAGAATAGTTTAGATTTGGAGATCTTGGAGTCCAGATGCTTTTGACTTCAAACTCGAGTTCTCCATCCACTAGGATAGGTTTTGGAGATTTGGTTAGTCGGGTTTGAGGTTGCACGGGTTTTAATAGAGAGACGTGGAAGACCGGATGTATCTTCATGTGCGGGGGCAAGTCCAACTTGACCGCTACTGGGTTTACTATGGTAGTGATGGAATAGGGACCAAGGTATCTTGGGTTGAATGTGCGTGGCCCTTTTAGAGATAGATATTTGGTGGATAACCAGACTTGATCCCCTACTTGATAGTGAGGGGCTTCCTTCCGATGTTGATCTGCTCCTTTCTTGTATTGTTCTTTAGCCCTTTGAAGGTGAGAAACAGCTTCCTTAAAGGCTTGGGTGATTGTAGAATGCAGGTAGTCTACTGCTGGTGTTTCAAGATCTTGGAGGGGATCCAACTCCGAGGTTCGAGGGTGACTGCCGTACAAAAGAAAAAACGGGGTTTTCCCAGTTCCCGAATGGACAGAGTTATTGTAGGCATACTCGGCTATCCAAAGGATATCTTTCCAAGTTTTTTCAGTTTGTTGCAGCATGCACCGTAAATACTGTTCCAGAGTTTGATTGGTCCTCTCGGTTTGTCCGTCGGTCTGAGGGTGGTGACTGGTCGATAGTCTCACATCAATTTGAGCCGACCGACAGCAACTTCGCCAAAAATGAGAAATAAATTGACTACCTCGATCCGAAATTAGAACCGAAGGAAAACCGTGCAGTCGGACAATGTTTTCGAGAAATTCTCGGGCCAGAGTTGCTGCTGTTGGCAAGCCTTTGAGCGGAATGAAATGCGCCATCTTGGAGAATAAGTCCACGATTACTAGAATCGTATTGTATCCGGAGCATGGAGGTAGATCGGTGATGAAGTCCATAGAAAGCGTATGCCAAGGGCGAGGTGGGATGTCAATAGGGCGTAAGAGGCCTGCTGGTCTTTCCTTTTGACTCTTGTTTTGGGCGCATACTCCACAGGACATTATAAAGTCTCTGATATCTTTTTTCCAAGACAGCCACCAGAAGTAGCGCTTGATCTTTTCTGAGGTCTTGGCTATACCGGGATGACCTTCCATTAAAGAGTCGTGATAACAAGAGATTACTTTTTTCTGTAAATCTGTGCTGGGTAGGTATAATCGTTCTTGGAAATACAATAAGTTGTCCTTTACTGCAAAGTCCTTTCCCTGCAGATGCCAATTCTGTATGTCTGCTGGAGTTACAAGTTGCCTGGCTTTATCCTTAACTTCCTCTATGGATTCTGTGGCGATTACACCCAGAATTCTTTGTTCGGGAATGATTGGTACAGGTTTAGGGTTGACCAAGTGTTCTTCCACTCCCATCCGAGAAAGGGCATCGGCTTTACCGTTCTTTGTACCAGGTCGATAGGTAATTATGAAGTCAAACTCGGCAAAGAATAATGCCCAACGGAGTTGTCTAGAGGATTGGGCTTTTGCGGTCTTCAAATATTGCAGGTTTCGGTGATCCGTAATCACAGTAACGGTGTGTCGGGCCCCCAGCAGATAATGCCGCCAAACCTTAAAGGCAGACTTGATAGCCAGAAGTTCCTTGTCAGTAATCGTGTAATTGATTTCAGGAGGCGAGAATTTGCGGGACCAAAATGCCACGGGATGCAACTGATTGGTTACCGGGTCCTTTTGTGATAGAACTGCCCCCCATGGCAAGGCTTGAAGCATCAGTTTCCACGATGTAGGGGAGTTCGGGGCGAGGGTGTTTTAAGATTGGTGCAGAGATAAATTTAGTCTTCAAATCCTGGAAAGCTTGTTCCGCCTCGGTAGACCATTCAAAACGTTTGTTTTTCTTTAACAAGGCAGTGATGGGCTGGACTATTCGAGAGAATTCGGGGATAAACCTGCGGTAAAAGTTAGCGAAGCCTAACATGCTTTGCACACCTTTTACGGAGGATGGTGATGGCCATTTGAGAACTGCATCGACCTTCTTTGAATCCATACGCACTCCGCCAGGTGATAATATGAATCCCAAGAATTCAACTTCAGTCACGTTGAAAACACATTTTTCCAACTTAGCGAAAAGTTTGTGTTGACGCAATCTTTCGAGGACCATTTTCACGTGTTTCCGATGTTCAGATTCCGATGAAGAATAAACGAGGGTGTCGTCAATGTAAACAACAACACATACATCTATGAACTCTCTGAGGACATCGTTCATAAAATATTGAAAGGCGGCCGGGGCATTGCAAAGTCCGAAGGGCATGACCTGATATTCAAATAGCCCACACTTGGTGCGGAAGGCCGTCTTCCATTCATCGCCCTCTTTTACTCGTACCAAGTGGTAAGCTCCTCTAAGATCCAGCTTTGTATATATGCATGCTTTTCTGACTTGGTCCAGGAGTTCAGGGATCAAAGGTAACGGATATCTATTCTTAACGGTGATCTGGTTCAGGGAGCGATAATCGATACAAGTTCTAAGGTCTCCTTCCTTTTTTGGAACGAAGAACAAAGCTGAAGAAGCAGGGGACTTGGAAGGACGAATAAACCCATTTGCCAGGTATTGATCCAGGTATTGTCGAAGGTGAAGGTTCTCAGGCTCGGTGAGGGCATAAATTCTACTACAAGGAGGAGTAGATCCAGGTATCAGGTCTATCTGGCAGTCATAAGACCTATGAGGAGGTAGAGAGTTAGCCTGATCCTTCCGGAAAACATCTTGGTATTCTAGGTATTCGGGAGGTAACTGGGGAGTCTCTGAAGAAATTGCGGCCAGTGCAACACCAGGTGGAGGGTGACAAGTAGAGACACATTCTGGAAACTGGACCGTTCTTGCTCGCCAATCGATCAGAGGATTGTGTTTCTCTAACCAAGGTATTCCTAGAATAATCTGAAACTGAGGGGCCTTGATCACATCGAACACGATCTTCTCATGGTGTCCATCTTGACTTACTAGCGTCACCTCTTGAGTGGTATGCGTTACTGGCCCGGAGGCTATCTCCGTACCATCCACCGTAGTAATGACGTCCTTTACAGCCTTGGGACAAAGAGTTAGATTCATCCTCAAAACCATTTCATGATCCACATAATTGCCGATGGCACCGCTGTCGACGTAAGCTTCAATTGCATGTAATCGATCTGGATTATCAGGGCTAATGAGGACCATAGGTATCACGAAATGCGAGGTCACGGAACTGGTTTTCACGCTCGGCAAGAGGACCTCTATTCTTGTCGGGCGAGGTCGTTTCCCTGCTCAGAGTTTGTAACTTTGGTAACTGCAGCTCCTACTGCCTTCTTGGCAGGTTTCACCGGACAGTCTCGAAGAAAGTGCCCTGAGTTTCCGCAATATAGGCATAATTGCAACTGTTTCCTCCTTTCCCGCTCCCTTTGTGTTAGAGGACCTTTCAGACCCCCTATTTGCATGGGTTCCCCGGAGTCTACTCCTTTGGAAGGAGTTGGCGGTTTGGAAAATACTCGAGCATCAAACTTGGAACGATCGGCCTTCCTGTTCTGCAGCCTGTGATTTATTTGAACGACCAAGTCTATATAATCCGAACAGTCTTGTGGGGGATTCACTACTTGGGCTAAAACGTCTTTGAGCTCTCCACGTAGACCTCTATAAAACAGCGTAATCCTTTTGTCCTCAGGCCATTGAGTTTCCACTATTAGTCTATTGAAAGATGCAATATAAGCCAAAAGGTCTTGATTACCCTGTCGCAACGAAAGAAGCTCATTGTCCAAGGCCTGCCCCTGTGAATGTCTTGCGAACAGTTTTTCCCGGATCATCTTGATTAACTAGAGGGATCGACCAGTCTGCCGCATTGCCACTAAGGTACGAAAGTACAAAAGCTACTTTTGCTTGATCAGTTGGAAAGGCTGCTGGCCGGCATAAGAAGTGCAACCGGCACTGATTGATAAATACTGCAAACCTCTTTGGGTCACCAGAAAATCGTTCGGGCGGAGCCAGAGGTACATTCCCAGGTAGGTTGATCTGCACTGGATTCATAGAGGATGTTGAAGGAAGATTTGCCCCTGATGCGGGTAACGGGGTCTGTCCGGCTTGTGACTGTAGCACTTGTCTAGCAAGATTGTCTGTTCTCTCCTTGGAAATAATTAGTTCCCTTCTTAGAGCATTCGTTTCGTGACGAGCTGCATGCACTTCTGCCCTTAGTTCCCCAAGTAACCGGGCTAGGGGGTCAGTATCCAAAGTTTCCATAGCGCCTGGGCGAGAGTTTTGCGGTAGGCTTTGCGTTCTGTAACGCTCACCTGATTCTCGCAGAGGCGCCGGTCTTGACTGGGCAACTACCGTATCTTCAAAGGTGATGTGTAGCACCCGGTTGGCTCTTTGGGCTGGACCTCTGTGCACTGTATGCCTGACGTGTAGAGTAAGATGTCTGCAGATAGAAAATATGGGGTTAATGAACTGGGGTTATTGGGGTGTCCCTATCTCTTTCCTCTTCTCCTCTCCTGTAGACCCCCAAAGGTTAACACTCTCACCTTAGGTAAGTGAATGCCGAGCTCTCCATCTGCCTCGGGGCAGGGTGCTGTAACCAGTTTCTTCACTGGATAGGTAGCGCAGGCCTCTTGACTTCAGAGGACTGCTGTCCGTCGTTTACTGCACGAACGGTAAGTTTCGAGTCATTCAAATGTCTTTAAAGTCTTTAGTAATGATGTCTCTTGTTTTGCAGGGTTCCGGCGATGGCGGATGACGGGCTGAAGTGAGTTGAAGATGGAGCCCGTGTGATGAATAGAAGCGCCTGGAAGCACGTAAGTAAGCGCTTGTTGCCTGCTTCACTATGCGCTCTAACTGTCTTTTTATTTTGCAGGTACGAGTTCGGAGCGGCTGCAGGGTGCCGGAATACCCACTGGATTAGATGTGGAAAGGAGTAATGGCACGTGAGTATTAAAGTTCCCCAATGTCTTTAAACGCACCTTGTTTTGTCTTTCAGATGCCGGAATGCAGTGTGAAGACCTCCGGAGCGCACGAAGAGTAGGTAAGCCTTTGCCTTTCAGATGCCGGAATGCTAACCTGTTCTTTCTTGTCTTTATAGGTGTTGCTGAAGACTGGATTCAGGATGGTAAGCCTTTGCCTTTCAGATGCCGGAATGCTAACCTGTTCTTTCTTGTCTTTATAGGTGTTGCTGAAGACTGGATTCAGTATGGTAAGCCTTTTTCCTTAGGCCCAGGACCGGATGCAGAAGACACGATGAGCGTTCTGCTGCAGAGGTTGCAGAATAACGCAAAGCAAGATTCATCCACCGGGTGTGGTTTAAATAGCCTCCTGTAGTGCTTAGATGTCTCCTTCCACAGCCACGCCTAAGTAAGAAAAGAGTTCCTGGTAAGAAAAGAGTTCCTGCCTTCCAGAAGAATTCCAGTGTTTTGAATCTAGGGAGTGGCTCCAGCCCCACCCAACAGGAAAAGTAGTTCCAAACAGAAGAGGATCAGAGGCTCAACTGGCAGGCAAGTAAGCAGCATGGTCTGCTGAAGGTAAGTCCACCCAAGCATTATGAGCCCGGCGCTTCCAGCGTTGGGACTGGGCATATTTATGAGCCTGGTGCCAATGGCGCCAGGACTGGGTCCAAAAGGTCCCAATTGGGACTGGTTGGCACTCGGAACCTGGGTTATGGATCTGCTTCCAAGGGAGTTGGGAAAACCCTGACCTTTTGGAAGCAGAGATCATGACAGTGTAGAGGAGAGAAGCGTGAGAATTGTGCAAATCGGACAATTCAAGACTCGCGGCTCCTCGGCGCGGTCATAAAAAGTACATGTGTCCGGAACCAGAGCGGACAAGCTGGGCGCACATGGTACTAAGGCAATAGATAACTGATCAGAAGTCCTATGAGCAGTATGAGAAAGGATGAGTGATCTTGCCTAAAACAAATAAGCAAACCCAGGCTATAAAGGGCTGGCAGACTGAACTGTGACAATTCCGTTGAACTTATTGACATCCGGACAAGTGCAACGAAGAGAGATATCCACGACGAACTTTAATCAGGAAGAAGAAGGACGATTAGAAATATGTCGGGACCGGTTCCAGCCTCCTCCTGCACCGCTGCTGAGAATTAGTTAATTATAAAGACTGTAAACTTAAGGAAAACGCATGGTAAAAAAAAATGGTATGCTGGCATTGAAAATAATCATGTGCTTCATGAGTGTGGTAGCACCAATAACGACAGGGTTGGTGTTATGGTATGTGGAATCTATAAACCCATTGGGAATGTTTTTACCAATAGTTAATATATCCACTACTGAAAGCCCGGTTCAGGTGATTACTTATACCTTGTCCCCAATGGAAGAAAGACACAGAGAAGGGTATGGGAACAATACGCTGTTACTCATTATGAATATGATGCATGCAATTCTAAAGAAAACTAATTGTTGGGTATGCACTCATTTACCGCAGCATGCTGGGAAAGGAATAGGTTGGTATGTACAGCCATTACCATTAGGTTCTGCATGTAGTGCATCTTTAAGTGCAATGTTCTATGGGAAATGGAATAAGAGTGGTATGGGTCAATTAGACAGAACAAACATGAATGAGTTTGAGGAAATAATTATGAGGCCTGTGGGTTGTTCCATATTCCATAAAGCGCGAGACAAGAGAGATTGTCCCCACCAGTTAAAACATCTGTGATGATGTTTCGTGTAAGAACAGCAGATTGGAACAAAGTTGCAGTTCCCCCTTCTTACACAGTGAATTATAACCCGTGAACTGTCCATTTTTGTCTAAAAAAGAAAGGCTCCTATTCAGTAGGAACATTTACTGGATGCATGAATACAGTGGTATTAAAATGGGAAATAGAACCAGTATATGTGGGAGATCCAGTCTATTTTATATGTGGAGAGAAAGCATATCCTTGGTTGCCCAGAAACTGGGGAGGTACATGTTACCTAGGTCTACTGTTCCCGGGAGTGTTCCTCTTAGAAACAGCAGACATGGCCAGACTATCCAGATCTAGAACCAAAAGGAGTAGCGAAGGTGTTTTGATAGCGACTGATGTAGCAAAATCATTCATTCCATTCTTGTCCCAGATAGTGAACTCCTATAACATAAGGCAGCTGTCCAGAATACTAAAAGATACCATAAACACAACGACAGATATACTATTTAACATGACGTTGGAAGAAAAAGGAATCAGGTTAATGACGCTGCAAAATAGAATGGCTCTCTATGTGATCCTAGTTGATTGTGGGGGAATTTGCAAGATTGTGGGATCAGCATGCTGTGTATTTGTAGATGACTATTCCCCTACGATTTTTGAAGCAATAAAGAAAATGCATGTCCTAAGCTCCGAACTCCCTACTGGAGAAGGGGGCTGGGGAATAGAGTCCTGGTTTTGGGGAATACTGCGTTCTTGGGGATGGAAGTTGATCTCGATATTAGTAGTGGTGTTTGGAATATTCATAACGTGCTGTTGTTGCATACACTGCCTACCGTTAGTTTGCACTGAGGTAACTGAGGGATGTACGAAGGGATGTATGCATATGATAACAAAAAGAAAACAAACTTATGGCCGGGATGACAGAGACACACATGAAATGAAAACAGAAAATGAATTAATGGCTATAGAAATTAATGAAGATGATGATGCTTATAATAGCATGCAAGATTCCGACATAAGTGCTTCAGACTTATCGTCATCTGAGGAGGATACAATAGATGAATGAGACGTTTGGCATACGGCCAAAGGAGGGTTTGTCAGTCTAGAAAAATGGATACCTCTCATGATTGACAGCAAACGTATTTTGGTGGCCAAAGGCCAACCCTCTCATGCACGATGCAATAGAAATACATGTTTCCGAGTTTACCAATGAACTGCCATTTTAACAAGGATCGCCGTTTTGTTTTCTAACAATTGCTCATTGCTTTCTGTTCAAATTGCTTCGCAGCACATTTTCTGCTTACACTGCTCGACTGTTAATATTGTTGTCTGAACGTGAAAGGACAAGGCCGCAGGGCCGTGAGGCTAATAAGAGTTTGTTGAAACACAACATAGGCAGCGGCGGGAAGGAATGCCCGGCTCCCTCCCGAATGTAGCCTTGAAGCATAGCCGCAGGGCATTTAATCATTTCACAGCTGCCAGCCAGTCTCGTTAGATGGTAGAATATGTTAGAATAAAGCATCTAAAGGCTTGAATTATGCTCTTCTTACAGCCCCCCTTTACCGAGCCCTGTAGAGCGTGTCGGCTCCCAGGACACGAATAGCACCTCATAGATAGCAAGGTCTGGAATGTGACTCTTCCCCCGTATGTAGCTTGCTTCCAAGTTCTATTCAACAAGTAAAAGATGTCTTCGCACTTGCAAAATTGCATATTGTTACTAGAATAGATATTTGAAGGTGTCATATTTGTCGAAAGTGTCCATCATCAAACCGAGTTCAAAGAAACCCAATAAAGGGGGGTGTTAAACATGTCACAGCTGGTTGTATGATATGCATTTTGTATATATGTAACTGATGTACGTAATTCGCTCTCTTGCGTCCCTCGAGGTCTAGAGATACACGTCGCGGGGCGCGAGACCGAGTTGGCCAACTGAGACTATTTGCTTTGCAATAAACCCTAGCTTTGGGAATACAACCTTGTGTCTGCCGTATCTATTGTGTGTGGTGACTTGCCTTGTTTCCATACACGTGAGGGACCCCTAGGGGCCCCTTTCAGTGTCCTGCACAACGCTGCAACACAGTGGGGCGTACCGGTGGACATGGGGGTGCCCCCACATCCCCAACCACACACACGGCCGCTGCGCATGGGAGGTAAAAGGGCACGTGGCGAGGCAGCCTGTACCCAGCTTGTGGCCACATTTTTCACCTAAACTCCAACCCCTGCGGAGTGCACACAGGCCTGGTAGATACCAGGTGACAATCGATGATGAGAAAGGGACAGTTAACTGTCACAACCTTACCACCCTGAGAATGTGTTCCCGGAAGTGCCACATTGTGTGCATCCCTAGCTACTTGAACACAACCAATCCCATGTGACCAAAAGGAGCACATGCAAGGTGCATATCCCACCCACACCCCCTGCAAAACAGGGCATGAAAGTACTGGTATGCCACCCAAACCCTCCCAACCCCCATGACCTCCATTTGCCACACGATGCCATGGTATGCAACGGCAAAACATCAAACCATATGCATAACACATGACACAACAGCATGAAGTGCCACGTGAGAAATGTAAATAGGCACCAGGCAATCACACCTGACATGGAATATGAAGAAATGACTGACCAAAACCTCACACCCTGAAAACTGTGGCACAAATGCATGCCACCAGTGGTACAAGCAACAAAAGTCAGAATACCTGTTGCCATGCACATTGGACAATAGCAAATTGGCATTACAAACACTGTGTGCTGCGTGTGTGTCCTCTGCAACACACCGCTCACCAGACAGCACAGTGAGAGTGCATTGCGTTGGGGAAACCACTTGAGCATCATGAAAAATAAGTACAAACAACAAAAAAGTACCCTGTGATGCATGTACACGATCAATGAATTGGAAGTGAGCATGGATTGTAAGGACACAGCATGCCTGAGAAGGCAATCTGGGTGCACGTGTGTGCATGGTGTCCCCGTAGTTGGTGTGGGGGGGTGTTGGGTAAGTGTTTGTGTCAGTAGGGACATGCATCGAATACATGCATGTGAAATGAAGTGAACCTCAGTGTCCTGTACACAGCACATGTGAACATTGGACTCAAGGACCCCTCTATGTGTTAAACCACACCAATCCCCTGACACCTCAAAATCAAACCCAACATAGGATCAGCCATTGACCAGCAGAACATATCATGTACAGAGTACCCCACATCGACAATGGCAGACAGTGAGCAATCACTGATTGATTGATTGATTGTAAATCCGTATACAGCCTACACACAAAGTGCATCAAAGCGCCTCAAGGAGGGAGGGAACAAGGCAGAACAACAGTACACTCCTACAAGTCCTTCAAACAGTCCAGAATGTGAACATTAGCAATCAAATCAAAGGAGATAGTACAAGTGCTTGTAACAATAAGGGAGAGTCTAGGGAGGGAATGTGGGAAAACAAAACTAGCCTCAACATTGCTATGCCTGACGGCAATAGTTGCAGTACAAGAGTCACATGAGGAGGGGGGTGAGGGAAGAGCTGAGGAGAGTAACAAAACAAGTGACAAATACTGAATAATCAAGATAGTGCTGGGGAGGGGGAGAAGAAACACAGAAGGCAAAGGGGGAATAGACGAGCTGATGAAGTTCACCACAGAACTGTGCATTGTCAGACATTGTTGGCATGCGTCTAATGCATGTTGTCAGTCAAATGTCACTACAGCCTATGATGATAAAAGTAAGTGCCAAAATAAAACTCAAAAAGGTGAAGGTGGGGGGTGGATGGACAGAGGGGGAAGTGTCTGCAAAGAACAAGCGGCTACATATCACCATGCCTGACGGGAATTGGGGTAGTGCCGGAAAAAGACAGACAGAGGACAAGGAGGAGGGGAAAGGGTGGTAGAGAGGGAGAGGGAGGAGAGAAGGGAGGAGGGGCCAAGGTGTAAATGCAGGAAGGTGGAGAGGGGGAAAGAAAGCACACACAGGGGGCAAAGGGAAAGAAGAGGGTACAGAAGGGGAGGGGGTGTGGTGGTGAAGGGAGGAGATAGAGGGAGACTGGCGAGGGGCAGGTGGAGACTGGCCGGGGGCAAGGGAGACAGGGGGAGACTGGCGGGGACAGGTGGACACAGGTGGTGGGCAGGGGAGACAGGGGGACAATCAAGGGACCCAGAAGGGTGGTGTACCGTGGTGGACAGGGGTAGCCAGGGACTCCGTTGGGGGTCTTTCGTAGTGGTGGCTGGCTCCAGCCTCCTGGTTGCCCGGATTGTCTCAAGGGCCAAGTGCAACCAATGTGAGGGGGAAGCAGGGCCAGGCCACAAACAAAACAGTCAAGTCAAAAGCAATGCGGCCATATTTCAAATGGCACAACAAAACACCAGGCAGGGCTGCGAGATGGCCAAAGCAGGGGATGCAAGGAATTGGGGGTCGATGAAACACGTGGTCACAAGGATAACTCAGCGTGCAGCGTTGATGTGGCATATCAAAAATGACTGTAGGCCAAGTGTCCCAATGCAACATTTTCAGCACACGGACCCTCCCACCATCAGTTTGTGTTACACAGCCAAAGGGTGCATGGTACTGCCTACAGCAGGAAGTGCATGAACATAGATAGTCAAGTCATAAAAAAATCACAAGCAACATGATGAAATTCACAGTCAACAGAATACTCACCAAAATGAAGTGCAGACATGCATTGGAGAAGCCATCCGGAATACCCACTAGGGGTGTACACACAAGTAGGACTGCAGGCTGGCCACAGATATGGCGGAACCCCAATGCCCCTGTGTAAGATGCTGTCACACCGAGCCATCCTTGCGAGCCCATGGAAAGGGGAAGCAGGAGTAGTATATGTGTCAGGACCCGAAGAAAAACACATACACGAGACAAGCCTGAATGGGCCCTGCTGGAACACACAGTGGATGCCTTCAAATGCCACAAAGCACAACACTGTCACATGAATGCACAACTGACAAAACATTATTTTTAAAAAATTATTATTTGCAGGAAAAAAAATAAAAATAATCAAAAATGGGCAGATATGATCCAGGGGGTGGTGGGGGCACCCAGGATGGGGGAGGTATAGGGTGTACCTCAACACCCACATGTGTATATGTTGAGATAAAAAAAATAAACTCAATGGGCTCAGCGCCTGCATGGCCCGACCTATGTGGGAGATAGGTTGTCGTCGTCACCTCTGGATGGAAATCAGAAGGTGGACGTGGCACATTTGCCTGACCACACCTATCCGCGGCTTGCCCCTCAGCGGCAGCAAGCATGTGGGTCTGGTAAGCCGGGTCCTGCATGCCAATGACATGTAGGTCTGCATGCATTACCTCACGTGTCACACGTGCTTCCTCCTGCAAGGACTCAGTGTAATACGGAGTTCTGCCTGCATGGCCTCACATGACAAACGGAGCACCTCCCGGCTTGCATGGAGTATGGCTGAGATGGTTCTTTCAAGCCGCTTCATCCTGTTTTCTGCCCTCCTACTCTCGTCCATCATGAGCGCATACAGAGTAGATCGGAGGGATTGGTGTTCCACCCTCAGGGCCTCACGGTGTGCCTCTGCCTGATTTGCAAGTGCCTCACGCAGAGCCGCCATTTCAGCCCGGCGCCCCCATCCGAGGCTGCCATGCCCAGCCTGAGTGAGTGGCACGTAGACCGTGTAGCCTGCTGCTGGAGCTCCACCTGCCTTTCAGGGGGGATGATGGAACGGGCCACACTTTCCATACCTTGAGCCATCATCTCAACTGCTCCCCCCTGTTGCTGTGCTATGGCAATAATGGCATGCTCCCACTCAGTTGACCCATGTGTTGGTTGTCCATGAAGCAGACATGTCACACGCAACTCAAACCCCAACATGCATCCAGTGGCATTGCAATGCAAGGGTATCCCGAAAGCAGAAAAGAATGTGTGCAAAATGTGAAGCCAACACATGTATTGCATGTTGCCCATCACCTGCATCACACACAACTTCTAGCAGGCACATATCCAAGGCAGAAATGAGAGATGGCAACAAAGAGGTGGCACGTAGCATAAGCATGTGGGAACACACAAATAGCCACAGCTGGCAATAACACCAAATACACCATGACACATATAACATGCATGTTCATGTGCAGCACTCAACAACCATTCACTATGCAGAGTACATGTGCCACAGGAGGCACCTACGCTAGTGCGTTTCTATACAGTGAAAGGAGGGGCATGGGTACATACATGGCAGGTCACTATCACACAGCAGCATTGTGTTGGCATGTTGAAGGGTTGAACTTGGCACAGGAGTGGGTGTGTGCGGTGCAGTGCATGTGTACCCCCTCAACTTCCAACATCAACATGAACGTAGTGATGTCAATATCCAAACATGGCGGCAGTGTAAGTGCAATTGCAGCCATCATGTGCAAATGGCATGCACTATGTAGCATGGATACCGTGAAACACCCACCCTCTGGGCAATAGCAGGGAGGTACTGCATGGCAATGAAAGGTTCACCACAAAACTGTGCTTTGGCAGACAGTATTGGCATGCGTCTAATGCATGTTGTCAGTCAAATTTCACTACAGCCTATGAGAAGGGGACATGATGCAGGACAGATGAGGAACCATCAGTAGTACACCCATGCATGCAGAAGACACAACACCAGTTGAACAGAGGCAGGGGGCCTGTAACAGGGGGTGCCATGTGCACAACACAGATGTGGACACCCTAAAGTCGTGCGTGATGACACACAGACCCACAGTGAGCATGAAATGGCTGTCCAAATAACATGACGCTTGGATCATCCTGGAGACGTACTACAATGAGCAGGCGGTCAAGGACACCTAGGGTCATACATGGAATGCACATGGAGCATGCACTGGGAGCCACTGCCATCAGCACAGAGTGAGACACACTGCACCAAGGACAAAGGATGTAAATGACATCTCATCAAGATCGCCCTCATACACAAGTGGCTCGGAGTGCAACCAAGCAAAGGGAGGGGAACAAGGGAGAAAAGAAAATGAAAACAACTATCTTACTGGGCACAGTGACATTGAGAACAAGCAAGTGCATGAGAAGGGAAAAAGGGCTATAGTCCCTGGAAGGGGGAGAAGTGGAAAGTGCCAAACAGAGGAGACTAAAGAAGGAACATGAAGTCTTATGATAGAATAGGCATTCAAAAGGTGGTAGTGCAGCCAGCAAGTGGCAAGTGCAAGATCATTTGGATAGGGCAAATCTGATAAGTGCAGAAGAAGAGTGGGCGACTATATGGGTACACATACAGGATCCATTGCAATGGGAGGCCTGGAGGCAGTGTGAGCAGGTACCTGGGCCCGAAGGATAGAGGGGGCCTCATTACGAGGTGGGCGGTAAGGGATTACTGGCACCTTACCTTACCGTCCTACTACGAGTTCCCTTTGCGGGTCCTCCCTTAACGCCTGTTTTTTCCAGGCATTAAGGACGGGACCCGCAAAGGGACTCTGGAGCTAATAACGGTATCGCAATTTGCGGTACCGTTATTAGCGCCTTCCCCATTCCCATTGAGCCCTATCGGGGCTCAAATGGGAATGGGGAATGGCCCTGGTGAATGGGGAATTACCGGTCCCGCCAACCTTGGAATGGACTGGTAATTGCTCCATTCACCAGAAGAGTCGGAACGAGTTTGGAGGCAGCCATGGCGCTAATAGCGCCATGGCTACGTCCAACCTCGTAATGAGGCCCAGGGTGTTCAGATGCACAGTGCCAACAGAGAAAACAGTTCAGCTGGGGAGAAGAGGGGCTAATACAGGAGCAAATAAGAAGGTCTTGAGGTGCTTCCTGAAGCAGAGATGTTTCTCTTCAAGTTTCAACGTGGCAGGTAGGCTGTTCCAAAGGGAGGTCCCAGCCATAGACACAGATCTGCCCCCAGCTTGTTTCATCGATAAACGACTGGCCCGGAGGGAGTGTGAGGTAGAGGAGCAACAGACTCGAAAGGGGAGGTATTGACAGAGGGACAGTTGAAAGTATTTTGGACCCAGGCCCCAAAAATCCTTGTGCACAATGCAGAGGGTCTAACATTTAATGCTTGCATCCACTGGTAGCCAATGAAGGGATTTCAGAGCTAGAGAGATAGGATCCCAGGGCTTGAGGCCAAGGACAAGTCTCGCAGTTCTGTACTGGATTAGTGGTAGAGGGCGGAGAGTGTAGGCAGGTAGAATTTTGAAAGAGGCTGTCACAGTAGTCCAACCTTGAGACAACCAGAGCTTGAGAGACAGTGAGCTTGTAGATGAACGAGAGGAAAGGCAGAGTACCCCTGAGGAGGTTAAGCAAGAAGTTAAAATCTCAAGAGATGTCAGAAATGTGTGCGGAGAAGGAATGTGTGGAGTCAAAGGTGACCCTGAGGTTGTTGGCCTTGCAGGTGGGTGTAGGAGGACGGCCAAGGGAGGCTGGCCAGAGAGTGAGGGGAAAGGATGGTGAAGGTGTACCAATGAGGAGGATGTCAGTCTTGCTGGTATTTAGACAGAGAACATTGGCAGTAAACCAATTTCAAATGGCAATTAGGCAATCAAAAATGAGGGAGGCAGAAGAGGTGGCCGAGGGCAGCCTGAAAATTAGTTGAGTGTCATCAGCATAGCACTGAAAGTTGTAGCAGAAAATGTAAATGCAGTAGGCGAGAGCTGCCAGGTGCTGTGTGAAAAGCCAGGCCGAGTAGTCAGACCCCTGGTGAACACCACAGGTAGAGAGGGAGATTGATGAAAGGAAGGACCCAAGTTGTAGCTTGGAGGGTCACACACGCCAAACACACATGTGATTGAGTAACATGCATCAATACTCACCAGACGATGCATCATAATCCATTCTCTCTCCCACTCCACGGATTTGTTCTGCCGGGATGAACTCTGCAGCAATCTCCTCGTGCTGAGTGAGTTCATCCTCCTCTGGTGCTGGCCCTCCACCAGTCACCTGAGTCATGGCATAATTGAAGGCACGCTTTTGTTTTGCACAGCGTCGGAGGTCATTCCAACGCTTGTAGCAGTCCTGAGCTGTGCGCACCTGGAATCCCATGGCTGTCGCACCATCCGCAACATGCTGCCAGTGGACCCAACGCTGGGGAGGTGTTGTATAGTACTGTGGGCCCACACGCATATTGCGTTGGTGTGCCGACACGTAGTCCACAAGGAAGTCAAGTTCCTGCTTGCCGAAAGGCTTCTTCCTCGACGTGCCGGAGGCCGGAGCCATGTCTGGGGTCTCAGCTTCTTGCGCAGGAGCACGCTTCCTCCTTTTGGGCGGTGGTTCTGACCCCGAGTGGCTAATGTGACCCTGATCAGTGGGGGCAGTGGCGCTGATGGACTGGACCAAGGGAGTGGGTGTTGGAATGAGGATGGAAGGTCTGGCTTGGGTCTGACTCACTGCCGGTTTGGTTTTGGCTGCATCTGCCCATGCAGTTACCACCACCCGGCTGCTTGGGGCAGCAGATGTCATAACTGCCCCAGATACGTGTGCCCCGGTCACATCTACACTGGACACACGTGGCCCGCACCTCCTGACAAGATGGAAATCGTCCTGGGAGTCCTCATCAAGCAACGCAACATGCGCTGCCCGAGCCCGGGTGGTGGTCCCCACAGCTGCACCTGCAGCTACCACCACCGGTGGGCCCGTAACAGCAGATCAAAGTTGCTGTTGGGTCATCTGGGCGCCAGATTGGGATGCAACAGCTGCATCTCCAGGAGCCACAGGGGGTGGTGGCATGTCTGCACCAGCACGTGGCTGGGCATCCTGCCCCAGTGGGGCACACCTGCCTCTTCCCCCTCTGTAGCCACCCTGGCCACCCTAAACTCCCTGTCCCTCCTGGTCATGCCCAACTTTGCTACCCTTACCCTTTTGTGGCCTCCCAACCATAGCACAGATGGTAAATAACCGATGGGAGGGGCACTCAACACTTGTCCTGGGCAATTGGGTTGAAGAGGGTAGGGTACTGGATGGAATAGGTACCCCCGTGCTCCTGCAGGGCTGTCTGTGACCCCTGGGGAGAAATGACGGGTCACGCAATGCTCAGGCGCCCCTAAAAGGAAAAATAAAACAAATGAAAAAAATAATAAAAATAAATAAAAAAATTGAAGAAAAACGTCCATGTGGCCCCGGTAGCCCATGTGCGTGGAATAAACCTCCCACAGTACGTTGTGGCACCCAGGGAAACAAAAAACACATACGCGTGGAACACACAGGCTACTATGACCTCAAAAATCATACGCAATGCACAGGCAGAGCCACAGTGGGAAAAATAGCGTGCGAGACTCACCGTCTGCCTTGCCTGGAAAAGAAAAAGAATAACGCAAGCGTTTGTGCGCCTAGGCAACACCCCGCCAAAAGAAGAGGTACGAACGCTGTGAAGTAATCGCGTGTGAATTCAGAAGAGTAAACACACGCGTCGGTCTCCACAAAAAGCACGTACAGCAAACTGCTTTCTCGCTGGACCTTTAACCCGTGCTGAAGGCAAGGCCCGCGTGCATAACGTCACTCGCATGCTTACGCGCTAAGGGCTCTTCCTCGATTTACACGCACATGTGATGTTTTTACATGTGCTGGCCACGCGACAGCAGGGCAACGCCTGCGCGCGTAATGTCGCTTACGCGCTAAGGGCCTTTCCTCGATTTACACGCAAACGTGATGTTTTTACATTTGCTGGCCACGCCTATACTGTGAGTTGACTGGTGATTTAAGAACATTTCATTTTACCTTTTTTGTATATAGCCAATTAGATGGGGCTAGTGACCCCTTATGGGCCAGATTAATGGAGGGTAATAGTATTGCTTTGCTGTTAGCGTTGTATAGATTCTTGAATGCACTTGTGACATGTTGGAGACCCCGATCAATAGATGATATGATCTTTTACTACGAATTTCTGTTTAGAATCCTTGTTAATTCTTTTTTTTAATGTTGCAAGGTTGTCAGCAATGCCATTACTTAAAACATAACTCCCAATCTCCAACAAAAGGGACACCCCCTCTTACTAAGATTTGTAGACATAGCGCCCAAATATTGGTCTAGCAAAATGAACCAACACAAGGGTGCTATATATAACAAACTGGATTCAGGCACTGATTAGCAACTGCATTGGCAAAACAAGCATAAAGCTGGAAAGCAACTAGGATATATGGAAGAAGCAGGCAGACAAATTAGCAGGTAGGTTAGCACACTACTCTTTCTTGATGTGTTGTTTGTAAATCAAGTCTTAGCATACCTTAACATGAAACCGTATATAGGGGAATGCCAGTGAAAAAAGCACTACGCATGGCACAGATTTTCTTGAAACTATATAGTTGTTAAGTCCCTGCCTTCGGCCGAGGTGTCGCCGCGAACCAGGGAGGATAGGCCTGGGGATGTAGGCCTGCTTGCGCAGCTCCCGGAGGAACAATCAACACACGGACACCTTCGTGCTATAACGGTGCCCCGTAACTGCCTCCGCGTGGGTGGGGCTTTAATCAAACGCCTTGCGTCACCGCGTAGCGGGACGCAAGGCGGATGCAACATTCCTCCTTTATTTTAAACTGAACAATAACAATCAAACATTTCCCAGCCAATGGGGCTTGTCCCTTTTTCTTTAGTCTCTTCCAATAGGGTTCTACCATACATAGTCTCTAAGTCTGGCCGGAGGCCTGGTCGCAGTTCTTAGACCATATCTCCCACCCCTGGGTTCAACCTCCTGTCTCCCCTCGGGTCGCTCACCTTCACTGTTCTGCTCACTCAGCTCTAGTTCACTCGGTGGTTCTTCTGCTCCTTCGCCTCCGATTTCTCCATTGTCTGCATTTTCCTGTCCCTCTTCCCTCGGCGGATTTTCTCCTTGCTCCGGGGGCAATTCGCCATCTGTCCACAGATTCTTTGGCACTGCCTTGAACCATGACGCATTTCTCGTCACCTCCCTTTGCCCCCCTCTTGACTGTTATCATGGTGCCTTGTCATCTGCTTATTGTCCATGGGGCGGTGTCATATTGGGTGTCCAATTTAGATCTGGATGGATTCCTCACCATGACCACTTGATCACCGACTCGGTGGTCAGACGGCCTGGCATTCCTCTTGTTGCTCATGTGGGCGTTTGCCCCGGTTCTTCTTTGTTCGGTGCGCTCATGGTCGAACGTGTCTGTGCTCCTACTCGGATGGTGTGGTATGGAGGAGTTAATGATGGTGCCATACATTAGGTCTGCCAGTGGTATTCATGTTGTGCTGTGGGGTGTGACTCTGTAATTCCGTAAGAATCGGTATAGGTCCACCTCCCATGGGCTAGCATTGACGCGCGACAGGCGTAATACCTTGTTAATTGTTCGCATGAAGCGTTCCACGTCACCATTTGCCTGCGGCCATCTCAGCATTATGTGGTGGTATCGGATATTCAGTTCCATGAGGTATTTTTGAATTATTCTCCTTGGAAAGGTGGGCCATTGTCGCTCCTGATGCTCCTTGGTAGGCCATGGGTTGCAAACATCTTTTCAATAGCGGTATTACCACCTCTGCTGCCGTGGAGTTGACGATCTCGACCTCTGGGTTCCTGGAATGGTCGTCTATTGCCACTAGTAGGTGGGTACCTTCCTGTATTTTGCAGAAGTCTATGCTTATGGCGTCCCATCTAGCGGACCCTCGCACCGCCGACTGAATGGGCTCCGGATTAGGCGGAGGCCCCGTTATTTGGCATGGGAGGCAGGTGTTGACGAACTGCTCAACTTTGCTGTTGATTTGGGGAAACCACATGCAGTGTCTTATCCGGGCGTTTGTCCTTACGATGCCCTGGTGTCCTTCATGTGCCAACGCCACTATTTTTTCCTGTAGTCTTGGCGGGATGATGATTCGGGTTCCCCGTAGGATGAGTCCTTCTGCGATGGAGAGATCCTGCCGGACTGCGAAGATTCCTGTGAGGAATTCTTTGGCTTCTATTGTCCTGTTGTGGGTGTTCCAAAGAAATTATTTCCATTCCCCGGAGATGATTGTGTCCTTGACCAAGTCACAACATGGGTCACTTTGCGTGGCCTCTACTATGTCCTCCAGCCCGATTGCCCGTGACTTCATGGTGTGTATTACCTGGCAGATGTGCTCTTCCGTCTCTTCCGCGACGTGTATTTCCCTCGGTGTTGCGTCTCTCAGGTATCTCGACAGGAAGTCTGCCGCGTTGCCACTGCCTGGCTGGTATGACAGTTCAAAGTTATATTGTTGAAGATGTAGTAGCCACTTGGCAATCCTGGCAGGGGGGTGGGATGAGGTGCCCGTGAATATTGGGAGCAATGGTTTGTGGTCTGTGTATGTTTTGAATTTTCTGCCGTACAGATACAGATGGAAATGGCGGCAGCCCCATAATACAGCTATCGCCTCTTTTTCAATGTGGGAGTAGCGTTGCTCCATCGGTGTCAAAGCTCTGGATGAATAGGCAATCGACATTGATTCCACCCGTCTTTGCCACCTGTATGAGAATGGCCCCTAGACCCACGGGGCTGGTGTCCACGTACAGTTCGGTCGGCAGTGGAGGGTCGTAGTAGGCCATTGTGCTGTCTGCCGATAGAGAAGCCTTGATGCGCTCGAATGCCTCTTGGCATGTGGGCCCCCACTCCCGCTTTGTGCTGGCTTTTGTGAGTTCACGAAGGGGTTCCGAAAGTGTGGCCAAGTTAGGGATAAACCGCCCACAGTAGAAAACTGCCTAGAAAACTGCGCACCACCGTCGGTGTTGTGGGGAGTGTGGCAGCTTGCATGTTCGCCACCTTTTGGGGGTCTGCCGAGATGCCGGTGCTGTTAAACGTGTATCCACAAAAAGAGAACTCTTCCTTCAGGAATTCGCATTTTTCTTTGTGTATTGTCAGACGCGCACACTCTAGCCTGCTGGGTAGCATATGGAGTCTTCGCATATGTTCTTCTTTGTTGCCTGCATGAATTAGAATTTCATCGCTGACGTTTAAAACTCCTGGGATGTCGCAGATCACTCCTGTATTGTTTGTTGGAAGAACTCAGCTGCCGAGGAGATCCCGAAGCTTAGGCGCTTGTACCTGCGTAGGCCGATGTGGTTTGAGAATGTTGTAATGTACCGGGAGTCCCGGTGTAGTTTCAGCTGGTGATACCCGGCCTTCAGGTCGACCTTCGAGAAGATTTTGGATCCAGTGAGGTCTGCCACGGTTTCTTCGAGGGTCGGGGTGATATGGCGCTCCCTTTTTATCGCTGCATTGGGGAGGCACATGTCTATGCATATCCTGACTTTTCCTGGTTG
This sequence comes from Ambystoma mexicanum, assembly GCF_040938575.1. Taxonomy (NCBI): domain Eukaryota; kingdom Metazoa; phylum Chordata; class Amphibia; order Caudata; family Ambystomatidae; genus Ambystoma; species Ambystoma mexicanum. The sequence goes on along the minus strand of NC_090921.1, from coordinate 1,373,139,743 downwards.
TTTATGCTTCTTGGTGACAACCATGGGAAAGACCCATGGCGTGGGCCCAGTCACTTCCTCGATGATGCCCTCTTTTTCTAGTGTCCTAAGTTCCTGTTCCACTTGGTTGTGTGTGTGAAACGGCGTCCTTCTGTGTCTCGGCTGGACTGATTCATCGATGTGTAACTTGATTGATTTCCCTTTTAGGCATCCGATTCCCTTAAGAAGGTTCGGTATCTCTCTAGTACGTTGTCGATCTCCTGTGTGTCAGTTACTTCACAAATGAAACTTATCAGTCCCAGGTCCTCTGCAGCATCACCACTCTGGAGGAATTCAATGCCTGCGTTCACCACGTAGATTTTTGACTGCAGTGATTTTTCCCCTTGGCTGATGTTGGCTGGGAACCTGCCTACTATGGGCAGTGGGGTCTTGCACCCGTATACGAACAGTAGTGTGTCCGTTGCTTTCAGGGCCGGTTGTGGTTGTAGTTTTCTGAACGTGGTCAGTGGCATTACGTTCACGGATGCGCCTGTGTCTATGGTCATTAGCATGTACTGGCCCTGGATTGCCACCTGGCATTTGCGTCTTCTCAGCTTCCTTTTCGGTGTGGTGTTTCCGTAGTTGAGGGCCGACACCAGGTAGACTTTCTTCCCTTTCTTCCAATGCTCATTTGCTCCTTCCTGTTGGATGTGTGCTGGGTCATCCCCTTCTTCTTTCCGTGGAAGAGTTTGTGGTCTCGACACGTCGGGCGCTGGCCTGTTTCTTTATCTTGCCTGCGCTCTTGTCCTGCAATACTTGCGGTGGTTGCTGAGGTGCTCCTGATGACCTTCATACTCTGGCATAGTGGTCTTTTCTGCCACACGCGCCACATGTTGTTCCTTGAGCCAGGCAGTTGCGTCGTCTATGGCGAGGCCCTCCGCACCACCCACATTCCGTGGGTCCCGGGATCCGGGGTTACCATTTGGGGTGCATGTTGTGACCACTGGCCTCCTCCCTCGAGAACTGGCGATTCGTGTTCTGGGCTACAGTTGCTGATGTAAGGGCGGCTGTAGTTTTTGTAGGGTCGTGCCCATGTGTGCCGCCCTGGCGTGAGCCAATTCCCTCTGGCGACTCAGTTCAAGGATCCGTGTCAGGGAAATTCCCTTCTCGCTCAGCACCATTCTCCTCAGCTTTTCCGATTGAATCCCGTTTAGGAGTTGTCGTCGGATCTCTTTCTCAATGTCTGTGAATTCACATGATATTACAAGCTTCCATAGTCTGGTGTGGTATGCATACAGCGTTTCCTCTTCCATTTGGATGGTTGTGCAGAAGATAAATGTCTCATAATCCGGATTGAGCTGGGGCATGAAATGGGCCGTCAGGGCGCCCTTCATTTGCTGGTAGACATCAATGCCATCCGTGATAGCCAGTGAATTGAAGATGCGTAATACCTCATCCCCCACATTCAGTAATAGGTGCGACCTCATTTTTCTCGACATGGTAATGTCCTTGCAATCCATTGCCATCTCGAACTTCTGCAACCACAACTGCCATCGTGGGCCAACCGAAGATGGGTCAGTATATGGGTCAAAAGGATAGAGTGCAACGTTCAAGCCATCTTGCGGGCAGGCCTGCGGCGTAGACGGTGACAGGTTTGCGGCCATTCTGGACGGTGTGCCGGGCCTGGGGGTGAATGTGCCTGTCGCCATTTTTAAAGTCAATGCGCACGTGTAGCAGCCGTTCTCTCACCTTGTGCTCCTGGGAGTGTCCGTGATATCCTTTGTTTGTGCTCCAGTGTTGGGGTATCTGGTGCTCCTTTTCCCCATTCACAATTCCCACTGTGTGGCGTAGAAGCATCCTGGAGGTGTTTTGCAGCTTGGCAGGGAATTATTTTTTTTGATCAAAGATTTTACTGATTTTAAAACATAAATGCAACATTACATTCATCTCTCTGCATTACAGGGCAGAGATGTGGGAAGGGAGGAGGGAGAGAAAAGAAAAGGGGGGAGGGAGAGGGGAGGGATGGAGGGAGGGGAACATGTATAAAATCAACATTTCCGGCGGAGACTAATGAGAGAGAGAGAAGCAATCAAAAAACTAAAACATCAAGGAACTCAACATCAGGGACCGCAGTCCAACAGACCGTCAATCTTTGATATAGGATGACCTCATGGCATAGTTTGTTCATAACAGATTCGTTTTGCCCGGTTTCCCGGGGCATCTCACAACCTCAGTAGCTGCGGGCTCGCACTTGGCACTTAGCTAGCCTCCTCCCATCTTCTCCATATTTTGTCCGCTTTTTGCGGGCAGCCCCTCGCCGTGTGTTAGGCAGAAACCTGTGCAGTTCCCTTAGGGACCACTGCAAAAGGCTTAAGACTAAAGGTGTTGGCAGTAAACCCAATTGGTAGAAGTCTGTACCACCCAGATTTACCTGGTAGCTGTGGCTGAGCAGCCAGACTTCTCTCAAGAAAAGTTAGACAGTATATAGAGTATACAAGATAGGTACCAAAATACAGTAGGACAAGCAAACACTGACCAGAGCTTTGGTATCAAGTATATAATTATTTAAAGACACACTTAGAAACACTCTAGCACTATTATTGTAAGCAAGTTCAAAAACACAGTCACTATTAATATATATACATCCCTTATTCCTTATTAGACAATTCTTAGTTAACACCACTTATTTCCAGACAGAGGTGAGCGCTTAACTAAAGATGGCACTCCAATAAGTTAAGGAAAAGGGAGGGGAAAAAGGCAGAAATTAGGAACAGCACACAACACAATACTTTAGAAGCACTCAGCAAGGCAGGAAAGTCAAAGTCTACTTGTGAGCAAAATGTTCAGGGGCCAGGCTCCCTCTTGGAGAGAGTAGAACACCAATGCGCCCAAGATCACACAGTTTAAAAAGGCTTTGAAAGTCTTGCACAGAGTTTAAAAAGGAATCAGTTCAGCTCAGAAAAGTTCAGTTAGCCAGCCTAGGGCCAACCCAAGTGGTAAAATGAGTATTTACGAGACTCCCCACACAGACTGTTGCGAGGGAGGCCAGGCGGACACAGTACCTTGAAAGTGGAGAGGATCCTCCAGCGGGGGCAGTTGTTCCTGGCAGTGGATGCAGGCGTCGTCCAGAGGAAGAGAAGATCTCGTCGTGGAGGAAAGCTGAAGGTCGTTGCACTGCCAGGGAAGAAACCAGCCGCAGAGTTCTCCGGTAACAAGGTACTACCCTTTCATTCGCGGTAGTGGAAAAATATGGTATCCCGATTGCGGGGGTGCTTGGCACAGGCAAGGCGGCCACGAGATGATCCGGAAGGCGAAAAGGCAGGCAAACTGGTTATCCCCACCAGTCAAAGGAAGAAGACTCTTCGGGATGAAGATCTCCTCTGTCGTTGGAAGAAGTGGTCAGTTGGTTCAGCAGGGCTCCACCGGTGGTGTCGTCGTTGCAGGTCGGCTCAGCTTCTCCCTATTCGGATTCTTTGGTCCTGTGGCGACGTCTGAAATCCCAGTCCCCAAAGCCCTGCTTTTTTTTTTTTTTTATTTTTTTTATTTATTTTTTTTTTAAAATTTCTTTATTGGTTTTACAACATCAGAAAAATCAATCATTAATCAGTGCAATATTCGTAGACCTGAACAGCAGGTCTTAACTATCCCAACCACCCCGTCCCTCCCCCCCCCCACCGAGACCCCATTGGAACTCTCAAGAGAAAAGCGTCTTAGGCTCGTATCTCGTCAGGGCCACTTGGACTGTTCGGGGTGCTATCCAGTGACACTGGGTGGAGTAATGGCGTCGTTAAAGCCACCCATCGGTTCAAATCTGCGCTAGAGTCCAGTCTCTGTGTTTGGATTGCCGTTTCCCAAGCCGCCGTCTCAGCAGCTATCCATTTTTTGAGGTCATTCCACCAGAGGGCCTTGTTCGGTCCCCTTGCACTCTTCCAGCTCATGGCGATACGTCTTTTCGCTGTTATATATGCCAAGTCCTTGAGTTTATTTAGGGGCTTGTTCTTGCTGGTTCGTCGGTAGCTTCCCAATATACAGGCTGCCGGCTCATCGGTCACCAGCTCGATCTCAGCGGTCACCATTTTTTCCCTTACGCCGCTCCAGAACTGCTGAACTGTCGGGCAGCTCCAGAACATGTGGGTCATTCCCGCCCTAGGCTCATGGCATTTGGGGCATGTTTGAATTGTGGCTCCCTTGAAGTTCGATATAACTTCGGGCGTGAGGTAGGCTCTGTTGGTGACATATAGTTGTATGAGTTGGAGGCGGGCATTCCTAGAGATTGCCTTGTGGTAGTGTGTTATTTTCCCCCATGATTTGTCCTCAAATTCGATCCCCAATTCGCTCTCCCATCTACCCTTGCTTTTCAATACGTCATTTGTCGTGCTCTGCAGGAGAGTTTCGTATATTCTGGAGGTTTCATGGCCTCCTTCAGCAGCGTTTAGCAACAGTTCGATAGCCTCGTTTTCCTGAAACCGATTGGCGGCCTCCGGCCATCTCTCCTTCAGGGCTGTCATTACTGCTCCATATAGCAGGAACTGGCCCGGTGGCAGGCCAGTGGATTCGCAGAGGTCGCCGAAAGCCACAAATTCTTGCTCTTGGATGAGGTCCCCGAGCACTGCTACACCATATGGTTCCCACAGCGTGCGTGTGTCCACGTGACCCCATGAGGATTTCGCCATGACAGCTGCGATGGGGATCTGTGGGGAATACGGGTCCGCTACCCCTATTGCCTTGCAAGCCCTTCTCCAAAGCTGAGTCCCAAGTTTGATCAGGTAAGGGAGGCGTTGCGTGTTTCCCCATCTAACCCAGAGTAGGTCCCTGAGTAGCAGTCTCGGCAGGGCTGGCTGGAGGAGTCTAGTGTCAGCAGTGGTCTCATCTGCCATCCAGTGCATTACGTGCCTTAATTGGCTAGCCAGGAAGTACAGCTCAAAGTTGGGGATTTTTAGTCCCCCCTTCTCGTAAGGCCTCTGAAGAATGTCTAGTGCCACCCTGTGCCTGCCACCCTGCCACAGAAATCCCCTGCAGAGCTTGGACAGATCTCTAAAGAAGGTAGAGGGGATGTTAAAGGGTACATTGGTAAAGCAGTGCAGTAGGCGTGGGAGCGCCACCATCTTGAGGAGACCCGCTCGCCCGGCCATTGAAAGTGGGAGCTTCCCCCAGAACCCCATGGATTTCTCTAGCGCGTCCTTTGCCCTGACCGTATTAAGAATGTGTTCAGTGTTTGGGTGGCGATGGATGGTGATCCCCAGGTATCTAAAGGACGTGGCTTGCCATTGGAGGGCTAGCGGAGGCAGGGAGCCATACTCCTCACTGTGGAGAGCAGCTAGGGGGTAGAGACAGGACTTGTCTTTATTTATCTGTATGCCCGTAAGTGTGTGGAAGCAGTCCAGTGTCTCTAGGATGTAGGGCAGGCGGAGCTCGGGATCATGCAGGTAGAGCAGCATATCATCTGCGTACATAGAAATAAGGTGTGATACCCCATCTAGCTTGATGCCTCCGTCCCCGTACTCCTGGCGGAGGTACGCGGCCACCGGTTCTGCGGCTATGATGTAGAGCATGGGGGACAGGGGGCATCCTTGCCGTGTACCTCTGTGGAGGGGCCATTTACCGGAGTAGGTCCTGTTAGTACGGACCCTGGCAGTGGGGCGAGTGTAAAGCAATTGGGTCCATTTAAGGAAGGCAGGTCCAACCCCCATCTTGACCATGGTGGCGTACAACCAATCCCATCTGATCGAATCAAAGGCCTTAGTGGCGTCGAGTGATGCCACAGCGTACTTCTGGGGCTTCCCTTCGGTGCTATGTATGATGTGGTGCAATCTACGTAAATTTTCGGTGATGGAGCGTCCTGGCACGTATCCCGTCTGGTCTTGGTGGATCAGAAGGGGGAGTGCTCTGCGCAATCTGCTTGCTAATAGTGCTGCGAGTATTTTGCTATCGACATTTAGCATAGAGAGCGGTCTATATGCTCCACACTCCATCCCATCTTTGCCAGGCTTTAGTATAGGAATTATTATTGCCTCGCTCATAGAATCCGGGAGGGAGCCCCGCTCAAAGGCCTCGTTGTATACCTGTGCGAGCAAGGGGGCGAGGGTCTCCTCATATGTCTTATAAAATTCCCCGGGGAGGCCGTCCATACCCGGCGTTTTACCCGAGGGTAGTGTTCTGATTATAGCCTTCACCTCGTCAGGTGTAATGGGGTCGTCTAGGGCTTCCGTCATCTGTGGATCCAATCTGGGTAACTGTATGCAGTCTAGGGCGTCTTCGATTCCGGTGGCCGACGAAAGGGGGGTCTGGGAGTAGAGGTCGCGATAAAACTCGGAGAAAACCTCATTGATCTCTACCTGTGTGTGCGCAGTGCCGCCATCAGGTTTACGCACGTGACAGATAGGGGCGCTGGGGGTCTCTCTTTTATATAGCCAGGCAAGGAGTTTGCCAGGTTTGTCTCCTAGGGCGTGTGACCTTTCAACGTGCTTAGTGTAACTCAGTTTCCCGAGTGTCTCCCAGTGGGTCAGACAGGCCTGTCGCAGTTGAATCATTTCTCGCAGGCTCTCGGGGGTTACGTCCGCTTTGCTTTCTAGCTCGCCCAGTTTCCCCTCTGCCTCCGCCAGAGAGTTCGCGACAGTTCTCTGGGCTCCCCCCACCGCCATCAGCATGTCCCCTCTCATGACCACCTTATATGCCTCCCACGCGGTACCAATGCTGTCTACGCTACCCAGGTTAACCCGCCAGTATTCATCTGTGCTGTTCTGTATGTGGTCCCGGAAGGCTACATCTAGCAGGGCCTCAGCTCGTAGTCTCCACGTGGGAACCGGGGGTCTAGGCGGGTGCATCTCCCATGTGACCATTAAGGGGGAGTGGTCCGACAGGACCCTAGGCAGGTACTGTGCATCGCTGAAAGTGGCCTGCCACTCGCAACTGACCAACATGTAGTCCAGCCTAGTGTAGACTTTGTGTGGTGGGGAGTAGAAAGAGTACTCACGCTTCTCCGGGCCCAGCTCCCTCCACAGATCGCAGAGCGAGAGTTGAGTCATTAGCTTAAGCAACACTTTGGCTGGGGGGGACGGGCGGGAGTGTTTGGCATCAGATCTGTCCCTGAGCGGGTCGAGGGTGCAATTGTGGTCCCCACCCCAGATCACCGTGGAATTTGCGTGAGGGCCTAGTCTGGTGTATAGGGAATGGAAGAAGGGGGTGGCATCATGGTTTGGGGCATAGGTGCTAACCAGGCACAGCTCCCTCCCCTCCACTGTACCCCGCACCAGGGCCATCCTACCTTCATCATCCGTCTTGGTGTCCGTTATCCTGAAAGGGACGGTCGGGTCTATCCATATCAAAACCCCCCTTGCGTATGAAGAGTAGGAGGATCCAATCAGGGTCCCTCGCCATGTCTTGGCCAGGGCTTTCAGTTTCTCCTCTGTTAAATGTGTTTCCTGGATCATGGCAATCCTGACTTTACAGCGCCTTAAGTATGTGTGTATCCTGCGTTGTTTCACGTAACTGTTCATGCCTCTGACGTTCCACGTCATTATTTTAATCGTTCCGGCCATGAGCATGGTTGGGTCCAATGTTCCCCCACTGTCTCGGGCGGGGGTTTAGTTGGCAATGTATCTGTGATAAGGATGTCCTGGGGTCTCGGCGTTTCCCTTTCAAAGTCCCAACGTGGGTGCAACTCCTCTGCGATTCCCTCCCCCCCAATAAACTTCCCAAACAAAAAACTGGTCTAACGGAGGGAACCCCATCATGACTGTCCCGTTTCCGCTCCTTAGGACCAAACATGGCCGTCGGGTGCCCTACGGGCGGGTAAACGTACCCTAAAAGAGGAATAGAACTCCAGGGGGTTGAGGGAGCTGGTGCTTCGGTGTTCCGCGTGGTATGATCCGTTCAGTTGCTTGTAGGGCGCGATTCCGTGTCGTTGTGCATCTGTGGAAGAGCTCTTTTCATTATAGTTACGATGGGTGGTTCAGTTCTGCTTACGTCTCTTATCTTCGATGTCTGGCAGTTGTTGCTCGTCCATCCAGTCACGAGCGAGTGCCGGGGTGTCGAACAGGAGGGCCCTGTTGTTGTGTAGCACCTTTAGCCTGGAGGGGTACAGGAGCATGTATTTCACCCCGGCCGCTTTCAATCTAGCCTTAGTGTATATGAACTGGGCCCTGTTCATCTGTACTTGGAACGTGTAATCCGGGTAGATCGCAATCTTGGCCGAGTTCCTCTGGATCTGTCCTCCCGAGCGCGAGAAGGCCAGGATGACCTCGCGGTCTCTGTAATTTAGCACCTTCGCTATCATGGGCCTGGGTGGGGCGCCCGGTGGCGGTTTCTTAGCGAGTGATCTGTGGGCCCTCTCTATGGTGAATCCCTGTGAAAGTTTCCCCGCTCCGATCTCTTGTAGCAGGAGATTTTCTACGTAGTCGGTGGGGTCTGAGCCCTCTATGCCTTCAGGTAGGCCTAGCAGCCGGATGTTATTTCGGCGGGCCCTCCCTTCGGCCTCCTCCGCCCTGTCTTCCAGATTCTTAACTCTCTGCCGTAGGCCGTCTACATCGTGTAGGAGTTGGGCCTTTGCTTCAGTATTTTCTCGTACCTGGGTCTCCAACGTCTCGGTCCTGTCCGCTAGCGCACGGACGTCTTGGCGCAGGAGCCCCAGGTCGATGGCCACGGCATCTATCTTGTTCACTATCGTTGCTTGGAATGAAGCGATGGCCTCCATAAGTTGGGTGTTGCTGGGCTCGGTCGGCGCCGCGGCGGGGCCCGGGTCCTTATTAGCCGTTGTTGCTTCGGGGCACCCAGGGGCTGGGTGGTCGTTGGCCGCATACACATCCAGGGTGGTCTGTCGCTGTTTAGATTTGGCTCCCCTGCCCGTAGATCTGTCCAGGCTGGCCATGTTTACAGGTCCCCGGCGGGAGGGCCGCGCGCCTGTGTTCTTCCCTCGCCTCAGCGGGCGGGCCCGGTTCACTCTCCAGTCCCCGTCGGACCCCACCGCGGGGCCGCTATATCTGCCCTCGCAGGGACCGTCTCGAACCCAGCGAGGCCTCCCCGATCTTCCTCCGGAGCCTCTTCTCTCTCACTTGCGATGGGGGCCCGTCCCCTTCGCGGATCTCTAGGCCAGCGCGGGGCTCCACGGGCTTAGCAGGAGGCGGCCGCCATCTTGGTCTCAGATTACGCCGTTGTTCGCAAGCCGCGTTTGGGTCTTTTAGGGCCGCGATTTCCTTGTGTGAGAAGTCCAGGGGCCTCCTGCAGGCTTCCACCACTCCTTCGATGTTTCTGCGGGCTCAAGTGTAGCTTAAGTGTCCCGTAAAGCAGCTTATCGATGTCCTTCGAGCGGAGCTCACCGGAGACGCGTCCACTCTACATGGCGGTTAGCCACGCCCCCCTTCCCAGTCCCCAAAGCCCTGCTTTTATGCAGAAAACCCCCATTCATCAGTCCTAGCTGTCACTCAAACATGCTAAGTGGTGAGCCGGGCGGCTCACCACTGGGCCAATCACACAAGAGTGCGACTTGAGTTGCCAAGGCAACTCAGTCCAGGGTACCTAAACCCCCTCCAACACCCCCTGTGGTACCCAGACAGAGTGGCACCACTTTTGGAGGCTTCTGTGGAGAAGCCTGCCAAAAAGTGGAACAAAGGGCTCGACTTGGGTTGGAGTCACAGAAGCGAACACAAACGCCATTTTGGAACTGAGTTCTGTCAAAAAATACCAACCGGTGAATTAATATTAAATAAATAAACCAGCGGTATGTTTGAGGCTATGTTAAAAAGTATTAGCCTCGAAAAATGGGAAAATCCCATAGGAATATATTCGCGGTCAAATATAAAAAGTAGTATCCACTGCCACCAGCCAAAACTCGCTCAGGGGGGACTGGACAGTGCCCCCTCGAACAACAGACCCAAGGGCAATCGAATTGCCCCTACCAGTACGCCCACAATATGATGGTTTGTACTGGTTCTGTTCACAATTTAGGACTAGTAAAGCCAATGGTGACTTTACATGCCCTGGGAGACAGTAGTCAGTCCCAGGGTACTATGTATTTTTGTCTATGTTTGGGGGTCACTATGACACCCCTGTGTTACGGCATGGAGGGTGCTGTGTAACACACATACCAAAAACACATGACGCCCTATGGAGTAAAAGACCCCATAGCCCATAAAACACATTTCAAAGTCAAGGGATATCTCAAATCATGTCTAAGAGGGGGAGAAAAAGAGTCTCACTCTTAGCAGGAGAAAAAAATAAACCCCAAAAATCCAGCTAAACTGCTGGGGGGCTAGGTTTGGGAAATTAGCCTTAACAGAGAATTCTCCCTAGCACCGTGTACACCCGGTGCTCCATTACAGCGCATATGTCCACGTCCGTGGCCCACTGGTCATAACTGGGTGCGCGTTCCGACCCCCACATTTGCGCAATGTTCCGCCTGAGAACCGCCATCGCAGTTGACCAGAGCAGTTTCTCATAACTAGATAGGTTGTTTTCACTGGAAATCCCTAGGAGAAGGTGTTTTGGGCACCTCTGTATCATCTTGCCCAGGAAACTAGACAGTTTATCACAGCATTTCTGCCAGAGCTGCTGTATGTTGCTACATTCCCATAGAATATGGAAAAAGGTACCTTCCTCTCGCTTGCAGCGTCGGCATCGTGCGTCCGACGTCTTGCCCCAGCGGAAGAGGGCCACTCTCGGATAGTAGGTGCGATGCAGGATCTTCTGTTAAACCAGTCTGAGCCTTGAGGAGATGGTTCCCTCACGCGGGTACATCAGGGCCTCAACCCAGTCCTCTGGTTGAAGCGTTCCCAGGTCACGTTCCCACTTTGTTTTCAGACTGGTTAGTTCTGGTGTCGCAAAGGATGTTATCACATTGTACATGGTAGAGGTGACCTTCCGTTCCACACGATCCAGTACTATGTTTCGCTCTAGCAGGGAGCTTTCTGGCATGTCTTGTGTGATCCGTCGATGGGCAGTCCAAGCATGTTTCAGCTGCATGTAGTGGTACCTTTCTGTAGCTGGGAGGGAGAACTTTGAGTATTGTCTCGAATGGTACCAGGTTATCCTCATGCACCACATCCCCAATGCTAGTGATTCCTCGCTGGACCCATTTAGGCCATCTAGGCAATTTATGTATTTTGGGAAGGCTGCAGTTGTTCCATAGAGGTTGGGCCAGTGTTAGTTTCCTGCCCCACCCTAGGTATCGATGTGCTTCCTTCCATATTCTCACTATATGCGTTGCCATATCTGTTTTTTGTGTGCGCCTCAGGCCTCCATACAGGTGCTCTAGTGGCATAGTTGTGGTGTTGCAGTTGAACCCTTTGGTGTGTGGAAGGCTCCCGTCCCCATGGAGCATATCATTCACCACCGCCATCTGGCTGGCCCAGTAGTATGACTGCAGTCTGGGCAGCCCAATCCCCCCCCTTCCCAGATGGACCTCTGGATAGTGGCAAGAGCAATCCACGGATGTCCTCCTCCCCATAGCAGTTTCCGGAGGATACAGTCGAGTTTGTGGAATTCTCGATGATGGATGTATAATGGAGCGTTTTGCAGGATGTATAAGAATTTAGGGACGGCAATCATTTTGAACAGGGCAGCTCTGCCCATCGACGTCAGTGGCAAGGAGATCCAGTGGCGTGTATCGTCTGAGAATCTTGTTACAAGGGGGGAGAGGTTCAAGGCTGTGTATTCAGTAAGGTGCTTCGTGATACGTATCCCCAGGTATTTGAACTGTTCCATTTCGATCTGGTAAGGGCCAGCCGCTAGGTTCGCTATCGAAACGTCTCCTGTAGGGAATAGGATGGATTTGGACCAGTTTACACGTAAACCGCTGAATGTTTCTTATTGCCCTAGCATGTACGTGACTCTGGGGCAGGAATAGCTTGGATCCTTCAGGTAGATGAGCAGGTCATCCGCATAGAGGGATATTCTGTCTTCCCAGGTTTCGGACCATCGGAAGCCTTCCCAGGTTGGTGCGTTTCGCAGAAGGATTGCCAGTGGTTCGATAGCGATTGCGAAAATCAGGGCCGACAATGGCCAGCCCTGCCTCGTGCCTCTCCCCAGACTAAAGAGGTCCTATCGCCAGCCGTTGACCCTGGTCCTGGCCACTGGGGATTCGTACAGCAGTCGCACCCAGCTCATGAAGTTCTTATCGAAGCCCATGCGGCGCATTATGGTCCAGATAGCCTCCCATCTCACCGAATCAAAGGCCTTTTCAAAGTCAATTGCTAGTAGGGATAGTGGGCCCTGTATGCTGTTGGCCCTTTCCAAGGCTGAATATAGTCTGTGGAGGTTGATGCGGGTTGATCTCTGTGGCATGAAGCCGCACTGATCCGGATGTATCAGGGAGGGGATAACCAGTTGTAGACGGTCCGCAAGTAGTTTTGCCAGTATTTTAGTCTTGCTATTGATGAGTGAAATGGGCCTGTATGAACTGCATCTTTCAGGGGGTTTGCCCGGCTTGGGTATCGCTATTATTGTTGCTTCTCGCAGATCTGGTGGGAGAATGCCCTTTTCTCGCGCATGTTGATACATTCAGAGTAGTTGGGGGGCTATCACATTGGCTCCCACCTTCCGCCATAGCTCAACCGGGAAGCCGTTAGGTCCTGGGGACTTGCCAGTTTGGAGGCCAGATATGGCACTTAGGATCTCATCTTCTGTGATCTCCCTCTCCAGCAGTTCCAGTTGCACCTCATTTAAGGTGGGGATATCAATTTGCTCCATGATCGTGGCGTCCATCTGGGTCATGGGTTCTCTATATAGCTCAGCGTAGTATTCTGCAAAGCCTTCGGTTATTTCCTGGTCCGTCACCCCTGCGTTCGCCCTCCTGTTTCGAGCTGCCGGACATGACTGCATCCCTGCTCCTTCCTTTCCAGCCACGCCAGCATCTTGCCAGCCTTATCACCTGTTTCATAGAGGCTTTGTTCGCATTGCGGTATGCGCTTGTTTTGCATTGTCCATTGCTATATTTTGAAGCCTTTTCAGTGCTAGTAGAAGCGTTAGATTAGTAGCCGGCGTGTCCTTGTTTATATGTCTCTCCTCTGCCTGCTTGACTTGTTTTTCCGCTTCAAGTGTCTTGCTCAGGTGCTGTCTCTTTTTTGCAGTTGTCCACGATATTAGTTCACCTCTTAGCACCGTCTTGTAGGCCTCCCACAGTGTGTCAGGGTTTGATGCAGTCTGTGTGTTTAGCTCGAAATATGTGTTGGTGGTCTCCTGCAGTCTGTCCACTAGCTCAGGGTCGCCCAGGTAGTGGTTATTCAAGCGCCAGCTCGGCAGTGGAAGCGGCCTGGATGTTATAAGTTTCAGCTCCAGCGGTGAGTGGTCAGAGATGCCTCTGGGAAGCATGTTTATTTCCTGTGCCCTGTGTATATCCGTTGCTGGGGTGAAAAAATAATCTAGCCTGGAGAGCGAGGAATGTGCCCCTGAGTGGAAAGAGTATGCTCAGGTGTCTGGGTGGAGTTCTCTCCATACATCGCATAGGCCAAGTGCGTTGGTGAACGTGGCAAGCCTAGTGGGTATGTTGGGGTTTCTGTTACGTAAGTGTGATCTGTCCAGGGTTACGTTCATGACTTCATTGAAGTCACCTGCCAGTACCATGAGGATAGAAGTGTCATTTGCGATCAGTGGGGCAATGTCAGTGAGTAGTGGCTCTAGTAGGGTTGGCGGTGCATAGGTGGCTATCAGTGTAATGGATTGATCCCATAACATGCCCGTCACATATACGTATCTGGCACTTGTGTCATGAGTTACTGTGTTAAGGTGGAGGGGGAGGTTTTTGTGTACTAGGATCATGATGCCTCTTGAGCCCATCGTGACGCCTGAGTGGAATGTCAGCTTGTAATTTGTACGTCTGAATAGGGTACATTCTGTGCCCGCAAGATGGGTCTCGGACAGGAACACTATGTCTGCACCCCGTCTGTTTAGAAATTGCTGTACCAACCGGCGCTCGACTGCATTGCCCAGGCCATTAACATTACATGTCATGAGCCTAAGTGTTCTGAGAGCGTTAATGGTACCGCTATGTAATGTCATGTGTGCTTGTGGTGATAGCGGCATGCACTGCCGATGGCGGCGTTATGCGCCAACTGAGGTTATGCCTGTGGGTTATTACCATCTTATCTAGCCATGGTATACTATGTGTTAGACTGGTCCCGTCTGTAGCTAAGCTTAACAAACCCCCAACCCCCCTCCCCACACTCCTCCCAACTAGAAGCATCGGTCGCCCGAACAGAGAACCTATGGTGTCAACTGCATACCTTACATGCAATGAACTTAATTTCAGGTATAGGTAGCCTCCCCCTGACTGGAACCCAAGGGGAAGGTAGTCCCCCCTCTAGAGATGTGTCCAGGGCGAGCCACCACGTGTGGTAAACGTGGAGTTTGTTTCACTATCGGGAGGGGGCTCTCCTTGTCTTGCGGGCTTGGGGCGTTCCACAGCCGCATCAGGTAAGTGTGCGTAGCCTATTGTTGAGTGTATGTGTGTAGTGTAGGTGGTTCTGTAATTCGACCTGTATGTCCCATGGGGGCCTCTGGCCTCTGGCTGGCGTTGAGGCAGGGGTCAGCCCCCTAAGTCTTCCGGTGGGTCTTGCGCTGGTGGTCGACTGGGCACTCGCTGTTGGTCGGGTGGTGGTCTGCGATTTCTCCCCCTATTGTCGCGGGGGGTCGACCAGTCTCCGTCTATGTTTTGTTCAAACCAGCGGCATGCCTCCTTGGGGCCACTGAAGTGGACTGTTGTGGTAAATCCTGAGTTGCGCAGGGAAGAGCAGGCCATATTTCACTCCCATTGTTTGTAGTTGTTTTTTGAGGTGATTGAAGGATTGCCTCGCCTTTTGCACTTCCCTGGTGTAAGCGGGGAAAAAGTGATTCTGGAGCCATTGATCGTACATGTTGCAGTAAGGCATCTTGGTCCCTGTAGTTTAGAAACTTCGCTATTACAGTGCGTGGGGGTGCGCCGGGCGCTGGTCTGCCCATGGGTACTCTGTGTGCCCTCTCTATGGAAAAGAACTTGGAGAAAGCGTTTGGCTCATACAGGTCGGTCATCCATTGTTCTAGAAAAAGTTCCATGCAAGAGCCTTCAGCCTTCTTGGGTATACCGAGTATGCGCCTGGATCTACCTTCTCCATCTTCAATTCTGTCCTCTAGTACCTTCAGTTCAGATGTGACGTTTTGGAGCTGCTGTTGCATGTTATGCATTCTATCCTCTGTATTGGATATGAGATGCTCAGCTTCCCCGGTACGTGCAGTTAGTTTTTGGAGATCATGCCTGAGGAGGGATACGTCCATGCTTATTCCGTCCATTTTCTGTTCCATTGACGTGCGGGAGTCGGCTATGGCGGGCATTATGTCCTTCAGTGAAATTCCCTGGTCTGTTTCCATCTCCTCCGAGGATTGCGGGTGCAGGTCTGATGCTTGGGGCGGAGGAATGGTGTATTGGTCCATTCTGCTTTGCGTGGGGAGTTTCCTAGGTTTATCTTTCCCCATGGTACCAATTTCGCTAGATGATTATGATTTTTCGTGGTGGGCCCTTTGTCGAAGTTGTCTTGCTGCGTGTTGCATCCGTGCACTTTCTGTACACTATAGGCGTTGGGATTGCGATTAGGGGCCTCTGTATAGGGTGATCTAGTTGTGGGCCACGTCTTCCACCTACCTCCAGCCAGTTCTTCTTTCTTCGGGTACTACACCCTTGGATCTAGTCCATCTTCAATGGTGCCAACTGGGGTTGAATTAATGTATTTTGATGCTGGGGGACCTGGCGTTATGTTGGTTGTTGTCCCCCTACGGAGTCCACCCCAGGCGGTGGTCTGCTGCTTCACGGCCATATATTAGGGGGTGCGGTAGCCCTCCTGGATCCAGTTACAGTTTGAGTTGTGTGGGCTGGTGTGGGCATTTGGCCCGACCAGTATTTGCTCGGGCACTTCACCCCTTTGTGAACCTCTTGTCTTGTTTACTTTGCCAGTCCGGTAGTCCTGCAGTTGCTATCACGTGGCTCCGCTCCGGGGGTTATGCAAGCCGTTTCCCTTCTGCCTGGCCTGTGCAGGATCAGGCCCCTGTGGAGCCCCCTCCGCGTCCCGTGGTGTCGCAGCGGTCCACTGCCGGTTCCCGGCACACCCCTGAGGCGAAGCCCTCTCCCCACAGTGGGGGCGCAGGTCTCGGTTCCGGCTCACGGGGCCGTGTATGTGTTGTCGCTTCAGCGACACCTGCCGGGCCTGCTTGTAGAGGGGTCACGTGAGCTCCAGCGGCTCTCCCCCAGTCCTCCGTCCCCCGCTCGGTCCGCCTCGCTCGTTGCCGCTATAGGAGGGGCAGAGCCCGCAGGGGGACACTCACCCGTGCCTTCTTCGCACGTCAGTGTTTCCTTCTCTGCCGGCGGCGCTCAGGCTTGTCTCACACGTTGGGCCACTCGGGAGTGTGCATCCTCCGTTCTCGAGTGCCAGTCCCGCCGACGGGGCCCAGGGCGTCTCACTGTGGTGGATACGTGCCTCACCCTCCTGTCAGCAGCGGGCCCACCAAAGTCTGCCCACTGATTGGGACACCGCCGGAGCCCCACTGGGACCGCACTCCCCTTCTGCTATGTTCAGCAGATCAGTAGCGGGCTGGATTCCGCTGCAGCGCGGCCTCGCCACTCAGTTTCAGGGTGTTCATCTGTGCGCGCCGGCGGCCATTTCGGAGACAGGCTGGATGTTGTTCGTCTTCAAACTTCTCGTGGTCGCCACTCTGGGATTCAAATGCGATTATTTTGCTGTTCTTTACCCTGTTTGTGCCCAAAGGTGTCCAGCACCACACAGAGGTGTTTTCTACTCCTATTTTGTCAGGAATCAGGCGATTTTGCCAGGATGTTTGTTGCGGTCGCGGGAGCCGAGAAGACCTACGTCTTTCTCATCCCGCGGCTAGCGCATCCTGTGGCAGGGAATTATTGATGTGTGGGGGAATTATGTTCTTGAGAGAGCGAGTAAAAAAAATATTTTTTTTAAAAAAAAAATATTTTTTTTTTTGGGTGGGGGTTTGTGTGCACCCACCATGTTTCCAAAAATTTCACCCACTTCAGGGGCTTCGAAGAGACTGGGCGGCAGTGTTATGCGTGTTGTCTCGTTCGTGTCCTTGTCGCCATTGTTAAGTTCCTGCCTTTGGACGAGGCGTCGGCGCAAAGCAGGGATGTAGGCCTACTTGTGCAGCTCCCGCAGGAGCAATCAACACATGGACACCTTTGTGGTATAACGGTGCCCCGGAACTGCCTCCGCGGAGCGGGGGCGGGGCCTTTATTCAGACGCCTTGCGTCACTGCGTAGCGTGACGCAAGGCGGATGCAACAATAGTCTTTCTTAGAGGAGAGTGAGCCAGGTGAGGCTCAGACCAACCGGCTTGCTCGATCTAGACTCAAGTCTGTGTGGATGCATTGAAGGCAGCATCTTCCTGCCATCCGTCTCGTCCTCGAAAATGTTCAATGCCCTCTGGGTAATCATGAACACACGTAGGGGAGTCGCCCGAATGAACGATTCAGCAACTAATTTGATTGCCCAGTTTTAGCTCATACTAGGTCCCATTCCAT
The DNA here is from genome assembly GCF_040938575.1 of Ambystoma mexicanum. Taxonomy (NCBI): domain Eukaryota; kingdom Metazoa; phylum Chordata; class Amphibia; order Caudata; family Ambystomatidae; genus Ambystoma; species Ambystoma mexicanum. Next base: position 1,373,122,286 of record NC_090921.1, on the reverse strand, counting down.
ATGCTGTTTTAATCACCACACAGAATGTAAAATGTAATACACAGTGTTTATCATTTTGTACAAAAAAGTAATAATTTATTACATAGGCCATTGGTCCTACGTTCACACAATAAATACATAAAAAAACCACATGAATACATATATCAATATGGGAGATGTATATATACATCTAATAGTATTTTAGTGATTTAATCATAAAACGAAAGGTGACAGAAACAATTCTATAGTATGGAGGAAAGCGGGCACAAAACACTGTCTTCCTGGCCCTATCTGGCTAATAAGTCACAAAAATCCTCCAAAACATAGTGTCACCTAATACATATTCTAAAATTGGTTATGCATGACAAGAATTGTACATGACTGAAAATACACATCCCAGGTCGACGTCCATGGTGGCGATGTTAGACTACGTAGCATAACTCGTTGGTACAGAGTGATGCAAGGGACGTTTCGGCAGGACATCAGTTATACTGCCTTCGTCAGGACCCCAAAGGAGATGGAGCTCTGTAGATGTGATAAAGAGTTGACTTTACTATCAAAAAATAAAAACATATTGTAAGATCAGCGCCTAAAAAAAAAAACGGCTGCTGGGGAAATGATATTATCGAAACTTGAAGCTAAAAGGAAAAACCTCCACCAACGCAACACCAAACTACTGTGTATAAACAAAAAACCAACACCTACCCAGTGTGGTGATATCTACATTGAGAGCAACCTCCACCTAAAAACGGTGAAGGGCAAGAAAAAAATTAAAACAACCAATGAAATAAAATCCCCAACAAGGTTGTGTGTGGTGGTACTGTGCCCAAAAACCGGGGTGCCAAGTGCCCCAAAAGACCGAACCCAAGGCTAAAGACTCTGCAGTACCCCAAGACAGTGTATATAAAAAAAAAAAATGCCCTCTGGGTAATCTGGGTCGCGGGAGCCGAGAAGACCTATGTCTTTCTCATCCCGCGGCTAGCGCACCCTGTGGCAGGGAATTATTGATGTGTGGGGGAATTATGTTCTTGAGAGAGGGAGTAAAAAAAATATTTTTTTAAAAAAATATATATATATATTTTTTTGGGTGGGGGTTTGTGTGCCCCCACCGTGTTTCCAAAAATTTCACCCACTTCAGGGGCTTCGAAGAGACTGGGCGGCGGCGTTACGCGTGTTGTCTCGTCCGTGTCCTTGTCGCTATTGTTAAGTCCCTGCCTTTGGACGAGGCGTCGGCGCGAAGCAGGGATGTAGGCCTACTTGCGCAGCTCCCGGAGGAGCAATCAACACATGGACACCTTTGTGGTATAACGGTGCTCTGGAACTGCCTCCGTGGAGCGGGGGCGGGGCCTTTATTCAGACGCCTTGCGTCACTTGCCTCGACCAGTACATCCACAATATAATGGTTTGTACTGGTTCTGTTCACAATTTGAGACTAATAAAGCCAATGGTGACTTTACAAGCCCTGGGAGGCAGCAGTCAGTCCCAGGGCATGGAGTCTATGTTTGGGGGTCGCTACGACACCTCTGGGTTACTGCACGGAGGGTGCTGTGTAACCCACATATCAAAAACACATGAAACCCGGGGGGGCGCTGTTGCGCGCAACTAAAATGGCCTCCTGATTGGAGTGCTCCGATCCCGAGGACATTCTTATCATAAATTAATCCTGTTTAGGGCCGCAAAGATAGGAAGCGACTACATCTGCTGTTGCCGGTATTCCTACTGCACGTTGTGTGCAAATCCTGTGTGAAACCGCGGAGGCGCGGCTGAGTTCTGAACTCCGTTTCGCGGGGCGGCCCGCTCGGCTGCCTGCAGGCCACCCCTGAGATCCGGAAGAGTCACACGCCAGACCGAGGCTCTGCGGACGCCAGAGGCCCGTGTGGGGTAGGGGCGCTGGTCCCGGCGGCGCTTCCTTGATACGCGGGCCTGCGGGCAGACCGTGTGTGTTGGTGCCGAGGTCCCTGCAAGACGAACATTGGCTGCTGCTACTGCCCACCTCCCGAACAATGGCTAGGTCGACGCGCGGTCTCCCACGCAGGGCCCCAGCCAGTTCTGTGGATCTGCCGCCGATCGGGTTCTGACTGGTGTTACGAAAGCAGGTGAGGGGCTTGAAAGTGCACGGACCAGTTGCATCGGAATCTATATACAGAGTTAATATCCTTCTATCCGTCAATCAGAGACGCTGATTAACGTAGGAGAGCACAATACATCCGTAGAGGGGACTTTGCGCTATATTATACCGGCAAAACCTCTGTGCTGTTAACTTGAGGGTGCTGCTCCTTGTTTTGTCACTGGGAGGAGGCCTGTACATTTCTACTGATCCTTTAGCAGACCTGCACCATTGGGAAAAGTATGTGATCCGCGGCAATTTGGCTCCCTATCTCAGCTGGCCAGACTGCGCCACAAGTGGCTGGACATCAGTTCCCATGGATGAGCGCTAAAGGCGACCCGACACACTACCAGTAATCCGTTGGAGGGTCGTGAAGAGGCTGGCTGCTGGCGTGAGTGGTGGTAGTCCTCCATATATAAGGACACGTGCGATCAGAGGCGCTGCTGCTGCGCTGCATCTCAGCCCCAGACCCACTGTGATACTTTGGTTGGCAGCTCCTATAACGGGCATAACCCCCGCCTGTGAATCACCTTCAATCTACATTATCAGGCAGGATACATGGGAATATTACCGCATGCTAGCTCACCCCGGAACCCAGGCAACAACGACTCCTTTGGGTCTTGAGAGTCGATATACCGGCACTCATTGTGTACTGTAACAGAACCAACTGCACGAACGATACTATACCATCGTGTGAGTCTGGCCTGACCCACGTCATCGGTCCTTGCTCTGTAAAGACGGCTCATGGGTCGATACGCGGAGAAAAGCGCAGGGGGGAAAAAACTGGCCCGATGGACTCCTTTGCCAGCTCCCAACCTCAGGGGACGCCGGCAGCCACAACCATGGAAAATGACATGCTTGCTGAGACGGGGCATGACGCCAGAGAAGACTGTCTTATGACCATGGTGCAGAACGGCTTCCTAGCTGTGAATGTCAAGTTAGACGATATTGTTTCGAACATCAGCTCCTTCAAGGCTAGGGTGGACAAGAAAAGCTCTCGCATTACAGAGGCCGAAAGCAGAATCAGTACTAACGAAGATGCGATAACACAGCATGGCCGGGACATAGCACAGCTTAAAGGTGAACTGCGCAACACTTAAGCAAAATGCGAGGACCTTGAATCTAGATCCAGGAGAAACAATATCCGTGTTGTCGGCGTTCCAGAATCCTTTTGCAAGGGCCCAATGGAGAGACAGGTAGAGGCCCTGTTGAAAACCCTTCTGGGAACGGAATCCTTCTCTGACCATTTTCTGGTTGAGAGGGCTCATCGTACACTTGCGCCACCGCCCAAGCCTGGGGCACCACCGCGCACGATCATTGTCCGTCTCCTCAATTATAGAGACAGAGACACGGTGCTCAGGCTTTCCAGGGAAAAGGGCTCTCTGCAGTACGAAGGCAACAAAGTCCACATATATCCTGATTTTTCGACAAGCATCCAGATGCAGCGCAGATCCTATGAACAGGCCTAAAAGCTCTTGAGATTGCGCCGTGTCCCGTACGCCCTCATCTTCCCGGCGAAATTGCGGATCCAACATGGAGGCAGATTGCATTTCTTTGAGAACCTGGCGGATGCCATTTCGTATATTGAGTCGTCCATCCCCATGCTTATGGAAGATTATCTACGAGATCGAAATAGGCCCCCGCGACGGGGGATGACATCCCGGACTCAGCAGACTGAATTGAGATTATGGAAACATCCTGTTCAAGTCATGTTGCTGACCCTCCTGGGTATAACGGCCCCAGCTGTTATTGTTTTGGAAAAGTTGGGATCGTGAGCCTCTACTGATGGAGGCCTGGCGACTGCGAGTAGCGACCCTCAGGAACGTTCCACAGGTTATGAGGGAAGGGATACATCATCAGGTTGGGGTTGATGGTGAGGGTGGGGGTTGGGGAAGGGCACAAATGGTTGCCAAATGGTTTAAAATGCAGAGTCAGGTTGCAGCAGGTACGACAGTTACGGTTTGTGGCACGGAAGCAAACTACTTCACTCATTGACATTGACATTATACTACGGTACTGAGTGACAAAGTTGTAAGTGTTAAACTCCTTTCATGGAACATACGAGGCTTGAACAACCCAATTAAATCTAGGAAAATCGCAGCATATGTTACTAGACATAGCCCCCAGATTATACTGTTGCAGGAGATGCACGCACTAGGGCAGGTTTGCTCCAACTTCCTGTCTAGGTGGGGCCCTCTGAGATATTACACCGAATACTCCTCCCAATCTAGAGGAGTCCTCACCCTAATACATCCGAAACTGGGCTTCCGCACTCATGACGTTAAGATCGATCAACAGGGAAGATATGTGTTGGTATGGGGAGAGTTGGCAGGGCGAAATATGGTTTTGGTTAACACGTACGGCCCCAACTTGGATGACCCCGAATTCTATAATGCTATGCATAATATGTTGATTGAAGCTGAAGATAGTGCGGTGGTCTGGGGGGGTGATTTCAATACAATCCTTGACACATCTCTTGAAAGGTCTACAACGTCATACAGACCCTTAACCCGAGCCGCATTAGCCATACGACAAATAATGCAACAAATGACTATGGTAGACATCTGGCGAGAGTTACACCCCCTAGAGCAGCGCTTCACATTATACTCATCAGTGCATGATTCAGAGTCTCGATTTGATTACTGGTTAATGAGCTCCACACTTGTGATTATGGTCCAGCATTGTGAAATGTATCCCCGCACCCTCTCAGATCACTCCCCTGTGTCACTTACTCTTAGTGTTGATGAAGCTGTCCCCAGGGCCAGATGCTGGAGAATGCCCCATGCCCTGCTTAGAGACCCGAATGTCTGCGAATCATTGCGTACTGAAATAGAGGAATTTTTTCAACTAAACGAGGGGTCGGTGAAACGGTGCGCCACATTATGGGAAACATTTAAGGTGTGGGTTCGGGGTGCAATAATGGCTAAAACCACAGGCTTACTTAAAACAGTTAGACAAGAGTTGGACACCACAGAAGCCAAACTCAAGCTCCTGGAGTTTGAATACACCTGTACACATAGTAAGGAGGCCCTTCTAGATATCCACACAACATTGGCAGACTTTAATAAACTTGCTGCAAGGGAGGTACAGTAGATGGCTGCCCCGATCCGAGCTCGTAGATACGGGGAAAGTAATAAAGCAGGGAAACTTCTGGCCCAGACGCTCAAAACCGAGCATGGTCACCCCCCTATAGCAGCCATCCAGGCGCCTAGTGGGGACATAGTAAATGGTGAACAAGAAATCAATGACATGTTTGCTGCATTCTACAAAACATTATACTCTAATAGAGACACCAAAACTAAAGAAGAAATAGCAAGTTACCTGCATGTTATTGATCTCCCGACCTTGACCTCTGATACGTGCATGTTATTGGATACCCCCATAACACTAGATGAAATTACGGAGGCAATAAAAGCGTTAACCTCTGGTAAGGCCCCTGGTCCTGATGGACTCGGCGCCGAAATTTACAAAGAATATCATGACGTACTCGCCCCTCTTTTGCTGACAGTTTGGGAAGAAGCAATGGAATGTGGTATACTACCAGACACCATGCGAGAGGCAGTCATTACTGTTCTGCTTAAACCTCGTAGGCCCCCTCATGACATGGGGTCATATAGACCCCTTTCACTTATTAACACAGATGCAAAGATTTTTGCCAAAATCCTGGCCACCAGACTGCTGCCCTATATGCCCATACTGGTGGATCCCGACCAGGCGGGCTTTGTACCAACGAGGTCTACTGCTCTCAATCTGCGCAGACCCTTTGGAGTAATGGCACATATAGATCCGGCGGCAGATGCGGTTGCGGCCTCCGTTGATGCCGAGAAGGCGTCTGATTCTGTCTCCTGGGTCTATCGGTTTCAGGTCCTTGACAGATTTGGGTTGGGAAGCTACTTTGTCAACTGTGTTAAGCTATTGTACACCTCCCCGGGAGCGAAAATACTAACTAATCAAACCATGTCGTCCCTGTTTCGTCTGGGTAGAGGCACAAGACAGGGCTGCCCCTTTTCCCCAATCCTTTTTGCGCTTACCATAGAACCCATGGCTGAATATGTCCGACAAAACCATGCATGTAGAGGCCTTCGCATGACTGGGAAACCGCAAATCATCTCCCTATATGCGGACGATACCCTATTATACATTAGGAACCCGGAAGTAAACCTAGGGCCAATCATGTTGGAGGTTGAGACGTTCTCCGAATACTCGGGATGCAAGATCAATGTATCCAAGTCGGAACTGTTCCCGCTCACGCCCAGTACTAGAGAAATGTCGGACACACACGGATTTTAATGGTCACCTATACATATCCGATATTTGGGGATCATGGTTTCAAAAGACTGGAGCACACTGTACATGGAAAATCACTGTGAACTTTTACAATCCCTTATAGCTAAACTACAATCCTGGAACATGCTCCCCTTATCCCTATATGGGCGAATATCCTTACTTAAGATGACTGTGTTACCCAAACTCCTATATTTGTTTTGCAATATACCGATCTGGCCGGGCAGAGCCTTCTTTAATAAACTCAACACTCTAACCACCACTTTTGTATGGGGAGGGAAGACGCCTAGGTTGAAATGGTCCAAAATGACAGAGCCCTTTGAAAAGGGTGGGATTGCTGCCCCAGACTTTGAACTCTATTACTTAACATCTCAGGCACACTTTGCGAGACACTGGTTTGACCCGGAAGACACTGCTCCACACATTCCCCTGGAAAGATTTGCAGCTTCCCTTATAGAACTACCAGCGGTCATGTTGGATCTTAAACGAAAAGAGCCATGCAAATATGACCCTGTCAACGCCACTGTACGCGCATGGTCTATGATATGCAATAGGCTCGCCCTTACAACCCCGTATGGTCCAGAAGTGCCATTATGGAACTTCCCAGGCATAAGCCCCACGTATGATAGGGCCCTCCAAGGTGCTTGGGACCCACAAAAGCAATTTCGAATGCGAGATATGTTTCCGGAAGGGAAATACTGTGCTCTTGACGATTTTATTGGGCCGGTGGGTGGAGATCACCTTAAGCGATTTCAGTTTCATAGAATGAGGGCTGCCTTTGCCGCTAAATGGCCCTCGTTCCCAGAGGAACCGGCCACACATGAATGTATTGCAGCCATGACGGAACCGGGTGGACATAGTAAAAGTCTGTCTGCGCTGTACAGCCTTGTTCAAACACACTCCAAGTCAAGCAATGATATTAAAGGGAACTGGGAACGGGACCTGGGGGTGGAACTGGGTGAAGACACGTGGTTGAGATACTGCCAGTTGACCAAACATGTATCCATGAACTCAGGGATTCGACTCATTCAGTTTAAGGTTCTTAACAAGCTACACTATGCCCCAGCTAAGTTAGCCAAATTTGTACAAGGTCACACAGGAAAATGCCCTAAATGCGATGCCCCTGATGCAGACTCTTTTCATATGTACTGGGCCTGTCCACCGGTCACTGCATTCTTGGGGGAGGTGGCGGAGATCCTGGAAGACATCACAGCGATACCTGCCACACCTTCCCCACTGAAATATCTCTTTGGGGATATCGGTAACGCCGCTACCACCACTAGACGATTATTTAACTTGGCATGTGTGGTTGCAAAACGTAATATACTGAAATGTTGGAAATCAATACATCCTCCAAGGCGGCTGGACTTCTTGAAAGACTTGTCAATGATTAACGAACTGGAGGAACAATTTATTATAACGTTGCCATCGAGATGCCGTCCCAAAGATATATGGGCACTGTTCAGGCTATATTTATGTAATATGATATCTGATGGAGAAGATAATCCGACGTCGCCACTCTAGTACTGTTATGCAATGTGAAAACGTGCAACCTATACTGTTAATATGTATCTATGTTGTTGTGATCGATGTGCTTCGCCAACTGCCAACCAGTTTAGTACTGTTGTAACTCTCTGAACAAAAATAAAAATTATTAAAAAAAAAAAAACACATGAAACCCTATGGGGAAAAGGACCCCATAGCCCATAGAACACATACAAAGTCAAAGTAACACCTCAAATCATGACTAAGAGTGGGAGGAAAAGAGTCTCACTCTTAGCAGGAGAAAAAAATAAACCCCAAAAATCCAGCAAAGCTGCTGGGGGACTCACTGGGTTTGGGAAATTAGCCTTTACAGAGAATTCTCCCTAACAGTGTATCAACCCGTCACTACATGCCGGTGATCTTGTCAGTTTTGTTTTTTGCTGTTGTGTGCTTCATTGTAACTGTCCAGTAGATTTTGTATGCTGACATTCCTTTGCATTTTGGCACTTCTAGTCTTCCATTAAAGATGGAGAAGACAAAGCTACAATCACACTTGTTTTGCTTAACATGAGGATGTAAATGTTGTGTATGGTGGCATTTGTGTACTTCTCAATTCATAGCATCAATATTATTTTAGCTCTTTAAAGACATGTATTAACATCCATTTGTAGCAACAAGAGATGAGAGAACATGTCATAATGTTTCCAATGTGCAGACTGGTCTCAAATCCCAGATTCATCTCGTAACTGGAGTGCAATTCTGGGCAAATCATGTTATCTTGGTGTGCCTTAAGTGCAAAAATTGCGATGACAGATTGCGGGGTTTGTGGAGGCAGGGGGATGCAGAAATTGGTTGTTTTGCATTTTCGCAGCTGAGGGAGGATTGCAGGAATGGGTTTGGTGTGTGAGGGCTGGGGATGCAAGAAGCTAGGTAGGGGTTTATGCTATGGAGAGTATGAATGCAGGGAGCCAGATACAATATTTTGCCTATAGAGCTTGTGTTTTGCTTTTTGAATCAAGTCAGATAATTGGCTCAGCTCTACCCGTGAATTTTCAGCTCCCATACCTCTACTTTGGTAGTTCTTGTTTCATACTGTATTAAGCTCTCTAAAAATGAAAATGTGGGCGTAGTGGCACTATGGGAAAGCAAGTAATGCAGTTAAATGCCCCACCTGCCTGCACAGTTGTGCAACTTGCCTAACACAGGCCTGAAATTAGACATGATGGTTCTCCGAGTTGGCTGGTGGGCCCAGTTTTTAATTTGCAGGCAGAAGCAAGTGGTCAGGTACCAATGCCACACTACCACAACATGTAGTATTATGGTGTTCCTTTGTGAAGGGGTAGACTTGAAAGCTAACATATGTAGTTCATGCCTTGCACAATCTATTCAACTACTAGCACAGTCGAGGAGTTTTTCTGAGGGCGAGTACAATGAAATTATGGGATGTTTGAAACTTAATTTGACATTGCCTGCAAACAAGCTTTGTTTGCAGTAAATGTCAAACAAAAGTTGCACTGTGCATGGCTGGCCTCCGGGTGGCAGCAGTTTGCCAAACATTAAGTGGAGTTATGGTGACATGCACCATTTTACAGAATGTGCTAGTCAAACATTTATCATCCATCGCCATGGGTCGAGTGCATTTCTCTTACATCAAGTAGGAACATTAAGTTACTCGACCTGCAGGTCTAGAGGGAGTTTAGCCCCTTAACTCCTGAGGGTTTTCCCTCCCAGTGCTGGGCCCTTTTCTGGAGATTTCAGTATGTTATAAGGTATCCATCAGTTTTGTGCAAGGTAGGTGATTTTTCCCTTTTATTTGTAATACGACCTGCTTGGAAGGAATGCTAGGGTATGAAAGCTCGTTGGAAACCAAGAAAGGCATACATTTCTTCAAAATTCTAAGTTCAGGAAGGGGTGATTTGCGCAGGTCTGGCAACAACTATGTACCTAATATGTCTATAATTTGGGTCCTAATTGGAAAAGTGAGTGGAAAAAGGATATGTGCTGGACATGTTTGGAATGGTAACGTAATGGCTTGGTATGAAATGATAGTTTATTTATATAGCGCTTATACACAATGTGTTTCAAAGCGCTTCACGGCAAGGGAGGGAACAACGGAAAATACAATGACATTCTTACAGGCCATGAACAACAAGAATGTGAAATTAACTATCATACTCGGCCTGACGACATTTCAGATAGTGCAAGAGCTAAAACACAGATAGGAGGGAAATGGGAAACAGACGGGCGACTACCGTACAGGCCTGACGACATTTCTGGTAGAGCCGGAGATTAACAAGGGGTGGGAGAGGAGAAAGGAGGGAGAGGAACAAAACAAGCGACTATCGTACTAGGCCTGACGACATTTCAGACAGTGGTGGGGGGGCTATCATACTAGGTCCAGGGACAATTCTGATGGATTAAGTGCATAGAAAAAAGTAAGGGAGGGTGGGAAGAGAGAGGGAGAAGGGAGAGGAGGAGAAAACAGAGAATAAAACAGTGAGAGAAAAAATAAATATATAAATATATAAAATGCAGGTGCCAACCTTGAAGCTGTATTTCTGTGAGGTTCCAATACATCTGAACTTCAAAACTGTAATGTTCAGCCAGTGGGTCTGCATCACTGTTCTCATCTGAGGCTGTTCCTGGTATCACTGTTCTCATATGATGCTGTTTCTGTCAATATTGTGAAATGCAATGAACATCTACGTTCCCCCGGCTCATCTATTTGGGAAATCACACATGTATGGTAATGTTTCAGAAAACAAGCATTAACACGAGCCAAAAACTGAGCCATGGTACGCAGGATTTTTATGCTGAAGGACTAAACAGACGTATTTGGCATTTGAAAACAAGAAAAAGTATGTGGTGAAGAATGGCAAGCATACATTTTTGAAAGAGCACAGGCAGACCTTTTGATGGATAGGTGACTTGTGCAGGTTAGAAAAGCGCAGTGTGCCTAAAGCAGCGACTAAATGTAGGTCACATTTGGGAAATGAAAGGGCTGTGTAACAAAGTGCAGTAGGAAATGGGTAAAAAGGTTCTGAAAACCAAGAGAAAACAACAAATGTCCTACCTTCCCACGTTCCCACAGGTGTCCCGACGAAGACGGTACCTGACGTGTCGGTGAACTTGGCGAAGTGTGGGAATCCCATGCCCCCCCTTATTCCTCGGGTTCGTGAATAGGGCCGTTGCTACCCTTGGCACCTTCCTCTTCCATATTTATGAAATAATGGCCCTATTCAGGGAACGGAAAACACCTTGGGGAAGACTTGCAATCTGGACAAACCCACAGATTTGGGTCTGGGGTGTCGCAGCCACCAAGGAAAATGGGAAACCCCATACATTTCTGAAAAGAAGACACCCGAGGAAATCCAACGGGGTCTCACTTTCGCTAATGACCCTAAAAGGTATTACCCACAAGGCCTAGCAAACTCCAAAAAGTGGTGAAAAAAACACAATTGGCAGACAGTTGCACAAGGAAACCACCGAAACACACTGGCAACAACACATATCCTACCTTCCCACGTTCCCACAAGTGTCCCGACAAAAATAATACCTCACATTTGTCTGTGCACTTACCTGGGCGCAAAGGCAAAAGGCTAAACCACTGGTACACCAAAGGGTCTAGGAAGAGGAAATTCTTACGGTATTTGGTGTTGTGGACGACCCACAGATTTGGGCCTGGGGTATCGCAGCCATTAAGGAAAATAGGGAACCCCATACATTTCTGAAATGAAGTCACCCGGGGGATCCAAAGAGGTCTGACTTTCCCTAATCGCCCTAGAATTTATTACCCACAAGGACCGGCAAAGCCCAAAATGTAGGGGAAAAAAACTATTGTCGGCATTTGCCAACAGTGAACCACTGAAACAAGCCAGACAACAACACATGTCCTATCTTCTCACGTTCCCACTGGTGTCCCAAAATAAATGGTACCTCACATGTGTGGGTGCGCTTACCTGGGCAGCAAAGAAAAAGGGTATACTATCCCCAAGCCCAGCCACGGTCCGAGGGAGCCCCGGCAGGGTCTGCATCACTCACGGGAGAGAAAAGCTGTAACTGAGCCCAGCCAGAGGTCCAGAACGGCCGGGGGTGCTGCCCCTGGCCTTGGGTGTCTGTCTCCCATCTGGGTTGACCATCCCCATGCTCAGCAGTGATCCAGGTAGCCCCGGCAAGGTCCACCTCCCTCCCCGGAGGGAATAGCTGTAAGGCAGTGCAGCCCAAGCTCCAAGACGGTCGGGGGTGATGTCCCTGGCCTTGCATGTCTGTCTCCCATGTGGGTCGACTGTCCCCCAAGTCCAGCGGCAGTCCCAAGGAGCCCTGGCAAGGTCCCTGTCCTTCTCCTGAGAGAAAAGCTGTAACGCGGCACAGCCAGAGCTCAAGGACAGCCGGGGGTGCTCCAGTTGCCTTTGGCACCTGTCTCGCATGTTGGTTGACCATACCCAAGCCGAGTGGCAGTCCCAGGGAGCCCAGGTAGCGTCCCCATTCTTTCCTGGAGGGAAAAGCTCTAATGCATGCCCCGCCAGATGTCCAGGACGGTTGGGGTGAATTCCCCGGCCTTGGGTTCCTGTTTCTCATTTGGGTGGACAGCCCCAAGCTCAACGGATGTCTAGGGGAGCCCTGGCGGGGTCCTCTTCCTTTCACGGGGGGAAAAGCTGTAATGGGCTAGAGACGCCGCTAGGGCTCCCGGGACCACCGATGGACCTGGGGGCGGTTGACCCACATGGGAGACAGGCGCCCCATGCTAGGGACATCACCCTCGACCATCCAGGAGTTCTGGCTGGCCTCCTGGACTTGGGGATGGCTGCCCAACATAGGAGAAAGGTGCCAAAGGCCAGGGACATTACCAACAACCATCCTTGAGTTCTGGCTGGCCTGCGTTACAGGTTTTCCCTCTAGGGAGGAATGGGGACCCTGTCGGGGCTCCCTAGGACCGCTGCTGAACTTGGGGATGGTCACCCAACAAGGGAGACAGGCGCTCAAGCTCGGAGGCAGCACCCCCCCTGCCGTCCCGGAGCTCTGGCTGGGCTGCGTTACAGCCTTGGACCCTGCTGGGGCACCATGGGACAGCCGCAGAACTTTGGGATGGTCGACCAACACGGGAGGGAAGGTAGAAATTCAGTTTTCCCCCTTTTTCGTCATGCAGTTTCATTATTGTTATTGTTATTGTTATTTTGCATTTATATAGCGCCTTATATACCATTGGTATGGTCTGAAGGCGCTGGTAGGTTGAACGCCCTTGGGGAACCGAAGTTCAGATCAGTAGAGGGAGTAGAGAGTCAAAGGTGCGTGTGGGCACCATGTATGTGTGCAGCTTGTGCGGTATTCGTGTAATAGCTGCTTCTTAGCGGTAGGTGTGGTGGTTGAGGGGTCAGGGGTATGTGTTCGTTCTGGCAGGATTAATCCAGACCGGATGTGGCTGCGTTAGGCCTGAGGAGAACGCCTGGCTGGGGGTGTGTAACCAGCAGTGTTTACATAGAGTGATGTGGAGTATGAGACGGAATGTTGGTATGAGAACAGTTATACCGAATGGTGTCATAGTATCTCTGTGTTCTAGTTGAGTGGTGGTGTAAAGGAGAGAGTAAGCATATGGTGGGTTATATGGTCATTCAAGTGTTTTCTAAAATGTTCTAAGGAGGCTATTGGGAACACTTCTAAATTCAACTTTCACTATGAGGCTATTGGGCACACTTCTATAGTCAGTTTTCACAAAAGGCTATTGGGGACACTTCTAGGTTCAACTTTCCACAGAGGCTATTGGGCACATTTCTAAATTCTACTTTCACAGAGAAGCTATTGGGGACACTTCTAAAATCGACTTTTCACAGCGGCTATTGAGGACACTTCTAAATTCAACTTTCACAGAGGCTATTGGGCACACTTCCAAATTCAACTTTCACAGAGGCTATTGGGCACACTTCTAAATTCTACTTTCACAGGGGGTATTGGGCACACTTCTAAATTCAACTTTCTCAGAGAGGCTATTGGGCGCACTTCTAAATTCTACTTTTCACAGACGCTATTGGGCACACTTCTAACTTCAACTTTAACAAAGAGGCTATTGGGGACACTTCTAAATTCTTTCACAGAGGCTATTGGGGACACTTCTAAATTCAGCTTTAACAAAGAGGCTATTGAGGACACTTCTAAATTCAGTTTTCACAAAAGGCTATTGGGGACACTTCTAAATTCTACTTTCACAGAGAGGCTATTGGGGACACTTCTAAATTCAACTTTAACAAAGAGGCTATTGAGGACACTTCTAAATTCAGTTTTCACAAAAGGCTATTGGGGACACTTCTAAATTCTACTTTCACAGGGGGTATTGGGCACATATCTAAATTCAACTTTCTCAGAGAGGCTATTGGGCGCACTTCTAAATTCTACTTTTCACAGACGCTATTGGGCACACTTCTAAATTCAACTTTTCACAAAGGCTATTGGGCACACTTCTAACTTCAACTTTAACAAAGAGGCTATTGGGGACACTTCTAAATTCTACTTTCACAGAGGCTATTGGGGACACTTCTAAATGCAAACTTTAACAAAGAGGCTATTGAGGACACTTCTAAATTCAGTTTTCACAAAAGGCTATTGGGGACACTTCTAAATTCTGCTTTCTTGGAGAGGCTATTGGGGACACTTCTAAATTCAACTTTAACAAAGAGGCTATAGAGGACACTTCTAGATTCAACTTTAACAAAGAGGCTATTGAGGACACTTCTAAATTCGGTTTTCACAGAAGGCTATTGGGGACACTTCTAGGTTCAACTTTAGCAGAGAGGCTATTGGGCACACTTCTAAAATCGACTTTTCACAGAGGCTATTGAGGACACTTCTAACATGCTAATGATCCTATTTCTATCTAGATGCGACGCAGGCTAGGGTTCAGAATTCTAGGTGTGGTGCATGTTAAGAATACCAATTTTTATCTAGATGCGGTGCAAGCTAAAGCTCAGTTCCCTACACGTGTGGCACTAGCTAAAGTTGGCAAGTAAGTTCATGTGCATCGTAAGGCAGTATTTACAATCCATTTACAGTGGTCGCAAGTCTTCCTAGGTATGTCTTGATTTAAGTCTATGGCAGTCTATGCTATGGAAGGTAAGGTAGAGTGACAGGGGCTTTCTGGAGTAGAGTGATTGCTCTACACCCCACCCATGCCATACTCACAGTTTTGTTGGTGTCTGGCTTCCTTAGCTTCCCCTGCGGACACCTGCAGACACGTCCTGGAGCCGCCAATGTAGGAGCCGCCCTTTGCCCCGGGCCCTTAGCCGCAAGGGCTGCCGGGCAGGGGGCTGCCCTGGAAGGGTCAGACAAAAGGGGCCAGCAAGCCAATCAGTCCACGGGGGACGGCTGGGGGCGGGAGGAGAGGGGAAGCAGGGACACGGGGCGGACAACGCTGCAGGCAGGGCCCGGGGGGCTCAAGCACGAAGACAAGGCCCGGATCACGAGGCCCAAGAGGGTCGGGGTCTCACCCACGCTCACCTGAACACGCCCGGATGGAAAGGCGGTCGGGAGCTGGGACGGCGACTAGGTTCGCCGGCTGCCTTAGAGCAGCCAATCACATCACGGGGGACGGCTGGGGGCGGGAGGAGGGAGGAGAGGGGAAGCAGGGACACGGGGCGAACAACGCTGCAGGCAGGGCCCGGGGGGCTCAAGCACGAAGACAAGGCCCGGATCACGAGGCCCAAGAGGGTCGGGGTCTCACCCACGCTCACCTGAATACGCCCGGATTACACCCATTCTTCTTGTTCATTCAGGTATTTGTAAATATTGGCTACTATGCTTTTCGAGCCTGTGTTTGTTGTAATAAATTGTTCAAATGGTGTTAGTTGTCTTGTGGCAGGCTCTTTGATTTTTGGGGAGCTTAGCCAGTGTTTCAATTGGGTATATTTGAATCTGTCCCTCTCTGTCAGACCTATTTCCTGTATGCATTGCCCAAACGTTTTAAGTGTCTGCCCCTGAAACATATCCCTTATCTTCTGGCATCCCATTTCCAATATGTGTCTTTTTGCATTCCTTGTAGAAATTCTGGATTTCTGAACAGTGGGTAAAATGGGGAAGGTTTTACCAAAAGTGCTCCCCTTTCCGTTACTCTGTCCCAGGTCTCAACCCCTACCCCCCAGTATCTCACCGATCCTCGCATTCTGGTGTATCTTCTTTTTTTCCAGTCCGCGGTATCCCTTGTAGGGGGTACTCGCAATCACCCTGTCTGTCTTGCCCATATTTTGTGGTGGTCTTCCCTTAGCCATTCCCTGATGACCCGTAATTGTGCCGCCTCATGGTATCTAGCGAAGTGTGGGAATCCCATGCCCCCCCTTATTCCTCGGGTTCGTGAATAGGGCCGTTGCTACCCTTGGCACCTTCCTCTTCCATATTTATGAAATAATGGCCCTATTCAGGGAACGGAAAAAGGTTTTCGGGATTCTAATGGGTAATGCTTGGAAGTAGTACATTAGTCTCGGTAGTATCACCATCTTTAGTGTCGTCCTTCTCCCCACCATGTTATCGCAAGCGGGTTCCGTTTCATCAGGTCTGTTTTCATTTTTCCAGTAGCTCCGGGTAGTTTGTCCCATACGTATCTCCTGTCTTGTGGCCAATTCCAGTCTATTTGTTACCTGTGGGTCCACTGACAAATTTAGCATCTCAGATTTTTGCCTGTTTATTTCTAATCCTGAGATCGCCCCAAATTCTTCCAATTTTCTCATTAATATCGGTAGTGAGTTTTCCGAGTTCGACAGGGCTACTAACATATCGTCTGCAAATGCTATCATTTTGTGTGTTTCCCCTGCCATTATTATCTCCGTCAGCTGATCTGATTCCCGTATCCTAATTGGTAAGGGTTCTAGATATATAGCATAGAGTAGCATGGATAGTGAACACCCTTGTTTGGTGCCACGTCTTAATTCTACCTTGCCCGATACTAAGTCGTTCAGTGTTAATGCAAATCAATGGTGTCATATACTTAGCCTATACCGTTTTCAGATACTTTGTCCCAAACCCCATATGCCTCAGTGTGTTAAATAGCATTGACCATTCGACCCTATCGAAAGCCTTTTCGGCATCTAGAGATACCAAGATTGCTGGGTAATTGGTTATTCTATTAAGTGACAAACTCTGAGTATTGTTGAATGTGTGCCTGGATGGTGTGATGACCAATTGATCCTGACCTATTAATTTAGGAAGGGGATGAATCAATCTGTTAGCGAGTATCTTGATGTATAATATAACATCTATCTTTATTAATGCTATTGGTCGGTATGACCCTGGGGTTGTCGGGTCTTTCCCCAGCTTATGGAATACTACTAGTTTTGCTTCATTCATAGAGGAGGTTATATTTCCCTTAATTGTAAATGTATTACATCATTCATAAGAATTGGGCTTAGTATATTCCTGAATTTCTTGTAGAAACTGGCCGGGTATCCATCCGGGCCCAGGTCTTTGTTCTTTGGAAGCTCATTTATTGCCTTGTTTCCCCTCTTCTTCTCTTATGTCCTCATCTAGTAATGCCAGTTCTACTTCAGTTAACTGCAGAAAGGGGAGATTTGCTAGGTATTTCTCTTGATGTACACCTCCGAGGGGTTTTCTGATGGTTACAACTTTTTATAGTATTCCCTAAAGATTTCCCCCATATCTTCATTTGTTGTTTTCTCCTGAACCTGGCTGTCCCGAAGTTTTATTATAGTTTAGAACCCCTTCTTTTCCTTTAGTTGTCTGTCCACTTTATTAGCTTTTACATAGTACCACTGTTTCAGGTATAACAGTGCCTTCTCCGCCCTCTTCATTCTAAGTGTCTCTAACTGTCCCTGAATATGTCTTAACACCTTCTTTAATTTATTATTTGGGCTTTCTGCCATTTCCTCTTGAAATATCCCTTAGGTTCCCTTACAGGTCGTTTTCCCATTGTCTTCTCTGTTTCTCTTTCCCTGCTTTGATTGCTATGAGGTATCCATTCGTAACCGCCTTGTATGCATTCCATCATATTTCCTGTGCCACTTCTCCTGAGTCGTTCTCCCTGAAATATTTCTCAATCTGTTCCCTTATTGTTTCACACCGAACTGGATCATACAGAAAGTCTAAGGGGAAATTCCAATTCCATAAACCCCCCTTTCATTCTTCCACACTTCAATTTCCCTTATTTTCCCTAGAAAGCCTGGTGGAAGTCCAAATGTAGTCTATCCTTGAATTGGAAAGGGTGTGAATCCCTGCTCCTGGCCTCTAATTTCCCTTTGTACATCATGGAGGGCCAGTGTAGCCATCTTTTGTTTTAACGCTTTGGATGGGGCTGCTGTTTTCTGTGAGATGTTCCCACTCCTGTCCTGGGGCCGGGACCCAAGCTATATTGAAGTCACCCGCCAGTATGATATCCCCTTTTCGCAAAAATCTCAAATTTTGATAGGACTTCCCTGAAGTACCCATTTTGTCCCGTATTTGGTGTATATAATGGTGCTAAGGTGACCCCCTGGCCCCCCAGGTCTACATTTAGAAATATGTATCTTCCCTACTTGTTTGCTTCCGAGTCCAGTACTTGTGCTCCCATTTTGTCATGTAGTGCAATTAGCACGCCTACCTTTCCCCCCCCCCCGCGTTCGCTTGGTGTATTTGTGTGTATCCCCTGATTTTGTATTTCCCTTTGTCTGCTTTTTTAAATGCATAGCTTGGAACATCAATATATCTGCTTTTACTCCCCGTGTGAGGTGTTCCGCCTTTTTCTTTTTGACTGGAGTATTAAGTCCCCTCACATTGTACGTTAGTGTTTTTAGCTCCTTCATCAGGAGTTTTCTTCTCCCCTCCTACTGTCCACTGCTCCATGGCTTTCATTAGTTTCACTTCTGGACACCCCCTTCCCACCTCTAACCTCTCCCCTCTCCCCAACTTAACACCCTCATCCCCCAACTCGAATACCTACCTCCAACCCCCCTTCCGCTGAGGAGGGACCAAGTTCCTATGAATGCTCGGACGAAGTGTCTGTTGCAACTGGCCCTCGTATCTTCCCAGAGAGATCTTTGTGGGGATTACTAAATCCCACTCGCAATTCCAAGTTATGCCACTTCTTTCCTTTCCCCCTGTGCCGCATCCTATGTTACATGATATTGTCTTACCCCTTCCTCCTGGGTAATTTCTTTGTCACCAACTCCTCCTCGACTTGTAGCCTTCTGTTCAGCTTACTCTTATTTCAGTGTCCTTTTCCACTCATTGCGTTGCCTCTATGTCCCTTTCTTGCCTTTCCTTGAAATTGTTTTCCATTCCCATGGTTTCTGCGTGTTGCTTTCGCCCCTTTGCTGTTCCTCCATAATCCCTCCTTCTTCCGTTTGCATGTTTAGGATCTGTTCGCCCTCCTCACTCGTTGTTATCCTGTGGGTTCGCCCCTCCCATGTGAACAATAAGCCAAAGGGAAACATCCATTTGTATCTTGTCTGCTTCGATGTTAGGAATCTCACCACTGGCCCCATCTGTCTTCTTTTTAGGAGCGTGCTCTGAGATAGGTCTTGGTACAAGTGCTCCTCATTACTGTTTGTTCACAACTGCCCTGCTTCCCTTGCTTTCGTCAGGATCTGTTGCTTCTGGGCATAAGATGTTACTGCCACTAGGAGTGGAGCCCTCCTCTTTTCTAGCGTGTTTGTCTACTGCTCGCCTGGATCGGGAGGGGTATATTGTTCCCTCTGTCTGTGCTTCTTTTCTCTGATTATTGTCCGGAGTATTTCCCTACTGTTGCGGTCTGAATCCCCCGTCTCTTTTCATTTGCTTGATCCTCCCTCCACTAGCTCTCTTCGCCTACTTCTTCCTGTTTCCTATTTGGCCTGTGGGGGAGGGGAGGTGGATAACAGGGCCCCCCTCTCCTGTTGTTGTTTTTGCCCTGTTGTCCCCTCCTGGAGTTTATTTCCCTCTATGTTGCCCCTGTTGCCCTAAGACTGTGGGCTTAGTCCTCCTTTCAGGCTGAGTTTCTTAGTGGGGCAAGATTTCACCGCCCTGCTTCCTCCTCCTCCTCCTGTGACGGCTGACCTTCTTTTGTCTCTGATCACCCTTCTTTCCTTCCTGATCGCTGGGTCGCCTGGTTTATCTCTTCCTTTATCCCCCTTCGATTCTGGCTCCTCTGCGCACACAGAGCGTTGCCTTAAGCTTTGCTTTCCCCCTCACTCACTGGTGCTTTGTCTCCTACCGCTCGGGGGGGGGGGGGGGTGAGGGACGGCCTCGCCGTTACTCTTCCAGATTCTCTGCTGTGTGGTTCTGAGGTGCTCCTTGTGTCGTGGCAGCTTCGCCACACGTCCTGTACGTTCTTCACACCTGCAAGGCTGCTGCTTTGCACCGCTTGCCGCTGCTGTGTTCCACTCCTTTGCTATACCCGCTCCCTCACTGGGCATACCAGTTGCACCACAGGTTTGGCGCCACCTGCTTCCTCCTGCCACCTTATGCCAGCTGCTGGTGCTGCGGACCGGGGTGTTCCTGGGCAGCGGGATTCCCTTGCGTGGTTCTTTGCCGCGTGTTCTTTTGGCCCTCGGAAGGGTTCGTCCTGCTGTCTGTTGTGGAGGAGCTGGGTGTCGTTTCGTGCCATGTTATCTGCAATTTAATACTCCTTTTGTTGCGGCCCGGTGGGGAGAGACGTTCACACACGTCCTCCTCCAGCCGCCATCTTGGAATCCCTCTGACTTGGACATTCTTATCAGCTGTTTTTAACTCTGGGCAATTACTAGCGTTCTGTTAATTTCTAGAACAGCACTTGTTGCTAACTTTTTTAGCACTTCAGAGAACATTTCATAGTATGTGTGTTCTTATTGATTCTATTGGGTGGGACTTTGCTAGTGTTTTGCAAAAATGACTGGGGCTACATTTTGGTTCCCAATTTATTTTGTTCTCGTCTCCATTAATGAAGGTAGTCAACCTACATGTTTTGGAATCAGGGTTGGATTGGTACAATAAAGTCCTGTGTCAAACTGGCCTGAAATGGCTCCCAAAAGTCACACACGTTGGTCTTGCATTCCAACTATATTGTTATATAGGCCATCTGAGCCTGTTTGCATATTTAGAGCACTGAGTAGAGTAATGACTTTGCAAGGCAATACCATCATACTGTACTTACACTTTCTTCAGAACTGCATTTAATTACTTCTGGTATTGATTTATGGAAGTTTGATGAGGGCCCGCTATGACTCGTGTGAAAATCACCTAGTGGTCTCAGCAGAGAGGGGAAGGATTGTCTTGGTATGCAACACATTGATCTTTGGTAAGCATTGTGAGGATCTATCAGCACTTGATTCAGAGAAAATGCTATACTCAGTGACACAGTGCTAGCATTTCTCAGAAGAACTGACATATTTTGTCCTTTATCAAGACATTTTCTACACTTCCCAGCGGTTTTGTTGTACTTGTAATGGGCAACCAATGCACATTTGTTAACCGTTTCACCAGAGGGCCAAAGACCGGAATGGGAACAATATTTGAACTCCTCCTTCTTCATGGGCAAGTATTATGGACACTGGTGGACAGTGTGAGATACTTGTATTGCTGTAGTTGACATCCTGGCATTGGAGTCTTGTTCTGGTACCTTTCACAGAGTCTCCATCCAAAATAACTGACAAGTGACTGGTATGTCCCAAAACATATCAGGTTTTGGAAAGTACCAGCCTATTTTCAAATCTCCTCATTTTCATTAAGAGCCAACATTTAATTTGCAAATTGTGTTGGGGGAAGAGCCAGTCACAAGTTAGGCAATTGGTACATCCATTTAAAAACAGCACCCATCTGCCCCCAAAGAAGGCAAAGCATTGTGCCCCCTTTGTTTTATTATTTTGGTGGTGGTTGGGGCCCGTTTGGCTTTGGAGGGCCCACCACAAAAATTTGCTGGTGGTTCAGTGGGGATTGCTGGTCGAGGATCGAACAAGCCCTCACTTGGCCAAATCGGGCAAGTAATACTCTTGCAAGACGCAAAATTTACGCTAAATTTACTGATGAGGGCGGCGCACGTAGCGTAGCGCAGGGTCATACTGAAACATCCAATCACGACTAAGGGCATTCATGCAGGCAGGCAGCCAATTAGGCACACTGTGCATTCAGGCCATTCACTTCTCTCCAGACACTCACAAGGTATGTATATTGGGACAAGTACCGAGCCATTCAACACTTCATTCTGCATTCATACCAGTTTCGGGCAGGGCTGTCTCAGTCATTGCGCCAAACACCAGGTACTAGACACCCACAACATAGAATGCATATTCGTCGCTCACTCCATTCACCCAGGTCCCACCCACAGGCATGCCCACAACATACGATCGTTGAGAAGGCTCCAGCCATTCTTGTTGGCACTTCCCCACACTACCATATATGGAACTTCCACCCAACAGCCAGTCAGGGGGAAGGGACAGAGGCAGGGCTTCCTGGGACTTCGGGAAGATCAAGGTAACAGGTGATGGAAGGCAAGAGGCCATGGGGGCCATTTTGTCTCCATCAGGAATCTACCGATTCCAATGACAGGGCCAGGGCATCCCAAAATAGAGGACGCTCAGGGCACCAGTCATTTCAGCACGGAGCTGCCACCAGCCCATACCCTGCTCTGTGGGTCACACACAGGTGCTCAAAAACATACACTAGGGGCACTGGGTTGTATCTCATGGGTCTGTTCACCAAACCAAAAGAGAGAGCTGCACCACGAAGAGTCGCACATGAACTCCTGCGTGGAAAACACGACAGAACACACGATAAAAAGCAGTAAAGGACAAGGATACGGAGGCCCTGTTCCTCCAATGCATTTCCAGCATCACAGTCGCCCCCCTCAGACTGAGGTTAGGGTGCCTAATCGCCCACGAGATAGACACCCTCATCCAGACGGTCAACATACCTTCTGGAAAGGCCATCTGCATTATCGTGACTCTTCCCTGGTCTGTGCTCTATGGTGAAGTCTAGCCCTTGCAGGCTAATGGACCACCTGAGCAGTTTCGGATTTTCACCCTTCATCTGCATAAGCCACTTCAGGGGCTTATGATTGGTTTGGACCTTGAAGGTAGACCCGGTAAGGTAGGGTCTAAAACGCCTAAGGCTCCAAACTATACTAAAACATCCCTTTTCAACAGTAGCCCACCTAAGTTCTCTACCCTTGAGTTGTCTACTGATGAATATGATCAGATGTTCTCTTCCTTTGTCATCTAACTGGGACAAGACAGCTCCAATTCCGGTGTTGCAGGCGTCAGTTTGAACGATAAAGGGCTTGCTGTAATCAGGCGCACCCAGCACGGGTGCCCTACACAGACTTTCTTTCAAGCCATCAGAGGCCCTCTGACAGTCTTCGGTCCCATTAACCTTCCTAGGCTATTTGGGCGAAGTCAGAGCTGTCAGGGTTGCAGCTATGGTTCCATAGACTGCCATGAAATTGCGATAATACCCAGTGAGGGCCAAAAAGGCTCTCACGTGGGTTTGAGTAGTGAGAGTCTCCCAGTCATGTACGTCCTGTACTTTACTGGGGGAGAGGTTGGATTTGACCCCCTCCTACTTCATGACCAAGATACGTGACATTCCCCTGAGTTACCTGGCACTTGGTGGCCTTAATAGTGAGGTTAGCCCTTTTGTAGGCCTGCGACACCTTATCCAGATGAGTCAAATGCTCTTCCCAGGTGGAACTGTAGACGGCAATGTCGTCTAAGTAAGCCACACAAAAGGCTTCCAGCCCACTGAGCGCATGGTTGACCAATCTCTGGAAAGTGGCAGGGGCATTCTTCAACCCAAAAGGCATGACCCTAAACGGGTAGAGTCCCTCTGGTGTTGAGAACGCTGTCTTTTCCTTGGCATGGTCTGTCAGAGCTATTTGTCAATAGCCTGAGTTAAGGTCAAAGGTGCTCACAAATATGGCAGCACATATGGTGTCCACGAGCTCATCAGCCCTGGGCTCTGGGTGTGCGTCAGTTTTGGTGACGGCATTGACTCCTCGGTAGTCCACACAGAACCTCCAATCCTTGGTACCTGCCTGGGAACTTGCCTTGGGGACAAGGACCATGGGACTGGACCAGGGACTGGTTGAGGGTTCAATAACACCCAGATCCAACATCTTGGCGACCTCAGCCTGGATGTGGTTCTTAACAGTATCGGACATACGGTAGCACCTGCTTTTGACAAGCACACTGTCACCAGTGTCGATCTCGTGCCTACACCACGGTGTAAGGCCTGGCGTCAGTGAAAACAGAGAGGCATACTGCCGGAGCAAAGCCCTGCAGGCCCTCTGTTGCTCTGCTGTCAGATCGGGAGAGAGATGTACTCCCTCCACAGAGCCATCGTGAGGGTTGCTATGCAGCAAATCAGGAAGGGGCTCACTCTCATCCTCTTCTTGCCCTGAAGCTAGCAAGAGGCATGAGACTTTGGCTCGCCTGTGGAAAGGCTTGAGCCTGTTCACATGGAACACCTGAGGGGCCACCCCAGAGGCTTCCATGTCAACCAGATAATTGACCTCACCCATCTTGGAGATTATCCTGTAGGGTCCAGTCCATTTATCAGCCAAAGCCCGAGGCTTGGTAGGCTCCATCATGAGGACCTCCAGTCCCGGAGTCCAATCTAATTGCGATGATTTAAGGTCATGCCAGTACTTATTCAATTCCTGGCTGGCGTTAAGATTCGCTGTTGCCTGACCCATCATCTGTGTCATCCTCCGTCTGAGGCCTAACACATATTCCCCCACTTGCTTGGCGGGACCTGGAGGGGTGGCCTCCCAACCTTCTCTGATCAAGGCAAGGGGCCCCTCTCACGGGATGTCCAAAGAGTAACAAAAAGGGGCTGAAACCAACACCCTCTTGAGGTACCTCTCTGTAAGCAAACAGCAGGCATGGCAGGAGAAGATCCCACTTCTTAGGGGCTCTTCTAAAGCACCTAGCATGCCCTTGAGAGTTTTATTAAATCTCCCAACCAGACCGTTGGTCTGGGGTGGTAAGAGGTGGAGAACTTGTAGGTTACTCCACACTCTTTCCACATGGTTTTCATGTAACTCGACATGAAGTTGGATCCTCTATCAGAGACAACCTCCTTCGGGAATCCAACACGGGTGAAAATGCCCAGGAGAGCCCTGGCAACCACCTTGGCCGTAACCGTCCGAAGGGGTATAGCCTCAGGGTACCTGGTGGCATGATCGACAAAGACCAGGATGAACCGATGTCCAACTGACGTGGGAGGGTCAAGGGGACCGACGATGTCGATGCCCACCCTCTCAAATGGTGTGCCAACCACTGGAAATGGTTGCAGTGGGGCAATGACCCTGCCTCCAGTCTTGCCAGACAACTGGCAATTTGGGCAGGTCCTGCAGTGGGACTCCACTTCTACTCCCATCCGTGGCTAGTAGAAATGGGCAGAGAGCCTCTGCTTAGTCTTCTTGGTCCCAAGATGACCAGCTATGGGCACCTCATGCGCCAACTGCACCAACCTCTTGCAGGCACCAGGTTTAGGCTTAGTGGGCTCACTAACAAGGAGGTCACCCTCCGAATTAATCCGGAATGTCCTAGGCACTTCTCCTTGCGCCTGGGACAGGGCCTGTTTCCTCAGACCCGCGAGAGAGTGGCACTCTCTCTGTCCCTTACAGAAGTCCACCCGGGAGGGTCCCCCTTCAGCTAACAAGCATTGAAGGTCGGGATGATCCTGCGGGTTGAGAGCCTCTCCCACAGGAAAGTCTTCTGGCTCTTCTCCCACAGGAGTTGAGATGGGATTCACCACTGGCCCCAGCCCGTCCGGAGCATGGATCCCAATGGGTGCTGTCGGAATAGCAGGAAGAGCAGGGGCTCCCTCCACAGAGGTGGCCTTCTTACTTTTCCGTTTCCTTCGCGCCTTGGGTTTCCCCGTCAGCAAGGGTACCGGGCTCACAGCCGGACCCTGTGTGACCTGCAATCGGGTGACTGCCACAGCAGCCATGGGTAGACCATCCGTGATCATCCCCAACGTGACCAAATCGTTTCCCAACAAAATGTTCGCAGGCACGTTGTCCTGAACCAGGACCGGAAGCTTCGCTGTCTTGTCTCCAATCGTAATGTTGACTAAGGCTACAGGCGATAATTTGGGAGGCCCACCAGCTAACCTGGTGGTTCTCAGAGGAGCACCTATAAATTCCTCTGGCTTGAGCAGGGTTCTGTCCACCATTGTCATGCTTGCCCCAGTGTCTCTCAAACCAGTAGAAGGCTGGCCATTCAAGAGGACACTTCTCAAAAACCTACAAGTGTTTTGTGGGATAGTCGCCAGTACTTGTGCGTACTGGTCCCAGGCCCCAAGGGACACTAAGGAAATCTCTACGGGAGCACCGAATGTGATCCCGGTAGAGGAGGGGAGGACAGTGGCCTCCACCTTAGGTACGGAGTAGGGATAGGTCAGGCCTTACCCTTACACTTGGGGTCATCCTTTGGGTGGTCCAGAGCCCCACAGTCCCAACCAGTGCCAGGAGTGCAGGGTACGGTACTGGAGCCACTGGGACCCTGCTTTGCAGCAGGCGGACCACTACTCTTACTCCCACCCACAACAGACTTATCCCCACTAGGTTTTTGGGTCTTCGGGGAGGAAGGTTTTGGTTTACCCGACTGTGACTGCTTTTGGGACTCCTCAGCTTTCTGAGAGGCCCCCTTTGCTTTGTCCTTGTCCTTCCCACTGGAGTCCTTAGGGGACACCTGGCGGGGGACCCACTTGTCAGCCAACCTAGCCAGCTTAAAGGGGTCCAAAATGTTCTGGTCAGCAACATACTGACGCAGCTCTGGTGAACAGGCTTCCGAAAAATCCTCAAAAAACAAGAGGCGAGACAATTCAACAAACGGTTTCACTTTGTAACCATCAATCCACCCCATCATGTTCATGTGCGCAGCACTCAACCAGTCAATCCAAGACACATTGGGCCTCATTACGAGTCCGGCGGTAAAACCGCCTGGTTACCGCTGGACTCGTATTACCATTCCGCGTCCGTGATTCCTGGAATTACCGTGGCATTACAACCCCGGTTTTCCGGGAATCACGGAGGTTGAATGGTGTCAATACCCATTCACATCGAGTCCTATGGGACTCGATGGGAATGGGGATCATGGAAACACCGGCAGCATCTCGTAATGCTGCTGGTGTTTCCTCGTCTGCCTGCAGGCGGGCGGTGTTAAACCCGCCAGGTCAGACCTCGCGGGAACATCACCTCCCGCCTGCAGGAGTTGTGATCGCCCGGCATGGAAACAACGCGGCGGCGGGTTTACCGCCACCGTTGTTTCCATACCGGGCGATTTGTAATGAGGCACATTCTCTCATTTCTTAAAATTCCTGAATCGTTTAAGATATTGGGTAGGCGTCTTGCCAAACTTGGCAATCAAAGCAGACTTCATGCACTCATACTGACCCCTTTCTTCCACACTTAGTTTCAGAATACAGTCATATTCAGTTTGAGGCACTCTGCTTAACAAACACTTAGCCCAATCTCTCTTATCAACCTCATGAATTGATTGCACAAGCCATTTCAAATGCTTCAATCCATTGGAGCATATCAGAACCCTCCGCATACACACCAACCAAATCTTTCATAAACTTAGTTGCTGGGGACCTGACACTCTCAACTGGTTAAGCTGAAGTATCCACTCGAGCTTTCTCTAGCTGGATTCGCTGACATTCAGTGTCCTTCTCTTTGAGTCCAAGATCCCTATTCTTGAGTTCCACTTGCTGTGCCAACTCCTCTTTCTTAAGCTCAGCATCTATTTCCAACTTGCGATATTCAAAGGCCAATTTCATCCTTAATAACTCAAGCTCCAAGGAAGTGCTGGGGTTGGAACAGAGGCAGCAGGAATGGTGGCATTCCCAGAATCAGATTCGGCGATAACCCCCGGGGTAGAGTCCTCATTGGTTGCATCCCCCCCTTCAAGAGTTTCACAATCAATCTGGTAGTCCACCAGGGCAGCTATCAGCTCCACCCTAGACTTATCCACAAAGTCTAATTCCCTGGCTTCACAAGCACTCTGGAGAGCCTCCAAGGTCATCCGAGTCAATTTACCATTCGCAATAGATTCTATTGCTTGTAATGCAGTTCTCTTGTACACGACTAAACCTTAATTTAACAAAGTGCAGATATCCTTTGTAAGTGGCACGGTTATACACTGATTCTTAAAACCATAAGCATCCCACCGATGCCACCAGCTGTCAAGACCAGAGAGGGCGGCCTGCACTTCCGCTCTCTATATGGCAGAGGGGAGGCACAGAGACCCCTGCCAAGATTCTCTATTATTGGTACGTGGTCGAGCAATCAAGGCCTAGCTTCTCAGGAGGTGTGCAGGCTGGTTCTTAAGTACAGTGTAGTCCTCAAGCACCCACAAAGGAATGTCCACACACTGTATCGCTTAAAACAGTCTTTATATAATTAATATTCAAGGTCACGTACACCATCACGATAACTCACTTTGTACTCAGAAATCAACAATGGTAAATATATACAGTTCTAAAGTGGTACCACTAACGTTATTAGATCTCATTAAAGTGCATACGGTCAGAATGGCACACAGATCAAATAAAGAGCAAACCAGCAGTAGAGAAAGGAAGGAAAGCAAGATGGTTGAGCAATTCGCAGAATACTGGCCCCGTTTACCTAGACACAGTTCTGTGTGGAGATCCCCCCACTTGGGCAACCTGTAGAAGAAAGATACAAGCCCAGTCCATATATTGTTCACACTAGACTTTCCAATATTTCTGCAACCCCAAAGTACCTGGTGTTGTAGCGTTCCTCGTCATGGAATCAACGGCCCTTCTTGAGTGTCCTCCCTTTCAGGCAGGAGTCACGGGATGCCGAACGTCCGATGGAGAACAGGTCGAACTACGACGGTGCTTGTTGACGGGGAAGCGTAAACGTCCTGCAAGGAAGGAGCGTGCGGGGCACCTCGGTGTCGATAGTTCTGGACCGCAAAGAGTTGGAAGAACTGTGGCCCAGCAAGGGCGTCGAGTTGTCGGCGTCTCTGTGGTCTTTGGGTGGCGGGAAACCCACCGGTGGATGCTCCTCGGTGCGTCGACGGACAGGCCTTCTCCAGCAGGATACAGTGGCGACGTTGCGGAAGAAAGCGTCCTAATGTTCGAAAGTAATTTTTATGCAAACGGGAGCACGGCGGCTCCAGTCGGCGACGGACGTCGTCAACACTGGCGGGTAACAGTCCGAACGCTTCTCCTTGGAGTTCCGCATCAGTCCCTGTATCGGGTCGGCAGCCTGTTGAAGGTCTGTCTACCAGGGAGCTTAGGCAAAGATCAGCTGTGCACGATGGTCCCTCGTAGCTCAGGAAGAGGCCGTCTTACCAGGTCCTCTCTGGGTCAGTTCTTGGAGGCACACAGCTTTCAGATTGTGAAGGAGAGCAACAGCAATTCTTCTCGTCCAGCAGGGCTTCAAGATCAAGCTCAGTTACTCCAGTTACTTGTCGTGGACTTCAGCTTCTGAACACGATTCCTAGCAGTGAGAGGTCCCCAGATATACTGTTGATCCCCCATTCATTCCGCAGGGTCATACTGAAACATCCAATCACGACTAAGGGTATTCATGCAGGCAGGCAGCCAATTAGGCACACGGTGCATTCAGGCCATTCACTTCTCTCCAGACACTCACAAGTTATGTGTATTGAGACAAGTACCGGGCCATTCAACATTCCATTCTGCATTCATACCGGTTTCGGGCAGGGCCGTCTCAGTCATTGTGTCAAACACCAGATACTAGACACCCACAACATAGAATGCGTATTTGTCACACACTCCATTCACCCAGGTCACACCCACAGGCGTACCCACAACATACAGTCGTTGAGAAGGCTCCAGCCAGTCTGGTCGGCACTTCCCCCAAACTACCATATATGGAACTTCCACCCAACAGCCAGTCAGGGGGAAGGGACAGAGGCAGGGCTCCCCGGGACTTCGGGAAGATCAAGGTAACAGGTGATGGAAGGCAAGAGGCCATGGGGGCCATTTTGTCTCCATCAGGAATCTACCGATTGCAATGACAGGTCCTGGGCATCCCAAAATAGAGGACGCTCAGGGCACCAGTCATTTCAGCACAGAGCTGCCACCTGCCCGTACCCTGCTCTGGGGGGTCACACACAGGTGCCCAAAAACATACACAAAGAGAGAGTGGAGTCAAAGATGACCCGAGGTCATCATCAATACTGCCAGCATGTTATTGGGTGTTTAATACTGCACCAGTTCACCACCTTAGTAGTCTCAAAGCGTATAGCCTTGTGTGAGGTGTGAAAAACCAGAGGGCGTTTCACAGCCTAGTCCCCTGGAATCCCATAATCAGCTGGCCAGGGAAAGGCCATCTCTTTTGGATCCTGACTGTAGGGGTGGATAAGTGAGGGAGGGTCACCTGGGTAGAGGGTCCTCAGGGAGTAGGGGAGAAGCACCTAATGGTGCGACATGGTATCCCCCTTTTTCCACAACTCATCTAACCCCTATCCCTGTTTATGTTTGGGAAACTACAAATCCCATAATTCCTCCCAACTTTGACTTGACAAAAGTACTGCACAGAGGAAGATGAGGAATTAGATCAGAAGGGTTACCTCCCCTGACATGCATTGGCCCTGTCCCTCTAATGAGGCCAGGCAGAGTCAGGCATGTAGGACTGAGCGAGGCTGGGTACAAGAAGGAGCAGCTCTTCTGAGGCTGATGCGAACCAGGCTGTGGAAGTTGGAAGGCCAACAGGCTGATCAACAGTTGAGAGGATCGAGAATCGAGAGAAAGACAGGCAAGATTTCAAAGCTTTTGGGAAGCCATAAGTGTTTGAAAAGCAGAACTGAGCGAGCGGAGGAAAGAAACCTTCAAGGCAAGTGGAAACAAGGGAAACACTTACCTACAATAGAAGTGGACTAGTCACAGCTGGCCTGGACTTCCACGACAGGGGACCAGTGAAGGAACCTGGTTCCCTTCAACAAGCGCCCCTGCCAGAAGCAGCAGGACCGAGAGCTCATCATCATCATCATTTAGCAGGTGAGCCTCAAGAGTAGTGCAACCCTAGGGAAGCCTCATCCAGGGAGAAGAGGTCTGGAGAAGGGGTCAGGGACCACAGGCTGCATACTCATACGTCCCCACTTATATTCACGCAGGAACCGCACTGCCCATCACCGCAGTTCCGCACACAGTCGCAGAGGGAGGAACAGACAAGAGGAGTTTCATCCCTGGGAGGGCTGCGACCGGGCTGTCCCCGCAGCATTCCAATACTTTATGAACGATGTGCTCCGTGAACTATTGGACGTGTGCGCACTCGTCTAGATCGACGACAACCTCATTTACTCAACCACCAAGGAGGATCATGTCAAACATATCCGGGCTGTTTTAGAAAGACTTCGACAACATCGGCTGTACGCCAGGTTTAAGAAATGCTTCTTTCACGTGACAGAGGTTGAATTCCTCGGGTTTATACCCACACCGTGAGGGGTACACTTGGACACGCACAAAGTAGATACCATCCTCCAATGGCCCTCACCAACTTCCCCGAAAGGTGTACAAAATGTGCTCAGGTTCACCAATTTTTTATCGTTGGTTCATCCCACAATTCTCCCAGATTGTTCGCCACATCACATCTCTGCTGCGAAAGAACAAACCATTTCAGTGGACCACAGAAGCAGAAGAAGCCTTCCAGACGCTAAACGAGCTTTCACATCAGCACCCATTTTACGGCATCCCCGACCCAAATTGCCATACGTCGTCGAAACCGATACTTCCAACGTAGCAATGGGAGCGGTTTTGTCTCAGCGAGATCCCGAAACAGGACAATTACATCCCGTGGCTTTAGGGTCTCGTAAGTTCTCCGCTCCCGAATTGAACTATGCAATCACAGATAAAGAACTGTTAGCAATAAAAGCATCATTCAAGGCATGGAGGCATTACCTTCTTGGAGCCCGGCACACAGTCACCATCACTACGGACCATCGTAACCTACAATATCTGAAAACCGCAAAAGCACAATCATCACATCAACTTCATTGGGCTCTTTTTTGCAGAATATGACTTTGTCATTACCTACAGACCCGGAGTACGCAATGGAAAAGCGGACGCCCTATCACAAATGAGCGAAGATGAAAAGGCGTTCACCACACCAGACCCTGTGGCAATCATTCCTGAAGAACAAATTCTGAACACGATTGCAGCAACTGCCACTTTGGACAACCTAACAATTGACCTCCAACACTTGATGAACCAATCAGAACAGCAGGAATGGCTGTCAAGAGGAGACCAATACACTATTGTGAATGATCTACCATACTTTCAAGGGAAACTGTACGTTCCGGATAAAGACCTGCAAAACCAAATTATAGAAAACTAACATGACTCTTTAATAGAAGGACATCCAGGAATGGCTAAAACTCAAGCAAATTACTGGTGGCCCTCTTGGCGAAAAGATATTGCCTAGTTCATCTCAACCTGTGGTGTTTGCGCTCAGCACAATTCTCAAAAACAAAGTCCTGCAGGCCTTCTACGTCCTTTGATGGTGCCCCCAGCGCCTTGGCATATGCTGTCTATGGATTTTATTACTGATCTTGCCCCGTGCAATGTATACAACACCATGCTGGTCATCGTGGATCTGTTCTCTAAGATGGGCCATTTCATTCCTCTAAAAGTGGTCCCTACGGCCTCTACTCTGGCCACTGTCTTTTTGGAACAAATTGTCGGACAACACAGATTCCCATCAATATTGATATAAGACCGCAGAACTCAGCTTGTCTCAGCTCTTTGGAGGAGGTGTTGCAGAATCACCAAAATCGACATTCGATTGTCCACAAGTCCTCATCCCCAAACCGATGGCCAGACCGAACGGACCAATCAAACTCTAGAGCAGTACTTAAGGTGCATGTTACAACAAACCGAAGATACCTGCAAGGACATACTCTGGTTGGCCGAATATGCATACAATTCCATCCACACCAGTACAGGACAAATGCCTTTTTACACAGTATATGGTCGACATCCACGAACATCTGTTTTTGATTCGCTTGAAGCACTGGAGATGCCAGCGCAACAACCTTACATGAAACCATCACTCGAGTCCTTAAACAGGCAGCAGAACATTTGACCAGAGCCAAAGAAAAGCAGAAACAGTTTGCAGACCGACACCGAAAGGAGGCTCCAAAAATTATCAGGTCGGGACAAGGTTTGGTTAGCTTCCAAAAACATTTCTCTGAAGGGGCCACAAATCTTCCGTCCCAGGTACCTAGGACCCTATTCCATCAGAGCCATGATCAACCCTGCAGCCATGTAATTAGAATTACCGGCCCACATGCGGATCCACCCAGTGTTTCATGTCTCCCTTCTAAAACCATAGAGACCAGGTACGCAGATCGATACTCCACCGGATCCCGAAATAGTTGAAGAAGAACCAGAATACGAAGTTAAAAGGATCCTAGACTCTAAGATGGTCCGGTCCAAGCTATACTACCTTATAGACTGGAAAGGTTATGGACCCCAAGATCAGACCTGGGAACCCAGTGAACATGTCCATGCGCCACGATTAATCAGGCAGTTCGATCTCAATAACCCAACTAAACCAGGGCCAGCGGGGGTCCCCCCTTGAGAGGGGCCTTGAGAGGGAGTGCTGTCATGGCCACAGCCCAGAACACAAAAATCACACCATCTAGTGACGGAGGCAATAGATCACTTGACTCACTTATGTCCCTTTGGGACTCAAACACAGGGGCCATGTCTGGACTCAGTCCTGGCGGCTTTGGCGCCAGGCTCATATAGAGATGTGAGCAGGAACACTTTATTTCAGTGTAGGAGTGCTTTTATTTTACTTCAATGCACACTTTATTTCAGTGAAGGAGTGCTCGTATTTTACTTCAGTGCTGAGTGCTTTTATTTTACAAGAACTTTCCAGGTGCCGAAAGCCTTTATTCCAGAGAACATCCCCATGGGCTGACTCTTTGGGCGTGGCTCCCCAGGCCTGGTCTTCAGGTGCTGACTCATCGGGTGTGGTAGGGGGTGGCAGCAGGCAGGCCAGAGCTACTGGGCGTGGCTGGGAACAAGACTATATAAACCCACAGACCCCTCAATCAAATGCTTCACGTTACTTTGCACCTCCATGCAACGTGATGCTCACCGTTGCCTGGACCAGCTGCTTACCTCGTGATTCTGCAACAACAGCATCCTTATCTGGACCCTGGCTTACATCTCACGGCAACGCTCCATCTTCTTGTCAGATTCCGAATCGACGCTGCAGTACCGGCGCTCTGTCCCACAAAGCCGAAGTCCTGAAATGAGAAAAGAAGTCAAGACAAGGTTAGAACTCCCGAAAACACCCAACCCAGGGTCGCGCTGCATTTAAAACCCAACGCGCACCCTAAGGAACCATTAAAGGCTACTTACCAGCTGTTGGACCATCTCAGTCCCGCTCCTCCGTACCGCCGGGTCTGCTGATTCTACCGCAGCTACTGCCGGCACCGCTACACCACCTGCAAAGGGAGAGAGAGCAGAGATGAGAGACATTACATACAAAGGACAAAGAACGAACTTTACAAATACAATTAGAACAGTCGGAAGACAAGCGGGCAAGTGGAAACAAGGGAAACACTTATGTACAAGAGAAGTGGACTAATCGCAGCTGGCCTGGACTTCCACGACAAGGGACCAGTGAAGGAACTCGGTTTCGCTTAACAAGCGCTCCTGCCAGAAGCAGAAGGATGGAGAGCTCATCATCATCATTCAGCAGGTGAGCCTCAAGAGTAGTGCAACCCCAGGGAAGCCACATCCAGGGAGAAGAGGTCTGGAGAAGGGGTCAGGGACCACAGGCTGCATACTCATACAACCCCCCCCCTTATATTCATGCAGGAACTGCACTGCTTATCACCGCAGTTCCCCCACACAGTCGCAGAGGGAGGAACAGACAAGAGGAGTTTCATCCCTGGGAGGGAGGCGACCATGGCCCAATGCCTCAGCGGAGACCAGGTAAGCGTAGGAATTGGCTAGTGAGGGCAGCAGCTCTGACCTGGCTTTTAGGATAAGAAGAGGACCCCTGAACCCATTCTGCAAAGATCCTAGAGAAACCTGAGGGAGCCAAGCATCCTGTCCAGCTGTGAGACCCATGAAGAAAGCCGTGACATGACTGAAGGAGGCCTGGCAACCAAATTCTGCTGTGTCCTGGAGGAGCCCTTTCTTGCTCGTGATCTTTAGCAGTCCTGTAAAGGAGCTACAACCCTTAGAATGGAGGGACCATCCATTCCTGATGTTTGCTCAGTGCTCTGCCAAAGGAAGCCTTCACAAGTGCCCTGGAACCGTCCTGTGGCTGACCAGCTTTGATTTTGGGCTACCGTGCTACCGTAGTCACCGTTCTGAGTTTCGGCCTGAAACCTAGAGGATCTTCAGCTGGCACAATGAGACTGACCTCCACGGAATTTCGGTATCCTAGAATCGAGGGGACCCGAGATAGGAGGGAAAGTCTGACCGCGGCTGCTGAGTCGTTTTGTGTCGCCGTGCTGCAGTGACCACCATCCAAAATAGATTATCTTACCCAAGTCCAGTCCTGAGAGGGGTCCTGCATCGAGTTTTGCTGCATTCTTCAATAGAGTCCTTGCAATAGTGAAAAACACCAACCAAAGATCAGCTCCAACCTGCAAACCCTGTGAATCAAGGACTGCGACTTTTGGTGGGAAAAGCAACCTTGGACCCTCTTCCTTTGTCCTTCCAAGTCTGGGGAAGAATCGGAGTACAGGGGGTAAGTTACAGAGCTTCTAACCGACCCCTATACTCCCATTATAAGTCGATGGGCTTATAATAAACACTAATTCTAACATTATTGGCTTTGCCATTGCTTGCTTGTGCAAGACATCTGACTTTTGGGGCTACTTTTGGCATTAGTCGAACTTGTATACTAACCCTAATAACCCTTCACTGGACCCCAGAGACCCTACCTGCATTTTTTAATGCTTCATAACTTCTGTGGAGCTTTTATCTGAACTATTGGGCAAAAGGCCCCAGCCAATTTAGGGCTGGACATTTTTTGTTCAGGATCATCTCTGTGGTCCTTGTGAGCATAATACTATTGTAACCTTTCCTTTGCAGGAGTTTCTGATGTGTATTGTGCCCTATAACAAAGTGAACGTATATATGTATTTAGTTTAAATGTCTTGTGTGATAACCACTTGCTAGTAGTCATTTTTCATACTGTTTCTGGCCAATAAGTAATAACTGTATTTGTATACATCTAGTCTAAGTGTAATCTGTGATTCCCATTGTGTGACCTCATTGTGGACCCTTCACAAGCTCACCCCCTCTGAAGATCCTAGCCTAGACCGCCTGTCACTGCTACCAAAACTGGTTTGGATACAGCGTCCCAGAGATGTTCCTGTCGCAATATAGGTTGGCCTTCTATACATCTGTCCACCAGGCCAGAGTATAGAAAATCAGAAAAGGATCTGTATTGGGTACCACTGTGTAGATCACTGGTGGTGTGTGCAGATAATACTTAAACAGAACAGACTCCAACCTTTCAATGTCCAGGCAAGTGAACACCATTGCGTCCTCCGTCGCTTATCATGCCAAGCTTCTTAATGCAGCCAGACCTTCCCTATCTAAAGATAACTACCTCACCATAGCCAGAGCCATAATCTGGTCCCGACTTGACTACTGCAATGCCCTCTTTGTGGGCACGTCAGTAGAAAACATTGAGAAGCTCCAAACTATCCAAAATAGTGAACTTTGTGCTGCCATTGGCATTCCCAGAAGAGACCATATATCTGCTGCCAGGAAACAGGTCCATTGGCTACCCATCAAAGAGCGCATCATCTTTAAAACCCTGGCTCTCACCCATAAACGTGTTAACCACACAGCCCCTCAACACCTTACTCAAAGAATACACAGAGCAGCATCTCCCAGACCAACCAGAACACCCTATGTCAATCCGCTCACAGTGCCCAAAATTAAACAAGCCAGAGCAGGTGGCGCTAGCTTCCCATTCATCGCGGCCTTGCAATGGAACTCCCTTCCACCTCCCCTAAGAGCCAAAACCGCCCACCTAGACTTCCGCAAAGCCATCAAAACACTTCTGTTCGCCTGATCCTATTCAGATGACTGAGCTTATTCTATCCCATGTAACATTCCACATGCCTACACGGAGCTATATGCATGTAACTAGTACTGTTTGCTACACTTTACACTGCTATATATGCTCCATGTAACTAATTAATTTCCTGTAACAACCTAACGCACCACATGTAATGTTCCACACGATAACATAAAGCTGTATGGAAGTCATTTATATTTGTACTATGTTTGCCACATGTTACTCTTATATGTATGCTCCATGTAATTACGTCATTTCCTTGTAATAGCGCCTCGATGTCCCTGGGCTGTTTGTGCGCTTTATACATTTTAAAAATAAATAAACTAAATAAATAGAACACTATACTTTTTCATTGCCTTGTAGAAACAAGTCACCTACTGTACTAGATATCATAGAAACAATCACTTTCGCCACTTTAGGTGCCTCCAAAGTGGATCAGTTAAGAAAGTTGTGTGCTGACAGAGGCTTGACAGTCTCTGGTACTAAAGCAGAGTTGGTTGTGAACATTCTGCATTTTGAAAGAAATAAGGTTGTGCCTAAATTAGCAAATGGTCCTGATAGTGGAGCTGGAGATGGACCCAGCAGCAGTAATGCAGTTACGTCCACTGCAGTGGCTAATCTTGAAGATGAGGAGGAATAAAGTGCATCCTCTGAACCTTTGGCTGTCACCACCTCAGATGCCGTGGTATTGTTCAATTTGAAAAATGAGAAACTTAGGCTCAAAGAGAAAGAGCTTGAGTTTAATGTGGACAAATTGGAATTTGAGAGGGTTGAAAAGCAGAAAGACAGATCACCAGCTGGTGCTTGCCAGGATTCAGGCTTCACAAGGTTCTTCCATAGGATCTGGAGATGGTTCTGTGTTCTCTTGACATCCTAGGTTTCCAAATTATCTTTTAAGTATGTATGAAGAGAAGAATGACAATTGACTGGCTTGTAACTTTTGAGTGTGCATGTGAGGTACAAGGAGTGAGTGATGCTGACAGGATTGCATGGTTGATCAGCAGACTGCCCCCATTCTGACTGCAGTGCCATTATGAAAATGTCAAAGGCTGATAGATTAGACTCTGTGAAACTGAAGCAATCTCTTATCCTCTAGTTTGGGAAGACTCCTGCCCAATACTTGAGAACGTTTAGGGAGTACAAGCCAGACCAATCAGGGTAGTGATCGCGGCGGTCAAGACTAGGTCTCAAGAGGGGTGAGGGTGACTGAAAGCCTGCAATGAGCACACAAAGCAAGGACACTTACAAACTACTCCAAACAGGTGTTATATTAAAAATATATACACATTTATTCCAAGGCCTTTAAAACAATGACCGTAGCGAGAAATCACAATACAACTCTAGTAAACCAACACATACCGTACCAATACAATATATATACAAATACAAACAAGTCTCAAGCGTTAGATGCACGAAATGTGTAGTCCACCTAAAAGGGAAGGAAAACAGGCAGTGCGAAATAATGCTTAGACCCAGTCCGCCTTCAGAGGCACCTAACTAAAAGGAAGTCCGAGCCCTACGAAGAGTGGAGCCTTGTGCTCAAAAGTACCTGCACACGCTGGTGCCAACGGGCAAAAGGGGAGTCTCTTCGAGGGAAATCAGGCAGTTCAGTTTAGTGCACAAATGAAGAACAGAGTTCCGCGATTCAAGCGCAGCCTCCACTGTGGGCAGAAGCAGAGCGCGAGTACGGAAAGGCGTGCTGTTTTGACACAGCGGGGAAAAGCTATGGGCTCCTGCAGGAGGGCGACCAGTTCCTAGCTATGCTACTCACCGGTCCCCGATGCAAGCAGACCCAGGCTTCTCCGCGTCAGTTTCAGTCGCTGGCAGGTTCAGGAGAGCAGGGGACGTCTCGTCGTCGTGTTGAGTCTGCAGCAGCAGAGTTGAGTTGAAGATGTCCCAAACGAAGTGAACCCGCACAGTTTCTTACCACAGCAGGGCAACAGAGCGGCTGTGTGTATCTGAGCCAAATGTACACTACTCACTTCAGACCTGGGAACGCCAAGTGTACGAATCGTGTGAGAGTGACAAGGACTCGAAATACTACACAACCTGGCGGCGGTTACAGAGCAAGACTCCCGTGAAGGCTGGTCAGTCTGCTGGATGGCCCAGAGACGCTTCCGAAGGCTTACGAGCAGGAGATGGTGAAGATGCCGAGAATAGCTGTTCCCGCTATTCCAAGGGTCGAAGTACCAGTACAGGCCTTCTGGTTCGATCAAAGGTAAAAAGGGTTTCACAAGGCGACAGCAGTGCAGAGGAGCAGTCCTTCAGCGGGTCACCAGCGATTCCTCGGTTCAGCCTCTTGGTTGCAGGATACTTGGCTCCTGTATTCCTTCGTTCGTGAGAACTCAGGAGATCGACATGGTAGTGGTGTTTCCAGCCCCCTCTTATCCACGGTTCCCTTCGCGCCAAAACGGAGGGGACCCAATGGGAGATCCGCTTATCAAGACTCACACCATTCGTGGACCTATCACGGACCACGGTGGTCCCAGGCATTCACACCACCCTAGACTCTCTGGCACCCAGGATGTGTATTGGGACCAGACATCCCAGCCCACATCCTGGAGGCACACACCAGGCATGTAGAAACCCGCGAAAGCATCCGTGTTTTGCGGGAAAGTACATGCCCAAATAAGGAAGGCCCCGGGTCGGCTCGACCTGGGGAAGGTGAAGGGAGCAAGACGGTCAGCGGACAGGACAAAGGAGCCTCGTGGTCTGGCCATTTTGGGAGCCAGGCCACCATTTTGGGCTAAGCGCGAGAAACGTGCATAAAACGCCAAAAGGAGCTCAAAAAACGATCATTGCAACCATTCCCGTCCGTGAATCGCTTGCACCGATCAGTTACAATCCAAAAAGAGTATCTAGGGCCTGTAGAAGGCTAGAGACCTAAGAGAGCAGTAACTTAGCTTACAGTGTCCTCTTGTGTCATGTTGCACGAAAGCCGCAACATGATAAAAGAAACTACGGAAAACAGCGTTTCCCGGTACTGACTGTCTTAAGGGCATGTCAGTTTCCCCGTAAGAATGGAGCGAAAGCCCAGAGGAGTGCGGCAGAAGGCTGCACTTCTCTGGCAAAGTCGAGAGCAAGGTGAAAAACAACAGCAAAACGTTAAGGGGTTGCCACATGGAAGGAAAATTACCCACAATTACCAAATCTTTCCTAACAGCTGGGACCTAATGTGTGGAGATTGCAGGGGCAACTGCGTGGCTAGCTGTTTCTGGTAAACCTTAAACAAGGCATAAAATAAGCAGTATTGCATCACAATTTGCGATACGATACCGCTGGTTGCGTTTTAATTTTAGAATCATGTCGCAGAAACTGCAAAATGATTTATGGCACTGAGCGCAGAGCTTAAAAGGCACAGATTACAGTGCCTGTTTAATTAAACTCTGTGCTAGGTGCAGTGACAGTGTGCAGGCAGCAGGCAGAAGCTCCCGGGCTGAGCTAAATACATTGTATCAATGTATGAGCCCAGCCCGGGGGGCGGCGTCGAAGTCATGCGGAGAAGACTTCAGCAGGAGCACTCCAGCTCCACTCACAGAACCGGCTTCAATCCGAGGTAAGGAGTCATGCTGGGGTGCTTAAGTAGAGGGTGGAGGAGGAGGGTGCAGGCCTTCTGCGAGCCCCTTGTCTGCAGGGCTGGGTGTTAGCAAGTGGCCACGGCTAGGAAGAAATATTTTGCCTGCCCGTTCGTGCTTGTGGCACTTTCAAACACTAGACTGAAAGAAAATTGAAAATGCCCTCTGCAAGCAGGCTACGTTATTACTGCAGGCCAGGGTGCTTAGAAAGTGGCTGGAAATAATATTTCTCCCGCCCGAACGGATGGGAGAAATATTATTTCTGCCACTTTCGAAGCACCCAGGCCTGCAATAATAACGTAGCCTGCTTGCAGAGGGCGCTTTTAATTTTTTTTCATTCTCGTGATTAAAGGTGCGACAAGCGCTTTAATCACGAGACTGAAAAAAAAATGAAAATGCCCTCTGCAAGCAGGCTATGTTATTGCTGCAGGCCTGGGTGCTTAGAAAGTGGCTGGAAATAATATTTCTCCCGCCCGAACGGATGGGAGAAATATTATTTCTGCCACTTTCCAAGCACCCAGGCCTGCAGCATACTTGCCAACATTTTATGGCCAAAAAGATGTAGGATTTTTCAAGTTTCAAAACTAATGCTTTGCATAACAATTACATCACAGGAAAATACAAAACATTGTTGGCACCACTGGAGCGTTCTAAAATACATAACCCATCCAACAGCACAAGATGGAAAGATGTTCAAATGTTAAAAATGTATATTTCAGAACTTAAGTTAACACCAATTACCTACCTTCACAGAAGGTAATCACACAGAGCTGGTAGGCAACGTTTGCCACTGCTCAGCAGCCCAGGCAATACATATTTATTCCTGCAGTACAAGATAAATAACTGAACAACATGGAGACTGATACCCTCCTCAGTCTGATATGCAGATGATGTGTGATGGTGGCACGCTCTGCCACTTGCCTTCACTGGTGGTTCACCTAAGGCCTGTGCCGGCCAGAGTGCAGGGCAAAGTCATGTAGCTGTCAGGTCACTGGATTGGTCTGAGCCCATCACTCAAAGTAATCACTTACCCGCCCACCCCACAGACAGACTAATGTGTTGCATGTTTTGTCCTGGGCCGGTCTCAAGCAGCCTGCCTTGGAGTCACATAAATAACCTGCCCCTGTAAAAAGCAGTAGGATATGTCACCCACATCTTTAGGCAGTAGGACTGCTTTAAAAGCAGTAGCCTAGTGCCTAAATCAGTAGGGTTGGCAAGTACGCTGCAGTAATAATGTAGCCTGCTTGCAGAGGGCATTTTTAATTTTCTTTCAGTCTAGTGCTTAAAAGTGCCACAAGCGCTTTAATAACGAGACTGAAAGAATATTTAAAATGCCATCTGCAAGCAGGCTATGTTGTTGGCCTACGGTGACCAGACGTACCGGTTTTGCCGGGACTGTCCCAGTATTTGGTGCTCTGTCCCCCTTTATCAAGATTATGTTCCCATTGAAACTGCAGTGGTCTCTTTTTTTGTAGTAAGTCTTTATAGCTTGCAGGCAGGAATGCACAATCTCGCACAGAATACATGCTTTATTTTACAAATTACGATATTGCTGGTTTGTAATAAATGTATTATAATATGTGTTTCTTTGAACAGCAACACTATTGTATGTCAGATAACTGCAGTTTTAAAGCACACTGCTATCCATATAGATAATCTGATAGAAGACTGTGACATGCCAACATTCTGGGACCAGTTTCAAAAATAGTAATAACATATGATGACATCACAGTAGATGTCACATCAATTTTACCCAATGAAATGACAAAGAAATAATCTGGGGGGGTTAAACGGCCAGGCAGCAGGAAGTTGAAACAATAATACCCACTGAAAAGCTATAAATCCTATATAAAGCCTATGTCAGCAAGTGCCTGCTGTGGAGGAATCGCTGTGAAAAGGCAACAAGGTGATAACACTTCTGTATACCTCAAGGGAAGTGACGGCCGGAAAGGCTCCCGCAAATGCAGATAAGGCATTAAGCCCAGAACAAAATTATATATAAATTGCTGTGTTATTATATAACACTGCAACCTGGCAACATGGGTTAGTTGCTGTGGACATCCTTGAGGCTCATGGCCCTTATCAAATGAAAAGGATGAAAGGCCCGGATGCTGTCCCTGATTGCAGGGCTTGTTGTTAGCAAGTGGCTGGCAGTAATATTTCTCCTACCCGTTCCGGTGGGACAAATATTTCCAGCCACTTAAGCACATTGCTGTGGGTAATCAGTTGCTGTTTGTCTGTTTTGTAGACATTGGAATGTGTCTGTAGAGGACGATAACAGGAAAGAGTGAACCTTCACACTGACTCTGACAACAAACGAAGAGTCACCAGAGAGGTAAGAAAAGCGTAGCCCATCCTTTTATACTAAAAAAACATCTTTTGTGTTGGTGCCATAGGCAGCGCCTAACAAGAATGGAACAATATTTAAAATGCCTTTTGCAAGCAGGTTGTATTATGGGGCTGTCACTTGTAGTCTTATATTCAGGGTGGTGCAAATACTCCCCCAAAGATGGTTGCTTCGAGTGATTTGTGTTTTTTGCAAATAAACAACCATTTTGTGGTTCTTGAAACACTAAACAAATGTGTACTAATTAGAGCTTGGAAGGTATGTGGTAAGTTGCTGGCAAATTCTGGCTTCACTGCTTAACCAAACCGTGTGATCCTGGGCAAATCATTTGATCCAACCCAGCCACACCAGTGCGCTGGCAAGAACAGAAATGTGCATTATTTATCCTTAGGCAGTGTTGGTGGCCTGATGGGCCTTACATTGCACAATTTGCTTCTAACTTGCCACTCAGTACTTCAAACTCTGCCGTGGAGTCACAAAATGCAGTGCGCCTGTGCGCCATAGGTTTAGCGAAGAGATTTCTGACCTCTTGGGCACCCTGATGATTTTTCTGTTGGCTTTTAGGTGTCTGGGACGGCACTACCTCTTTAGGTCACTTATTTTGATCTTTTAAATCATCTCCGTTTTTGCTGTCTTGCAATAAACCAGACCACAAATGGTTGATTACATGTTAACTTGCTGGGCCTATTTGTCTTGCAGATGAAACTTTATGGCCCTAGTAACTGCTGGTGCTGCATCAGGACCTCAATGACCTGGGCAGACCAAGAGACCGGCATCTAGCCATTTGGTTCTGCAGAATAAGATAACTAATGTCCCCAATTTGTCATAAACTCATTGTAGCTGCTGTCTTCATCTTGGGCAGTTGCTTGTGACTGTTTTATGCCAAACACTAGTTAAATGAAACTTGATAATAAAATAAAAGGACACATGCACAATTGCGTCTTTATTGATGTCTTGTTG
Organism: Ambystoma mexicanum; assembly: GCF_040938575.1. Taxonomy (NCBI): domain Eukaryota; kingdom Metazoa; phylum Chordata; class Amphibia; order Caudata; family Ambystomatidae; genus Ambystoma; species Ambystoma mexicanum. The sequence continues at coordinate 1,373,078,562 of NC_090921.1, read as the reverse complement.
AGATGGACACTGCACTATGCACCACTAAGTGCTGCCTGACCCAGCTGCACAGAGCGTTGAACTGAAAAATGTTTACAGAGCTTTTTTTTATCAAATCCATTTGTAGTCCATTCATGCAGTGAACCTTTACATTTTACACTCATTGCACAAATGTATTACTTCAGAGGTACATAGAAATGCTGTATTCTTGCTAATTGTATGTTTTGGAGCAAAACTAACTTCTGGTGACATTTAAAATAGGAGTACAAAATTGCTAATCAAATAGGTTTATTTGCTAATCAAAAATATTTTCATTATCAAATTCTGCTAATCAATTTTTGAAAACTAATTTATGCCTTGTTAAACCATAGAAAATATAAGATATCTTTGTGCTATCCCCCCTAAATATTGATATTTTCTAGATAAAATCTATGATATTGTTAATAAAGCTATTCATAAATAAATGCATGAAATTCTTCATTCATAAGTGCATTCCCTATTGATCCTGGTTGAACAGCCAACACGTGTTTCGACAGAAAGATCTTTCTCAAGGCTGTTTACGTACAAGATCAGTAAATTCATTGCATTCCTTAAAACCAAACATAGAAAACTATAATTATAAATACATGATATTGATTTTCATGCCAATACAATTGAAAGCAAAAGTACATACCATTGATGAGTCGGGGGAGGTGGGAATGCAGAGGAAACAAAGTAAATATATGAACAAATTGGTTGGTTAACCACATACATTATGTTCATATTGTTATATACTATTAGTGTGTGGCCTCTCATGCAATATCTACCCCACAAGTGATCTTACATTCTTGCAAATGCTATTTCTTTAGCACATAAATTGAGTACAACTAAATATATATATGTTCAAACTGTAAATTGTCAGATTTTATCCCATTATTAAACCGCTGTGGGCAGGGTATTTGTGCACTCACAATAGTTATGCTATAATGCTTAAATGCTCACCCTTGTTTGTAGGGGATGCATGCTTGGATGATTGATACCCAACACCCCTCTTATTGTGTGAGCATGCATGGATTAATAACCTGGTGCCATTGCTCACCTATGCTCTTTCAGCGTGATCTGCAATAATCAGAACATGTACCATTACGCCTGTACATGACGTATGGGTGTTCTGTCACTTAGACCAGTAATTAAAAATGTATAAAGGGCATACCGTGTTATACATGAATGGTAGATATCCTTCAGAATTGTAAATGTAACTTCTGGTCAAAAGTATCAGATTACAGATTTTCTGGAAGCAAAATGTTTCTGGCTCCTGCAGTTATTAAAAGCCAATTGTTAGATAAACCTCTCTGTGGGATACGCTCTTAATATAACTATCAAGTCTATATAACTATCATATAAAATACCGGTTAGTGATAAAGGGTGTAACATTCACAGGCATCAGATTTAAATCTATTACAATATAAAACACTTGAATCTTCCTGGAGACTTTTCAAAAAGTCGAAAACAGAGGCAGATGGAAGGAGAATATCCCGCCTGCCTTACCTACAACATCTGCAGAGGTAGTTGGAAGTGTCCCTATTCGTAGCTTGGAAGAAGAACCCCCAGAACACCTTGAATCCTACGGGCCTCCTTAGCTGACTAGTATACAGGTAGAGGAGAGTCCCAGGAGAGAAAGAAGTATGGGCCAACAGAAAAGGAAACAATCACGGTTAGGCTTACGGATAAAGGCCCGCTTCCAATGGGAGGATTCTCCTCCCGTGCAGCACAGGATTCACAAGGAAGGTGGGTTACTGCAAAGTAAACTCACAGAGCCCACCAGAGAAACCCTTGGGAGGTTGGAGATTAACTCAGGTTGTGGGGCCCATCTTCCTACAGTTGGTATGTGACATTCCCCTGGTGATGCATCCCAGTGTCAGGATATCACCTGTGTGGTCAAACACACATTCTTGCTGGCCCATGATGAGGGTCCCAGAAGAAAACCATTGTAGGATTCTCACTCTCTGTAACCAGGTTGACAGGGGTGAGACAGGAATTCAATTCCTCAAGAGTTCACTTTTAGGAGTGAACTCATTCCTACCAGGGACAAGGCCTAATTTGATTAGCCCCTTCACTCTGGAGACCACAGGCAATAGGTTGCAAATTATGATTGCTGATCACAATCCCACGTGCCAGTGTGCCAACCCACAAGTAATGACTGCCAAGTCAGTCATTGACACCCTACTGTATGACAGTCCAAGAGGTAGCTGCTCTGCTTTGCTCAGTAGAGGTCATACCCAATGGAGGGATGGTGGGGTAACCTGCCAAGTTGACACTGAGCTGTCATCCACAGGATGGTCTAATAGAGTCAGTTCTCTCATGAGTTTGATTGGCACTCTGTGAGCTGCAGAAAAGGAGGTGGAACCTTCTCCTGTCAAACCTATTCTGCAAATCCCTGACCACCTGTCAGTGGCTTGGACCTTGCCATGTTTCACAGCTTGACAAGGTAAACAGAAGGCCTTGGTGGACTTGTCCAGGTTACCATACATTTTCCTATGAATAGTATGAAGGATTCCATCTTGAGAGATAGAATGGGAGCCCTACTTATGGCTATAGTATGGGGGCCAGAGAAATCTGTGTGTCAACCTGCCCTGTGCCAAAGCAGCCCTTCTAATGGCTTAAGTGAGGGTGACCTAGTGTCTCTGCACCTGACCCTACATCAGCAGTGTGAGCTGGAGATTTTGCTGAGCCAACCTCACACCTTGTTGTCACTGACACCCTTTATAACAGGTTGGTGTAAACCAGACTGTTTTCTGGTAGTGAGTGAACCCACCAAGTTTGGGTATTGTGGTGACTTAGAAGCAAGAGAAAGTTTGGACAGTTGGTGTGAGATCCAGCCTGTGTTGGAACAAAGAGTGAGTGCAGAGTCCAGATCTGAGGATCTGGAGGGGGTATACAGGTAAAGCCAGTTTTGGATTCTGTAAGGGCACTAGAGCTCAGTGTTCTGTCCCCATGGCAGAGACACACTCTTCACTAAGAGGTAACACCTTAGTGGCTCAGCGCTTTACTGAAAAGTACAGCTGCTGCAATTATCTCTCTGCAGGGTATGGCAACATATCCCTTGCAGTCTATGCTGAGGAGGCGACAGCAGTTTCGGCATTTCCAGAGCCTTGGACTTCTGGTTTGGTGGCTGCAACTGACACCTGTCAAATGAGCTTAGCCCCTGTTCTGAATGGGAAAATAGATCTCAGCAATACATATCTGGATGACATGACAGATTCAACCCCCACTTGGAAGGAACTGGGTCTAACTCAAGAGACTGGGTGTCATGACCTTCATCAGGCCAACTTGTTCAGGAGGACAGCCAAGTGTCGAACTGAACAAGAGCCAATGGCCTTCCTCAAGCATGAAGTTGGTGTATGTGGGGACAAGATGCAACCTAGGTAACCCAGTGGGCTGATAGCTTTCTGCTTGCATGCATGCCATCATCTTCTGGCAAGCATTTTTATCGAGCCCGTAGCTCCGAAATACTTTTAGCATCGATTGTTCTATTCCGTGCATAATTGCACTGGAGTAACTGCATCAGCTCATCTTTGCCATTTTCAAGGGTTCGACCACGAGGATTAAACCATTACAAGATGGCTGCCGCTGCATTGTGAATTACTCCGACACTCGGACGCCTTCCAAGTAGCCTATTGGCTATTGGTCTATACTTTATACCCAATCAGAGCGCGCCACCAGAACCCCTGCCAGCTACGTTACAGCTCCTTACGAACAACAAAGAACATCCTACTTGTGACCCCTGGAACTTATTCACACAACCGCGTTCATGGTAAGCACTGTGACAGCTGCTGAATGTATACCGCAATACCGTACGCTCTACCAAAACCCTCCGGGGGCCCCCTAAATATTGCTATATCTTTGTCTCTCAGTGCCAAGCATTTTTTGAATGCAGAGAAAGTGCTCACCTTCTAACTTTATACCATACTGCCTTCACTGGACTGTAACTGTATTGCTTCCACTGCACTTTGCTTTGTCTGCTAACTAATTGTCTTGTATCAGTCACTTGCCGTTTCAACCAAATACTACATTGAGCCTTGTTGGATGACTGCTGCATAATATGTGGCCTTGGGCCTGTGTGACTAAAGGTTAGATAGGCGACTGCCTGCTACTACTTCTGTATTCATGCCCACATACTAAGTCTAGCAATATCAGCCATAGCACGTTTGCTTATCACCTGCTGATCACTATCTGCTACTCTCGCACCTACCCCCTTCCCAATGTAGAGTCTAGTCCTGCCTGCCCTGCATCCCTATGTCAGCATCATAAACATTATATCTCAACACTAAAGAACTGTTAAAGTGCGCTCATAGTGGCACCTCTGATTGTAACTTGACTAGCTTGAGCCACGCACGCCCTCTTGTCTTGGAATCTTATGGTATATCCTTCCTGAATTGTTGAATTGCATGGTGTATACCACATCGCGCTATGACACCTAATTTGATGCAGCTATTTTTTGTATGATTGTGCTTTATCGACATACTCTGCTGGCACTATACTGTATACCAACACTGTACTGCTTAACTGTATGCCAACTGTATGCTACATACTATGACGTTATGGAGCTGCTCTTATTAACTTAACTATTTAGCACGACTGCATTACAACCACCTAGACATTTTCCAACTCTGGTTAACTACTACTAGCATACTAACTAACCTGGTAGTGTATATCCTTCATACCATGGCAGACCCTGCTTATGGCATTACTGCACCCGGATTTGCTAAATATTCACAATGAAATACCCAACCCACACCAACAAAACTGTGCTTCGTCCAGTCTATGTCAAGAAAACTGCCATGTTCAGGCAGCATAAAACCTTCTACCTTCCTACCCTACTTTGACCAACATGATATAAAATTTAAGAACCCAATCGAACACAGACCAGTTAACGACCAACCACTAACGCCTGACCAATGGATAAAACGATATGCCTCTAAACCCACACCTAACCTACCCTGTCCAACTGCAACCAGAAATCTCTAGATTCCCTAAAGGAGTTCATTCCGTACCTGATAGTCCTCATCGAACTACTACTAAACCTATACCTACAGGACAGAAACATGCTCAATCAGAAACCTCAATCAGAAATATCAGACTAGGCTATAGATTCCCCAAAGGATGTAATTCTGTAACTACTAGTCCTCATCTAACTACTACTAAACCTATGACTACAGGACAGAAACAGGCTACCACCACTAACAGGACACCTAGTAAAATGACCCACCTAAGTAAAAATCCTCAAGTAACCAAAGTGAACACGGAGGACAACGCCCTCACCATCAAAGGAGGCCTTATTAATGACAGATCATTAACAGCCCATGCAAGTGGCATTATCTCATACTTATTAATGACCTCGACTTCTTAGCCATTACGGAGACGTGGCTCCAACCTACATCTGGTCCCCTGCTTTCACTAGCTATTCCAGACCAGTACACCATTATTACGCAAGACAGATCTTCAGCCAAAGGTGGTGGTGTTGCCTTCATCACAAAAGCCTCCTTAGGCCTCAGGCAGACCCCCTACCCACACCTTCCCTGCTGGAGAACTCCTCTCAATCGTAATACCATTATCTCTAATGCAAACTATAATGGCTCACCTGATCTACAGGCCTCCTGGCCCTCTATCCTCCTTCGAGGAAGATATAACACTACTCCTCACAGCCAACTCCAAGCTAGCCTCACAAATCTTGCCCTTAGGAGATTGTAACCTAGGACTTCACTACTCTAAAGATGCCAACACATCAGCTATCAGCAATAGTATTGCTGAATTAGGCTTCACACAACAGGTCTCCCAACCAACCCCCAACAAAGGCAGACAGCTAGACTGGATCACATATACTAACTGCATCATTAACATCCTATCCAACCAGCCCTGCGCTTGGACCGACCATCATGCCATCCTCTTTACCATACAAAAGGGCACTAACCCTAACATTGACAGACTACTGGCACCTCCCAGACTAGCTAGAAATATGCAGAATGTAACAGCTCACAAGCTACTCCCACTTCTTCAACCACTCACTAACTCTTCTACCTTTAATGATCCCAATGAGGACCCCTCATCTTGTGGACTTTTACAATGCAACAATACCCAACGCTATCAACAAAATCGCACCTCAGAAAATGCGAAAAGCGAACCCTCGCTCTCACGTGAACACATGGTTCACCCCTCACCTAAGAGTCCTGCAAAAACACAAAAGAGCCGCCGAATCCATTTGGAAAAACCTCCCTCCTCACAATAGCTTCCTCCACTTATAAGACTGCGATCTTCCTAGCAAAATGTGATTCCTACAATGACCGGATTCATAAAGCCAAATCTAATACAAAAAAATTGTTTAGCATACTTAGAGAGTTAGAATCCCCTACTGCACCACCTGGCCCATGCTCTAAAGACGTCACAACATTCAAAAAGCTCTCTCTGACAAGATTGAGCTGCTACAAAAGAAAATTGAAACAGAAAAATCTAGCCTAGTCACAACCTATCCCAAACCACAACCCATGCCCCCACACCTGAGCAAACTGACCTGTTCAAATTCTCTACCCTTAATATCAAGGACGTTGAGGACATAATCCGAAGCCTAAAACGCTTCAGATACCTGGGTGATGTCTGCCCACCAACAATTATTAAAGAGACAGCAAAGGAACTTGCTCCCTCCTTTACCTTGCTAATAAATGCCTTGTTTACAACCAATACAGTAGCTACACTTAACTAAAGGACGCTTGGGTCCTGCCTCTTGTAAAGAAACAGTCCCTAAACCCAAATACACCGACTAATTACAAACCCATCACCACAGTGCCCTTCCTACTAAAAGTTCTTGACAGAGCTGCCTACTTACAGATTCAGCACCATTTGGAAAGTAAAAGCTAACTAGGGTTACGTCAATCGGGCTTCCGACCAAGGCATGGCACCGAAACAGCTCAGCTCTGATAGGTCTAGGAACACAAATAGAAACCATAAATGATAAAGGCAACCTTACCCTCCTTCTATTACTAGATCGATCAGCTGCCTTCGATCTGGTTGACCACAAAACCCTCTGTAACAATCTCTCTTCTGCGGCCCCGTTCTCCAACGACGCCACCACCTGGATCCAGTCTTTCCACAGTAACAGAACTACAAGAGTGTTTGCCCCGACAGCATCTGCCACACCCGCCCATGTCACACGTGGGGTCCCACAGGGCTCTTGTGTCTCCCCCACACTTTATAATATATTTACAAAGCCTCTATTCGACGCCTTAGACCACTTGAGTGTCTCATACACTAATTACGCCAATGACACCCACATTCTAATCCCTATCTCAGTTCACACAACATGACAGACTCCAGACAACTCAATGACATGTACTTAATCATCCAAGCATGGATGGCTAAACATGTACTCTGCCTCAATGACAACAAGACAGAGTTACTCCTTGTAGGAATATAAGCCAGACTTAACAGATTAGACAAACAATTCAACACTTTCAACATTGATGGCAACAACATCAAGGTTTCGAAGGATGTTAAAACCCTAGACATCTACATTGATTCGTGCCTCTCTTTATCAAGATAAATCAACACTATTGCCTCCCCTACAACCTCCACCTGCAAGCTCATCAATGCTTGTATGCCATTTCTGACCACAGACAACTGTATTACCCTAGCCAGGGCCCTGGTCTTAACCAAACTAGACTATTGCAATGCCTTATACTTAGGCACCAACCAAAACAACTGAAAAATTACAAATTTACCAAAGCAATGTGCTTAGAGCTGCAACCAACTTTCCGAGAACACTCCACATCTCAGAGCAGTGGTGTAGCGTTCGTTAGCTCTCAACCAAAGAATCAAATTTAAAACCCTTTCACTTACCTTCAAATGCTTGAATAATCAAGCAGCCATGTACCTCTGTGACAAATTCAAACATCATACAACGAATCGACTGACCAGATCGTACCAAGGTTTAAGCTTCAAAAGGCAGGCGGCAGAAGCTTCCTGGTCCTAGCAGCCAAAACTTGGAATGCCTTACCCCCAGCCTTAGAACAGAACCATCCTTCCACAAATTCCAAAAGAGCGTCAAAGCCTGGCTCATTATGAATGAAGACTAATCACCCCCTCACTATTCCAGTATCCCTGCACAAACCTAATTTCAATCTCTGCTAAGCATGCGTCTTATGTTATGTTACTTTGCATTTATATAGTGCCTTATGTATCATTGGTATGATCTCAAAGCGCTGGTAGGTTGAACGCCCTCGGGAACCGTAGTTCAAGTCAGTTGAGAGAGAGAGTCATAAGGTGCGTGGGTGCGCCGGATATGTGTGCAGCTGGTGTGGCACTTGCATGATAGCTGCTTCTTAGCGGTAGGTGTGGTGTTTGTCATGATCTCTGCTTCCAAAAGGTCAGGGTTTTCCCAACTCCCTTGGAAGCAGATCCATAACCCAGGTTCCGAGTGCCAACCAGTCCCAATTGGGACCTTTTGGACCCAGTCCTGGCGCCAGTGGCACCAGGCTCATAAATATGCCCAGTCCCAGCGCTGGAAGCGCCGGGCTCATAATGCTTGGGTGGACTTACCTTCAGCAGACCATGCTGCTTACTTGCCTGCCAGTTGAGCCTCTGATCCTCTTCTGTTTGGAACTACTTTTCCTGTTGGGTGGGGCTGGAGCCACTCCCTAGATTCAGAACACTGGAACTCTTCTGGAAGGCAGGAACTCTTTTCTTACCAGGAACTCTTTTCTTACTTAGGCGTGGCTGTGGAAGGAGACACCTAAGCACTACAGGAGGCTATTTAAACCACACCCGGTGGATGAATCTTGCTTTGCGTTATTCTGCAACCTCTGCAGCAGAACGCTCATCGTGTCTTCTGCATCCGGTCCTGGGCCTAAGGAAAAAGGCTTACCATCCTGAATCCAGTCTTCAGCAACACCTATAAAGACAAGAAAGAACAGGTTAGCATTCCGGCATCTGAAAGGCAAAGGCTTACCTACTCTTCGTGCGCTCCGGAGGTCTTCGGCGCTGCATCCCGCATCTGAAAGACAAAACAAGGTGCGTTTAAAGACATTGGGGAACTTTAATACTCACGTGCCATTACTCCTTTCCACATCTAATCCAGTGGGTATTCCGGCACCCTGCAGCCGCTCCGAACTCGTACCTGCAAAATAAAAAGACAGTTAGAGCGCATAGTGAAGCAGGCAACAAGCGCTTACTTACGTGCTTCCAGGCGCTTCTATTCATTACACGGGCTCCATCTTCAACTCACTTCAGCCCGTCATCCGCCATCGCCGGAACCCTGCAAAACAAGAGACATCATTACTAAAGACTTTAAAGACATTTGAATGACTCGAAACTTACCGTTCGTGCAGTAAACGACGGACAGCAGTCCTCTGAAGTCAAGAGGCCTGCGCTACCTATCCAGTGAAGAAACTGGTTACAGCACCCTGCCCCGAGGCAGATGGAGAGCTCGGCATTCACTTACCTAAGGTGAGAGCGTTAACCTTTGGGGGTCTACAGGAGAGGAGAAGAGGAAAGAGATAGGGACACCCCAATAACCCCAGTTCATTAACCCCATATTTTCTATCTGCAGACATCTTACTCTACACGTCAGGCATACAGTGCACAGAGGTCCAGCCCAAAGAGCCAACCGGGTGCTACACATCACCTTTGAAGATACGGTAGTCGCCCAGTGAAGACCGGCGCCTCTGCGAGAATCAGGTGAGCGTTACAGAACGCAAAGCCTACCGCAAAACTCTCGCCCAGGCGCTATGGAAACCTCGGATACTGACCCCCCTAGCCCGGTTACTTGGGGAACTAAGGGCAGAAGTGCATGCAGCTCGTCATGAAACGAATGCTCTAAGAAGGGAACTAATTATTTCCAAGGAGAGAACAGACAATCTTGCTAGACAAGTGCTACAGTCACAAGCCGGACAGACCCCGTTACCCGCATCAGGGGCAAATCTTCCTTCAACATCCTCTATGAATCCAGTGCAGATCAACCTACCTGGGAATGTACCTCTGGCTCCGCCCGAACGATTTTCTGGAGACCCAAAGAGGTTTGCAGTATTTATCAATCAGTGCCGGTTGCACTTCTTATGCCGGCCAGCAGCCTTTCCAACTGATCAAGCAAAAGTAGCTTTTGTACTTTCGTACCTTAGTGGCAATGCGGCAGACTGGTCGATCCCTCTAGTTAATCAAGATGATCCGGTTCTCCATGATTTTCAAGCCTTTCAGCTTAGTATGGAAAAACTGTTTGCAAGACATTCACAGGGGCAGGCCTTGGACAATGAGCTTCTTTCGTTGCGACAGGGTAATCAAGACCTTTTGGCTTATATTGCATCTTTCAATAGACTAATAGTGGAAACTCAATGGCCTGAGGACAAAAGGATTACGCTGTTTTATAGAGGTCTACGTGGAGAGCTCAAAGACGTTTTAGCCCAAGTAGTGAATCCCCCACAAGACTGTTCGGATTATATAGACTTGGTCGTTCAAATAGATCACAGGCTGCAGAACAGGAAGGCCGATCGTTCCAAGTTTGATGCTCGAGTATTTTCCAAACCGCCAACTCCTTCCAAAGGAGTAGACTCCGGGGAACCCATGCAAATAGGGGGTCTGAAAGGTCCTCTAACACAAAGGGAGCGGGAAAGGAGGAAACAGTTGCAATTATGCCTATATTGCGGAAACTCAGGGCACTTTCTTCGAGACTGTCCGGTGAAACCTGCCAAGAAGGCAGTAGGAGCTGCAGTTACCAAAGTTACAAACTCTGAGCAGGGAAACGACCTCGCCCGACAAGAATAGAGGTCCTCTTGCCGAGCGTGAAAACCAGTTCCGTGACCTCGCATTTCGTGATACCTATGGTCCTCATTAGCCCTGATAATCCGGATCGATTACATGCAATTGAAGCTTACGTCGACAGCGGTGCCATCGGCAATTATGTGGATCATGAAATGGTTTTGAGGATGAATCTAACTCTTTGTCCCAAGGCTGTAAAGGACGTCATTACTACGGTGGATGGTACGGAGATAGCCTCCGGGCCAGTAACGCATACCACTCAAGAGGTGACGCTAGTAAGTCAAGATGGACACCATGAGAAGATCGTGTTCGATGTGATCAAGGCCCCTCAGTTTCAGATTATTCTAGGAATACCTTGGTTAGAGAAACACAATCCTCTGATCGATTGGCGAGCAAGAACGGTCCAGTTTCCAGAATGTGTCTCTACTTGTCACCCTCCACCTGGTGTTGCACTGGCCGCAATTTCTTCAGAGACTCCCCAGTTACCTCCCGAATACCTAGAATACCAAGATGTTTTCCGGAAGGATCAGGCTAACTCTCTACCTCCTCATAGGTTTTATGACTGCCAGATAGACCTGATACCTGGATCTACTCCTCCTTGTAGTAGAATTTATGCCCTCACCGAGCCTGAGAACCTTCACCTTCGACAATACCTGGATCAATACCTGGCAAATGGGTTTATTCGTCCTTCCAAGTCCCCTGCTTCTTCAGCTTTGTTCTTCGTTCCAAAAAAGGAAGGAGACCTTAGAACTTGTATCGATTATCGCTCCCTGAACCAGATCACCGTTAAGAATAGATATCCGTTACCTTTGATCCCTGAACTCCTGGACCAAGTCAGAAAAGCATGCATATATACAAAGCTGGATCTTAGAGGAGCTTACCACTTGGTACGAGTAAAAGAGGGCGATGAATGGAAGACGGCCTTCCGCACCAAGTATGGGCTATTTGAATATCAGGTCATGCCCTTCGGACTTTGCAATGCCCCGGCCGCCTTTCAATATTTTATGAACGATGTCCTCAGAGAGCTCATAGATGTATGTGTTGTTGTTTACATTGACGACATCCTCGTTTATTCTTCATCGGAATCTGAACATCGGAAACACGTGAAAATGGTCCTCGAAAGATTGCGTCAACACAAACTTTTCGCTAAGTTGGAAAAATGTGTTTTCAACGTGACTGAAGTTGAATTCTTGGGATTCATATTATCACCTGGCGGAGTGCGTATGGATTCAAAGAAGGTCGATGCAGTTCTCAAATGGCCATCACCATCCTCCGTAAAAGGTGTGCAAAGCATGTTAGGCTTCGATAACTTATACCGCAGGTTTATCCCCGAATTCTCTCGAATAGTCCAGCCCATCACTGCCTTGTTAAAGAAAAACAAACGTTTTGAATGGTCTACCGAGGCGGAACAAGCTTTCCAGGATTTGAAGACTAAATTTATCTCTGCACCAATCTTAAAACACCCTCGCCCCGAACTCCCCTACATCGTGGAAACTGATGCTTCAAGCCTTGCCATGGGGGCAGTTCTATCACAAAAGGACCCGGTAACCAATCAGTTGCATCCCGTGGCATTTTGGTCCCGCAAATTCTCGCCTCCTGAAATCAATTACACGATTACTGACAAGGAACTTCTGGCTATCAAGTCTGCCTTTAAGGCTTGGCGGCATTATCTGCTGGGGGCCCGACACACCGTTACTGTGATTACGGATCACCGAAACCTGCAATATTTGAAGACCGCAAAAGCCCAATCCTCTAGACAACTCCGTTGGGCATTATTCTTTGCCGAGTTTGACTTCATAATTACCTATCGACCTGGTACAAAGAACGGTAAAGCCGATGCCCTTTCTCGGATGGGAGTGGAAGAACACTTGGTCAACCCTAAACCTGTACCAATCATTCCCGAACAAAGAATTCTGGGTGTAATCGCCACAGAATCCATAGAGGAAGTTAAGGATAAGGCCAGGCAACTTGTAACTCCAGCAGACATACAGAATTGGCATCTGCAGGGAAAGGACTTTGCAGTAAAGGACAACTTATTGTATTTCCAAGAACGATTATACCTACCCAGCACAGATTTACAGAAAAAAGTAATCTCTTGTTATCACGACTCTTTAATGGAAGGCCATCCCGGTATAGCCAAGACCTCAGAAAAGATCAAGCGCTACTTCTGGTGGCCGTCTTGGAAAAAAGATATCAGAGACTTTATAATGTCCTGTGGAGTATGCGCCCAAAACAAGAGTCAAAAGGAAAGACCAGCAGGCCTCTTACGCCCTATTGACATCCCACCTCGCCCTTGGCATACGCTTTCTATGGACTTCATCACCGATCTACCTCCATGCTCCGGATACAATACGATTCTAGTAATCGTGGACTTATTCTCCAAGATGGCGCATTTCATTCCGCTCAAAGGCTTGCCAACAGCAGCAACTCTGGCCCGAGAATTTCTCGAAAATATCGTCCGACTGCACGGTTTTCCTTCGGTTCTAATTTCGGATCGAGGTAGTCAATTTATTTCTCATTTTTGGCGAAGTTGCTGTCGGTCGGCTCAAATTGATGTGAGACTATCGACCAGTCACCACCCTCAGACCGACGGACAAACCGAGAGGACCAATCAAACTCTGGAACAGTATTTACGGTGCATGCTGCAACAAACTGAAAAAACTTGGAAAGATATCCTTTGGATAGCCGAGTATGCCTACAATAACTCTGTCCATTCGGGAACTGGGAAAACCCCGTTTTTTCTTTTGTACGGCAGTCACCCTCGAACCTCGGAGTTGGATCCCCTCCAAGATCTTGAAACACCAGCAATAGACTACCTGCATTCTACAATCACCCAAGCCTTTAAGGAAGCTGTTTCTCACCTTCAAAGGGCTAAAGAACAATACAAGAAAGGAGCAGATCAACATCGGAAGGAAGCCCCTCACTATCAAGTAGGGGATCAAGTCTGGTTATCCACCAAATATCTATCTCTAAAAGGGCCACGCACATTCAACCCAAGATACCTTGGTCCCTATTCCATCACTACCATAGTAAACCCAGTAGCGGTCAAGTTGGACTTGCCCCCGCACATGAAGATACATCCGGTCTTCCACGTCTCTCTATTAAAACCCGTGCAACCTCAAACCCGACTAACCAAATCTCCAAAACCTATCCTAGTGGATGGAGAACTCGAGTTTGAAGTCAAAAGCATTCTGGACTCCAAGATCTCCAAATCTAAACTATTCTACCTAATTGACTGGAAAGGCTACGGCCCCCAAGAGAGATCCTGGGAACCTGCTGAATATGTCCACGCTCCTCGCCTAATCAAAAGATTTCACCGAACATTTCCTGACAAGCCAAAACCCCCGGAGAAGCCCGGTTTGGGAGGGGCCTTGAGGGGGGGTACTGTCATGATCTCTGCTTCCAAAAGGTCAGGGTTTTCCCAACTCCCTTGGAAGCAGATCCATAACCCAGGTTCCGAGTGCCAACCAGTCCCAATTGGGACCTTTTGGACCCAGTCCTGGCGCCAGTGGCACCAGGCTCATAAATATGCCCAGTCCCAGCGCTGGAAGCGCCGGGCTCATAATGCTTGGGTGGACTTACCTTCAGCAGACCATGCTGCTTACTTGCCTGCCAGTTGAGCCTCTGATCCTCTTCTGTTTGGAACTACTTTTCCTGTTGGGTGGGGCTGGAGCCACTCCCTAGATTCAGAACACTGGAACTCTTCTGGAAGGCAGGAACTCTTTTCTTACCAGGAACTCTTTTCTTACTTAGGCGTGGCTGTGGAAGGAGACACCTAAGCACTACAGGAGGCTATTTAAACCACACCCGGTGGATGAATCTTGCTTTGCGTTATTCTGCAACCTCTGCAGCAGAACGCTCATCGTGTCTTCTGCATCCGGTCCTGGGCCTAAGGAAAAAGGCTTACCATCCTGAATCCAGTCTTCAGCAACACCTATAAAGACAAGAAAGAACAGGTTAGCATTCCGGCATCTGAAAGGCAAAGGCTTACCTACTCTTCGTGCGCTCCGGAGGTCTTCGGCGCTGCATCCCGCATCTGAAAGACAAAACAAGGTGCGTTTAAAGACATTGGGGAACTTTAATACTCACGTGCCATTACTCCTTTCCACATCTAATCCAGTGGGTATTCCGGCACCCTGCAGCCGCTCCGAACTCGTACCTGCAAAATAAAAAGACAGTTAGAGCGCATAGTGAAGCAGGCAACAAGCGCTTACTTACGTGCTTCCAGGCGCTTCTATTCATTACACGGGCTCCATCTTCAACTCACTTCAGCCCGTCATCCGCCATCGCCGGAACCCTGCAAAACAAGAGACATCATTACTAAAGACTTTAAAGACATTTGAATGACTCGAAACTTACCGTTCGTGCAGTAAACGACGGACAGCAGTCCTCTGAAGTCAAGAGGCCTGCGCTACCTATCCAGTGAAGAAACTGGTTACAGCACCCTGCCCCGAGGCAGATGGAGAGCTCGGCATTCACTTACCTAAGGTGAGAGCGTTAACCTTTGGGGGTCTACAGGAGAGGAGAAGAGGAAAGAGATAGGGACACCCCAATAACCCCAGTTCATTAACCCCATATTTTCTATCTGCAGACATCTTACTCTACACGTCAGGCATACAGTGCACAGAGGTCCAGCCCAAAGAGCCAACCGGGTGCTACACATCACCTTTGAAGATACGGTAGTCGCCCAGTGAAGACCGGCGCCTCTGCGAGAATCAGGTGAGCGTTACAGTGTTTGGGAGGTCAGGAATATGTGTTCATTCTGGAGGGTTGCCACCCAACTGATTTCTGGCTGCGTTAGGCCTGAGGAGACGCTTAGGCTAGTGGTGTGTGCTCAGCTAGCTGTGCTTAATTAGGATGTTGAGGAGTAAGAGGCAGGTGTTAGTATGAGAACAGCTATACTGAATGTGTCATAGTATCATTGTGTTCTAGTTGAGTGGTGGTGTATAGGAGAGAGTAAGCATGGTAGTGTGATATGGTGGATTTAGTTCCATCGACTCCGTTCGTTACATCCACTCCATCCGTTCCGTCAGTTTTGTGGACTCTATCTGTTCCATCCACTCTATCCGTTCCATCCACTCCATCCACTTCATTCGATCTATCCACTCGATCTTTTTTATCCGCTCTATTCGTTCCATCTACTCCATCTGTTCCGTCCACTCCATCTGTTCCATCCACTCCATCTGTTCCATCCGCTTCACCTATTCCATCTGCTCCAACTACATCTTTTCCATCCACTCCAGTACGCTACATTCGTTCAATCTGCTCTATCCGTTCTATCCATTCCAACTTTTCATTCAACTCCATCTGTTCATCCACTCCATCTGTTCCATCCCTTCTACCTGTTTCGTCCCTTCTACCTGTTTCATCCCTTCTACCTGTTTCATCCCTTCTACCTGTTTCGTCCCTTCTACCTGTTTCGTCCCTTCTACCTGTTTCATCCACTCTACCTGTTTCGTCCACTCTACCTGTTTCGTCCACTTCATCTGTTCCATCTACTCCATCAGATCGATCCAGACCATCTGTTCCCTCCGCCCCATTTGTTTCACCAACTCCAACTGTACTGTCTACTGTATCCGTTATATCCATTGCATCTGTTCTATCCATTTGATTTGTTTGTTCCATCCACTTCATCATCCGTTCCATCCCTTCGGTCCGCTTCGTCCCTTCGGTCCGCTTCGTCCCTTCGGTCCACTTCATCCGTTCCATCCATTTTGTCTGTTCCATCCATTTTGTCTGTTCCATCCACTTCGTCCGTTTCATCCACTTCATCCGTTCCATCTACTCCATCCCTTCCATCCACTTCATCCACTTCATCCGTTCCATCTACTCCATCCGTTCCATCTACTCCATCCGTTCCATCCACTCTCCCATTCCAGCCACTTCACCCGTTTGAGCTACTTCACCCGTTCCATCCACTTCGTCCCTTCCATCCACTTCGGCCGTTACACCTACTGCATGCGATTCATCCGCTTCATCCGTTTCATCCACTGCATCCATTTCATCCGTTTCATCCATTGCATGTTTTATTTGTTTCATCCATTTTATTTCTTTCATCCACTTCATTTGATTCTGTTTAGCTTATCCGTTTTAATTTACAGTGGCAGTTTTAGTTTTCCATTTTTCACGATTGGGTCTCGATGCTTTTTTGATTCAGCAACCTTAAGTTGCTGTTTATTGTTGCTGTTTATACTGTTTGTGTCAAGAGTCGATGTTTAGGGGAAGAGCCACGTTTTCAGTAATTTGCAGAAAGACATGAGGTCTTTAGTGAGTCCGATGTGGGGTGGAAGTGAGTTCCACAGAGTGGGGGCCAGGGCTGAGAATGATGATCCACCTAACCTAACTGTGTTGGTTTTTGGTATCACTAGGAGGCGGGCAGATCTTGATTTTAGCGTGCATGGTGGATGGTAGGGTCTTAGTTTGTCCTGTAGATATTGAGGTCCGGTTTTATGCATTACTCGGTGCGAGATGCATAAGGTTTTGAAGGTCACCCTTTGGCCAACCGGGAGCCAGTGCAGAGTTTTGAGAGCTGGGGAGGTGTGATCCCTTGGGCCAAGTGCTAGTAGCAGTTTGGATGCAGCATTTAGTGCTCTTTGTAGTTTTGTCAGGTGGTACGCATGGACTCCGAGGTAGAGGGAGTTAGCATAGTCTAGTATTGACATTACAGTTAATTGGACCGCAGTGAGTCTGTTGGGAAAGGAGAGGTATGGAAAAATGCACCTAAGAATTTTGAGGTGGTAGTGGCAGGACTTAGAGACGTTGTTGACTTGGTGCGAGAGGGGTAAGTCAGAGTCGAGAGTGCATCCAAGGTTTTTTTACTGAGGTTGAGGTTGTCTGGGAATTGCCCATGGCAGGTGGCCAGAGTAGAGGGTGCGGAAGAAGTTTGGTGTTGCCACACACCATGTTTTCGGTTTTGGAGGGATTTAGAAGGAGATGGTTTGTGGTCATCCAGTAGTCAATGTCAAGGACGCGGGCAGCGAGGTCGGGTTGGCAGCTGTGTTTTGAGATTAGGAGTTTTAGGATTAGTTGGGTGTCGTCGGCATAGTTGTAGCACAGGATATTGTGCAAGCGGATTATTCATGGGAGGGTGGCCATATAGAGGTTGAAAAGGAGGGCTGATAGGCACGCTCCTTGAGGAACTCCGGTATTAACTGGTCGGGCGGCAGAAGTAAAGGAGGAGAGTAGGGTTATTTGGTTCCTATTGTTGAGGAAGTATGCTATCCACTTGAGAGCGATTTCACGGATTCCAAGGGAGTGAAGGTGGTCGAGGAGGATTGAGTGGTTGATTGTGTTAAAGGCGGCAAATAGGTCAAGAAGGATTAGTGCAGCGCATCGCGCAGAGTCTGCAGTGTTTTTAAGGTCATCCCAAATTGAGGCTATGGTGGTTTCGGTTCCATGTGGGGGTCTGAAACCTGATTGAGCGGGGTCTAGGAGATAGGCATTTAGTTGGGAGTAGGCGGTTCAGTCAATGAGTTTAGCAAGGAACCTGGTGTTTGAGATGGGGCGGTAGTTTTTTGGGTCATGAGAAGGTTTTTTTAGAAGAGGCTTGGCATGAGCAATTTTGAACGAGTCAGGAAAAATTCCTGAGGAGAGGGAGTCGTTTATGATGGTTCTTGCATGTTCTCCTGCGCAGGTAAATGCAAATATTTCTTTGAGGGATGAGGCTGGGCAGGGGTCTAGCGGGGATCTGGATGGTTTGCGGGCGGAGAGATGTTTGAGAAATTGGTCAGTTGATATTGGTGTGAAAGAGTCAAAAGTCGGGTGGGTTGCAGTTGTGGGTGGTGGGTGGATTGTGAGGTGGGTGCAAGAGGGCCAGTTTGTTGATTAGAGAATATGTTCTTTCGAGAGCAGTGGTGTGGAAGTGGAGAGAGAGTGAGTCACAGAGTGATTGAGAGGGGCTCGATTGGGTGGTGGTACATGATGGTTTGGTGAATTCAGAGATGATTTTGTGGAGTTCTTTGCTGGGGTTTTCACAGTTCAGGATTCAGGAGTTGTAATGGACTTTTTTTGCTTTCCGTATTTCGGCTTTGTAGTGGCGATGGTGCCGGGCCAAGGTGGATCTGCTCAGGGTGGTTTTGTCTTTCCGCTATTTGCATTTGAGGGATTTATATAGTTGTTTTGCGGTCTTCAGTTCTGGTGTAAACCATCTAGGAAAAGGGCCAGGGCGAGTGGATGGGGGTGACCAGGATTAATGAGGAACGGAGCCATGAATCAAAGGCGTCAGAGGTTAGGTGTTCATTGCGGGGGAGTTAGAGGGCAGAGACTGAAGGAGCGCGTCAGCTAAGTCGGGAAGGATTTTTAGTTTCTTCCAGCATTTGCATAGATTTGGAGGTTCTGGTTCGGGTAGGGGGGCGGGTGAGCGAATGATGAAAGACAATGAAGTGATCGGACCAGATGATAGGGATGGGGGGGTTTAGAGGTATCTGGTCGTGGGAGCTGAAGATGGCATCAAGGGTGTGTCCTTTATAGTGAGTAGGCCCGTTTATGTGGGTATGGAGGTTAATCGCGTCTAGGCAGTTGACCAGAGAGTGGTTCATAGGGTTGGTGGGGATGTCAAGCCAAATATTGAAATTTCCTAGAATGGTGAGGGTGGGATGGTTTAATTGGATGGTGGCTATCGAGTCGCAGAGGTTGTTTGAGAATTGTCTGTCGTAGCCAGGAGGTCTGTAGATGATTAGGAAGCTGTGGGAGAATGAAGGGGGGAGGGACAGTTTTACGAGAAGCGATCCACAGGAAGGGATGGTTGGTTGGCTGTCGATGATTGAGGCGGAGAAGTGTGACTTGAAGGCGATTGCAACTCCTCCTCCTCTAGAGGGTCGGTTTACTGCGATGAGGGAGTAGTCAGGGGGGAAGGCTTCATTGGCAATAGGGGCAAAGTCGTCAGAGAACCAGGTTTCCGTGATAAAGACTAGGTCTGGTTTGTCAGAGGCGAGGAGGCCAAAGATGAGGTCTGTTTTTTGCTACAGATCGGGCATTAAAAAGGATGCATCTTACTTCGGTACCAGAGGATGATGTGCGTGTAGCAGAGCTGGAGGATGGGAAGGGAGGGGCAGTGGGTGGGAGGGGTGGTGGTGTGTGGAGGCAGGTGAAGGGAGAGAGTGGAAACTGGGGTGAGTGGGTTGGGGTGGTCGATGGGTAGGCAGGTGGTTGAGGTGGCGGGTGTGGGGGGGTAGGTGTTGGACGGGTGTGTGGGGTTGGTTGGTTTTGGGTCAGGGGTCTTGAAGGTGGGTGTAGGGGGTTAGGACTTTCAGTTGTGGTTGCTGAGAATTCAAGGGAGAGAGGTTTCAGGCAGGGTGGTGATGATCGAGGTTGGGAGTTTGAGGAGGTGTTCGTGGGAGGAGTGGTGAGGAGTACTGAGCGATTGAGGGAGACCTGGTACGTTTTCTCTTCAGGGCTTTTGTTACAGTTGGGGTGTGAGAGAGGGTAGGAGGGTGAAAGGGATGCGGCTACTGTTCTTGCCAGGGCGAGACGTGCAGTTTTTAGGGAGGGGAAGTAGTGGGTTCGCAGGGGGAAGTTGGTGGGAGTTGTGGAGGGGAAGGGCGGGGGGCGAGTTGCAGGGCTGGGTGTGCTTGGGAGGCTGGGCGGGCCGATAGTTTGAGGGGCTAAGGGTGTGGGTATGATTATAGAGGGTGGGTGGGTGTAGGGGATGGGAGGAGCAGGGGTCTTGGGGTGGTCAGCTCGCCATCGGGCTCCTCTTGCTTGGCGTTTGGATAGGGGATGGGGTAGGGGGGAGGCTGGTCTGGAATGGGATGGTTCTTCTGGCTTAAGGGTTGGATATGGAGTGGGCTGAGGATGTGGTGGAGGGCGGGATGGTTTGGGGCAGGGACGGGAAGTAGGGAGAGAGGGAAAGGAAGACCGTGCACATTATCCAATGTAATGTTGCTGCAATTGCTAACCACACTTTGTACAAATGTCCTACTATGTAAATATGTGCATCTGTAACTAACTGTAAATTGATTCATGTAATTTGAAAATAACGTATATGTAACTTCAAGAAATGTGCCCAGATGGCCCAAGCTTGGCGTGCTATATGCTATATAAATACAATACAATACAACCTCTTGTCAGTGAAGTACTTCATGTACAGAACTGGGCAACCCCCACTACCCAAGCCCAAGTGAGGACTTTACTGGGCCTCACTGGGAAACACAGGAGAGCAGTTGAAGCCTATATCAATATAGCTGTCCCTCTGACTGCCCTCACTACTCATAGGGCACCTAAAGAGTTCTTACGGATCCCCGAGTGTGAGAAGGCATTCACTGGCCTGAAAGAATCCTTAGGTCAGGCCCCTGGTTTAAGGGCACCTGATTGGAAGAGACCTTTCCTAGTGCAGACAGATGCCTATGACACTGGGATGGTTGAAAAACATTAAGGTGGGGAACATCCTATATGTCTAATCAGCTACCAGTTTAGTAGAGAACTTAGATGGCCCTAGGTGGAGAAGAGTTGTTGTTCCATTGTATAGTGCCTTAGGAAGTTGAGGTCCTACCCTCCATGGGACTCACTTCACCGTATATGCTCTCCCTAAGCCTTTGAAGTCGTTGATAGATGTTAAGGGAGAGAATCCAAAGAAGCTCAGGTGGTTCATGAATCTGCAGGCCCAGAACTCCACTATTGGGCACAGCCAGATCCCAAATGTAGCAATGTTGAGGGCTGTCCAACAGGGATAACAGACTGGAACAGAGGACCCATTCAGGGGTTCATTAGTTCCCCCTGTCCCTTAGTCTAGGGGGCAGGGGTGCATGTGTAGGAAAGATTTAGCTTTACTGCACATTTCCTTCCATCTTTTGCTTTCATTTTTTAATCTGACCTGTACTTTTTACAGTGAAGCCTTAAGCTTCACTGCACTGGGTTTGCTCATTTGTCATGGGGAAACAGACCTGTCCTTCAAGCTGTCAGTACTGGGAAAACTTGTTTCCCTTAGTCACGTTACGGTGTTACTACTTTTGGATCCCTTGTGGTAACGTTTTATCATTGTACAATGCAGCTTACACTGCAGTACAATGGGAAGCATTTTGTTTTGCTCTAGACTAACACTCAGAGAATTTTTGGTTACTCTATGTGTGCTAAAAGGATAAGCTGGTGGCAGCAGTGACCTTTTCCCACTTTTTTGGAATTGTAGCCTTACTGTGTTTACTGCATGTGGCTACTGGTCAAATATGGACGTGCAACGAGATTTTTTGCTTGTCCTTTTGCCATCTTGTTGTTTAGCCTTGTTCCTGGCCTGAGAGACCAGGAAAATCCATATAGGGACTTCCAGTGCTCGGGACAGCAGAAGCTTTTGGCAGGCTACTGGAGGGCTGTGTGCGTTTGCTGGCAGGATGTGGGCTGTGAGTGTCTGGTCCCAATCCACAAACTGGTTTCAATGTGTCTGAGTGGTATGCATGAATGTTCCCGCCAGTGGTCCTGATTGGACCACTGCTGGGGTGTGCGTGTGTGTGTGTGTGTGTGGGAGGGGGGGGGGGCTTGTCCTGCTATTGGCTAGTGAGAGCAGCAGCCCTTACCTGGCTTTTAGGCTAAGATGAGGACCTCTACACTCATTCTTCAGAGATCCTGGAGAAACCTGAAGGAGCCACGTATCCTGTCCAGCTCCGAGACCTGCAAAGAAACCAGAGACCTGACTGAAGGAGGTCTGGTGACCAACTTCTGCTGTTGTCCTGGAGGAGCCACATCATGCTCATGATCTTTAGCAGTCCTTCAAAGGAACTGTGACAATTGGAGTGGAGGGACCATCCATTACTGACATCTGATCGGTGCCCTGCCAAAGGAAGCCTTCGGAAGTGCCCTGGAACTATCCTGTGGCTGACCGGCTACCATGCTGCCGGCGTCACCGTTCCAACTTTTGGGCTAAAACTTGGGGGATCCTCAGCTGGCACTGAGACTGACTTCACGACATTTCGGCATCCTATCATCGAGGGGACCCGAGATAGGAGGGAAACTCCGACTGCTGATTCCTTTTGTGTCATCGTGCCTCGGTGACCACTGTCCGAAATAGCCTACCTGACGTGTGTCCAGTCCTGCAACAGGTTTTTCTGCATTCTTCAATCAAGAGTTCTTGCAACAGTGAAAGACACCAACCGGAGATCAGCTCGAACCTGCAACCACTGTGAATAGAGGACTGCGACTTTCAGCGGGAAAAGGAACCTCAGACTCTCTTCCTTTGTCCTTCCAAGTCTGGGGAAAAATCGGAGTACGGAGGTAAGTTACAGAGCTTCTAACCTACCCCTATACTCCCATTATAAGTCAATAGGCTTATAATAAACACCAAATTCTAACATTATTGGCTTTGCCATTGCTTGCTTGCGCAAGACATCCGATTGTTGGGACTACTTTTGGGAATTAGTCCAACTTGTATCCTAACCCCAGCAACCCTTCACTAGACGCCAGAGACCCTACCTGTATTTGGTTTTTCCTGCTTCATAACTTCTGTGGAACTTTTACCTGAAGTATTGGGCAAACGACCCCAGACAACTCAGGGCTGGACAATTTTAGTTAGGGATCATCTCTGTGGACCTTCTGAGCATAATACTAATCTAACCTTTACTTTGCAGGAGTTTCTGATGTGTATTATGCCCTATAACAAAGTGAATGTATATAAGTATTTAGTTTAATAGTCGTGTGTGATAACTCTACTTGCTAGTAGTCATTTTTCATAGTGTGTTTTTGGCCAATAAATAATAACTGTATTTTTATACATCCTGTCTAAGTGTAATCTGTGATTCCCAGTGTGTGACCTCATTGTGGACCTTTTACAAGCTCACCACCTCTGAAGTTCTTAGCCTAGACCACCTGTCACTGCTACCTAAACTGGTTTGGCTACAGCTTCCCAGAGTTGTTCCTGTCACAATGTAGGTTGGCCTTCTATACATCTGGCCACCAGGCCAGAGTATAGAAAATCAGTCCTAACCAGCATCATGTACGTCTCATCTTTAACCTTGCTAGAGGAAGGGCTAAGCTGCAGGAAGCCATTAAACCCAGAAGTCTCAGGAACCACCATGCTGACCTGTGGGTGGAGTTCAGAAATTGGAAACATATATGCCCTAGGTCTCGCATCCTGTCATCCGTTAGAAAGACTTTGGCACAGACTGTGTTCCATTAGAAACCCAGGAAAATCAATCTTGCAAGACTTCCTCCAGTTTACAGACAATCCCAGTTTGAAAAAAAGCTGAAGTAGCAAATGCATTTGTGGAGCTGCTTTCTGAGGACAGTGACTTGGGGAGCCTGTCATCCAAATATGGATAGACATGGACTCCTTGAAGCCTGAGAAATTATATTACATGTGAAGACTCTTGGCGATGAGCTCAGCCCGAAAGGGAGGAACTGCTACTGAAAATGTTCACAGTATTCACAGTGTTGAGGTCATATTGGTATATAAAGGTACGCATCCTAAAGATCCACCACACCGAGCCAATCATCCTTTACAAGGGAGGAATGGATTTGTGTGGGCATGATGTTTAATCTTCCCCAAGGAACGTAACTAATTAAATCTGAAGGGTTTAAAATAGTGTGCAGGCCAGCCTGGTTGGATGTTGGCACTGTAAAGATGCAGAAGCCCGTTCCCTCTTCTACCGGAAGGGCACGCTCTATCACCCTTAATTTCAGACGTTTCTGAATAGAGTGAGGGACATCCTGTCTGCTGGGGGGATGGAATGGGGGAAATGGCAGTCACTGACAGAACCCAAGGGTCTTTTGTGACAGTCTGCCAAGCCTCTAGGTGTAAAGAGATTCATCCCCATACTGGAGTCGAGTACGACCATACCAAACCATAACTTGGGATTTTCATGAGAAGGAGGTTGTATTGGTCCCCGAGTTGGAGGCTGCTGAGAGAAATATCCTGAAACAACCCTTTGACCACCTTCTGCACACACCAAGGGCCGCTTGAGGAGCGGTCTGGCTGGTGAAACTTTTGATCTTGAAAACCCCATAACGGATTTGTACAGAAGTATGATTTGGATGGTAAGCAGACTTCACAGCTGGAGGTTTTGTGACGACAGACAGCAATTTTGCCTTCAAAGTGCTCACCTTGGTTTTTGCAAACTCTTCATCAGTAGAGCTGTGGAAGAGTTCTTTACCCTCGAAGGGAAGATCCAGATCCTTCTCTTGGACCTCCTTCTTGAACATAGTTGCATGTAGCCACGCCTGGAGGGTGACATCAACACTAATCAGAAGGCCACACACTGAAGTGTTAATAAGATGTGCAGTGGCCTCAGACAGGCCCTGAGCCAGAATTGTCGCATCTGATAAACCGGTTTTGACGTGGTCAAGGTTCTCTGGGGGAATGAACTGTTTGAATTCTGAAAGCTCCTACAAGAGTTTTAAGTTGCTGCAGCCAGCACTGCTTCGGTATTTGCTTGACAGAGCTGGAGGGCTGCATATGCAAAGACCCCCTTCCCCAAACTCTTATCCTTCTTTGACAAGATTTGTGATGCTGAGGACGACGATGCCAAGGGCTTGGAATGGAGGGTAGCCGCTGTCACCACCGTAGAAGACGGAGTGGACATGTAGTTAGGTGAATTTCATCAGACACTTTTAGCATGTATCGATCATCTTTTTGTTTATGTGTTGGCCTGTGTGTGGAATTTAACAAACTTTCTTGGGCTCTGCCAAAATATTGTATTATAGTTGTCATTTATATAACGCCTTTTTCCATTATTATAGTCTGAATGTGCTGGTGATGGCAACGCCCTCAGATATTGAAGTGCCGGGGGGGGGATGGAGGGGTGGATAGATATATATATTTTTTTTGTTGCCAAATAAGGCTTAGCAGGACTGTCTGGGCTGCAGTAGAGAGCAAACCATGGGGTCAGATATGTGGATGGGTGCTGAGAGGACTCGGGAAATGGCGTAAATACTAGAGACTTGCTATACTTGAGCATGCCAGAATTTGTCATAGGTCTTCACTGCATTGTGATGTCAGAGGTGGTGTAAGCAGGCAGAAAATTATGTAACCAAATTTGTCATAGTCGTTGCTGTATTCTCATATGTGTAGGTAGCCATGCCTGCAGCACATGTCCACCGGAGTGGTGCGTTATACGTACCTGGCAGATTCAGTGGTGATTTGTTGTTGGTGCGCCCAATAACGTAGTGGCTTCCTCTGTCATTTCTTGCGGCTGCAATAAAACAGTTAGCGACAGTCTATACTTCAACAAATTGTAACTAGAGGACCACGGGCTATAATTAGAGGCTCTTCTAGGTGGGTAGCATGGCAAATCTACCCAGATGAACCTTGTCGAATGTTATCGTTACCATGGGCGGCCACCCTATATTTCATCCATGCAAGATAACCACCCATCCCTCAAGACCTTCCAGTGTGATTCCAGGCTATTTCTTCATTGCCTTTACAGAGTAATGCACAAGAAGCCCACACAGGGCCTTCTGGGGCGATACATGGCCATGGCACATAATTCCTTCCATGACAATGCCCCGCAGTACATCCCAAACTGTCTCAGTGCAATGGTGGTGGTGTTATATCCCAACCACTGAGTGCAATTTGCCCATTTTCCCTGTACATGCCAAGTGCAGTGACTAATCAATCTTGTGACATTTCATAGTATGAAAAAAGAGATGAAGGCCAGCGATTCAGCTGGAGGTGCTTGTGAGAACCAAGGTCATGATTGGTGTTTGATAGCGTGTGTGGGGTCCGGGCCGCCGCAATAGCAGTCAGCGCCGCCAGGTGCTGCGAGGTCAGGGCTGCCATGAAATCAGCCAGCGGCACCTGGAGGTGAATGTTCATATGCTTGGATTAGGAATTGAAAGATTAGGGACAGGTTTTAGGATAATGCAGCAAAAAGGCAAGTTTTGAGGACTTTTGAAGGAAGAGCATTCCAGATGGTGGGAGCTAGCATAGAGAAGACTGAGCCGCCAACTCTGGGGGAGTGGGTAAGGGGGAATAGCGAGGAGGAGTGCTGAGCCCAATCAGAGGTTTCAAATGGATTGTGTCCTCCCACGTATTCCTCATTTTATGATATCTTTGTTTCCAGCTTCGGCTGCTTTGGAAAAAATGGTCTCAGCAGAGCGCAAGGTGCGTCGAGACAGTTGATTCAATGTCCCTCGAGGACTTCCATCTCAACTGATGTCATTGTCTAGTACATATCCTACACGCAGCTGGCATGGGCTTCAGTTCTGTTTTTCCACAAATGCGATTGCTTCAAGAATTACGGTGCGCTTCATTTTTCTTCAAAAAGGTTCCAAAAATATCTCGTCTTCAGCTCCGAATATTGGCTTCAAAAAGTGCCTAAAATGAGGCGCCAAAATGTCCATCACAGACCTGCATAAAATATGCATCTGGTGCCTGTGCGTCAAGCATGTAACCGCTGTCAGTCGATGACAGGTAAGGCCTTAAAAAGAGCATAAAGCTAAACTATCAGTGGGTAGGATTGTCCCAAAATCCCTGTCCACTCCTTTGAAATTTGGGTTATCCCATGAGTCGAGAGATTCCTCTCTTCATAATTTTTTTTTTTTTTTTTTTTAAACAAACCCATCCAAGGAACAGACACTTGTCATCAAAAAAAATCAAAGAGAAGGCATAGATCACCTTCTTCCTGCTGCTCCTTCTCAAATGAAAGGAGCGTAGTCTGCCCGACCACCTCCAAAGATAAGTGGGAACTCTTAGGAAGAAAATGGTTAAAATCTTTGAGGAACAGGCCTTGACCTCTTCGAATAGCCATGTTATGGTTAATGACAAGCATAAGGCCAAGGCAAAATCCTGTGCGCCCTCGAGCCCGGGTTATAAACTCGAGTCTTCGAGTACTTGACATGACGAGAAATCATCAGAAAAAAACGCCAAATCAGGTGGTGTGTGCCTCGAAGTGCAAGGTCAAATCATCGACACTGTTGAACATACTTTTTTGTCCTTTTATTTTTACACGGGGCCACCGCATGTGACCGAAGCCCTGCCTTCCTGAGCTCTGCCCCACGCATTGCCCTTCAGTCCTTTTCTATCGCCAGGTCTAGGACCATTTAGCAACAATAGAGGATACTTATTAGAGGGGACGGCGGGTGGGCGTATGGAGGAAAGGGGACTATGGTCTAGAAGTAATATAGTCACTACGGTGAGTAACTTTGTCCTACTCCTACGTCTCGTCCCCTTTCCTCCATACTTGTGGGAGATTCCCAAGCACTGACCATAGGTATTATGGGTGGATGGAAATTTCCCTTATTGGAACAAATTCTTAAAAACAGCCTAGCCAATTTGGGCATCGGCCCGAGAGCTCAGGCCAAGAAAGTAATGTCTTCAAAAAGCCAAGGGGAGGCCCACATAGCCACCTTGGCAATGGACTCCCAAGGGACATATTTTTGGAAGGCAAAAGCAGCCTTGCACAGACCATATGTGCATGCATGCCCTTTGGTCGTTGAAGGCCTTGAACCTTATAGGCCTTGGAAATACACAAAGCTATTTAACGGGAGATGGATGTTTTTGAAGCTGGTTTCCCCTTGGAGTCACCAAACATAACAAAGAGTTGTGAAGAGCTTCAGAGTTCACTCGTTCTATCGAGGTAGAACTTCAGAGCTCGTCTTACGTCTAGTTTGTGTAGAATCCTCTCGGCATCAGAGATCAGGTTCTGGAAGAAGATCGGGAAAGATATTGACTGGTTCAAATGGAATTAAAAAAACACTTTAGGAAGGAAGAAAGGGTGAGTGCGAAGCACAACCATATCCTTATGGAAAGTTAGGAACGGATGTTCCACAGAAAGAGCTTGACGCTCACTTGACGCCTTGCAGATTTTACCGCAATCAAAAAGGATACCTTCCAAGAAATGTACTCATCTTCAGTAGTGATGATGGGTTCAAAAGGTTTATGACATACAGCCGCGAGGATCACGTTCAGATCCTATTTGGGGTGATGGGCCCGAACCGGTAGAAAAAGATGAAGACCTGCAAAGTGTCTTTTGATGACTAGATTAGCCAGCGAAAAAGAGCAACTGTCTAGACAGGTAAGACGCAGTGACGGACAGATAAGTCCTGCATGATAAGACCTGTATGCCAGAGGCTGCAAGATCAGATACAAAAGACAAAACAGTGTCAATAGAAGCATGCAAGGGATCAAGCTCTTTGGCAAGACACCAATGACAAAAACAGAGCCACTTGCTCCTGTATTGAGCTCTCTTAGAGGGCTATCATGCCACTTGAATTATACACATGTTGTCTTCTGAGAGGTTGAACTGCGCTAATAATCGGAACTCAGGCATCATGCTGCCAAGCTAAACGATTGTGGGTAGTGGTGCCACAACTGGTGATTGCTCTGGTGAAGAAGGTCGGGAATCTGCAGCAACCTGGTCAGAGAGGACACCAACAGGTGCTGCAGTTCCAAAAACCAGAACCTGGCTGACCACCAAGGAGCTAGGAAGAGGAGAGTGCAGTTCGACGCACTTCTGAGTTTCCAAAGTGACCGATGAAACAGTGACAAAGCGAAAGCGTAAGGTTTCTTGTTGTCGCACGGGATCTCAAGGACATGCCCCAAGGAAGACACTCCGAGCCTGTTCCTGGAAGCATAAAGAGGAGGTTTCCTGTTTGATGATGTCGCAAAGAGGTCCACCTCTGGAGTACCCCATTACCCCATTGCCCCATTGCTGGAGGATCTTGGTGAGAACATCTGTGTTCATCTCCCACTCATTTCTCACTGCAGATTGGTGGCTGAGGGAGTCTGCAGTCACATTGATGTGACCCAGCATGTGCACAGCTTGGAGCCAGACATTGTATTGAATAGCCCAATTCCAAATTTGGATAGCAAGGTCCACCAGGAGGGGAGACTTGGTGCCCCCCCTGTTTGCTGATGTAGAACATTGCTACGGAATTGCCAGTGCGAATTCGAACCACACCGTTGGTGATAGAGGGTTGAAAAGCCTTGAGCACCAGAAAAACTGCCAGGAGCTCCAGGTAATTGATATGGGACCGCCTGTCTTGAGGCGCCCACAAATCGTACACCTCAAGGTGACGCAGTGTCGCAGCCCAACCCAGAAGGGAGGAGTCTGTAGTAACAGTTACTTGTGGGCAGGGCTCCTGGAAGAAGGTCCCCACTGAAAGGTTGCTGGCGGATGACCACCACTGAAGATCCACCGTCATGCAGGATGGGACTGGAATCATCTTGGAATCTGGTTCTGTAGCCTGCGACCAGCATCTCCGAAGAGCAAGCTGAGTGTGCCTCATTTTCAGGCGTGCAAGAGTTAGAGCCAACACGAGTCTCTGGAACCACAAGGCCAACATGTGGGAGTACTGCAGGAAGAGCCGGCACGTGGTTGAAAGGTCCGCAATCCTGTCCTCCATCAGGAAAACTCTGGTAACGACAGTATCCCAACGGAAACCCAGAAAGATCAGGTCTTGAGTGTCCGTCAGACAATTTCCGCCAGTTCACCAACTGTCATGATCTCTGCTTCCAAAAGGTCAGGGTTTTCCCAACTCCCTTGGAAGCAGATCCATAACCCAGGTTCCGAGTGCCAACCAGTCCCAATTGGGACCTTTTGGACCCAGTCCTGGCGCCAGTGGCACCAGGCTCATAAATATGCCCAGTCCCAGCGCTGGAAGCGCCGGGCTCATAATGCTTGGGTGGACTTACCTTCAGCAGACCATGCTGCTTACTTGCCTGCCAGTTGAGCCTCTAATCCTCTTATGTTTGGAACTACTTTTCCTGTTGGGTGGGGCTGGAGCCACTCCCTAGATTCAGAACACTGGAACTCTTCTGGAAGGCAGGAACTCTTTTCTTACCAGGAACTCTTTTCTTACTTAGGCGTGGCTGTGGAAGGAGACACCTAAGCACTACAGGAGGCTATTTAAACCACACCCGGTGGATGAATCTTGCTTTGCGTTATTCTGCAACCTCTGCAGCAGAACGCTCATCGTGTCTTCTGCATCCGGTCCTGGGCCTAAGGAAAAAGGCTTACCATCCTGAATCCAGTCTTCAGCAACACCTATAAAGACAAGAAAGAACAGGTTA
The DNA here is from genome assembly GCF_040938575.1 of Ambystoma mexicanum. NCBI lineage: Eukaryota > Metazoa > Chordata > Amphibia > Caudata > Ambystomatidae > Ambystoma > Ambystoma mexicanum. The sequence continues at coordinate 1,373,047,874 of NC_090921.1, read as the reverse complement.
GCATTCCGGCATCTGAAAGGCAAAGGCTTACCATCCTGAATCCAGTCTTCAGCAACACCTATAAAGACAAGAAAGAACAGGTTAGCATTCCGGCATCTGAAAGGCAAAATCTTACCAACTCTTCGCACGCTCCGGAGGCCTTCGGCGCTGCATCCCGCATCTGAAAGACAAAACAAGGTGCGTTTAAAGACATTGGGGAACTTTAATACTCACGTGCCATTACTCCTTTCCACATCTAATCCAGTGGGTATTCCGGCACCCTGCAGCCACTCCGAACTCGTACCTGCAAAATAAAAAGACAGTTAGAGCGCATCGTGAAGCAGGCAACAAGCGCTTACTTACGTGCTTCCAGGCGCTTCTATTCATCACACGGGCTCCATCTTCAACTCACTTAAGCCTGTCATCCGCCATCGCCGGAACCCTGCAAAACAAGAGACATCATTACTAAAGACTTTAAAGACATTTGAATGACTCGAAACTTACCGTTCGTGCAGTAAACGACGGACAGCAGTCCTCTGAAGTCAAGAGGCCTGCGCTACCTATCCAGTGAAGAAACTGGTTACAGCACCCTGCCCCGAGGCAGATGGAGAGCTCGGCATTCACTTACCTAAGACATCTTACTCTACACGTCAGGCATACAGTGCACAGAGGTCCAGCCCAAAGAGCCAACCGGGTGCTACACATCACCTTTGAAGATACGGTAGTCGCCCAGTCAAGACCGGCGCCTCTGCGAGAATCAGGTGAGCGTTACAGAACGCAAAGCCTACCGCAAAACTCTCGCCCAGGCGCTATGGAAACCTCGGATACTGACCCCCTAGCCCGGTTACTTGGGGAATTAAAGGCAGAAGTGCATGCAGCTCGTCAGGAAACGAATGCTCTAAGAAGGGAACTAATTATTTCCAAGGAGAGAACAGACAATCTTGCTAGACAAGTGCTACAGTCACAAGCCGGACAGACCCCGTTACCCGCATCAGGGGCAAATCTTCCTTCAACATCCTCTATGAATCCAGTGCAGATCAACCTACCTGGGAATGTACCTCTGGCTCCGCCCGAACGATTTTCTGGTGACCCAAAGAGGTTTGCAGTATTTATCAATCAGTGCCGGTTGCACTTCTTATGCCGGCCAGCAGCCTTTCCAACTGATCAAGCAAAAGTAGCTTTTGTACTTTCGTACCTTAGTGGCAATGCGGCAGACTGGTCGATCCCTCTAGTTAATCAAGATGATCCGGTTCTCCATGATTTTCAAGCCTTTCAGCTTAGTATGGAAAAACTGTTCGCAAGACATTCACAGGGGCAGGCCTTGGACAATGAGCTTCTTTCGTTGCGACAGGGTAATCAAGACCTTTTGGCTTATATTGCATCTTTCAATAGACTAATAGTGGAAACTCAATGGCCTGAGGACAAAAGGATTACGCTGTTTTATAGAGGTCTACGTGGAGAGCTCAAAGACGTTTTAGCCCAAGTAGTGAATCCCCCACAAGACTGTTCGGATTATATAGACTTGGTCGTTCAAATAGATCACAGGCTGCAGAACAGGAAGGCCGATCGTTCCAAGTTTGATGCTCGAGTATTTTCCAAACCGCCAACTCCTTCCAAAGGAGTAGACTCCGGGAAACCCATGCAAATAGGGGGTCTGAAAGGTCCTCTAACACAAAGGGAGCGGGAAAGGAGGAAACAGTTGCAATTATGCCTATATTGCGGAAACTCAGGGCACTTTCTTCGAGACTGTCCGGTGAAACCTGCCAAGAAGGCAGTAGGAGCTGCAGTTACCAAAGTTACAAACTCTGAGCAGGGAAACGACCTCGCCCGACAAGAATAGAGGAGGTCCTCTTGCCGAGCGTGAAAACCAGTTCCGTGACCTCGCATTTCGTGATACCTATGGTCCTCATTAGCCCTGATAATCCGGATCGATTACATGCAATTGAAGCTTACGTCGACAGCGGTGCCATCGGCAATTATGTGGATCATGAAATGGTTTTGAGGATGAATCTAACTCTTTGTCCCAAGGCTGTAAAGGACGTCATTACTACGGTGGATGGTACGGAGATAGCCTCCGGGCCAGTAACGCATACCACTCAAGAGGTGACGCTAGTAAGTCAAGATGGACACCATGGGAAGATCGTGTTCGATGTGATCAAGGCCCCTCAGTTTCAGATTATTCTAGGAATACCTTGGTTAGAGAAACACAATCCTCTGATCGATTGGCGAGCAAGAACGGTCCAGTTTCCAGAATGTGTCTCTACTTGTCACCCTCCACCTGGTGTTGCACTGGCCGCAATTTCTTCAGAGACTCCCCAGTTACCTCCCGAATACCTAGAATACCAAGATGTTTTCCAGAAGGATCAGGCTAACTCTCTACCTCCTCATAGGTCTTATGACTGCCAGATAGACCTGATACCTGGATCTACTCCTCCTTGTAGTAGAATTTATGCCCTCACCGAGCCTGAGAACCTTCACCTTCGACAATACCTGGATCAATACCTGGCAAATGGGTTTATTCGTCCTTCCAAGTCCCCTGCTTCTTCAGCTTTGTTCTTCGTTCCAAAAAAGGAAGGAGACCTTAGAACTTGTATCGATTATCGCTCCCTGAACCAGATCACCGTTAAGAATAGATATCCGTTACCTTTGATCCCTGAACTCCTGGACCAAGTCAGAAAAGCATGCATATATACAAAGCTGGATCTTAGAGGAGCTTACCACTTGGTACGAGTAAAAGAGGGCGATGAATGGAAGACGGCCTTCCGCACCAAGTATGGGCTATTTGAATATCAGGTCATGCCCTTCGGACTTTGCAATGCCCCGGCCGCCTTTCAATATTTTATGAACGATGTCCTCAGAGAGCTCATAGATGTATGTGTTGTTGTTTACATCGACGACATCCTCGTTTATTCTTCATCGGAATCTGAACATCGGAAACACGTGAAAATGGTCCTCGAAAGATTGCGTCAACACAAACTTTTTGCTAAGTTGGAAAAATGTGTTTTCAACGTGACTGAAGTTGAATTCTTGGGATTCATATTATCACCTGGCGGAGTGCGTATGGATTCAAAGAAGGTCGATGCAGTTCTCAAATGGCCATCACCATCCTCCGTAAAAGGTGTGCAAAGCATGTTAGGCTTCGCTAACTTTTACCGCAGGTTTATCCCCGAATTCTCTCGAATAGTCCAGCCCATCACTGCCTTGTTAAAGAAAAACAAACGTTTTGAATGGTCTACCGAGGCGGAACAAGCTTTCCAGGATTTGAAGACTAAATTTATCTCTGCACCAATCTTAAAACACCCTCGCCCCGAACTCCCCTACATCGTGGAAACTGATGCTTCAAGGCTTGCCATGGGGGCAGTTCTATCACAAAAGGACCCGGTAACCAATCAGTTGCATCCCGTGGCATTTTGGTCCCGCAAATTCTCGCCTCCTGAAATCAATTACACGATTACTGACAAGTAACTTCTGGCTATCAAGTCTGCCTTTAAGGCTTGGCGGCATTATCTGCTGGGGGCCCGACACACCGTTACTGTGATTACGGATCACCGAAACCTGCAATATTTGAAGACCGCAAAAGCCCAATCCTCTAGACAACTCCGTTGGGCATTATTCTTTGCCGAGTTTGACTTCATAATTACCTATCGACCTGGTACAAAGAACGGTAAAGCCGATGCCCTTTCTCGGATGGGAGTGGAAGAACACTTGGTCAACCCTAAACCTGTACCAGTCATTCCCGAACAAAGAATTCTGGGTGTAATCGCCACAGAATCCATAGAGGAAGTTAAGGATAAAGCCAGGCAACTTGTAACTCCAGCAGACATACAGAATTGGCATCTGCAGGGAAAGGACTTTGCAGTAAAGGACAACGTATTGTATTTCCAAGAACGATTATACCTACCCAGCACAGATTTACAGAAAAAAGTAATCTCTTGTTATCACGACTCTTTAATGGAAGGTCATCCCGGTATAGCCAAGACCTCAGAAAAGATCAAGCGCTACTTCTGGTGGCCGTCTTGGAAAAAAGATATCAGAGACTTTATAATGTCCTGTGGAGTATGCGCCCAAAACAAGAGTCAAAAGGAAAGACCAGCAGGCCTCTTACGCCCTATTGACATCCCACCTCGCCCTTGGCATACGCTTTCTATGGACTTCATCACCGATCTACCTCCATGCTCCGGATACAATACGATTCTAGTAATCGTGGACTTATTCTCCAAGATGGCGCATTTCATTCCGCTCAAAGGCTTGCCAACAGCAGCAACTCTGGCCCGAGAATTTCTCGAAAACATCGTCCGACTGCACGGTTTTCCTTCGGTTCTAATTTCGGATCGAGGTAGTCAATTTATTTCTCATTTTTGGCGAAGTTGCTGTCGGTCGGCTCAAATTGATGTGAGACTATCGACCAGTCACCACCCTCAGACCAACGGACAAACCGAGAGGACCAATCAAACTCTGGAACAGTATTTACGCTGCATGCTGCAACAAACTGAAAAAACTTGGAAAGATATCCTTTGGATAGCCGAGTATGCCTACAATAACTCTGTCCATTCGGGAACTGGGAAAACCCCGTTTTTTCTTTTGTACGGCAGTCACCCTCGAATCTCGGAGTTGGATCCCCTCCAAGATCTTGAAACACCAGCAGTAGACTACCTGCATTCTACAATCACCCAAGCCTTTAAGGAAGCTGTTTTTCACCTTCAAAGGGCTAAAGAACAATACAAGAAAGGAGCAGATCAACATCGGAAAGAAGCCCCTCACTATCAAGTAGGGGATCAAGTCTGGTTATCCACCAAATATCTATCTCTAAAAGGGCCACGCACATTCAACCCAAGATACCTTGGTCCCTATTCCATCACTACCATAGTAAACCCAGTAGCGGTCAAGTTGGACTTGCCCCCGCACATGAAGATACATCCGGTCTTCCACGTCTCTCTATTAAAACCCGTGCAACCTCAAACCCGACTAACCAAATCTCCAAAACCTATCCTAGTGGATGGAGAACTCGAGTTTGAAGTCAAAAGCATTCTGGACTCCAAGATCTCCAAATCTAAACTATTCTACCTAATTGACTGGAAAGGCTACGGCCCCCAAGAGAGATCCTGGGAACCTGCTGAATATGTCCACGCTCCTCGCCTAATCAAAAGATTTCACCGAACATTTCCTGACAAGCCAAAACCCCCGGAGAAGCCCGGTTTGGGAGGGGGCCTTGAGGGGGGGTACTGTCATGATCTCTGCTTCCAAAAGGTCAGGGTTTTCCCAACTCCCTTGGAAGCAGATCCATAACCCAGGTTCCGAGTGCCAACCAGTCCCAATTGGGACCTTTTGGACCCAGTCCTGGCGCCAGTGGCACCAGGCTCATAAATATGCCCAGTCCCAGCGCTGGAAGCGCCGGGCTCATAATGCTTGGGTGGACTTACCTTCAGCAGACCATGCTGCTTAATTGCTTGCCAGTTGAGCCTCTAATCCTCTTCTGTTTGGAACTACTTTTCCTGTTGGGTGGGGCTGGAGCCACTCCCTAGATTCAGAACACTGGAACTCTTCTGGAAGGCAGGAACTCTTTTCTTACCAGGAACTCTTTTCTTACTTAGGCGTGGCTGTGGAAGGAGACACCTAAGCACTACAGGAGGCTATTTAAACCACACCCGGTGGATGAATCTTGCTTTGCGTTATTCTGCAACCTCTGCAGCAGAACGCTCATCGTGTCTTCTGCATCCGGTCCTGGGCCTAAGGAAAAAGGCTTACCATCCTGAATCCAGTCTTCAGCAACACCTATAAAGACAAGAAAGAACAGGTTAGCATTCCGGCATCTGAAAGGCAAAGGCTTACCATCCTGAATCCAGTCTTCAGCAACACCTATAAAGACAAGAAAGAACAGGTTAGCATTCCGGCATCTGAAAGGCAAAATCTTACCAACTCTTCGCACGCTCCGGAGGCCTTCGGCGCTGCATCCCGCATCTGAAAGACAAAACAAGGTGCGTTTAAAGACATTGGGGAACTTTAATACTCACGTGCCATTACTCCTTTCCACATCTAATCCAGTGGGTATTCCGGCACCCTGCAGCCGCTCTGAACTCGTACCTGCAAAATAAAAAGACAGTTAGAGCGCATCGTGAAGCAGGCAACAAGCGCTTACTTACGTGCTTCCAGGCGCTTCTATTCATCACACGGGCTCCATCTTCAACTCACTTCAGCCTGTCATCCCCCATCGCCGGAACCCTGCAAAACAAGAGACATCATTACTGAAGACTTTAAAGACATTTGAATGACTCGAAACTTACCGTTCGTGCAGTAAACGACGGACAGCAGTCCTCTGAAGTCAAGAGGCCTGCGTTACCTATCCAGTGAAGAAACTGGTTACAGCACCCTGCCCCGAGGCAGATGGAGAGCTCGGCATTCACTTACCTAAGACATCTTACTCTACACGTCAGGCATACAGTGCACAGAGGTCCAGCCCAAAGAGCCAACCGGGTGCTACACATCACCTTTGAAGATACGGTAGTCGCCCAGTCAAGACCGGCGCCTCTGCGAGAATCAGGTGAGCGTTACACCAACAGCCCAAGATGGAACAGGAGCTGAAGGAGTGGCTGAAGATTGGCTGTAGCGGCCTGTGGGCAAGGACTGCGCAGGAGCCAACCATCCAAGTATGGATATACATGAATCCCCTGCAGTCTGAGGAAAGCTGCAATGATCGACATAATCTTCCTAACGGAAGCACACGATACTGGAAGTGCCCCGATCCCACGGAGAACCGCAGATATTTACGATGCAGACTCCAGATCAGAATATGCATGTATGCACCCCGAAGGTCTACCACGCTGAGCCAATCACCCTTCCGGAAAGAGAGGACTTTATCTGGCAGGGCATAATCATCTTGAATTTCTCTTGGGGTAGAAAGAGATTGAACTTGGAGAGGTCAAGGATAGTGCGCAGGCCAGCCTGGTTGGGTTTGGCCGCTGTAAACAGATGGGAGTAATAGCCCTCCCTTTGCTCCCTCAAGGGAACAGGTTCCACTGCTCTGAGATCTAGAAGTTTTTATACCTCAGCTCTGAGGGAGGGCGACCCAGGCTGCCAGAGAGGAGGGTGAGACGGTGGAGTGCGGGGGAGGGGCAAGTGGAAGCCCGCCCAAGCAACAGACAAAACCCATTGGTTTTCGGTGATGGTCTGCCACGCCTCCAGATGAAGCGAAATTCATCCTACCACCCAACTCTCGTGTGACCGATGGAAAATATAATGTAGATGTTTTATCAGCAGAGAGACCACACGTTGCTGAAGAGGAGGCTGTTGGCCAAGAGAAAAACCGGCCACCTAGGCATTGCTGTTTACAGCAGGGGCCGCCAGCTGGCACTTTAGCCCAGCACGCACATTGGTCCTGAAAGCCTCTGAAACCAGAGAAGGACCTCAACCTCCAAGTATAATGTGCCCTTGCTGGTATTTTCGCAAGGACTGACATTGACTTGGCAGTTTAAGTGCTTGCCTTGGTCTTCATGAGTTCCTCATCCATGGAGGAGTGGAACAGTTCTTTACCCTCGAAGGGGGGATCAAGCACCTTGTCCTGAACTTCCTTTGAAAACTTTGTAGCATGCAGCCACACTTGGCAGGAGAGAACTACTCTGACCATAAGACCCCAAGCGGAAGTCTCTTCGTGATGGGCCGCATCCTAAGAAGATCTTGCACCAGAACCCGGGCATCAGATAAGACGCCCTTGAAGTCTTCGAGCGTATCAGGAGGAACACATTCCTGAAACTATGCAAGCTCCTTCCACAGTTTGACATTAGCTGCTGCCAGGATAAGCTCCGTATTAGCCTGACGCAGCTGAAGAGCCAAATTGGAAAAAGCCTAATGGCGTCAAGAAGCTTGTCCTCTTTGGAAAGGATCTGAGATGGTGCAGTGGAGGATGTATAGGCCCCCTTTGACTGGAGCATAGCTGCTGCCACCACTGTTGAAGAGGGGAGCGGGTGAAGGGGGCGTGGCTTGGCAGCCATGCGGTAGCAGCAGCGCTTCAAAGCTCCCGAGAGATCCTGAAGGCATATTGATCACGCTGGCTTGAATTGCTTAACAAAAACTGTGAAAACGCAATGAGGTGGTGTCTGAAGGTCCGGTGAGCAGTTGGGTTGATTTTCAGGTAATCAAAACCAATCCCATGGTCAAAACCAACCTCAACAGAACCAGGCGTTGAACCAAAGTGTTCCGAACCAAAACCAGGGCGGGCAGGGCCAACAGGGAAATGATCAGAGTGGAGGACACCGAGGGAGAAATGGGAATATTTTTGATACACAGCCAAACACGTATTATAACAGCAGCGGTGAATACACATCGGACGATGTGTTATTTTCACAATAGGACAGCCCACAGCCGGGGTCAGAATCAGTGTCTATTCCCGTGAATCAGAGAGGACCCTACGTAGAAATGAGAGTCGGGAATAAGGAGCACCGTTTCCTTGAAGATACAGGGGCACAAAGGTGTTCGATAGACCACCACTTGGTTCCGGAGATCCCACTGTCGGGGCAAAAGAATGTTTCTGTAGGGTTCGCAGGTACACCAGTAATTAACCCCGTGTTCGAAGCTGTCCCAATTACAATAGGACCATTTACGGAACAGTGTCCATTTCTTCTGAAAGAAAATTGTGGGGAGAACTTGCTAGGATTAAATTTGTTGAGAAAATTGGGGGCAGTTATATATTGTACGGCAGATGGGGTGTTCCTCACGATTTGGCCTCAAGATGCACCGGTGACAGAATTTATGTCAGAAGCATTACCAGAAGAGCTAAATAGTGTACCAACCTGTCTGTGGGCAATGTATGATAACAATGTAGGATGCTTGAAAACAGAGCCAGCAAAAATAATTTTGAAAGAAGGTGTTACATTACCACAAATTCCCCAGTATAAAATTTCCGTTGAAGGTGAGAAGGGATTAAAGAGTATTGTTACTGACCTGGTGAGATTGGGGGTGGTTGAAGAAATTGCAGGTAGCACGTGCAACAGCCTGATTCTTCCAGTTTACAAGAAAGGAGGCAATGAAGTACCATATAGTTTCATAATTGATCTGCGCGCATTGAACAAAGTGGTAGACCCACAATTCCATTTGGTCCCAGATGTCACAACAATACTGACAATGATACCGGCCACTGCAGAATACTTTAGTGTAGTTGATTTGAAGAACGCGTTCTTTAGCATTCCAGTGGATAAAATCAGTATATATCTGTTCGCGTTCACTCTAGGAGGTCGATCATTCACATTCACACACATTCCACAAGGATACACAGAAAGCCCGAGCATTTACAGCAGGGCACTAAAGGAGCAGCTAGATATGCTAGAACTACCAACAGGTTGTGCACTCTTGCAGTACATAGATGACTTGTTACTAGCTGCTGACACAAAAGAGATCTGCAAAGAAAGTACTATATTACTATTGACACACCTAGTGACCCATCGTCACAAGGCAAGTTTGAAGAAATTCCAGTATAATCAAAAGGAGGTGTCTTATTTGGGTTACCTACTTTCGGAAGAAGGGAGAAGATTAACACCAGAACGTATAGAAAGTATTTCTAGTATGCCTATTCCAAAAACTCAAAAAGGAGTGAGAGCTGTAATAGGCATGGCCTCTTATTGTCGGCAGTGGATCAGTAATTTTGCGTTGATTGTGAAGCCGATGATAAAATTAACTAAAAAGGATGCAGTGATACCTTTACAGTGGGATGAGGAATGTCAGAAAGCGTTTGAACAATTGAAAGTTGCATTATCTTCTGCGCCAGTTTTAGGCACACCAAACTACAAAAAAATATTTAGACTATTTGTGAGCGAGAGTGAAGGATGTGCATTGGCGGTTTTGACACAGGAACAAGGTGGAAGAAATAGGCCGTGCGGCTATTATTCTTACGCGCTGGACCCTGTTGCGCGCGCACTACCACGATGTTTGCGATCTGTTGCAGTGGCTGCTGCGTCAGTGAAACAAACGGAAGGAATGGTATTGGGGCATATTGTAATTCTGATGGTGCCACATGCCATAAACGTTCTATTAAACAGAACACAGACGCAACACCTCACCTCTGCTAGACCAACAAGATAGGAGCTCATCTTGTTTGCACCCCACATCCAAATTATGAGGTGTAGCACATTGAATCCTGCAGAATTAATGCCACTGCCCATAGCAGAAATTGGTGACAACGAATCACCACCCCATGATTGTTTAATGGTCACTGAAGAAGAGACAAAGGGAAGACTTGATTTGAGCGACACCCCACAGAAAGAACCAGATGGAGAGTTGTTTTGCGATGGCTCTTACTATAAGCTATCACTACTCTAGAAAGGAAAGTAAAAGAATCCCATATGATTCAGCACAAGCCGCAGAAATTATAGCCTTGACTAGAGCTTGTGAACTCAGAATTTGAACGTGAATATTTATACTGACAGCGAGTATGCCTTTGGCGTGGTTCATAACTTTGGCCGACTCTGGGCTGAGAGGGGTTTCTTGACATCACATGGGGCCAGGATTGCGAAACAAACAGCCACTACTGAATGATGACAGTACAGACTGAGGAAGTACCTTGTATGATAGAGAATGGAGTTGCCACAGTCAAAGAAATGCAGGCTGAGGCCACGACCGAAGAGATTCAGGGGTGGGCTGAGGGCTCTGCTGAGTTAGATTTGGAAGGATGTTGGGTGGACAAAGAGACCAAGAACTGGATGTTGACAAATTGTTACGTAACCGCAATGGTTACAATGGCGCATAGCCCTACCCACATTTGCGCGAAGAAGATGGTACAGCATTTATCCACAGTATGGAAAAATGAGCACATAAAAAAAGAATGCAGAAAGGCTAGTGCAGAATTGTATTACGTGCCTGAAACACAATGTAGGGAAGGGAACCGTGACTCCAGTAGGTAGTTTTGGCCCACCCTCTATGCCATTCGAGGTGATCCATTTTGATTTCATAGAAATGGAAGGTTGTATACGAATTGTTCGTTTTACAACTGCTCGAATGACAATTGACCTTTTCACAATTGACTGAATTGTGAAGGTCAATTGTACCATATATGTGGGGGGAAACCCCCCACCCAACGCCAAACCCCCCAAAACCTATATATATATATATATATATATATATATATTGGGTCAATTGTGAAAAGGTCAATTGTGACCCTTTAAATTAGGTCAATTGTTCATTCGAACAATTGTAAACGAACAATTTGGGTAATACCAAATGGAAAGGTGCCAGAACTACAAATATGTGTTAGTGGTGATTTGTGCATTTAGCAAGTGGGTGGAGGCATATCCTTTAAAAGACTGTACTGCCATGTCAACGGCAAAAGTAATGTTGAAAGAGTATTTCTCCCGGTTCGGGCTGCCCCGTGTCCTGTGGTCAGGTAACGGCCCACACTTTGTGGGCGCAGTAGTACTACAGATCTGTGCAGGTCTGCAGATTAACAAGCGATTCCACAGCTCCAGGCGTCCGAGTTCCGCCGGACTTGTTGAGAGACATAACGGTATCTTAAAGTCAAAGATAGCTAAAATCTGTGCTGGGAGCAAGTTGAGTTGGGTGGATGCATTACCCCTAGCGCTATTGTGCATGCGCACGTGTGTGCAGGCTAAAACTGGGCTCTCCCCCTAGGAAATTATAATGGGGAGATCAGCAAATGTATGGTGCGTGCCTCAGCCCAAAAGACTATGTGAGGTAGAGCACCCTGTGTTAAGCACGTACTGTGGCCTTTTAATGCAGAAGTTGCGTTTGATTCATCAGCAGGTGCAGGAGGCGTTACCAGTGCGATACACCGGACCGGGGCACACGCTGGAGCCTGGAAGCTGGGTCCTGATTAAAAACTTTCAACGGAAGACGTCATTAGCACCCAGGTGGCGCGGCCCCTAACAAGTACTTTTGGCGACACAGACAGCCATTCCAGTGGACGGTCGCAAGGCATGGATCCATGCGACACATGCCAAAAGATTCCCAGGACTGCTGACAACTTCCGACGAGACCAGAGAAAGGAAACGATCTTGGAAACGAAAGAAACTGTTGCCAGTCCACTGCCACAGCATCAGCCTGAGCGAGAAGTGAAAGTTGAAACAAAGCCTAAGCGAGAAGTGAAACTGGAAACAGAGCCTGAGGAGGCTGCCAGGAGGGGGAAAGGGCGAAAAGTGCCCCAGCGTTGCTCAGCAGAAACAACATCACCGCCGAGCGGCACAAACTCTGCATTGCAAACACAAGCAGAAACAACGCGTGTACCCCTTTGGCGCCCACCAGCTTCTGCAAACGCACCAAAGCCAAAGAAAGAAACTATATCATTGCCACGGCGCTCATCGCTACCCATCATTGTGCCGCAGGCTGACACTGAGCCTGATACTGGAAGTGCAACTGCACTATTCACGGATCATACAATACCAGGAGTGAAACGGTATAATTTGCGGCCTCGACAGGCAAAGTGATCCACAGATCTTTGGTGCTTTTCTTTTGCCTTTGGTTCCACTCACGGACGGAGTAGGAACCAGGGGCGTAGAGGAGAGAAGTGTGAGAGTTGTGCAAGTCGGACAATTCAAGACTCACAGCTCCTCGGTGCGCTTATAATAAAGTACATGTGTCAGGAGCCAGACCAGGACAAGCTGGATGCAAATAGTACTCTGTCAATAAAGAACTGTTCAGAAATCGTCTGAGCAGTGAGAGAAAGAACAACTAATCTTGCTCGGAGTGGATAAGTGATCTAGGCTGTGAAAGGGCTGACAGAATTGAACTGCAACATTTTCATTGAACTTTTCTGGCATCAAGAACAAGAGACATTTGCGACGAACTTTGCCAGCAAGAAGAAGGACGATTAACAAATCAAGACCGGTTTCAGCCTCCTCCTGCACCCCTACTGAAAAGATGATAGTTTTAGAGACTGTAAATTTAGGGAAAAAGCATGGTAAAAGGAATAAGGTACTGATTTGGACATTGGTCCTGTGTTCTCTAAGTATGGTAGTACCAACAATAATAGCTATTACACTATGGTTCCTGGAGTCCGCACACCCATTAGAAACACTTTTGCCAAAAGCAGCTACTGAAAGCTCAGTTCATGTAATCACTGGTACTTTGTCCCCAATGGAAGAAAGACAGAGAAGGATATGGCAACAATACATTGTTGCTCATCATGAACATGACCCATGCGGTTTTAAAGAAAAAAGATTGCTGGGTTTGTGCCCATTTACCACAGCACGGTGGGAAAGGGATAGGCTGGTATGTACAACCGTTATCATTGGTTTATTCATGTGAAGTATCGTTGAGTGCAATGTTCTTTGGGAAATGGAACAAGAGTAATACGGGTCAGCTACATGAGACCAATATGAATGAATTTGAGGAAGTGATCATGAGACCTGTGGGTTGTTCCATATTCCACAAAGCTTGCGTGTTTTCACCAGATCCCATGAGGAAGAATACACGAAAGACAACAAGACTAGATAGATTACATAGGCAGAATAGACCGAACCCGCCAGCAGAAGAAACATCAGTAATGACATTTCGAATGAGGGATGAATGGAATAAAGATGCTGTGCCCCCTGCCTATACAGTGGATCACAGCCCTAAAACTGCTCCCCTATGTGTCAAGAAAAAAGGTTCCTATAAAGTAGGAACGTTTAGCAGCTGCCTGAACACAGTGGTTTTAAACCATGAAATAGAACCTGTGTACGTAAGGGACCCCGTTTACTTTATATGTGGGGAAAAAGCATATCCATGGTAACCTAGGAACTGGGGAGGTACATGCTACCTAGGTCTACTGTTTCCAGGAGTGTTCCTCTTGGAAACAGCAGAAGTAGCCAGACAAACAAAAGGTAGAACTAAAAGGAGTAGTGAAGATGGAATGATAGCAATGCATGTAGCCAAATCGTTTATACCATTCTTGGCCCAAATAGAAAATTCCTATAATATAAGAAAACTGTCTAGAATATTAAAAAATACAATAGATTCAACAACGGATATTTTATTCAATATGACGTTAGAAGAGAAAGGAATAAGACTAATGGCACTACAAAACAGGATGGCTCTTGATATAATATTAGTTGATCGTGGGGGAGTTTGCAAACTTGTAAAAAACTGCATGCTGTGTGTTTATAGATGTTAATGTTAAAGGTCATTTGTACCGCGCACTATCACCACCGGAGTGGTCCCCTGGCGCTCTGGCGGCTCTGAAAGAGGGGGGTAGGGGGGGTTAGTGGGTGGAGGCTGGAAAAGTGCAAGATTGCAGTGATGTGCTGTTGGCAGCCTCAGCCCGGTGGTTCCGTCGGCTGGGCCTGGGGTGTATGCGGCCGGTAGTCGTCTTGTGCTGATGTGCGAGTCTATGTGTTTTTTGTTTGGTTGTTGCAGTGTAGTGAAGTTCGTGCGGTTTGCTGCGCTAGAAGTTTGTGGTTGTGTTTGGTTTGGAGTTTGAGAGGTGTATGCAGAGAAGGAAATTGTTAATGGTATTCGTTAGTCATCTCTATTTTGGACTGAACCGGTTGGGCTCGTGTAATCTTACCCGACGGGATGCTTGTACACCCTGAGCCTCAGGAGGTACGTGCCTGTTTTTCCATTCAAGGCCGTTTGAGGATCTAGCTGTCCCCTCCGCCCGCTCCCTTAATAACCTTGCATGCTCCTCACCCCCTCCACATGACTTGCGCCGATTCTAGTGTCCATACACCCGGTTGTGTGGTGATTGGTGGTATCTTGTCCGTTCCACAGCCCCGTGGAACCTAGTTGTGGCTGTAGAGGCGGTGGGGGATGGTAGGGTTGGCTGGAGTAGTTGTATCCGTTTCTCTGGGTCTCGCGGGTGGACCCCTGTGTCCAGCGTCAGCCCTACTGGTGCCCAGGGTACTTTTGTCAGTTCTAGGGTTTTGTCAATGTCCTTTTTTGATGAGTCGTTTGTCTTATTGTTGTTTCGGTTTTATTCTCCGGTGTTGAAGAGGCAGGTTTTTAGTAATTTTCTGAATTTAAGGTGGTCTTTGGTGTTCCTTATTACTTTTGGGATGTTGTTCCAGGTTTTCGCAGCTAAGTAGTAGAAAGTGGTGCCTCTGAGTTTCTTCTTGATGTAAGGTTTTTGTTCCAGTCAGATTTCGTTGGTTGACCTGAGCGGTCTCGTTGGCTTGTAGATTGTTATTTTTTTTTGTAGGAATTCTGCTCCTTGTCCGCTGATTGCCCTGTGCGTTATGCACATTGTTTTGAAGATGATACGCTGTTTTACTGGGAGCCAGTGTAGTGTTTTTAGGGCCGGGGTGATGTGGTCTCTTCTGGATAGTTTGAGGAGTAGTCTGGCTGCAGTGTTTTGGATCCGTTGTAGCTTCTTCAGTAGGTATTACGGTATACCGAGGTAGAGGCTGTTTGCATAGTCGATACTTGACATGATGAGGCCCACGATGGTGAGTGTTTTGTGTGTGAAGGAGAGGAAAGGTAGTATTTTTCTTGCCGTGTGGAGGAGGAAGAAGCATTTCTTGACTGTTGCGTTTATTTGCGGTTCTATGGTTAGGGTGTTGTCCATCAGGACTCCCAGATTTTTTACTACCTTAGATGGTGATGGTGTAGATCCCATTTCCATTGGACACGGGATGGCGGTTTCCTTCTCTTGGTCTTTGGATATGATCATGATTTCGGTTTTTCCTGGGTTGATTTTCAGGTTGTTGGCATTCATCCAGTTGAAGACTTCTTTTAGACAGTCGGTTAAGTTTGAATGATCGGCTTGGGTGTCTTCGATCTGGTCATGGATTTCCCAAACGTTCTCAACCTCGTGATGGCAAGAGGAATGACAGGGACTGGTGGGAATGCATACAGGAGTAGAAATTCCCAGTCCACATGAATGAGTCTCCCAGACCTCCTTGGAGGAAATTCCCTGGAGCAGAACAGGTTGCATTTCCTGTTGATAATGGATGCAAACAGATCCACTTGAGGGGGATCTCCAAAGGGTGACGATCTCACAAAGGACTTCCTGGGCCAACTCCCGCTCGTGTGACTGCTCTGCCTACTCATAGTGACCGCTGCAGTGTTTTCTTCTCTGGTAGGTGGACAGCCGACAGACTCCTTCTTGAAGATCCCAAAACTGGAGCTGCATTGCCTCTCTGCACCTGCACAGTGGTAGTGATCCTGCACTTCTCTTGTTGAGATAATGCATGGCCACTGTGTTGTCTGTCATTATCAGGACATTCTTCCCCCGCACAGAGGGCAAAGTGGCCATCAGCGCCAGACTGATTGCCCTCAGCTCTAAACATTTTGTGTGTAGTCTGGACTCCGATGGAGACCAACGACCGCCGATTTTCATATTGTTTGCATGTGCTCCTAACCTATGAGGAAGGTGTCCATAACTACTGCAATCTCTGGCCGGGGTTGCCAAAAAAGGTTCTTCATTCATTGCATTCTCCTTGCAGGCCCACCACAGGAGATCCTGTGCAACGTTACTCAGACCTGAAGTAGGTCTGTCATCCTGCCTGAGAACTGTGACCATTGGGATCCGAGGGACCACTGGAGGGATCTCCTCCTTAGACATCCTCTGTCACCAGGAAAATGCATGATGCCATGAGACCAAGCAACCACAGAAAGCCAGTAGAGGTTGGGCATTTTTAAATGTCATGACCACCTGCAGAATATGTTGAGCCCTCACCACAGGGGCAAAGTTTTCCCAGCGGAAGATTTCAGGACTGCTCAATAAATTGAAGCTTTTGGGAAGGTGTCATGTGGGACTTCTTAAAATTGAGGGAGACGGTGTAACGCTCACCTTAGCTCTGCGGGGGCACCTGGAAAACCTCCTCTGTCGGCAATCTGCGCTTGGGCTCACTGGAGGAACTGGACCTCTGGGCGTAGTTCTAGGAAGAATGCACAAGAAGGTGCAAGTAAAGATGGTGTTGGGTAGAATCCTCCGCCCAACATGTACCCCCCCTGACCTCCCAACCTCCGGGGTCTGTGCTCCTGTTTTAGTGAGAAGCGAAGCTATCCATCCTGCTATTTACTTAACAGGGGCGCAGTTGGTATGGAGCCAGTTACGTCACTGTCTGTGGAGTATCCCGCCCAGTCCTGCTGCAGCGTGAATAATGTCTTTGTATGCGCCTTTTGTGCAGTTACATACACCAGTTGTTGCCTTCTTGTGTGTGTTTTATAGCTTGTTTGGTAGTTAGCCACTCTTATTATTTTGCTGTCTGCTAATATCTTAAGGAGCAGATGCTGATGTCCTATGGAGCGCTACTACAACGTAGTGTTTGATGTTGCTTTCTGTTCCTTAATTGTTCCTCAATTCCACCAAGGTGGGCTGCGCTTTGTAATGCCTTTCAACGGCGCTGACATGCTGCTTTGTTGTTAGTGGGCGCTGTGTTCTTACAGCGCTGGATGTGACTTTCACCTGATTGGCGACAAACAGAAACTGGAGAGCTGCTGTTCTTTGAAGCATCCTAATAACCCATTAATGGCTGCCCATTAAAAGTTTATCAACCCATGAATCTTACATGGCGCCAAGCAAGCCATGCATGAACCCAGCTTTTCCTCCTAACCACTTGTAACCCGGCCCACGGCCCCCGGTAGTACTTTGGAGCCCTCAGATTGTGTGCCCTCCCTACTACTGGTGCGCTGGGACTGGGGCAGGAAACAGGACCCATGGTGCTAGGGCCTGTGGTCGTGACAGGCGGCCAGTCTGTGGAGAGTGTGGCAAGTGCATCTGAGATGTTCCAGAACCTGTTCGGGAGAATGAGCCCTGATCAGCCAATCGTCCAGATAGTGATAGATGCAAATCCCTCCCCTCCCTAGATTGTCTGCCACCACCGCCATCAACCTGAAGACACTCGGGCGGATGTGAGCCCAAAATGCAGAACACAAAACTGAAAGTGCGAACTGCCAATGGCAAACCCCAGGAACTTGGGATGCATGGGCGCATGCAAGTAAGCATCCTGAAGATCAAGTGAGACCATCCAATCCTGGAGCTGGAAAGCCTGGAGAGTCTGCAAAAGAGTTAACATCTTGAACTTGTCCTTCCTAAGGAACTTGTTCAAGTCTAAGTCCAAGATGGGTCTCAATCCTCGGTCCTTCTTGAGGGGGGATTAGGAAGTAAGGGGAGTACCAAACCTTGTTTCCCCCTCTGCTACAGGTACTGGTTCTATAGCACCTTATTCCTACGTCCCATCCCCTTTCCTCCATACTTGTGCGACATTCCATCCTTCGCGACAGGACCGGAGCACTTTTGTAAAAAAAAGCATCCAAAATGTTGCTTATTTTTTACGCAGGGCCACGGCACTTGGCTGTAACCCCGCCCTCCTGAGCTCTGCTCAGCACATCGCCCTTCAGTCGTTTTCTCCGCGTGGTCAGGGCTGGATGCACTAGCAACACCGTGAATTTTTCTTTTTATTCCCTTTGTCCTTCCTGCTCCGGTTCCACAGTCATCTTGTCCTCTGTCTATGCTGGAGCGTCTGGGATTCCTGTCCTGTTCTTCCCGCGAAGGCCAGCGATTCAGCTCTTTGGCTGGAGGGTCTAGGCCTGGAACATCGCTGGGACTCGTGTTTCTATTGCGACTCCCTCGCCGTCCGGGCACTCCAGCGTCGTCTTCTTTGGTGGGAGGAGGTGTTTCAACGCGTTCCTCCACCACATTTGCAGCTCTTCCTCGACGAGAAAAAGAAATTCCCAGTAAATTCTTTACTTTTTAGGGCACCCCAGCCAAGGGACTCCTTTCCGGGGTCTCCCAGGACCAGGAGGGGCTCAATTAGCTCTTCTGATGTTCCCTGCTTGGGGGGCTTAAGTTCAGCCCAGTTCTTCTGTGGCTCTGGTTACCGGGGTTCACCCCGAGGTCTCCATTTCTGGAGTTGCGACTCAAGGCCCCTTTTGATGGAGCTAAAACATGCCAGGTTAAAACCTGAGGTTCCTCTTCTTGGCGCTAAATCCGAAAACGGCAGAACCAAGGGATCCTTTTTGAGACTCCTGTCGGTAAGATACATTCCACAACCTGCCCACGCTCAGGCTTGTGGTGGTACCGGTTCGGTTGAGGGGGCAAAGAAGGCGGTCACGCATCACAGGCCTTCCACTAGAGGCCAATTCTGGGCCAGTCCCTAAGGTGTCGAGTAAACACCCTAGATCTGCCAGTACCATCGCTGCTGAGGTTCCTTGTTTCAAGGCTAAGATGGCCCACAAGGCCCTTGACTCCCCTGAGGAGCCTATTGCCTCACTTGCTCCTGTGACGCAGTTCACCTCGGGCGTTGACAAAAATGGACCACGGCTGCTATTTCGAATGCCTCCTTTACAGCAACAGTGTAGTTCGTGTTCACACTGACAATTCGGTGGCAATGTTTTACATCAACAAGCAGGGCGGCACCAATTCTCTCCTTGTGGATCTTGCGATACAAATTTGGGACTGGGCCATCCATCAATAAGTTTGGCTCCAGGCTGTACACATCCCAGGTCACATCAAGCTGGCCGCAGATTCACTGAGTCACCAGTCAGCAGCAGTTACAAACGGGAAACATACAGAGTTTAACTCGACCCTCTTTGCAACCAGCTGCCATTATGACCCAGTGAAGAACAATATTCCAAAAGAGGAGTAGATCAGAGCTCGTCGAAACTGTACTGGGACCAATACCTTCGAACAAGAATGTAAAATCCTTTACCACAGACTTAAAGAGCGAGGGTACAAGGCCAGGCATATCAAAGCAGCTTCTGAAAAAGCACATAATACAACAAGAGAATCAACTTTGATACCTAGAAAACAAGGCCCAAATAATAGACCTGATACAGTAAAATTCATTACTACGTACTGCAGCAACAATGGAACCTTGCGTGCAATCCAACGGAAAAATTGGCATCTCCTTAAACTAGATGAACATATCAGTAAGTTTATTGATGATCAACCTACAATTATCAACCGGAGAGCCAGGACCCTCAAATCGAACATTAGCCCATCCATGCTGCCGGAAGAAGACAAACCCCGAACTTCAACTTGGCTACAGACAACACCTCCAGGGTTCAGAAAATGTGGGATATGCACGATGTGTGAACACGCACATGAGCAGACTAACACATTTTCAGACAGTTTTGGAACAACAACAATGATCAAAGACAATATCAACTGCAAATCCAAATTTGTTGTGTATGCAATCATCTGCACATGCCATAAGATCTACGTAGGAAGGACCATACATGAACTAAGGGCACGGATACGTGAACATCTCTCTACAATAGGCAGCCAAAACCCTACATTGCGTCTTGCGGTACACTGGCAAAAACACAACCAAATGGACGACAAATGCAATATCAAAATTATTGGACTGAGAAAAATACGTCCTGGTAGACGTGGGGGCAATCAGGAACTGCGACTCAGACAACAGGAAGCACGTACCATATGGCACTGGAGAGCCACCTCGTGGGTCCGAATTCAGACAATGAGATGGGAGCCTTCCTGTGACAAGAACATACCAGAGCCTCTACTGCTGGGCTATATTTATTTGAATATCGTTGTAATTGTGTTATATATCATTCCAACCTAATGTTAAGTTACGAAGAAGCAGGACTCCTATATACACCATCTGCCCAAGTAAACTATATAATTCCGTACCTTATAATATTACATACTGCCTTACTGGAATATGCACTCTCCATGACCCTTGGATAGTGTATACCATTACCTTCTTAAGGCAGTATCTTAGTAGATTTCTGGAAATTATGGTTCAGCCCTTACTAACTCTTTTGCAAACTTCGCTTCAATAATGTAGTTTGTGTACATGTGTTACCAAATAGAATGCCTCGATTCCTGCACTCGTTAACTGAGTGCATCAACCCTGTACCTTATAATATTACATACTGCCTTACTGGAATATGCACTCTCCATGACCCTTGTATACTTTATACTAACACCCTGTTAAGGCCTTACCTTACTAGATTTCTGAAAATGACATTTCTGCCATTACCAACTCGCCACAAATGTCCTTTCTACAAATGCATATGTACACGTGTATTACCAAATAGAATGTCTTGACTCCTGCACCCCGTAAACTGAGTGCAATAATTAATCAGGAATGAGCCCAATGCCATATAATGATCAGTAACATAACATTTTGACTCCTTAAACATGGCGCTCTGCTTTCCTATGGCATCAATGGCGAGCAAAGGAGGACTGTGGTTACCATGGTTTCCTTTTCACAATACAAATCTCCAGCACGACATCTGCTTCTTTGTTGCCGACGCTGACGCTTGAGAAAGGATTCACCTCTTGCGAGGTAAGCCCTGAGCCACTCACAGCATCTGTATACTTATTATAGCCGGCACCTTACACACAGCACCCGCCGCACTGCAATCAATGCTGCGCGTATGCCGCCGCTTTTCTTTTAAAACTCTTGCAAATATAATTGAGGGGAAACCAAATGTGTATAAGACGCATTGCATAAGGTCTCCTAGCGCCTATTTATGAATGGTTCACACATTCAATATATAAATTAGAGCATCAGCCATTTGTGAATCACGGGAAACGTGATGGACGCCCATCCCGTGATTTAGCATGCCGAACACGAAGAGAATACTTTGGCCTATTTGACCACTTTTCAAATTAAAATGCTCTATTGCGCAGTTAAAGACATACGGACTACCCTCCGTTTTCAATGATTTATCAATGTAAGTGCAGGGTATGCAACCCTAAAACTACACCCGCGTAGAAAAAACCATGGCACTGCTGCACAGTAACCTATTTTATTTACTTGTAACGCTTTCAACTAATGCAATCACCCTTTCCACAGGCGGGATTTACCCCATGAACAGGGCAACCAACAAATTGCAAATCTGACCAATATCTACATGCATTAGGTAAGACTCTATTCTCACTGATGAGGTAAGGAACAAGTTACTTACCTGTAACTGTTGTTCTCCAGCATGGGTCTGGCATGGATTCACATGCTCATGAATATTCCCCGTCGTCAGGCTGGGAATCCTCGGTAAAGAAAAAACCAGTATCAGTTTCGTTTCTGATCTGTCTTTCGTAACCAATCACTGGTCTCTGCGTCATACTGACCACAGCCAATGACTGCCCTCTACCTAAGCACCGCCTCTGGCAGCCATCTTCAGATTTTGGAAGCACGTGAAGTGGCAGTATGACCAAGTGAAGAGCCGCAGAGGGGTAGGCGGGAGGGTTTGCATGTGAATCCATGCCAGACCCATGCTGGAGAACAACAGTTACAGGTAAGTAACTTGTTCCTTCTCCAGCATGGGGTCTGGCATGGATTCACATGCTCATGAATAAAGAATACATAGCAGTACACACATGCACAACCACGGGAGGTGGCAAAGGCTCAACATTAAGCATTACATCAAACTCAACATTAAGCATCTTACCTCCTCACCAGGCTCACCTCAGGCGAACAGGTTGCGCAGCACTGCTTGGCCGACCCCGGACTCCTCCCTGGAATCCCGATCGACGCAGTAGAATTTCGTGAAGGTGTGCGTCGACCTCCACGTAGCAGCCCTACATATGTCCAGCAGGGGCACACCAGAAAGGAACACCGTGGTAGCTGCGATCGCTCTGGTGGAATGGGCTCTCGGACGGCCAGGCAGCGGTCGGTTTGCCAACCGATGACAGTACATGATACAGCCGGAGAGTCATCTGGAAATGGAAGCCTTCGAGAGAGCCTTCCCCTGATTGACAGGTCCAAAGTTCACAAAGAGTTGTGACGTCTTCCGAAAACACTTCGTGCGGTCCACGTAGAACTTCAGCGCTCTAGCCACATCCAGCGAGTGCAAAGTCCTCTCAGCCGGCGACGAAGGCGACGGGAAGAACACAGGCAACACCAAGGGTTCGTTGAGATGGAAGTCCGACGGTACCTTGGGCATGAAGGAGGGGTGCGTCCTGAGCACTACCCTCGTGTCGTGAAAAGTCAAGTACGGGGCCTTGCAGGAAAGGGCCTGGATCTCTCCCACCCGTCGTGCGGAGGTGATGGCCACAAGAAACGCTGTTTTCCACGACAGAAACTTCAACGGGGCCGAGTGCAGAGGCTCGAACGGAGGTCCCATGAGCTTGGTCAGCACCACGTTGAGCTCCCACGCCGGGGCCGGAGCCTTCACCGGCGGGAACGATCTGAACAGTCCCTTCATGAACTCTTTCACCAGACGATGAGACCACAAGGACGCCCGCCCCGTGGTTCTGGTGTATCGGGAGATCGTAGCAAGATGAATCTTGATGGACGCGTGTGCCAGTCCAGCTTTGGCCAGCGTCAGCAGGTACGGCAGTACCTGGGGAGCCGTAATCCGTAGAGGGTTAATCTTCTGTGCGTGGCACCAGACAGAGAACCTCTTCCATTTGTGTCCGTAGCATTTAAGAGTCGAGGACGCCCTGGCCTTTGCAAGAACCTCTCTGCAGTCGGCCGGTATGTCGTATCCTCCAAACTCTAGCGCTGCAGGAGCCAGGCCTGCAAGTTCAGCGATTTCGGGTCGTGGTGGAGGATGGCGCCTCCTTCCCTGGAGAGTAGATCCGCGTCCACCGGCAGCTTGATTGGCGGGGACGTTGACAAGTCCAGAAGGTCCGGGAACCATATCTGCCTCGGCCACGCAGGTGCGACGAGGATCATCCTGCACGGTGACCTCTTCAGCTGGTTGACGAGCCGGATTAGCAGTGGCAAAGGAGGGAACGCGTAGAGGAACAGGCCCTCCCAGGGGAACGAGAAAGCATCGCCCATGCTCCTCGCCTGGGGAAACCTGCTGGCGAACCTCCGGCACTTGGAGTTTGTCGCCGTCGCGAACAGGTCGATCTGGGGTGTGCCCCACCGTCGGAAGAGGCGATCCACTAGATCCTGCCGTAGTTCCCACTCGTGGCACGAGCGCAGCTCCCTGCTGAGTGAGTCGGCGATGGTGTTTTTTATCCCTGCCAGATGAAACGGCACCAGAAACATCCTTTGGGCGACGGCCCAATGCCACAGGTCCTGCGCCTCCTTGGACAGTGCTGGGGACCTGGTTCCGCCCGGTTTCCTGATGTAAAACATGGTGGTGGTGTTGTCGGTGAAGATCCTCACCACCTTGCCCTTGAGGGACGGAAGGAAGGACCTGAGGGCCCAGAACACTGCACGGAGCTCCAGGACGTTGATATGGAGGGACTTCTCTGTCGAGAGCCAAAGGCCTCTCGCGTGTAGATTTTCGATGTGCGCTCCCCACCCTTCCAGGGAAGCATCCGTGGTCACTGTCTCCTGGTGGTCTGGGGTCTGGAAGTCCATGCCCGCCGTCAGATGCGCGCGGGTGCCCCACCACCGGACCGCACGGCGGAAACTCTCGTCGAGTGTGATCCTCTCCTGGAAGCCGCCCGTCGTTTGGATCCAGCGCGCGTCCAGGAACTCCTGCAACGGGCGCTTCCGGAGCCTGCACATGGGAATGAGGTAGATGCAAGAAGACATCATTCCGAGGAGGGACTTGATGGACCTCACCTTGGCCGCGTCGGAAGCCAACATCCGCTGTACCTTGCCCAGGATGGACCTGGTCATTTCCTCCGACGGGGAGGCCAGAAGGGACACTGTGTCGAGCTTCGCTCCCAGAAACAGTGCGTTTTGCGCGGGTACCAGGTGGGACTTGGCGTAGTTCACGGGGAGAATCCCAGGTCCGTGAGAAATTGGACGGTCCTTGCCGTGTGCTCCACGGCGAGCTCCCTCGTCTTGGCCCGGATGAGCCAGTCGTCCAGGTAGGGGTAGACGTGGATCCCCTTGCGGCGCAGCTGCGCCGCCACCGGTGCAAGGCACTTGGTGAATACCCTGGGTGCCGACCGTAGTCCGAAGGGGAGGGCTTTGAACTGGTAGTGACGCCCTTGGACCACAAACCTGAGGAATTTTCGGTGCCCCTTTAGGATGGGAATATGGAAGTAGGCATCCTCCAAATCCAACGACGACAGGAAGTCTCCTTCCTCCAGCTGACCCAGGACGTGCTGGAGGGTGACCATCCGGAACTTCTGCGCCTTGATGAATTTGTTCAGACGTCGCAGGTCTAGGATGGGGCGCCATCCTCCCGTCTTCTTCTTCACGAGAAAGTATCTCAAGTAAACTCCGGAGCCCCGAAGCCTCTTTGGAACGAGTTCGATGGCGCCCTTGCTGAGCATCGCCCTTACCTCCAGGAGAAGCTGAGGGACGTGAAGCTCTTTTCTGGCCACGGGGGGGGACGCGCGGGCACCTTCTTTGAAACTCGAGTTCGTGGCCCCGGGCTAAAGCGTCCAGCACCCAACGGTCGGTGGAGATGGACTCCCACACGCTGACGAAGCTCGCCAGCCGGCCTCCCACCGGGGTGCATCGGTGGGGGCCCGACCCCACGGTCGGTTCAAGCAGTAGAGACAAAAGGAGTGTTCGTCCTCCTTAAAGACGTTCTGCAGCTGGCATCCAGGGCAGACCCTGAACAGCTTTCCGGGCGTCGAGCTTCCCTTCTCCTGGGCCATGTCCGGGCCTGAGAAGCTTCTGGAGTCCTCCAAAGCGTAGCTCGACGAAATCTTCACCCTTGAGGGGCGCAGACGAATCCGACACGGGTCCCCGTTGATCGGATGGAGAGTCGGTGGAGCTTGAGGCTCTTTTGACCGAAAAAACGAAGTTTTTGAGCAAAAAACGTGAAAAAATAGCACTAACGCTCGAGAGCAATAGCACGAGGATCCCAACACATGAACGTGCGGTAAAAATCTGAAGATGGCTGCCAGAGGCGGTGCTTAGGTAGAGGGCAGTCATTGGCTGTGGTCAGTATGACGCAGAGACCAGTGATTGGTTACTACTACGAAAGACAGATCAGAAACGAAACTGATACTGGTTTTTTCTTTACCGAGGATTCCCAGCCTGACGACGGGGAATATTCATGAGCATGTGAATCCATGCCAGACCCCATGCTGGAGAACGTAGACTGACAATGTCAAACACTGCATCATGCAGTAAACTTAGTACTGCTAGATGTCACCACATAATGTACCATTTCTCTTTTTCTCCTCACTCCCATTTTATCTGATTACCTACAACAATCCTTCCCCTACCCCCTCCCCTACTTCTCTGTGATACAATATATGTTATAAATAATCTGTATGTATATCTGAATGTTTGCTCAACCTTGGATATAACTTTGCCATTTCTTTTTTTGTTTTTATGAATTTGTGCTGTTCACCATTACAATTGGAAACTTAAATTATTTACACGATTGCCTTTTCTAGCCCTGATTGAAAAAGGCGAGTGTCGCCGAAACACACGTGTCTCAGAAAGGGCACACTTAATACACTCTGAATTTCTCACAATCTTTGTGTGTGGACTATTATTGATTTTTGGCGCTGCAGTTTAGGTGGAGATGGGTTCTTTGAGCCCTGAACACATCTCATACGAATGGGAGATGAACAGCAATGTCCTCTCCTACATTTTCTATCAATGGGGCACTCCAGAGGTGGACCTCTTCACAACTTCTTCAAAAAAGAAACATCCTCTTTATGCGTCCAGGGACAGGCTCGGAGCATCCTCCCCGGAGGACACCCTCGAGATCTTGTGCGACATGAAAGCTTATGCTTTTCCTCCATTGCCTCTGATCCATCAGTCGCTCTGCAAACTCAGGAGCACATTGAACTACACACTACTGTTCATAGCTCCTTGGTGGCCAGCCAGATTCTGGTTTTCCGAACTACAGCATCTGTTGGTACTTCCCCCAATCAGATTGCCGCATATTCCCGACCTGCTTCACCAGAGTAATCACCAGATGCGACGGCACCCCTCCCTCAATCGTTCAGCTTGGCGGCCTGGTGCCCGAGTTCAGATCGTTAGCACAGTTTGATCTGTCCAAAGACAATATGTGCATTATCCAAGCGGCCAGGAAGCCTTCTACAAGGGCTCAGTACAGGAGCAAATGGCTCCGGTTTTTCCATTGGTGTTTAGCTAAACTGTTCAATCCCAGGCAAGCCTCAGTTGACACTGTACTATCTTTTGTGTCTCATCTGGCCGTTTCTGGCATCCGTGTTCTGTCATGCAGAACTTACTTATTCGCTATTGCGGCCTACCTGTTCATGGACATCTGTTCCTTTTCATTGACCAATCCAGTCAAAGGACATTTTGCAGGTCTTCATCTCTTCCCGACGGGGCGTACCCATCATCCCAAATGGGATCGGAATGTGGTCCTCACTGAGTTATACCATAAGCCATTTGGACCCATTGCCACTACCGATTCATATACCTCTCTTGGAAGGTTGCTTTCTGATTGCAATAACATTGGAAAGGTGAGTAAGCGAGCTCAAAGCTCTTTCCGTGGAACATCCGTTTCTCACTTTTCACAGGGATAAGTTTGTGCTTTGCACTCATCCTTCCTTCCTGCCTGCCTAAGGTGGTTACCAATTTTCATTTGAACCAATCAATCTCCTTACCAGTCTTCTTTCCTAACCCAGCATCTGATGCCAAGAGAGTTTTACACAACTTGGATGTCAGGCGAGCCCTGAACTTTACCTTGATAGAACGAGGGAACTCAGAAGCTCCTCACAACTCTTCATCACATTCGGAGACCTGAAAGGGAAACCAGCTTCCAAAGCAACCATCTTCCACTGGATTGCCTCAGTATCCAGTAACATTTTCGAAAACACATTTTCGAAATGCCATTTTGTTGAAACAAAATTGGCGAAAAAAAAAAGTTTTTTAAAAATGTTTGGAGGGGGGGGCAAACACCCCCCCATTTAAACAATAAAATAAAAAAAGAAAAATTCCCCAAAAGAATTCTCGCCATTTTGGCGTTGAAAAAATGGCATTTGAAAATGTCACTATACACCGGATTACCTCACGTATTTCAGAAGCTTATAGCATTCAAGGCCTTGAACCTCTGAAAGGCATCCATGCACATCTTGTATGGCTGCTGTTGCCTTCCAAAAGATTGCCCCTTGGGAGTCAATCGCCAAGGCGGTAACGTGGGCTTCCCCATCAGCTTTTTGTAAGCATTACTGCTTAGACCTGATTCGGCCAGGCTGTTCTTAAGAACTTATTCCAGTAAGGGAGGTTTTTCCATCCACCTGTACTACCTGTGGTGTGTGCTTGAGAATCTCCCACAAGTATGGAGGAAAAGGGACAGGAAGTAGGAGTATAACAAAGTTACTCACCATAGTGACTACCTTACTACTAGTCCATAGTCCTCCTTTCCTCCATACGCCCACCCGCCGTCCCCTCTAAAAAATATCCTCTATTATTGCTTCAATGGTCTCAGACCTGGCTATAGAAAAGGACTGAAGGGCGATGCGCAGGCCGGAGCGTAGGCGGGCAAGGTTACGGCCCCCACTCCTTATTTCCTGTAAGGAGCGGATCCGGAACTTGGACAGAGCAGTTCCTCGGTGGATGACCCAAGGCTTCTTTAGAAAGGGAATGCAGTAATCCCTGGGAAACCATTTCCAATACCCATGCATCGGAAGTAATACCCTGCCATTCTTTCATATGCTGCGAAAGTCTGCCTCCCACTGGTGTCTTGTGGACTAAGGTCTCAGAGAGGTTTTGAGGTGGCTGATGGTAAATTAGCCGTTGCCTGGGCAGTCATAGTACCTCTTCTCCATCGACCACGCGGGAATCTTTTGACCTCTTTGATTTGTCAGTCCTCTCCTAAGTGAGCAGTTATAGCGAAAGGATCTCTGTCTCCAAGTTGTTTCAGTGGGACGAGTTTTTGGTTGTCTGATTGCAGAACCAAGGGATTTGGCTGCTGCTTTGGAGGTCTGCAGCTTCTCCAAGCTCTCGTCCGCGTTGCTGCCAAATAAATGTGTGTCGTCAAAGAGCATGTTAATAAGTCTGGACTGCACATGTGGAACAAAACCAAACTCTTAACCAGGAAAATCTAAACATTACAGTACTAGCCGCCATATCCCTGCTGATACGGTCAGCAGAATCAAGACCAGTCTGGACGGATTTGCACATTGCATCCTTGACAAGGTTTAGTAAGGAACAAGTTACTTGCCTGCCACTAGTGTTCTCCAGCATGGATTCACATGCTCATGAATATTCCGTCAGACGGAGAATCCTCAGTAAAAGAAGAAAAAAAAATCTTTCACTTACAAAACTGTACTTCTCCTTTAAACCAATCACTGGCCTCTGGGTCATACTGCCTCCATCCAATGACAGTCCTCTCTCCAAGCCCCTCCTCTGGCAGCCAACTTCAGATTTGGTAAGCACATAAAACGGTAGTATGACCATAAGAGCCGCAGAGTGGATTTCACTCAATGACTAGTTCCGGCAGGCAATAGTATGATGGAGTGTTCGCTCCAGCATCGCCAAAGGCACAGGATTCCAGAACCCGCTATACCAGGAGACAGTCACCACGGACACCTCCCTAGGGGGATGGTGAGCACACACCAGATGTCTGCATGCCAGAGGCCTGTGTCTGCCAGAGGAGAAGGATCTTCATATCAACATCCTGGAGCTCCAGGCAATGTTACAGGCCCTCAAGTTGTTCCTCCCGTCCCTGAAAGGCAAGGTGGTAAGGATCTTCACAGACAAAACCACCATGTTTTATATCAGGAAACAAGGGGTCACTCGATCCCTGGCGCTCTCCAAGGAGGCGAAGAACTTGTGGTGATGGGCCATCGGACAGGGGATGTTCCTCATCACTTCAAATGGCGGAAACCCTGTGCCAGTGATGTCCAACACCATTGTGATGGCGTGATCAAACACTAAATCACCTTCCTAGAAGAGAGCAATTGCCTCAATCTTCTTATCATTGGTGAGGAACTCCAAAATCAAAACTGGACCCGGCTTATATCACAAGTATCTGGGTAGGATTGCCAGTGTGTTGGCCACCTTGATGGTGGATGCCGTGGTGTAAATCACCTTCCTTCCCATGGCATCCATCTTCCTCTCGCTGTCTAGAGGGACCGAAGAAAATGAGGTCAGGTTAGCCGAGCATTTCCTCAAGGCCACCAAAACCACCTAATCCGGCGATGGTTGCAATCTCAGGCACTTGGGTGCAGATTCCAGCACCTGGTACTTCTCCAGCCTATCCCGTTTTTACGCTCACCTGGCTCCCACAGGGGCGTCGGTCGGACCCAGACAGCTGCGGTCTCCACCCACATGATGCGTAGTGCAGTGATGACTGACTGGATCTGCCCTCCTAATCTTGTCTGCTTAACCCGTAGAAATATTCTCCTGCAAGTGGAGAGATGGATTTAGCCACTTGAGGATTCAAGTGATGGCACCCCCACAGTCCTCCCCAACTAATCACCTCTGAAATGCCCTCACAGCAATCTCACCTTATATTCTTGAAAGATGAGCTCTCCATACTGCGTGGATTTGCAGTGGCGTGTCGATTCCAGTTACTTCACTGGTTTGAAGGCTGGGGAGAGTTCCGGAAAGTATTGACTCGGAGGTTCCTGGTGAGGACCATTAAGTATTAAGTTCATAGAGTTCAATATGTTCACTCTTGTTCCCCCCTTCCTTGTCTTGCAGCTGGCTCGCGAAAAGATGCTCTTGTGGCAGCTGGTGGCGCTGAGGTAAGAGTCTGTATTACCCAGCGCTGTCCTGTAAATGCTGCACGTGGAAAACGTGTTGTTTTGTCTCACCAGCATGAGTCACAAAAGGATGCCTCCGGTGGTAAATCAGGTAAGTATATGGTGGTAAGAATTATATTTGTTGGTTCCCTCGGCTCACCTTGTGGTCTTCTTTTGTCTCCTAGGTGCCGAAGTTCGGCGAAGAAATGATGGAGGCAGCGCCGACCCGAAGGATGCTGTGAAGACTGGTGAGTATGGCACGGCGCCGCAGCTGGAGGTGCGGCGCGTGCAGAAATGTTCTTTACAGGTCCGGAGACGAGATGGATCCAGAATCAGGTGTGGAATAGAAATAAGTTCGTTTTCTAGCCTTGTCCCTTTCTTTCCTCTTTGTTTTAGGAGCTCTGGATTCGAGGCGGGCGTGGCAGAAGACTGGATGCAGGCTGCAGGCACGGTGAGCATTACGCTGCTGGATGCAGAATAACACGAAGCATGTGTTGCTGGTCGGGCGTGGTTTAAATAGCCTCAAAAGTAGTCCCAGGTAAGAAGTCCTAGAACCACACCCGAGTAAAAAAGAAATAGTCCCTGTAGAAAAATAGTCCCTTTCAGGCTTCATGTTGGATTGGAGTCATTTGCAGCATGGTCTGCCTCAGGTAAGTAATGACTATGAGCGTGGGGCCTAAGGTTCCAGGACTGAACCCAGATTGCCCCTTGCCGGGGCTGCTGAGGTTTTACTAAATGTCTAGATGCCTGCTCCCGGGGCTGATGGGCTTGGTCCGGATGCCTTGGGGTAGGCATCATGACACCCATTTGGAGAGAGCCATGCAAGCATTCTTCATGAGGGTCAGGCCCCCCTCCCACTCGTCATCCAGAAAGGGCATCGCCATGATTGTCTTCCTCTTGGCTTTGCGCCTCTGCTACAAGAAACCCTCCTTCCTGGTTTCTTCAGACACTAGCTGGAATAGCTTGGAGACTCTGGTGATCACGGAATGGACTGATCTCATCCGGTGGGGTCGCCCTAGGTGGCATATCCAAGTGGGGAGAACCACCACAACAATGTCATTCTGTCATGGCCGTAGCTGTCCCTGTGTCTGGGTCCGCTGGGGGAAAGGGAGCCTGACGCGGATGTGGAGGCTGAAATGGGGGTGTCGGATGACAGCTGATCAGGGCCTAGGGGACCATTTGGAACCAGGAACAGTGGCAGCCTCTTCTGGGTCTCCAACACCAAGGTGTGAAGGGTCAACAGAATGACCAGAGACATCCTTCAGCTCAGCTGGCAGGAATGGAACACTAGGTGTCACAATCTATATACCTTTCTATTCCAAAGGTTTGGTGTTCACAGTCCCTACTGCAGATATCAGATAAACAACAAGACAACACTAACCTGGTCCAGTAGAAATTCGTAGAGAAGAATGGAAAGCTCACCTAACCTCCTCTCCCCGCGCCGGAGAAACCCAGGTCGAGGAGGGGAAGTCAGGGAAACCCTTGTGGGGGAAAAAACCCTGTTGTACCAGGAACTGAAAAGAAGCGATGGGCGAGTCTTGATTCCCAGGAGTGACTTCGGGAGTTGGACTTGCGATCGCGAACTATCCTGAAGAGAGAAACCAGATGGTGTTTAGAAAAGGGAGAGGTTGCTGCAGTAGGACTCTGGTGAGCGATATACCTTTAAATCTGAATGTCTGTTGAGGGGGTGTAAGACGGCTTGCACGAAGGTTGTATTCTGTTCAGCGCGTGGTAGAAATTAACTCCCTGTCCTTGCAGAAGAGACTGAAGAATGGAGAAAGATTAGTTTTGGTATGAATGAAAGTATGTTGTATGCTGGGGGGGGGGGGGTACAGAACTATACGTACTGCAGAGTGTAGAACCAATGCCTTCGGTGTAAGTGTATGGAGAGCTGGTAGGGAAGAGGACCACGGGTAGAGGAGTCTAATAGTGAGAAAAGGGAGAGACGGTTGAAAGATTACAGACAAGCTGAGTATTCGAGGGGTAAAGAGAGCTAGACTTGAATTACGAACTCACGGAGCGTTGCCTCTGAAAACAGTAGCAACGCGCTGGACCGAAGACGCCGCCGAAGGAAATCCATTCTGCGAGGTTGGGGGCGGAGTCATCCGACACTCTCGGATTCGGAAGGCTGGAGCGCTGCTTTTCCTTGCTACCGCCATGTTGGAGGGGGTAGAGGCAATGCATGAAATTCGTCTCCACCTGTGCCAGAAAGTCCACGTGAGCCGCCCCCTAGAGGGAGCGGACATGACAGTATGCCCCCTCCGAAGGGCGACGAAACCCGGTTTACCAGGATGTAGCCGGTAAAACCTGCTAACCAAACGGGGAGCATGAACCGCTGAGGCGGGTTCCCAAGAACGTTCCGCCTGAGAATATCCCTTCCAGTCTATAAGAAACTGTAGCACTCCTCTTCTATAGCGTGAATCACAGATCGAGGAGACTTCGTATTCTGGTCCTTCACTTGTCAGGACCGGAGGGGGAGTTCCCTTCTTGGACACATGGAATCGGGATTGTACGTCAGGCTTCAACTGAGAAACATGGAATGTAGGGTGTATGCGTTTCCAAGAAAAAGGGAGACGTAACTTGAAAGCAGCCAGGCCTTTATTTTCAAGAACCAAAAAGGGTCCAAAGTATCTTGGCGATAATTTTGAAGGTTTCAAACTCTTGGGGAGATATTTACTCGACAACCAGACCTTGTCACCAACTTGAATGGAAGGTATGGGACTCCGATGTTTGTCGGCTTGTATCTTATAGCGTTCATGAGCATCCTTTAGAGCTACCTGTGCATTTCGATGTCCTTGTTGAATGGAGGTGATTAACCCGTCTAAATCCGGAAAGGAAGTATCCGTGGGAACAGTCGATGGGTACACCTCTGGATGAAATCCAAATGTACTAAAGAAAGGACTAACACGTATGGTGGAATGAACCGCATTATTATAGGCAAATTCTGCTATAGGCAGTAAAGCCTTCCAATTATCTTGTAAAGCTGATATATAACATCTTAGATATGCTTCCAGGATTTGATTTAAACGTTCAGTCTGGCCGTTGGTCTGAGGGTGGTATCCTGAACTGAGCGCCCTTGAGATCCCTAGTAAACAACAAACATGTTTCCAGTACTGTGACGTGTATTGTGGTCCTCGATCCGAGATAATGACCTCCGGTAGTCCGTGGAGTGAAAAAATGCGTTCCACGAATACCCTGGCCATAACAGGTGCAGATGGAACAGATGGGAGAGGGACGAAATGCGCCAATTTGGTCAAAGAGTCTATCGTCACCATGATGGTATTACAACCCTCTGACCTTGGTAAATCCACGATAAAGTCCGTTGATATTATTTGCCAAGGTTTCGTAGGAATATGGGTTAGGATAAGTTTGCCAATAGGAGAAATCCTTGGGGTCTTGGTTTGTAGACACACCGGACAAGACGCGACATAGTCCATTACATCCTTGCGAAGTGTCGGCCACCAGAAGTGCCGTTGAATTTGTTCTGTAGTATTGAGAGTACCTCTATGCCCGGCTGCCTTGGAGTCATGACACATTTTAAGTACCTCTAATTGTAGTTCTTGATCGGGAAGGTACATCTTGTCTTCCCTGAAAAGAAGACCCCGATCAGCAGTAAGTCCTAGTTCTCGCAGGGTATCGTCCTGATCCAAGTCTAGATTTCTCGTCCTTTGTGCTACCTTTTGAAGAAAAGAATGGACAACAGGCACTGTGACCAGGTTGGGAAACATAGGTTCAGGCTGAAAGGGAGCTCCTTTTAGTGGATTACTGCGGGATAAAGCATCCGCTTTGAGATTAGTCTTGCCCGGTATGAAAGTGAATGTAACCCGAAAGGGTGAAAAAAAATGCGCCCATCTAGCTTCTCTACTATTGTTAGTTTGGGCATATTGCAGTTCTCGGAGGTTGTGATGGTCGGTTCTTATTTCAATAGGAAATAATGCTCCCAAAAGCAAATGACGCCATTCTTCAAAAGCCCTCTTGATAGCGAGCAACTCTTTCTCGAGAACCGTGTAATTTACTTCTGCCGGGGACAGAGTCTTCGATAGGTAAGCAATGGGTCTTTCGAACCCCCTGGCGTCCGGTTGTAACAGAACCGCTCCAATACACTGGTCTGAGGCATCTGATTCCACTATGAATCTGTGAAGCTGATCCGGCATTGCCAAGATAGGAGCTCTAGTAAATAAGGCTTTTAGCTCCTGAAAGGATTCCTGAGTTTCATTTGTCCACCGAAACACAACCCCTTTCTTTAGCAGATGAGTGATGGGTTGGGTGAGGGTAGAAAAATGAGGAATGAAGCACCTGTAGAAATTCGCAAAGCCAAGAAATCGCTGTATTTCTTTAACTGACTTGGGGGCTGGCCAATCAAGGATAGCTGACACCTTTGAGGGGTCCATGGAGACTCCTTGATCGGACAGGATATACCCTAGATATGCCACTTTGTCTTTATGGAATTCGCATTTCTCTAATTTACAAAAGAGGTGGTTCTTCTGTAGTCTGTGTAAGACTTCTTTAACATGAATGACATGGTCTGCAAGGGTGGATGAAAATACCAAAATGTCATCTAAATAGACAATGACAAAATGTAGGGCTATATCTGCAAAAATGTGGTCCATAAACCTTTGGAATATTGCCGGGGCATTGGCTAATCCAAATGGCATTACACTATATTGGAAATGACCAAATGGTGTCCGAAAGGCGGTCTTCCATTCGTCCCCTTTTCTTATGCGGATGAGGTGATAAGCACCGCGTAGATCCAGTTTATTGTAGAGGCTAGCTCCTCTAAGCGCTTCCAAGATATCCGGGATAAGCGGCATGGGATACTTGGACCGGCACTGTGATCTTATTTAATCCTCTGAAGTCAATGCAGGGACGTAACTCGGTTGTGTTTTTTTTTGGAATAAAGAAGAGTGACGCCGCTGCAGGAGAGGTGGATTCCGTGATTAAGCCATTTTCTAGATTTGTCTTCAGATATTCTTTCAGTGCCTCTTTTTCCTTGGCGGACAATATGTACATGCGGCCAAAGGGAAGAGGACTATTCGGAATCAGATCTATACAACAGTCATCTCTGCGGTGAGGTGGTAATTCGGTGAATTCTGTTTTTGCAAAGACCTGGTGGAATTCCTGATATTCCTGAGGAAGAGTGTTTACTTTGTTAAGAATCTTATTTGTGACACAAAAAGACTCTTGAGAGTGCTTGTTCTTGGAGGTGGAGGTGACTAAGTTATGGCAGTTGTGAACACAATGTTCTGACCCCAAAAAAAGAGTTCCAGCTCTCCAGTTAATAAAGGGGTTGTGAAATCTCAGCCATGGCAATCCTAAGATTACAGGATAATGTGCAGTCTTGATTAAATCTAATTTCAGGATCTCTTGATGTGCCGCTATAGTCATCGTGAGAGGAGAAGTGTGGTCTTTTATGGGACCGGAAGTAAGAGGGCTACCGTCCACACTCTCAACTGGGATCATTAATGCCTTGGGTACTTTTGGAATCCCCTGTTTAGTAGCAAAGGTGTCATCCAAAAAATTTCCTGCGGCTCCGCTATCGATAAGTGCGGGCACGTTTTCCAATCTTGTGCTACCCCAGGCTAGCGTAACTTCAAGTACTATCATCTGATTTTCTGTGGATAAATCTTGTTGAACCCTGGGAATGCTTTGAAGGGAACTAGTAACTCTGGAACCCTGCACCGTCGTTCCCCTTACGGTCGGGCGCTGGCGTTTCCCGCCTTCCTAGGGGGAGTATGGGGACATTCCTTAACCAAGTGAGAGCTCTCTCCACAATACATACAAAGACCCTGAGTACGCCTTCTGGTACGTTCACCCACAGATAAAGGACCTCTAGTATTGCCTATTTGCATCGGCTCCTCGTAAGGAACTGGTCTAATAGGAGACAGGGTACCTTTGGTGGTTTGTCTGCTCTTTCCTTTTCTTCTTTCCTTCTGTCTTTCTTGCAGTCTATAGTTTAATTGCATAACCAGTGAGATGTATTCCGCCATGTTATGTGGACGTGGGGCTCGGGACACCTCGTCCTTTAAATCCTCAGGAAGTCCTCTTCGGAATATGGTCATCAAAGCTTCATCGGCCCATGCCGTGTCAGAAGCTAGTTGCTTAAAGCGTGTGATATAGGAAAGGAGACCCTGACTACCCTGTTTAAAATCCAATAACTTTTCTTGTGAGGCAATGGTTATCTCCTGTCTCCCAAATATACTCTTTATGCTGTTACAAAAAGCAGGGTAGGAATCAAGTATGGGATTGTTACTGGTAAACAAAGGAGTGGCCCAAGCTAACGCAGCCCCTGACATTTGGGCAATCATATGGCCCACCTTGTCTCTATCTGTTGGGAAAAAGGCTGCCTTAAAGGCGAACTGTACAGAACAGGACTCAAGAAATTCCTTGACTGCATGGGGATTACCATCGAAACGTCCTGTGGGTAATGGGCCAGGAGGTACTTCCGAGCTATGGGCTGCTCGACCCACCTGTTGCCTCAAGCTGGTATTCTCTAGCTTCAATAGCTGTACCTCGGATGACAGGGACTGAACCGCTGCCATTAATTGTTGTATTTGTTGTTCCATAATGGATCCTCTGATTCTGTCAATAAAGACTGTGAGGCCGGTATATAATTGAAAAATTTCAGGCGTTGCTAACTGTCACAATCTATATACCTTTCTATCCCAAAGGTTTGGTGTTCACAGTCCCTACTGCAGATATCAGATAAACAACAAGACAACACTAACCTGGTCCAGTAGAAATTCGTAGAGAAGAATGGAAAGCAGACCTAACCTCCTCTCCCCGCGCCGGAGAAACCCAGGTCGAGGAGGGGAAGTCAGGGAAACCCTCGTGGGGGAAAAAACCCTGTTGTACCAGGAACTGAAAAGAAGCGATGGGCGAGTCTTGATTCCCAGGAGTGACTTCGGGAGTTGGACTTGCGATCGCGAACTATCCTGAAGAGAGAAACCAGATGGTGTTTAGAAAAGGG
Organism: Ambystoma mexicanum; assembly: GCF_040938575.1. Classification (NCBI taxonomy): domain Eukaryota; kingdom Metazoa; phylum Chordata; class Amphibia; order Caudata; family Ambystomatidae; genus Ambystoma; species Ambystoma mexicanum. Next base: position 1,373,010,561 of record NC_090921.1, on the reverse strand, counting down.
AGAGGTTGCTGCAGTAGGACTCTGGTGAGCGATATACCTTTAAATCTGAATGTCTGTTGAGGGGGTGTAAGACGGCTTGCACGAAGGTTGTATTTTGTTCAGCGCGTGGTAGAAATTAACTCCCTGTCCTTGCAGAAGAGACTGAAGAATGGAGAAAGATTAGTTTTTGTATGAATGAAAGTATGTTGTATGCTGGGGTGGGGGGGTACGGAACTATACGTACTGCAGAGTGTAGAACCAATGCCTTCGGTGTAAGTGTATGGAGAGCTGGTAGGGAAGAGGACCACGGGTAGAGGAGTCTAATAGTGAGAAAAGGGAGAGACGGTTGAAAGATTACAGACCAGCTGAGTATTCGAGGGGTAAAGAGAGCTAGCCCTGAATTACGAACTCACGGAGCGTGGCCTCTGAAAACAGTAGCAACGCGCTGGACCGAAGATGCCGCCGAAGGAAATCCATTCTGCGAGGTTGGGGGCTGAGTCATCCGACACTCTCGGATTCGGAAGGCTGGAGCGCTGCTTTTCCTTGCTACCGCCATGTTGGAGGGGGTAGAGGCGATGCATGAAATTCGTCTCCACCTGTGCCAGAAAGTCCACGTGAGCCGCCCCCTAGAGGGAGCGGACGTGACACTAGGCCCCACGCCATCGGCATCCTCTTCCATATCCTTGTGGACAGTGTGTAAGTACTCCAGATCATCATCCGTGGACGATAATTCCATGGCCTGGGAGGGCTGTTCTGGGGCCTCCTCACCCCCCACTCACTCCTTTATTCCCCCCCTGAGGGGCTAGAACTAGGTTCTGAGCTGTTCCCCTTTCCGGCATGCGAGCAGACTTTGTCAGAGTCACTCCAGGAGTTTTGTGCCTCGGCGGCAGGGATACCTTCAGTGATGTGGGGGCTACCGTCTCAGGGTCAGCCCCCTTAGCCAGCGTGAGCGCAGCCACCACCAACTCCATCGTCGACAAAGTTTTATCCTGTGCCAATTGGGCCTTCTTGGGCAGTTAGGCCTTCTTCACCTCCGTCCACAGCTTCTCCTGCAGTTTAGCCAGGTTGGATGATTTCCTTTGAGGACGAGCTAGATTGCCATCAGGCAATTGAGGCAGCGGGTGATTTTGATCACGCCCTGTACACCTTGGGACCCGCTTCCGCTGCGAACCCGGTGGACTCAGACTTCCAGTTCTTGGCTTTGTCGTGGGCCCCCACAGATGCGGCATGCTCAAAAGTACTTGGAAGACCACTCCTTGGACCAGCCGGTCCCGGTGTGAGGCATGACTCAGCTCGGAGCACGGGACAGACGCCTTGGCATTCAGCCACATCGCCAGTCTACCATGCCTATCCCTCATCTTCTTGGAGAAAACCAACCCGAGGCATATCTCACACTCCACTTCCTTGTGGTCCAGATGCTGACATTAGAGGCATTGCAGGTGCTTGTCCTCAAACACATTCCATATCCCACACTTGCTGTATGGCTTGAAGAGGGGCCTTCCCTTCTCCTCCGTCATGGTTGGAGAGCGCGAAGTAGGCCCAACAGCCTTCTGGAATCTTCAACGATCTTTGCTCTTGAGGGGCACTGAAATTCACCAACAACAGATCCCCACTGTAGGCAGATGGAGCAGAGAGCACATAGGCTCTTTCGAAAAGAAAAAAGAAAACATACAATTAGCTTGCAGAGCAAACTGGAGGACTACCCAACACTGAAGCGTGCAGTAAAAATCTAAAGATACTTGTATTTTAATTATGTTTTATAACGTGCCTTAATCCAAAGCACTGCACATTTTAAAACAGAATCCGGTACAATAAGAAAATGGTTAAAAAGTTACACAATCAAATCCAGATAGCAATCATTCAGAGGTGTGGATTTTCAGAGAAGCACGAAAAAGAGTAGGCCGTGATAGATCGAAGTGAGAGTGGAAGAGCATTCCAGTTAGGTCAGCAAGCCACTGAACAAAGTGGAAGCAAATTGGGCACACGGAGGACAAGGAACCACAAGTCTAGAGAGCGAGGAAGACCATAGAGATCTGGCCAAGGTGTAGAAAGATAAAAGCACAGCGAGTTAGTTAGGCACAAGTCCATAGAGGGATTTCAAGACCAGACAACATTTTATTTGGCAATAGAAGGGAAGCCAACCAAGTGTAGCAAGAGGAGGCGATGGAATCACAATAGGTAAGAAAAGAGTAACCGAATAGAAGAGTTCAAGACTAACTTTAGTGTGGCAAGACGAGAGTTTGGAAGACCAAAGAGTAGTAGAACAGTAAAAGAGTCGAGAAAATCAGTGAAGAGATTAGGCGTTTAGATGCCTAGAAGGTGAGAAAGCGACGAACTGTACAAATATTATGAAGGTGAAACAGCATGAGTGTGAGGTGAGAGAAATATGGCAAGAGAAATATGGTGAGAGAAGGAGGGATTGGAATCAAAGTGGAGACCAAGATTACAAGCAGTATTAAAGATTGGAAGATTAGAGGGAAGGAAGAATAGAACCTCCACCTTCCCTGCATTAAGAGTGAGAAAGTGAAAGGACATCCAAGATTTAATAGCAGTGAGACAGACTGAGGGTGTGGTGGATTTCAGGAGTAAAGGAAGAGAAAGAAAGAAAAAGTTGCGTATCATCCACATAGAAGTGATGTAAAAGACCAAAGGAAGGGATAATAGCCGCAAGTCATGAAGTGTACAACGAAAAAAGGAAGGGGCCTAGGATTGACCTTTGGGGTACCCCATGGTCAAGGGGGAAGATGCAGAGGTTTTGCCCACCCATGAGACAGAAAAGGTCTGATTGGAAAGATAAGAACTAAACCAAGATAAAACAGAACCCTTAAACCAAAAGAAGAGAGTGGGGCCAAGAGCAAAGAGTGATCCACGGTGTCAAATGCAGCAGATAAATCAAGAAGAATGTTTAGAATATCCAGCCAAGAGAAGGGAGTTGAGGACAGAAATCAGGGCAGTTTCACTACAGTTGAGAGGACGAAAGCCAGATGGAAATCAAGGGAGAAGAGAGACTAACAAAAAGATGAGATATGAGAATACACAAGATGGTCTAGGAGCTTTTAAAGATAGGGTGGAAATTGGACACACAGGATTGCCTGTAGGTTTTTAAAAAAATGGGAAGTAGTGAGGCAGACGTCAAAGAAAGAGACAAGTTAAGGAATTAGAAGAGGATTGACCTTAGATATGATAGCAGAGGGAATTGGGTAGCAGTAGGGTGGGCTTTAATACATAAGAAAAGAAATTCAGTGTTGGAAATAGGAGCAAAGTGAGAGATAAAGGCAGAAGGGGTAGAAAAAGAGTAGAGGTTATGTGCCTAGAGGAATGGAGTCTTCAGTATCTTGACAGAGCGAGCACCTTCGATGAGAAGAAATGAGCAAAGTCAAGAGAAGAGACAGTTAAGGGAGTGATCGGGTGTGGGTGGAGATAGAAGGCGTGCAAGAGTTGAAACCTAGGATGGGCAGATTGAGTATGAAGAAGATCAGAAAAGTAGACACTTAGAGAGTAGACGGTTGTCATAGAGAGTGTGGTAAGAGAAATAAGAGGAGTGATCCAGTCCAGATTTAGAGTTGATCCACCATCTTTCAAGTCACCAGAGAAAGCGATACATAGAGTGAAGGTAAAGGGAAAGCAAAGGTTGAGAAGGGTTTCATGTAGGATGGAAAGCAGATGAAGAATAGAGTTGATCTAGGCAGAGAGAAAGATGAGGAAATGGCAGAAGCCACCTCATCAGCATTAAGAGAGAAGGAAGTCTCACAGAACAGGTGAGAAAGAAAAGTGTAGTGTTAAAGCTGCGTTGGTCACACCGAAAAGATGTTTTTTTGGAAGAGAGGGAAGGAGGGAGCTCTGAGGAATGGAGGACAAAACAAAGTAGATAGTGATCTGATAAGTAAACAGGCAGAGCTAACCCAGAGGAGGCAGTAAAGGTTGAGAGGAAAATTAAATTGAGAGAAGAACCAGATATGTGCATAGGCGGGGTCACAAGAAGCAAAAGTAGATGGGAGTCAAAAACAGAAGGAATGGGAGTAGTGGAGTTTACAGAAGAGAGGTGGAGATTAAAGTCGCCCAGTAATGCAAGAGGAGTGGGAATAGGCAAGATATGGGATAGGAGATGATCGATATAATTATAGAAAGAGCCAAGGAACAAGTTACTTACCTGTAACTGTTGTTCTTCAGCATGGGTCTGGCATGGATTCACATGCTCATGAATATTCCCCGTCTTCAGGCTGGGAATCCTCAGTAAAGAAAAAAATCAGTATCAGTTTCGTTTCTGATCTGTCTTTCTTAGTAGTAACCAATCACTGGTCTCTGGGTCATACTGCCCCCAGCCAATGACTGCCCTCTCCCTAAGCCTCTCCCCTGGCAGCCATCCTCAGATTTGGTAGCACGTAAAGTGGCAGTATGACCAAGTGAAGAGCCGCAGAGGGGAGGGGAGGGAGGGTTCGCATGTGAATCTATGCCAGACCCATGCTGGAGAACAACAGTTACAGATAAGTAACTGTAACGCTCACCTGATTCTCGCAGAGGCGCCGGTCCTGACTGGGCGACTACCGTATCTTCAAAGGTGATGTGTAGCACCCGGTTGGCTCTTTGGGCTGGACCTCTGTGCACTGTATGCCTGACTTCAAGAGTAAGATGTCTTAGGTAAGTGAATGCCGAGCTCTCCATCTGCCTCGGGGCAGGGTGCTGTAACCAGTTTCTTCACTGGATCGGTAGCGCAGGCCTCTTGACTTCAGAGGACTGCTGTCCGTCGTTTACAGCACGAACAGTAAGTTTCGAGTAATTCTATTGTCTTTAAAGTCTTTAGCAATGATGCCTCTTGTTTTGCAGGTTCCGGCGATGGCGGATGACGGGCTGAAGTGAGTTGAAGATGGAGTCCGTATGATGAATAGAAGCGCTTGGAAGCACGTAAGTAAGCGCTTGTTGCCTGCTTCACGATGCGCTCTAACTGTCTTTTATTTTGCAGGTACGAGTTCGGAGTGGCTGCAGGGTGCCGGAATACCCACTGGGGTTGATGTGGAAAGGAGTAATGGCACGTGAGTATCAAAGTTCCCCAATGTCTTTAAACGCACCTTGTTTTGTCTTTCAGATGCAGGATGCAGCGCCGAAGGCCTCCGGAGCGTGCGAAGAGTCGGTAAGCTTTTGTCTTTCAGATGCCGGAATGCAGTGTGAAGACCTCCGGAGCGCACGAAGAGTAGGTAAGCCTTTGTCTTTCAGATGCCGGAATGCTAACCTGTTCTTTCTTGTCTTTATAGGTGTTGCTGAAGACTGGATTCAGGATGGTAAGCCTTTTTCCTTAGGCCCAGGATCCGATGCAGAAGACACAATGAGCTTTCTGCTGCAGAGGATGCAGAATAACGCAAAGCAAGATTCATCCACCGGGTGTGGTTTAAATAGCCTCCTGTAGTGCTTAGGTGTCTCCTTCCACAGCTACGCCTAGGTAAGAAAAGAGTTCCTACTTTCCAGAAGAGTTCCAGTGTTCCGAATCTAGGGAGTGGCTCCTGCCCCACCCAACAGGAAAAGTAGTTCCAAACAGAAGAGGATCAGAGGCTCAGCTGGCAGGCAAGTAAGCAGCATGGTCTGCTGCAGGTAAGTCCACCCAAGCATCATGAGCCCGGCGCTTCCAGCGCTGGGACTGGGCACATTTATGAGCCTGGTGCCACTGGCGCCAGGACTGGGTCCAAAAGGTCCCAATTGGGACTGGTTGGCCCTCGGAACCTGGGTTATGGATCTGCTTCCAAGGGAGTTGGGAAAACCCTGACCTTTTGGAAGCAGAGATCATGACAGTAACTTGTTCCTTCTCCAGCATCGGGGTCTGGCAAGGATTCACATGCTTGTGAATATAAGAATACATAGCAGTACACACATGCACAACCACGGGAGGTGGCAAAAGGCTCAACATTAAGCATTACATAAACTTAACATTAAGCAACTCTTACCTCCTCCTCACCAGGCCCACCTTCAGGTGAACAGGTTGCGCCAGAGAGCCATCTGGAAATGGAAGCCTTCGAGAGAGCCTTCCCTTGGTTCACAGGTCCAAAGTTCACAAACAGCTGTGATGTCTTCCGAAAACTCTTAGTTCGGTCCACGTAGAACTTAAGCGCTCTAGCTACATCCAGCGAGTGCAAAGTCCTCTCGGCCGGCGACAAAGGCGATGGAAAGAAAACTGGCAACACCAAGGGCTCGTTAAGATGGAAGTCCAACAGCACCTTGGGCATGAAAGAGGGGTGCGTCCTCAGCACCACCCTCGTATCGTGAAAAGTCAAGTATGGAGGCTTGCAGGATAGGGCCTGAATCTCTCCCACACGTCGTGCGGAGGTGATGGCCACAAGGAACTCTGTCTTCCACAACAGGAACTTCAACGTAGCCAAATGCAAAAGGCTCAAATGGCGGCCCCATGAGCCTGGTCAGCACCACGTTGAGCTCCCACGCCGGGGCTGGAGCCTTCACCGGCAGGAACGATCGGAACAGTCCCTTCATAAATTAATTCACCAGTCGATGAGACCACAAGGACGGCCGTCCTGCAGTTCAGGTGTATCGGGAGATCGCTGCCAGATGCATCTTGATGGAAGCGTGAGCTAGTCCAGCTTTGGCCAGCAACAGTAGGTGCCGTAATCTGTAGAGGGTTGATCTTCTGTGCACGGCACCAGACAGAGAACCTCTTCCACTTATGTCTGTAGCACTTGAGGACGCCCTGGCCTTTGCAAGAACCTCTCTGCAGTCAGCCGGGATATCGTACCCTCCAAAATCTAGTGCTGCAGGAGCCAGGCCTGCAAGTTCAGCGACTCTGGGTCGTGATGAAGAATGGCACCTCCCTCTCTGGAGAGAAGATCTGCGTCCGTCAGCAGCTTGACTGGTGGGGACACTGAGAGGTCCAGAAGGTACAGGAACCAGATCTGTCTCAGCCACGCCGGTGCGCTGAGGATCATCTTGCACTGGGACCTCTTGAGCTGGCTGATGAGTCGAAGCAGCAGCGGCAACGGAGGAAACGCATACAGGAACAGGCCGTCCCAGGGGAACGAGAAAGCATCGCTCATGCTCCTCGGCTGGGGAAACCTGCTGGCGAACCTCTGGCACTTGGAGTTCGTCGCCGTCGCAAACAAGTCGATCTGGTGTTTGCCCCATCGTTGGAAGAGCCGATCCACTTGACCCTGGCGTAGTTCCCACTCGTGGTACGAGCGCAGCTCCCTGCTGAGTGAGTCGGAAATGTTTTTTATTCCTGCCAGATGAAAGGGAACCAGAAACATCCCCTAGGCCACGGCCCAGTGCCACAGATCCTGGGCCTCCTTGGATAGGGCTGGGGATCTGGTGCCTCCCTGCTTCCGGATGTAGAACATCATGGTGGTGTTGTCGGTGAAGATCCTCACGACCTTGCCCTTGAGGGACGGGAGGAACGACTTGAGTGCCCAGAACACGGGGCGGAGCTCCAAGATGTTGATGTGGAGGGACCTCTCCTCCAGGAGCCAAAGGCCTCTTGCGTGGAGATCTCCGGTGTGCGCACCCCATCCCTCCAGGGAGGCGTCCGTCGTCACCGTCTCCTAATGTACTGTGGTCTGGAAGTCCGTGTCCGCCGGGAGTTGTGCATGGGTGCCCCACCTGTGAATCGCCTGCCGGAAAACCTCGTTGAGAGGGCTCTTGTCTTCGAAGCTGCCCGTCGCTTGCATCCAACGGGCGTCGGGGAACTCCTGTAGAGGACGCATCCGTAGCCTGCACAGGTGCACTAGATAGATGCATGTGGACATCATTCCGAGGAGGGATTTGATGGATCTCACCCTGGCCACGTCTAGCAGGCGCTGCACCTTGCCTAAAATAGTCTTCGTCCTTTCCTCCGACGGAGATGCCAAGCGTTCCACTGTATCGAGCTTCGCTCCCAGAAACAGTGCCACCTGCGACGGAACCAAAAATGGGATTTCGGGTAGTTGGAGAAACCCAGCTCCGTGAGTAAGCGGATGGTCTTCGCTGTGTGCTCGACAGCGAGTTCTCTTGTCCTTGCACGGATGAGCCAGTCATCCAGGTAGGGGTAGATGTGGATCCCCTGCAGGCGCAGCCGCGCCGCCACTTGTGCTAGGCACTTGGTGAACATCCTGGGTGCCAACTTCAATACAAATGGCAGAGCTCTGAATTGGTAGTGGCGCCCTTGGACTACGAATCTGAGGAACTTTCGGTATCCTTTTAGGATGGGGATGTGGAAGTAAGCATCCTCCAAGTCCAACGACGATAGGAAGTCGCCCTCCTCCAGCTGTCGCAGCACGTGCTGGAGAGTGACCATCCTGAACTTATGTGCCTTGATGTATTTGTTCAACTGACGTAGGTCCAGGATGTGGCGCCAACCGCCTGTCTTCTTTCTGACTAGGAGGTATGTTGAGTATACTCCGGAGCCCCGGAGCCTCTGGGGGACGAGCTCGATAGCACCTTTCAGCATCGCCTTCACCTCCAACAGCAGTCGAGGGACGGGATTTTCCTTCCTGGCCACGGGAGGAATGCGGGGACACTTCTTTTGGAATTAGAGTGTGTGCCCGTGGGCCAGGGCATCCAGCACCCAACGGTCGGTGGAGATGGACTCCCACACACTGACAAACTTCGCCAGCCGGCCTCCCACCGGGGTGCTTCGGTGGGGGTCCGACACTACAGCCGGTTCAATCTTGCTTGGAGGTGGCCTTGCCGCCTTGGCCTCCTTGGCGACGACGCCGAGATCCTCCTTGCTGGATGCCACCTCTGTAAGCCTCCTGGGATGATGAGCGGGCCGCCTGGCGGTACGTAGAGGAGCCACCGCCTGATCCCTTGGAGGCCCCCTGTGTGCCTCCGGCGCTCTGAAAGGGCCGTCGTTGCTGAAGGACTCCCAGGGCTCGGGCCGTCTCTGTGTTGGCCTTGATGGCCTGCCGCGATTCATCCACTGTTTTTCCAAACAGGTTGTTGCCGAACGGCATGTCCAAACCCTGGTCTGCACATCCTGCCAGAAGTCTGTTGCCTTGAGACAGCCTCGTCATCGAAGGCAAACACCGTTGCTTAACTGGTGAAACCCGGTGTTGGCAATGTCCGTTGCCACAGTTATGGCGTGGTCCGACACCATCTCACCTTCCTGCAGAATCTCCAGGGCCTCCGCCCTCTTGTCCTCTGGTAGAAGTCCAGTAGGGGGGGGCTATCTTGTACCATAGCTCCCTGTCGTAACGGGCCACAATCGCTATGGCGTTGGCCGCTTTAATTGTCGTTGCTGCCGACGAGATGACTCCAGAAGCTTACCCGGGTTCTTGGATTTCCTCTTCCGCGAACCAGAGCGTTGGCTCGTGGTCGATGGTGCCGGTGAAGGTGCACCCTGCCTGGCAGCCGAAGAGCCCAACAGTTTGGCGCTCCCAGTGCCCACAGATTCACGGTGCTTAGCCTTCTGTTGTCCTCACAGGACTTAGAAGACCACTCTGATCTTTTCTTCTTCTCACCTGCTGGGCCCTTCTCCAACCAGCTGGCGAGGCGGGAACGACGATCCCTCATGGCCAGTTCCGATAGGTTCTTGCAGAACCACAGTCCTTCTCCATGTGCGTCTTGTCCTCATGAAGGCAGTAGAGACTCGTCCTCCTTGAAAACATTCTGTAACCCGCATCCAGGGCAGTTCCTGAACAGCTTGGATCCGGGCGTCGAGCTTCCCTTGTCCTGGGCCATCTCCATGGTAGGCCTCATATCTTCTGGAATCCTCCAAGAAGCGTAACTCGATGAAAACCTCACCCATGAGGGTCATAGAAAATTCCGAAATGGGTCCCCGTTGATCAGAAGTAGAACTGTGGAGCTTGAGGCTCGATTTAACCGAAAAATGAGAAAATCTCTTTGAAAAAAGCACGAAAACGCAGTGAAAGCTCGAGAGCTATAGCACGAGGACTCCCAACACTTGAACGTGCAATACAAATCTGAGGATGGCTGCCGGGGGGAGGGGCTTAGGGAGAGGGCAGTCATTGGCTGGGGCAGTATGACCCAGAGACCAGTGATTGGTTACTACTAAGAAAGACAGATCAGAAACAAAACGGATACTGATTTTTTCCTTTACCAAGGATTCCCAGCCTGACGACGGGGAATATTCATGAGCATGTGAATCCATGCCAGACCCCATGCTGGAGAAATGCAATAGCGCACAGTGACGTAAAGATTTTTCAAAGGAAGAGTAAGAGGGAATAAACAGATTAGTTTTGTCATTTGCCATCTTTTTGTCATGTTTGTCGACATGGCTCTCATTTCTTCGAGGGGTTCAAGGCTGCAGTGTTGAATACTTTGAAGACCTTCCAGGATTTTGCGGCATGAAATGGCAAATTTTGCGGCACAAACCTTTATCTATTGCAGCATTTTTGCGGGACATTTTGCATTAACTGGAGGGTGTAAGATTGCCACATTGCAGGAAATAGGCAGAGTGCAAGGCTACAAGAGAGCCAGGGTATCATTATTATGTATCTTTTGTATTCATTTAATAGGAAAGAGTCCCAGATGTCTTTGGCTTGGCAGAAAAGTGTTTGATTTGGCTCCATTTCGGGTTTAATGTTCATGCCTATTTAATAGTATTAACTAAATTGATCATTATCAATTGTAATGCTGAAAATATTCCCCTTCTATGTTCTCCAATCCCCCCCAAACACCCACACACCTGTCTCACCAACTCTCCATCACAACTTACATTCCTTAACCTCTCACTCTGTCATACACATACTCACGTGCTATGTCACACTGCCAAGACACAATTTGCACTGCCCAGCCCCTGCCACACTCCAAATCATATTCCCAATTCACACCTTTACACTCTACAATTCCTCCCGCAATATACAGTCCTTCATTCTTTTGTGCTGCTTCTGCATCTTGCATCCTTTCTCCCATTCTATCGCACTCTTCCCTCATCCTTTTTCCCAATCTGCAGCTCACTGCCTCTTTCTGGTCAACCACTTCCTCTCTGCTTTCTGTCTCACTGACCACACACTCCCTCTACTTTCTGTACCTCTGCTCGCTCTCAGATTTCTGGCCCACCGCCTCACTGCTTCCTCTGCTCTCTTGTCCAGCGCTTCCTCCTCTGACCCACTGCTCTCCCTCTGCTTTCTTGCCTATCATTTCACATCTTACCCATCACTCTCCCTCTCTCTCATAGTGAGACTTTTTTTTGTCTTTTTTAAATGTAGATTTTGACCCAGTTCCTCAAATAATGGGGCATTTAAAAAAAAAGAACGGAGAATATGCTATTTTTAGACAACCCATTTTTGGAAATGAGCAGGTCACCTTATTCTCACTGGTGACCGGCGCATGTAGCACAAACTGTGTGCTGGCCAGCTGCCTTGAATGGTGTTCTGGGTTGTTTGACCGAAGTGTAATTATTTGCGGCGGAATTGACCATAGTCAATTTCGCTGTGAATTGATTTGCACTTCAGCCAAACAACCCAAAATGTACCTTTCACCACCACCCCACCCCCCCCCCCCTACTTAACTGCTTGGTCGCTGCTGCTTCCCCTGCAACCCTGCGGTGCCAGATCCGTCCCTCTAACGCGGGTCGGATCCGACTCCGCAGGGTCCCTTTTTCATTATTTTCTTTTTTTTCTGTCCCCAACTCCAATTTTGAGGAAAAAGGGAAAAACACTTCTGCAACCACCCTAGACCAAAAATACTGAACATGGGGAGCGGGTGACAACCTTGCAACACATGTTCAGTATTTATAAAAATTGATCGAATAGTACTGGACGAAATAGGTCAAATTGTAACATTCAATAGATTTTTGTCATCAAAATGGGCAGTACTTTGAATAGAATCGCTCTCCCAACAGTGTTCTGCAAGCTCCCAGTGCCTTTCACAGGGACAGGCCCTCCAGGTGCCTGCCGCTGTAAAATGCGACCCAAAAAATGCATTTTTATCCTGTTTGAGGAACAGAAATGCAAGCAACACAGCAGCGGTTCATACCTTAAAAGAAATGCATGACAGGGTCAGTAAAGACCGTCATGCAGTGGCAGCCCCACATCCCGTGCGCGTAGGGGTGCCTACAATTTCTGCAGATTTAAAAGTGCATCTTGCTTGGAAATGAGGAATGCGCTTTTAAATTGACAGAAACGCCATTTTTATTAGATCAAGGAGGTGAAAAAAGCCATCTGAATGGGTGCGCATATAAAATGTGCCCATTCATGTGTCCCTTGTGGATTGGGCTGCACTTTTTTGGGGAGCAAGTGATGAGATTTGTTAGCACATTTCATTTCATGTGTAAAAAAAAAGTTGAGAACCTGGCACCACGAGTATTTTTTTTAAAACAGTAATTTTTGCAGATTACTTAAAGTAAAACAAATTTTTTTTAAAATGCTGTTTTTGCACAAAACAGCCGTTTTCACGGCATTGTACGGGATTGCAAAATCGCTATAAGCTGGAGGGTCTGCTTTGAGCATTTTAAGTCTGAATCTCTGCCATTCAGTCGGTGAGGCTGTTTTGGTCAGGTAAGTAACCCATTCCGGGGAGGAACTCTACGACAAAGATGACGATTTCTTCGTCCGCCTTGAGGATGACTGGTGTGAACCACTTTGTGAGCAGGACCTTTTAGCGTTCTTCCGATAAGTAGAGAGACCTCTCAACTCGGAGGATCACTTTTTAGATAGAGTTGTGAAAGCGGATTTATGACACCTACATGCAGCTAACTTCCCTCTATGCTCTTTCAGGGCTTTCACTGTCATCAATAGGCAGGACTCATGAGTGGATCCTAAACACAGACACACCTAATGGGGGTCCATAAGGGACACTTTTTGAACCCTGATTTCTGAGTTAATGATGCTGACACCATTCTTTATCATTGAACTCTAAGGTTTCCAGTCAAGGAACCAAAGCGCACCAATTTCCAAAGCAATAGCTCTAACGGAAAAAAATAACTGAAGCCAACAGTCACTGCACACGCTATATACTAACCATGACGTCAACATCGAAACAGAGGCCTTCGAGGGACATTGAGCCGGCAGGCATCAACATGCAGCGGCCTCGGCTGCAAAAAATTCCTAAAGCAGCTAAAGCTGGATATGAAGATATCATAAGATGGGGAATACGTGAGAGGGCACAATCCATTCACAAGGGTAATTTGAGTATGTAATGGGCAAATCAAGTTTAATAACTTGTCTTGCACCCAATTGTTTTAGTTGACACCAAAGAGATTTCTGCTAATCCTTTCCAAGGCTGCAGTCACGTCAAGAGAGGAAATGTGGTTTGTTCTGCTTGGCTTAAGTTCTGAATGGAAGAAATACCTCTGAAACTCCCGGGAATAAAAATTGTGTTGGGCCCCATTATGATAATTATAGGTAGACATTATTGATCACTTATAATGTATGTGGAAGTTACATTGCAACAAGAAAGTGGCCACTTACTATCAGCCTTGATATTACGATGGATCATTTTACTTGCAACACAGAATTAACTTACCATTTGATCACCATGAGATGGACTAATATGAAACAGGATACGAGAATGAACATTTGCAAATATTGCCTATCATGAACCGTGCGGTTGTCTTAATACTGATACACCAGTGCAACAACTTGTAGGCAAACTGTTAATCTTAATTTAATCTTAATTGCAATAACGTTTCTGGTGGTAATCAGAACATGACTAAACCTTCACTAAGGCGGTTAGATAGAAATTGTGCTAGAAATACTCATGGAATCATTGAAGGGAGTAGTTACCTAGAGCCAGACAAGTTATTACTAATAAAAGAGTAGGAACTAGCAAGGATGAAACTTACCAAAACAAAAAAGGCGACGAGTGGAAGGGTTTGAATGAATCTAAACCTCAGGCATTGCTCTGGGCAGCCCTCCAGAACATCGTTCTTCACCTGCCAAGCCATTACAAAAGGGAAAAGACCATGTGAAAATCAGGCTTGGTCTTACCCCAAAACGTACAGTCCAGCCCTAACTGCTTGGTCACATCCCTTCTGCACGAGACCACAAGCATCCCAAGACATGTTCCAGCCGGTCGGTCCATCCAACCATACATCCTCTCTTGTTTTGCGTAAGGATGAAACTTAAACAGGAATTGATAACCAATTAATTGTCACAGCTAGAAATCTTACACCAATTTCTCTAAATAGTTCTTCAAACATATGCTCCGGTATTATTACAACAAGTCTGATCACTTGGGTTGATACTCCATATTAGCAAATATAAAAGTTAGCTTCAGACAAGAACTGGGAACCATTGAGCAGCAACTTAACTTGATGCAATGAACAAGTTAGCTATAATGTGGATAATGTTCTCCCAGGATTCTCCACTAAAGCCATTGAAAGCAGATTGGCAAATAGGAAAAGGGTGCTTCCGACTTGCACCCATCAATTCAGTTTTTCCTATCTGCCTCCCACTGCCCCATTAATGACACCCCCCCTTTTTTTTCTTACAGAGCCACGCATAGCACAGCCAGTGGGGCAGGAGGCCACTACACATTAGTTTATAATAGAATGGCAAAGTATTTGGCATTTACAGATCGATTCACTGCTTTGGATTTGGTGAATTGTCAAAGGCTGTGGAGGAACCTTCCTGCAATGAAGTTGCCTTCCAAGTACTGGTCATTCTGGTAGCAATACTGGACAGAAAATTGATTTTTATTCAGGCAGCTTGGCCATTGTGAACGTTGGTAATTTTGATTACTTAGGTATTCAGAACTTATTGGGTCACATCCCATTGAAATCATGACAAAGGCATATTTGTTAAAGGTCAGATCTATTGCTCAAACATCTATCCAAGCTGTGGCAAATTCTATGGGTAAACCTTACTAGGATTGCTTCAATCAGCCCTAAGCTTTGCACTGGGAGCTGGGTATTGAATATAAAGGAGATCATATCACTGATGCCCACGGTCTACTAGGGTTTTAAGTTTGGGGTAACAAAGCTGCCAGTTTCTCAAAACAGAGATCATGGGTTGTCAATATAAGGAACAAGTTACTTAGCTTTAACTGTTGTTCTCCAGCATGGGTCTAGCATGGATTCATAAGCTCATGAATATTCCCCGTCAGGTTGGGAATCCTCGGTAAAAGAAAAAAAAATCAGTTTAATTTCTGAACTGTCTTTCTCCTATAAACCAATCACTGGTCTCTGGGTCATACCGCCCCCAGCCAATGGCTGCCCTCCATCTAAGCCCCTCCTCTGGCAGCCATCTTCAGATTTGGTAGCACGTACAGTGGCAGTAGGACCAAGAGAAGAGCCGCAGAGGGGTAGGCGGGAGGGTTTGCATGTAAATCCATGCCAGACCCATGCTGGAGAACAACAGTTACAGGTAACTAATTTGTTATTTCTCCAGCATGGGGTCTGGCATGGATTCACATGCTCATGAATACATAGCAGTACACCTATGCTCAACCACGGGATGTGGCAAGGCTCAACATTAAGCAATTCAACAACTCAACATTAAGCATCTCTTGCTTCCTCACCAGGCTCACTTTCAAGCGAACAGGTTGCGCAGCACTGCTTGGCCGACTCTGGACTCCTCCCTGGAATCTCGGTCGACGCAGTAGAATCTCGTGAAGGTGTGCGTCAACCTCCACTTAGCAGCCCTGCAGATATCCAGCAGGGGCACAGCAGACAGGAACGCCGTAGTAGCAACGATCACCCTGGTCGAATGGGCTCTTGGACAGCCAGGCAACAGTCAGTTCGCCAACCAGTGACAGTGCATGATGCAGCCGGAGAGCCATCTGGAAATGGAAGCCTTGGAGAGGGCCTTCCTTTCGCTCACAGGGCCAAGTTCACAAACAGCTCTGATGTCTTCCGAAAACTCTTTGTGTGGTCCACATAGAACTTCAGGACTCCAGCCACATCCAGCAAGTGCAAAGTCCTCTCAGCCGGCAAAGAAGGCGACGGGAAGAAAACAGGTAACACCAAGGGCTCGTTGAGATGGAAGTCCGACGGCACCTTGGGCACGAAGGAGGGGTGCGTCCTTAGCACTACCCTCTTCTCGTAGAATGGCAGGTACGGGGGCTTACAGGAGAGGGCCTGGATCTCTCCCACTTGTTGTGCGGAGGTGATGGCCACAAGAAACACTGTCTTCCACAATCGAAATTTCAGCGAGTCGGAGGCTCGAATGGCGGACCCATGAGCCTGGTCAGCACTACGTTGAGCTCCCACACCGGGGCCGCAGCCTTCACCGGCAGAACAGTCCTTTCATGAACTCCTTCACCAGGCGGTGGGACCACAGCAATGACTGCCCCAGAGTTCTGGTGTAGCGGGAGGTAGCCGCCAGATGACTTTTGATGGAGTCATGTGCCAGCCCCGCCTTGGCCAGCGACAGCAAATACAGCAGCACTTGAGGGGCTGTAATCCATAGACAGTTGATCTTCTGTGCACAGCACCAGACAGAGAACCTATTCCATTTATGTCCATAGCACTTGAATCGAGGAAGCCCTGGCCTTGGCAAGTACCTCCTTGCAGTCCGCCAGGATATCATAGCCTCCGAACTCTAGTGCTGCAGGAGCCTGGCCTGCAGGTTCAGTGATCCTGGATTGTGATGCAGGATCACGTCGCCTTCCTTGGATCATCCTGCAACTGGACCGTCTGAGTGGACCGATAGTCGCAGAAGCAACAGCGGGAATGCATAGAGGAACAGGCCGTGCCAGGGTGAAGGAGAATGCATCCCCCATGCTCCCTGGCTGGGGAGACCTGCTGGAAAACTTCCAACACTTGGTGTTCGCTGCCGTTGCAAACAGATTGATCTGGGGATTGCCCCACCATCTGAATAGGAGATCTACCTGATCCTGCCAAAGCTCCCACTTGTGTCAAGAGCGCAGCTCCCTGCTGAGTGAGTCGGCGACAGTGTTCTTCCCTCCTGCCAGGTGAAAGGGTACCAGGAACATCCCTTGGGCGACCACCCAGTGCCACAGATCTTGCACTTCCTCAGAGAGCCAGGGGATCTGGTGCACCCCTGCTTCCTGATGTAGAACATCGTGGTGTTGTCTGTGAAGACCCGGAACACCTTGCCCTTGAGGGACGGAAGGAAGGATCTGAGAGCCCAGAATATGGCCCAGAGCTCCAAGACGTTGATGTGCAGCTCCCTCTCCTCCAGGAGCGAAAGGCCTTGCGTGGAGCTCTCCGGTGTGCATGCCCCATCCCTCCAGGGAGGAGTCTGTTGTCAACATTTCGGTGCCCCACCACCAGATAGTTGTCAGAAAGTCTTGTTGAGGGTGATCTTGTCCTCAAAGCTTCCCGCCACTTGCATCCAATGGGCATCAAGGAACTCCTGCAGCGGCCGAATCTGCAATTTGCACAGCCATACGAGGTATATGCATGACATCATGCAGAGCAGGGACTTGATGGGACCTCACCCTGACAACTTCCATGGTCAACAGTCGTCGTACCTTGCCCAGGATGGCCTTTATCCCCTCTGCTGACTGTGAACCCAGCCGTGCCACCGTGTTGAGCCTGGCTCCCAGGAACAGGGCATCCTGCAATGGCACCAAGTAGGACTTTGCATAGTTTATCGAGAACCCAAGTTCCGTGGGCCAGGGCATCCAGCACCCAACGGTAGGTGGAGATGAATTTCCACACACCGACGAAGTTCGTCAGCCGGCCTCCCACCTGGGCGCTCGGGTGGAGGCCCGATGTCCCGGCCGGTTCAGACCTGCTTTGCCAAGGCCTTGCCACCTTGGGCCCCTTGGCGATGATGTCCACCAGCCTTGCTGCGGCCCCTGTAGGCTTCCTGCGACGAGGAATGGGCCGCCTGACAGTACGACAAAGAGCTGCCGCTGAATCCTTGGGAGGCACCTTGAAACTTGCTTCCGGAGGTCCAAAAGGATGGCCATCGCTGATGGAGCTTGCCCAAGGCATTGGCCGCCTGTGTCTGCCTTGATGGCCTGCAGTGACTCGTCCACTGCCTTGCCGAACAGGTTGTTCCCGTCGAAGGGCATGTCCAGTACCCTGGTCTGTACGTCCCAAGGGAAATCGGTGGCCCTGACCCAACCGCGCCAGCGAAGGCAGACATTGTTGCCCATCTGGCAAAAACCGATGTCGGCGATGTCCATGGCTACCGTGATGGCGTGGTCAGAAACCACCTCGCCCGTTCCGTCGTCGCCACCGTCACCCGTCATCTCAGTCTCCATCGCATCCCTCGGTAGAGGGGATGGAGGTTAAGGATGGAACGGTGGAGGCGGGCGGATTCTCCTCCACTTGTTCGGAGGGCTCCCCTACGGTCCAGGCACCGCTGGATCGTACGACGGAGGTAAGGGGAACCTTGTCCTCTGTGCACAGGGTGTGCAGCGCCATCAAGAGGTCTTCCGACCTGTCCAGCGGTTGTGGCGGGAGCGTCCGCAGAGGCGTGGTATCCTCTGGTTCCTCATCAACCTGCCATTCGTCGGCTCCACCCTCACTCTCCACATCCGCCTCGTCGGGATCCTTCCCGCAGGCCCAGACCTCTAACCTCTTGTCCAGGACTGACTTAATGACAGACAGCTCTTCCTCGGAGGAGGTATCGGAGTCTGCTAGGACTCCGCACCCTTACCCCCGTCCTCAGCCCGGGGCTTCACAGGAGTCTTTTCGATCGGTTGGAAAGACAATGCCCTCCAGGATGGCAGGGAAACTCTAGGCCTGGAGGTGGTCTCCACTGGGGTCGCTTACGCAGGCTTTGCCAGGGACGCCACGACTCCCAACACTTGAACGTGCAGTAAAAATCTGAAGATGGCTGCCAGAGGAGGAGCATAAGTAGAGGGCAGTCATTGGCTGGGGGCAGTATGACCCCAGAGACCAGTGATTGGTCATTAGGAGAAATCCTTTTCAGAAACGAAACTGAAACTGATTTTTTCTTTTACTGATGATTCCCAGCCTGACGACGGGGAATATTCATGAGCATGTGAATCCATGCCAGACCCCATGCTGGAGAAGGATAGGATACCGATGCGTTAGAATGTAAAGAAAAATCTTTTGACATTTGAGAATCCAACCCTTACTTTTAATAGGATAGGTTTACTTAAAGGTAAGCCAATGGCAATTTGATAAATGGAGACCTACAAGAGAGGAACATAAAGACCAAATCCATGTTATTGGCCTCTTTGCAAGACAGAGTATTATAGAACTGACCCATAAGCTCCCTACGTGATTCTGGCTAACTAGAATACGTTTGTATTTGCTTTCCAGTCAAACAATTTCATAATACACCAAATCACCACTGCAATTTTTCACAGGGATGGGCAACTCCTGGGAAGAATGTACCAGTTCGCCCTACAAAAAGATGGTGTTTTCTTATTCTGTAAGGCTTACAGACAAACCAACAAAACCATCAGCAAAGTTACTCACCATAGTGACCCTTGCTCCCAAGTCCATAGTCCCCTTTCCTCCATACTTTTGGGACATTCCATCCTACAGGACGGGAACATTTTGAAGCATCAAATAACTTTACACTGGGCCACCTCATATGGCTGTAACCCTGCCTTCCTTAGCTTCGCGCCGTGCATTGCCCTTCAGTCTTTTCTATCGCCAAAGTCAAAGGACCATTAGAAAATAGAGGAAACTTATTAGAGAGGAAGGCGGGCACATGGAGGAAAGGGTACTAGGAGTAAGATAGTCACTATGGTGAGTAACTGTTATACTCCTACATCCAGTTCCCTTTCCTCCATACTTTTGGGGATTCCCAAGCACTAACCAAAGAAACAGGAGGATGGACATTTCCCTTACTGGAACTTGTTTTTAAGAACTGCTTGGCTAAACTGGGCATCAGCCTGGGAGCTCAGGGCAAGAAAATAGCATCTACAAAAAGCCAAGAGAGGGCCGCGTAACCGCCTTGGCTATGAACCCCCAATGGACATTTCTGGAAGGCAACAGCAGCCTTTTTGCCTCAAACCAAAAGTGCATGAACACCGTTTGGGGCCTGAAGGCCCTGAACTGTATAAGGCTCAGATTGTAAAAGCGATCAATCGTGAAATGGAATTGGGTCCACAAAGGTAACAGTTGTGGGGAGCTTCGGAAACCGTTTGTTCTTTGAATATAACAAACTTTCGAGCTCTCCTGACATCCAGGTTATAGAGCGCTCTCAGCATCTGAGACCAGGTCAGAGAGAAAAAAAAACAAAAATAAAACAAACAAAAAAACAGTAAGGATATTGACTGGTTGATGTGGAACAGATGATTTTTGGAAGGAAAGAAGGCTGAGAAAGCACAACCTTATCCCTGTGAAAGGTCAACAACAGGTGTTCAGCAGAGAGCTTGAAGCTCGCTTATTCTTCTAGCAGATGCAACTGCAATTAAGACCACTTTCCAGAAAAGAAACTCGAGCTCTGTAGTGGCCAGTAGTTCGAATGGTTTGTGACAGAGTATGGACCACGTTTAGATCCCATTTTGAGTGAGGAGGCCTGACCGGCGGAAAGAGGTGAAGGAGATCCACAAAATGCCTCTTGATACTGCATTTGTTAGAAAAAAAGAGCAATTATCCATTGAAAGATAAGCTGCAATGGCTGAAGATAAGTTCTGCACAATAATGCACGCAAGGTCAGATCTTAATGACAGGACAGTCAACAGAAGCATGTAGGGGATCAAGCTGTTTGGCAAGACACCCAGGACGAAAACAAAGCCATTTACTTTTGTACTGCACTCTTGTAGAAAGCTTATGTGCCGCCTGGATTATGCACATATTATCCTCTGAAAGATTGGAGACTACCTATTCCAGGCGAGGAGGCTGTTGGCTGAGAGAAAAACCAGCCACCTTACTGCTGGGGCCTGACAGCCGGAGCATCAGATCGGCACGCACAGCAATCCTGAAAACCCCTGAAACCAGAGAACGACCGTGTTTGGGACCATGATCTCTGACTAGAAGGCACCTTTGCTGGAGTTTTCACTAGGACCAACAGACTTGGCAGTTTGAACGCTTGCCTTGGTCTTCGTTAGTTCCTCATCCGTGGAAGAGTGGAACAATTGCTTATAGTCAAAGGGGAGATAAAGCACCTTGTCCTGAGCTTCCTGAGAACTTTGTAGCATGAAGCCACGCTTAGTGGGAGAGGTCTACCCAGACCATGAGGCCTGAGCAGAAATGCCCACATGATGGGCGCAGCCTCCAGAAGATCCTGTGCCAGAAAGTCCTCCAGCCTAACTACAGGAATATATTCCTGGAACCTAGTTCCCTCCACAGTTGGCAGTCACCAGGATAAGCTCAATGTTAGCCTGACAGCAGCTGGAGTGCCGAATTGGAAAAGACTTTCTTTCCAATGGCGTCAAGAAGCTGGTCCTCCTTGGAGAGGATTTAGGATGCTGAGGTGGAGGATGTAGAGGCCGGTTTGGACTGGAGCGTAGCTGCTGCCACCATAGTCGACAAAGGGAGATGCCCCCCCCCCCCCCCCAGACCTTGCGGGCCTCTGCCAAAACATCCTTCTGGAGAGCAGGCCGGTGTGCTCCTGTGTCGACTTAGTGAAGGCTCCAGAAAGCTCCCCCTCCTGTGGAGCTGGGACCTTGGGTACTGGGATGTCCAGGATACGGTCTTGGCAGGCTCAACTAGAGCAGGGTGGCTCATCGCTGTCCTGGTTCACCTGGTCCTCATCCAGTGAAGCAGGAGCAGAGGACTGATCCACTGCATGTGGCGCCTCAGGCCCTAAAGTGTTGTTTGGTGTTTCTCTACCAGAGAAAGCAGAGGAAGAGGTAGGGGAGGTTCGGCAGCAGGTGGAGGAGGCAGCACCAACGGGGCCTGCGTAGGATCTGCCGGCACCGGAGGAGGTACAGGTGGCCTAGGGTAGATTTCTTTAAACAGATCCTTAAAGTACGCCTTCATGGGATCAGTGCATAAGCGTCTAAAACATCCCAAAAAAAAAAAAAAACTCAGATGAAGGTCTAGGCGCTGGAGTGGACAGAGGCCGCTCAGAAGGGGCATACCCCCATGAATGCAAGGAGGATGGTTGCCAGGATGGACCTCCACCAATTGGATCCACATAGCTCAAAGGTGCAGACGCAGGAGGGAGCAAGACTGTATGAGGCAGCGGTGTCCGAGCACACCAATCCATTGGAGGGCGGAACAGGTTTTTATTCTCCACAGAGCTTGGAAAAGGCTGCTCTGCACCAGCCCCAGCGAACGTTGGTGTAAGAGAGGTAGTTAAAATGGCCCCCTGTGGTCTGTGGAGGTTGAAGCAAGGAACCTCGCCTCGGCAGAGCAGGTACTGACATATCTAGGGTGACACCTTAGGGACTGCCGAAGAATAAGACTCAAGTGGGCGTGACCACCTTCTTTGCTCCCTCAGCAGAACAGGTGTCACCACGGCCTTGAGTATGAGAAGGGTGAGAGTTGTACCCTACAGCCAGGACCTTCAATTGTGTTCCCTCAATTCTGCCGGTGTTCGATATAGCCCCAAAAATGGGGACCTCTGGTTAACTCCAGTACTTTGGGCCTCGAGCCAAGACTCCGTGCAGTTGGTTCCTGATGTGGAAGCCTCAGGGTGAACCCCAGTACCAAGAGCCCCAGAAGAACTGGGCCCCACTTTAGCCCGCAAAGGGGGAACCTCAGAAGACAATCTGGTTTTGGCAGCCCCACTGCAGGGGGTCCTCTGAGGAAGCTCTGGTGCACCTATTATGCCCCTTGTGAGACACCTCAGGGTTATCCCTGGTAATAGAGCTACTCGAGCCCCTCCCGGTCATGGAAGACCTTGGGAAGGAGTCCCCTGGCCGTGGTGCCCTAAAAAGGAAAGCGCTTACTGGTCGTTTCCTTTCTTCGTTGATGAAGAGCTGCAAATGTGGTGGAGGAATACGTTGAAACACCTGCTCCCACCTGACAAGTGGACACTGGCGTGCACGGACGGAGAGGGAGTCACAATAGAAGCAAAAGTCCCAACTGTGTTCCATGCCTTAACACTCTGGGCAAATAGTGAGGAGTCGCCCCAACTAAACGACGTTCACAGGATGAACAGGACACGAATCCCAGACACTCGGCATAGACGGAGGACAAGATGACCATGGAACTGGAGCAGGAATGAAGGATAAGGGAATAAAAAGAAAACCTCCCAGTGATGCAAGTGCATCCAACCCAAACCACACAGAGAAAAGGGCTGAAAGGCGATAGGCAGGGCGGAACTCAGGATGGTTGATATTTTATTTCTATCGCGCTTGTACACAGGTGTTTCAGAGTGCGACTAGGCAAGGGAGGTGAACAGGGGAGAACAAAACAGCAATCTTACTAGGCCTAGTGACATTGAGAACACTCATGTGCATGGGAGAGGGTGGAAGTGGGGGGGGGGGGTGCATGGAAGGGGGGAGAAGTGGAAAGTGCGAAGCAGAGGAGAAACAGATAAATAACAATAAATAAATAATAAAAGGCAACAAACAGTGGTAATGCAGCAAGCAATTTGCAAGTGCTAGGTGTGACGGCTACCTACATTGGCCCCGTGTAAAAATTGAAAAAATTAAATTTGATGCTTTTTAACAAAAAGTGCTCCGCCCCATCCCAAAGGATGGAATGTCCCACAAGTATGGAGGAAAGGGGACGGGACGTAGGAGTATGGGGGATCTGCGGTAACCTGATGGGTCGGACATGGTGCTGAAGCTCCAATAACAAGAACCTGGCTGGCCAAGGAGCTATGAACAGCAGTGTGCAGTTGGAGGCACTCCTGAGCTCCCAGAGCGAACAATGAATCAACGGCAGAGGTAAGGCATAAGTCTTCATGTTGCCCCACGGAATTTCAAGCACGCCCGCCAAGGAAGATGCTCCGAGGCCGTCCCGGGAGGCATAGTATGGTAGTTTGTTGGTTGACGTTGCAAAGAGGTGCACCGTTGGCGTGCCCCATAACTTGTGGTTTGCCATAGACTGGCTGCTCAGGGAATCCACTGCAACATTGTTCCAATGTGCATGGCTTGTAGCTAGACACCTGGTGCCCCTGTTTGTTCACATAGAACATAACCATCAAATGGTCTGTGCGAATTCACACTACCTTGTTGAAGGAAGGCCGGAAAGCTTTCAATGCCAGGAAAACTGCCAAGAGTTCCAGGTAGTTGATCTGTAGACAGCCCAAGACAGGATGTCCCATATCGTAGACTGAGATGACTCAACGTAAATGCCCCCCCCCCCCCCCCCAACCCACAAGGGAGGAGTCTTGTGATCATGTCCTGCGGTGAACGCTCCTGGACAGAGGTTCCCACTGAGAATGGCAGATAAGTAGGTGCTGCAAGACATGAATGCCCGAAGCTGTGAGGTGAGACACGAATGACAGAACAGTGTCCACCATAGCGTGCCTGGGGTCAAGCTGTTTAGCTAAGCACCAGTGGCAAAAATTGAGCCATTCACTCCTATATTGTGCCCTTGATTAATGTGCATATTGTCCTCGGACAGATTAACTGCACTAAAGATCTGAATTCAGGCACCAGGCCGCCAAGCTGAACAATTGTGGGGAGGGGTGCCACATCTGGCGATCGCACTAGTGACGCAGGTTGGGAAACAGCAATCTGATCGGAGGAAGAATTGACAGATGCTGCATTTCTGAAAACCTAAATCTGGCTGGCCAACAAGGAGCTATGAGCAGATTGCAATTCAATTCATTCCTGATCTTGCAGAGTGACCGATTAATCAGGGGGAGTGGAGGAAATGCATAAGCCTTCATGTTGTGCCATTGAATCTCAAAAGCGTCTCCCAGGCAGGACACCCAGAGAGTCTTTAGATGCATTCAAAGGAGGTTTCTCATTTCTAAAAGTCGCAAAAAGGTCCACTTCTGGAGTGCCCCACTGGCAAACAGAGAGAACATCTGTGTTCAATTCCCACTAGTAACTGGCTGCCAACTGGCAGCTGACGGAGTCTGCAGTTATATTGATGATACCCGGAATGTGTACAGACAGGAGCCAAATGTTGTGCTGGAAGGCCCATTCACAAATCTGTATGGCTAAGTCCACAAGGAAGGGTGACTTGGTGCCAACCCTGCTTGTTGATGTAAAACATCACCACAGAATTGTCTGTATGAATGCGGACTACCTTGTTCATGATAGACTGTTGAAAAACTGAGCGCTAGAAAAATAGCCAGGAGTTCCAGATAATTGATATGAAACTGCCTGTCCAAAGGTCAAATCTTTGGAGGTGAAAAAGCATCGAGCCCCACCCCAGAAGGGAGGAGTCCATGGAAACCAGTCACTTGAGGGCAGGGCTCCTGGAAGGAGGCCCCCACTGAAAGGTTGTCAGTCAAGACCATTGTAGATCCACCGTCATGCAGAACGCAACTGGGATCATCTTGGAATCTGGGTCTGAAGCTTGAGACCAAGAGCTCAGAAGATCAAGCGGAGTACACCTAATCATCAAACGTGCAAGAGGTAGGGCTAACACACAAGAAGCCACAAGGCCCTGAAGTCTCTGGAACCACCAAGCTGACATCTGCGAAGACTGGAGGAAGAGCCAACACGTGGCCGATAGGTTTGCCATCCTGTCTGCTGTTAGTAACACTTGGTACTGATCGTATTCCAACAAACCTAGGAAAATCGGTCTTGAGAAACCGTCACGGAAGATTTCCGCCAGTTCGACAACAGCCCAAGGTGGAACAGGAGCTGGAGGAGACAGGAGATTGATCAATGCAGTCTGTGGGCAAGAACTGTGCAGGAGCCAATCTTCCAAATATGGGTATACATGAACGCACTGCAGCCTGAGGAAAGCTGTGATGACCAACATCTTTCTGAAGACACGCTCTGCCGAGCTGAGTTCAAAAGGGAGCACACAGAACTGGAAATGTTCCCCTCCTAGGGAAAAACGCAGATATTCCCGATGCGGCCCCCATATCAGGATGTGCATATATGTGTCCTGAAGGGTAACCACACTGAGCTTGTTGCCCTTCCGAAGAGAGGACTTTATTTGGCAAAGCATGATTATCTTTAATTTCTCTTGGGGCAGAGAAAGGCTGAACAGGGAAAGATGAGGATAGCGCACATGCCAGCCTGCTTGGGTTTAGGCACTAAACAGACTGTAGTAGAAACCCTCCCATTGCTCCCCCGAGGGGGAACAGGCTCCACTGCTCTGAGGTCTAGAAGTTTCTGTACCTAAGGAAGGGCGACCCGATCTGCTGGTAGGGAGGGAGGGTTGAAGGGTGGGGTAGGAAGCGACAGCTTGCCCGCCCGCCCGAGCGAGCGAGGGACAAAACCCACCGGTCTTTGGTGATGGTCTGCCATGCCTCCACATGAGACTATATTCGTCCTCCCACCGGAGTCTCCTGCGACTGACAAAAAATAATTGAGGATTTGTTGGCAGGGAGACTACCTGTCCCTAGAGAGGAGGTTGATGGCTGAGAGAAAAGCTGGCCACCTTGCCTCTGTTGCTTTCGGCCCCACCCCCGGCCAACCTTCAGAGATGGGTATGGTTAAAGGGCTTGCTCTTAGGGAGGATCCCCCACTCTCCAAGGACCAGGCGGTGCCAGTTATTGGGTGATGCCCCCTCCCACCCCCATCCGCAGCTATAGTGCCTGTCCCTAAGGTGATGTCCAATTTAGGGGTATTGTTGGGATGGGTCTTTCCTAGACTCCCTCCCTGGCTTCTTTATTCCATGTATGCTCGCTTTCTGTTTCCAGCGATGTCTTCATCTTTCCTAGTCGTTTCCATCCGATTCTGAAGCGAATAGCCAAGTTAAGTAGTTTTCAGAATTTGAGGCTTTTCCAAGTTTTTGCTGCCAGGTGGGTCAATAACTCCCCTACTCCCACCCCACCCCCCAGTTTTTTTCCTGGTGTACAGTTTTGGTTCTAGGCGAATGTGGTTGCTTGATCCGAGTGTCTTGATGGTAAGTAGATGCTATTTTCTTTTGTAGGAATTCTGCTCCTCGGCCACAGATCGCCAAGCATGCATGAAGGCGTCCAACTTCAGACCTGAAGTGCAGGCACAGGTCCTTTGGCAAAAAGGTTGCCCATCACCTGAAGCGTATTAAATCAGACACAGATACAGACAGGGCCATCAGTTCACAGAGACAAGGACACAGAAAGGCATACCTAACCTATATGCATGTTAGTGTAGTTGGACTAATTATGTAATCATGGGTCATGGATATTTTATTACACACTTTAAGCACTGTACTTTTATGAAAAAAAATTCCTTTTCGAAATCAACTTCGAAAATGAAATTCTGTCTGGGACACAAATTGCCATTACTCAGTAAACTAGGAGGGCCAAAGGCTGTTCAGCTGTATATGGAAACAAGCCTTAGGAATCTTGAGTTTAAACCAGCATTCCAACAAGTGAGAACCGGGAGGCTATAATAAATGTTTGTACCTTGCCTCCATTAAAAAGGTTTTCACATTTCACGAATTCAGGAACATTATGAAAGATCAGGCAAGGTTCTTGCATTTGCATCACCTTTGTATAGGCGTGTTATAAATGCCGTATCATATCATCCGGCGTGTGTGTATAAAATAAAAACACAGGCAACGAGGTCAGTGTAGTATCAGATAAGGATGATGTGGTTCTCACCACTAATCGGTACAAGGTCACCGTCCGATGGCTTCCAGACCCTACACTCGGAGTGAGGCGCCCAACAGACTAGTTTGTTCTTTTCAGGGACCAAGATCCAAACAAAATGTGCCGTAGTTTGGATGAATTTTATAGGGTATTTGGCGAGATGTTGCCTACTTTGGAGAGGATGATGCATACCCACTTAGATTATTTGGTTAGACTATTCAAACATTTTTTACTTTGATACAGAAACCCATTAAGACTAACGTCTGCACATTTTCATCACAACTGCTAACCAAGATTAGACAAGATCATGCACACAAATTGCAACACAGTGGGTTTCATTAAGGGTTATGGTAATATACTGAGTACTCTATACACGCTATATTGGGCTTCTGTCATCATAATGCTTTCCCTTTGCCTTTTGAATTTCCTTCTTGTATGCGCGAATGTGCTTCTGGAACATTGTTTTTTTGTCTGGATTGTAATCTTTCCTCCATTCCGTTTCCATCTTTTTGTTTTCTTTTTTCATGGTGCTTAGTAGTGGGGTAAACCATTTTGCCATTGCTCTTTTTTTGATGGTGTGAATGGTTTTTCTGGGGCCATCTTGTCGATTGCATCTGCAATCCATTTGTGTAGTATCTCCGTTTTCCCGTCTAGGTCAGCTAGGTCTAGTTCTGTTGTTGAGGGCTTGGTTAACTCCAGTTGTTCGAATAGGTTGCCTTTTTTGACATCTTTCCAGTTTCTTTTTGTGGTGGCTGTGAGTTTGGGAGGTTGGATGTAGACTTGAGTAGGCAGAGTGATTACGAATGGGATGATGAGATGGTCACTCCACAGTATTTGTATCGGCAGTGCCATGGTGATGAGTTGTTCCTCTGCGAATATTGCGTCCAAGGTGTGTCCTGCCGAGTGAGTTGCCCCTTTTACTAGTTGTCATAGTTTCATGGTGGCGAGTTGTTCAATCAGTGAGTTTTGGGAGTTGGCATGACTGTCTTCGAACCAGATGTTGAAATCCCCCAGTATGATTAGGTGTTCGTGGTTGATGGCTATGTTGGTTATGGCTTCTATGAAGTTGTCGACGAAGGATGCATCATAGGTTGGGGGTCTGTACACCAGGATGAATGTGATGTTGGTTTTTGGGCTAGTTGTTAGGTGTATGACCATGGACTCGCAGTTGGGGATGTTGAGTGGTTCGTCTGTTCTTATTTTCAGCTGCTCTTTAAATGCTATTGCGATGCCTCCTCCTTTTTTGTTTTTCCTGTTTATTTGAAGGCATTTAAAGTTTGCTGGAAGGCAGCTTTGGAGTGTGATTTTGTAGTTGTCGTCCAGCCAAGTTTCTGTGATGAAGAGGATGTCGATGACGTGGTCGTCGAGTAGGTCGAAGATCTCTGTAGAGTGTTTTGACATGGATCTTGCATTTATTAGATTGCAGTGGAGTTGGTGTAGCTTGGTTTGCCCTTTTTTTGTTAGGGTTGTTTTCTGATCTTGTTCAGGAGCAGGTTTCAGGCGTTCGAGTAGTACTTCTAGGTTTAGCCTAGGGTTTTTGTTTTCATCTGGTTCATCTTCCAGGGGACAGGGTTGGGGGTTCTTCTTGCTTTGGTGATGTATGGTGTTATTGCTTCAGTTGTGTGCTTGTTGTATCTGGTGGGGTTTGTCCTTCGTGATGTTGGTAGGTTGTTCAGTGTAGTTGGTTTTGGCGTCGCGTTGGTTTGATCTGGTGAGTAGGTCTCAGTGAGGTATGGAGTTAGGTAAAGGGATTTGTCTCTTCTTTCAGTGTTGGTCCGATCTTTGAACCCGTTTGTGGGGGGTGTGTTCTGTTGTTGCGGTTCTTAGTTGAAGTTTCGGGGTGTTTGTTCTTTCTTCTCTTCTTTCCCTCTGGGTGGGTCGTTTGCGCAGCATTGTACGATTCCGAGTTGTTTTAGTCTAGTTGTTGTCTTGGTCGGGGTGTAAGGGTAGAGTTGAGGGTTGTATAGTTATATAGTTGGGTTCTAACAGTGTCTCTCTTTAGTCTCCGTCTCCCTTAGCGACAATGCAAATTTGGGCACAGCGGCCCCGCTAGGTTTGAGACACCTGTATAGTGGGAGAGAGGTCCGTCCAAGCAGTCCGGACAACAGACAATGCAGTTTGGGCACGGCTGCCCAGCCAAATTTGAGACAACTGCATAGAGGGAGAGAGGCCTATCAATGCAGTTTGGAGAACAAACAATGCAATTTGGGCATGGTGGCCCTACTAAGTTTGCGACACCTGTATAGTGGGAGAAAAGCCTATCAGTGCAGTTTGGAGAACAGGCAATGCAATTTGGGCACGGCGGCCCTTCTATCTGCTAAGTTTGAGAGACACCTGTATAGTGGGAGAGAGGCCCATCAATGCAATTTGGGCAAGGCGGCCTTCTATCTGCTACGTTTGAGAGACACCTGTATAGTGGGAGAGAGGCCTATCAATGCAGTTTGGAGAACAGGCAATGCAATTTGGGCACGGCGGCCCTTCTATCTGCTAAGTTTGAGAGACACCTGTATAGTGGGAGAGAGGCCTATCAATGCAGTTTGGAGAACAGACAATGCAGTTTGGGCACGGCGGCCCTGCTAAGTTTGAGACACCTGTATAGTGGGAGAAAAGCCTATCAGTGCAGTTTGGAGAACAATCAATGCAATTTGGGCGCGGCGGCCCTGCAAGGTTTGAGACACCTGTATAGTGTGGGAGTGGCCTATCAGTGCAGTTTGGAGAACAGACAATGCAATTTGGGCACGGTGGCCCCCTCTATCAAATGCAGTTTGGGGCAACGAGGTTAGGTATCTGGTGTAAAGCTGTACCTCTCCCAACCCCGCCCCTCCTACCTTCCTGGTCCTTGTAGTCACTGGTTGACGGCTGGCCACTGGGGTGGCTTCCCCTGCAGACACTTCCTGGAGTCGCCTCTGTTGGAGTCGCCCTTGGCCTCGGGGCCCTTAGCCGCTGGGGGCTGCCGGGCAGAGGGCTGCCCTGGGGGGACCGGTGATAAAGGCTGGAGGGACCAATGAGAACGGTGCTGGGAGAGGAGGAGAGGCGTGGGTTTAAACGTGGGTTAGATTATGTTATGATCGCAGTCAGAGCAAGATCTTATTGCATGCTCAATGGGGAAAGGGAAAATGGAGCCTATGCTCCCTACCAAGCATATGCAAATGCTGTGCCTCTGCTCTCACCTCCATCCATTTTTTTTTTAGCTGACCGAAAGTTCACTGCAATCTAGGGTTGGCTACTATTAAATGGGCTTGATGTGGCTCCAAACACCCTGGAGTTCCACTCCCTGACAATTGCACTGATCGATCTAGCCCACTGCCCTCAACCTCCAATGCGGTTAAATCATGAATACTGCTGTTCTCTATGGGCAAATGTTAAGTTCCTATAGCGGACGCCTTTCGCAGGGGCAGCTTTGTGTTCAAGTTGAACAGACAATTTTACTTGGCGCCTCCTATGCCCCAGCGAGTGTTCTAGCAATTCGAGATGTATGGCTGAACGGCACCTCACTGTCATAAATTAAGTCTTATACGCACCCAGCCTAAGAGGATTCCCGCCTCACACACCAATATAAAAAAGGTTTATAGCAGGACTCTGAAACCTCCAAGAAGGCCAGACTGATTCTATTCCAGAGAAAGCTGTGGTCAAAATTCCATCCTCAGTTAAATGTGCCCATATTTTCCCCTTCAGCTTTCCTATATGTAGAATCTGGCAGTTTAGGGGGTTGGGGAGCACGTAGAGTGGCTTTGCACATAGAGTTTCTTGGGCATGGTTTTACACACTGCTTGGACTCCCCAGGACACAGCGGAAGGCTCAAGGCTGACCATGAGCACTTTTGTCTGGGTTATCAAAACCCTAGGCGTGTAGACAAACTAGTAATCCAGACAAACCTGCTTTGCTCCCTTTTCAGTGATCTTTTGCAAACTTGGCAAATTCGAATTTCTGACATACAATCCCACCCAAATGGTGTTGGGGCTCAGGGAATTAAGAGCAAAGGCTTTGGCGCACAAGTTTTCTTGGGCATGGCTTCAAACATGCCCAGGGTCACCATGTAGTGAGTAATTTCCAGACATCCACCCACTTCCCCTGTGTAAAAGAACACCTCTCCAACTATTTTTCCTCTTGGCGCTGCAAGCTATACAATACAGATGGATCCACAATAAATTCGGTCCAATTGTACACCTAGCTCTTTTACCTTTTCATGCATTCCTGTGAATCTCATCTATTCTTCGCCCTCATCCCAACTATCTACCCAACTTTGTTTCCCCTACCATTACTGAATGTTCGATCATACTCCTCCTTTGCCTCCGACAGGAAAAGCACTTAAAAGCTGCAAATTATGGCAGGAGGAGTTCTACAAATGCACGATAACATAGCATGACTTAAAGCTTTGACAGGTCAAAGCTAAATATGAAAGGTCCCTGTTCTCGGTGAAAAGATTTCTCATGTTAACTTTTAGAATACTGACTTCTCTCATTGATACGATCGATATACATTTCTTATAGACAGCTATGACAAGGCTCTTAATCGCTCAATCCTTGAGGCTACATGTTTGGAAGCCTGTTAAAGCACTAAGGTTAAAATGAATCTCAGATATGATCTATTGGTTGCCAGTCAAAATGGTGTGATTTGTTGGGCATTTACGCATTCTGTAACAAGGAGGTAGGATACACATGGTTTGTAACTGAAGGATCCTGTACGGGAGAGTAGATCCTAATTGGAGTTGGCATTGGCTTGCGCTATCCCCGAGGACCCCCTCTTCCCCCCCTCCTGCTGTCCCTCTTTGCAGTCTTCTCACACATTCTAGGTCATACCGGGGAGCTTGAAAAAGAAGTTGCACAGAACATTAGTTGTTGCCAAGTATGGAAATGTAACTGGAAACAGTCTTCAAAGGACTGGAGTGACTCCAACCTCAACCGCCAAGGAGAACATAGTTGGCAAAAAACAGAGTGGTGGGGATAAGCTACAAATCAATGTGGGCAGCTTTGAATTACCCTTCCATCTAAACCCCTGCAGCTAGAATTCCTCATTTTTTTGTCTGCACCCCTTCCTTAGTGTTTGGTTGGGTTCCATGTGTCATTTTGATTACTGGGATGTTATATGCAGAGTGTAGATGAGGTACAGTTTGGAGAATGCAATGCTTTTCATGTGCTGCAACTCCAGAAGAGATGCAAGTCACCTTTGAAGGTAGCACTGCTTTGGGAGTTGAATCTCTCCTTACACTCATGCAGCCTGGGAGCAGAAGGTAGGTGCCATAAAACAGACTTGGTTTGTTCCATTGGCAAATATGCAAAATCCTAATGACATTTTATGATAATTCGACTTCCTCTTGTACTGCAGGGGTAAAAAAAAGCATTGCAAAGGTGCTGCGGCACAATCTGTG
The DNA here is from genome assembly GCF_040938575.1 of Ambystoma mexicanum. Taxonomy (NCBI): domain Eukaryota; kingdom Metazoa; phylum Chordata; class Amphibia; order Caudata; family Ambystomatidae; genus Ambystoma; species Ambystoma mexicanum. Next base: position 1,372,977,897 of record NC_090921.1, on the reverse strand, counting down.
GTAATTCTACCTTTAGTAATACTTCTGCGGTCTTACAACTTTCAGACTGATAAACTCGTCTTTTTTAAACTCAATTTGAGCATCCAAAGCATCTGCATTTACGCTTACATTTTTGTTATCCGTAGGAACATGCAGTAAAACTTTTTTTGCATCTTCACTTACACCATGGAGTATCTGGAACAATAATTGTGAAATAAGTTTCTAATTGTTACACTATGGGTCAGGCTCTAACATTTTTTTTATAAAGTTGACCATACAAATCAGGGATTTTTTTTTTAAAACACCCCTTGTTCAGCATTTGCCAGCCTCTCCTCAATTCTGCTGGCTGTCTTCTTTAAAGAGGTTGTTTTCTTATTTACATTAAATGCCTGTTCCGAAGCAGAAACTGAATAAAAAACAATTTTCCAACTCATACAAATGATGCATTGTGTTCTGAATTCTATGTCGATATCCTACCAGGTTCTCTCCGCCCCCAAAGAAATCATACAATTACAAAGATCCTAGAATGGAAAATTGGCAATAATCAGACATCGGCAGATCACTGAAAAAGTAGGTTGTCAATTAAAATACTGAGTCGTAAGATTGTAAAACCTGAATATAGAAAAATAAAACGGATTGTTAAAGGGCATACAGGTTGACAGGTTTAGATCTACAAGTCATTTTCTGAATAATAACTTCAATACATAGACTGTTCTCACAATAAGGTAGATACAGTGTTCGTGAAGGCTTAAACCAAATGTGGAGTAAAAACCATACTTCATTTAATCAAATATGAAAAACTAGCTTTATTTTTGACAAGTGCTTAATCCATGTACAAACCTTTGGTGCCTTGCATACCAGCCAAAAAAAAATAAAAAGTATACAATTTAACAATTCAACTCAAACTGCAGCAAACAAATAGAATTTAACCAAATTAAAAAAAATTACTTAGATGCTCGTAAGGAAGATAAGAGTTTATTTAAAAAAAAAATTAAAAAAAGAAAAAAAATCATGTTTGTGTTAGGCCTTCAGGACCCTAATAAAAAAAGAATTTAGAGTCCAAGCATTTGAACTCAAATTTCAAACGTTGGACGCTTTCTGCAAACCAAAAAAAAAACACAATCTTGCATGTTTTCAGTACAAATAGTTGGGTTAAATGTCCTCATTGGAATGGCTAACTTGAAAAAATGAACATTACAGCATCTCTCGAAGACAGTACGTTTGCTGAACAATGCTGACAAATTAAGAAAAAAGGGTTGGCTACAGGGTTAATTGATGGACATGAGCCTTCATGTTTTGCTTACTACGTGTGAAACCCAAGGAATGTTCCAACTTTAAAAAAAACTAAAAAAAAACTGAATGTTTGCTTTGCCCTTTTCTCAAGATCACTAAATATTCAAGCATTGGAAATTGGCTATAGAAGTAAAATAGTTTAACAATGCAACCTTGTTAAAAATAACTTCGAGCTAAGAGTTTGCAGTTTGACAGGTATTACTTTAATGACAAATATAAAAGATCTATTAACATCTAAACTGAGACTTGATTTTTGAGCAAAGAAGAATGTGTAAAGAAACCATGTCTCATGCCGCAAAGTAAATTGATACAAGAAAACAGTTGTTAGTCAAACCTTAAGCCACTTTGCAAGTACCTCAATGTATTAACGTCCACCTCCTATTATTGTACCAAACTGTTTGCAGTCAATCACAATCTTTAGCTAACAAAATGTATGGAACATCAATTTATGCTGAGTCAATTAAATTCATCTGCCTCGGATGTCTGGACATTAACAATGTAACTGAGTTTGGTAAAAATGGGACACGAAAGAAAAAAGTATCAACCACAAGATATGATGCACAACAAATAAATGCATGTAATCAAATATGGAGGCACAAAGAATAGATCTGCGTGTGAGAAGAAACCTGAATTACAGAAAAGTCAAATTTATTGATGAAAAACTGGAAGTTGATACAAATGAGATACACAAACTGTACACAAAACAGCAGCAAATACTATGTAGTGAATTACAAAAAGGGAATAGGGAGAAAAGCAATGGCTAGAGGCCACTGAAAATGGCTTGTGGGGGGAGAGGGGGGAAATAAAAAATACACAAACGGCATCCTTTACACTGTACAATCTACAAACACAATTCCGAACTATTTTACATCATTTTCTGATTTAGACTTCTTTTTAATAGAAAAGACGCCCATCTCAGGGTACATATATTTATAGCAATATATATATATTTCAGTGGTTTACTGTTGATTTTAAATATATTAGTGTTACTACATGCAACTGGTTCCTGTAACCGTCTTACCTTTCGTTACCCTTCATATGCCAAACGATATAGCAAATAGTTTGTGCCAGGCAGTAAATGTCAATGACGGTTAACTTGATTTAAATGCAAGGAGTTGAACACTGGCCTGAAAACAGACTGCCTCTTCAGCACATTGATATTGTCACGTTAATGCCTAAATTGCCATTTTCTGCAAAGAGTTGTGCAATGCTGGTATCAAAGACAAGGCAGTCGCTATTCATTATAGCTGTAGCAATTCCTTCATGAATAGATCGAGGTGTTGCTTCCCAAGTCAATCGTCGCCTATGACCATTAAGCTCCAACCGATAAGCAAAATTTTCAGCTTGTTTGCGCGTTCCTATCAGTTGTACAATTGCAAAGAATTGCTGGTGTCCATCATATTTCTCTTGTTTCTCCAAAACCAACATGAAATGAAAGCCAAAGCAAGACTGCATCATAACCCAGTCAACTGCACCAGGAAGGTTAATGTCTGTAGCAAGAAAAACAATATCCTCTCCTTGTAATGTTGTAATGGACTTATGTTGATGCATAAGATGTGGCATTACTGCATCCAGGGAACCCTGCCACTTGCAAGAAGCACCAGGACAAGGACACGAATAAGGCCTGAATTCACAGAGCTCTTCATGATCCGCTTTTTCTGTATGTGGCAAGGTTATTTCACATCCAGAAGAGGCATATTTGCATGGAAATAACACCGAATTGGCAACCTTCTCCATAGCCAAGTTACGAATAGAGCCCAGTGGGCCCCTGCAAGTCGGACAACATGTAAGTTTTGGTCGACAGTTGCTACAAACCAAATGACCACTCTGGCACTGAAGAATGGGAGGTAAGACATAGTCAAAACACACCGGACACTCAAAGAGGCTAGCCAAGTCATTGTTGGATGCTGTAGTGCCAGTCAGAGCAGGCACTCGCTGAGATGGTGTACACTTTGAAGTACCTGTAGGAAGTGCTGTAGCTGTCTGCCGGCTCATTTCTGTACAAACGAAAGAAAAACAAAAACATGACTACACAGGAGTCTACATGAAACACGAAATTATCAAGCAATGGTTGAAAGAACAGTGATGGCGGTTAACACCCAAGCATACGTGTGTGTGGAATTCAAAAGTGCAGGGACATGCCAATCTAATCATCTTGCAATTCAACGTGTAAAAGACTTGCCAGATACTATCTATAACGTAAATCTCTGCAACCATGCCACTGTATTAGGCATGGCTGTGAAGCCCTGTTCCTGTGCTTCTAAAGTATTTGTGGTTAAAGGGCTTTAAGCACAGCAGATGCAAAGAAATTAGATCATTGTGCCTGCAAGTTATAAATATGGAGACATTTTTGGTGCAAAAGTGGAACAAGCACTGATGTAAATTGCTAGCCAGTCTTATGAATAGAAAAGTCTCGCTCTTTAAAACAAAGCAGCGGTTGTGCCAAACTTCGAATACATTTACTGCTCTAAACTATTTGGTGGCGTATTGCATAAATGTACCTGAATTGAACTGCTTCCAATCAGAGGCAAGCTACAAACACCTGTCACCTATGTGAAATTGAATTTCAACAAACCGATGCCTATTCACAGACCGGTTGACTCTGATTTGTATTACTTGCAAACCCAAGTAACACACAAAACAATTAACATTTTCAATGTCATTGGGCGCGTGAACTAAAACACATACACTGCAAGGGACATGGACTGTGTTCCCATAACCATAAAATATGTTCCATTTAAAATACACATTTTCCCATGCAAACTGCAGAGCATGAAAACCTGCAAAGGTTTATTTCAATCTTGTTTTGCATATTTACGTAGCACACTATGGAGCCATGGCATAATCTTAATGACAAAAGGATAACGCACGGAGCAAGTGTTCTGTAATCATTTTATTAGATATGCACAATTAAAATTGTGGCAAAGAGGTTTAAACATGTCATTTTGGAAGGGCTCATTGCACACAAAAAAAGGTTCGACATTTGCTTACAGAACTAGTACATTTTAACATGAACATTTTAATGTGATCCATTAAAAGTGAAGCTGGAAAACCTGCAACCTTAAAAATGTGACAGCAGGAAAGGATAAATGCTTAGTCATGAATGTCAGTCCTACGAATCAGATGCCATTGGTTGCAACTTTAAGGCTTACACATTATAATCTGAAGTTTAAACCATTCATATTTTGAAAGTTCAAGATTACTACAATGGGCTAATAACCTCACCTTTAGGAACAACTGTTAAACAGCAGATAGTAGCTGGAAAGGGGACGCCACTCCTCTTTGGAGGCGTTTCCGAGAGCATTTGAAATGTAAACATTTTGTAAACATACGGTTATGCCACACAAGGAGCTCACAATGATGGGCAGCAGTTTGAGACATGTGAGAAATGAATGACACCCAATAGTGAGTATAGGCAACCAAGGAAATGAGGGTGGTTCGGATGCGCATAAGGTGTGCTTTAACCTGTGTGGGACTTGCAAACCTTTTAGAAGCTACAGAAGCACCGAAGGTCAGGTCCCTAAAAACATTTTTTTTAAAGGCAGATGGCGGCAGAGTGCGTATGGCCCAGATGGTTCACAATCTGAAATGCGTGGGTGAGAAAACAAGCAGCTAAATGCCAATGAGAGTAGTTCAGTCTATGGGCCGAGAGTTGGCACTTGGTTCCAACTCTTGTAATGCCTGCTTCAATAACGAGCTGAACTTCTTTACGACGAAGCAAACTGCTTTCAAATACCTTCCACATATTACAGTACATCTGCCAACGGGTCTAAAATTTGAAGAAATTCGTGAATTTAATCTTTTGGAGGCTGAAATAAGTCATCCGACTCATTATGAGAACATGATAATTTTTTTCCAATTAAGCCATTCAACTATATCTTTGCTGGTGAAGTTTAGGTTATCTTCAAGGGTTTTGGCACAGTGCACATCAGCCTGTGCCACCCCTTGTATCTTTGGCTAAGAAAAGTGAACCCATCAAAGCACATATTTGAGGCATCCTTTTATAGGAGGATTTCAAATGCTTTACCTGTAACCTTAAACCTATGATAATGGGGTTAACAAGGATTGGTATGTATAACCTCACCTGTCCCCCTAGCTGACCAGTGCAAGCGACACCACAGTTTCCTTGCACACCAATGGCTATTCACACATTGCTTTAACATTTCAAAGGAGTATGATACTAGGGCTGCATTACAACAATTTTATTGCTAATAGTGGGAAACGGTCAATGGTTCGACCATACCATCTTAAAGTACACTCCCTACAGAGAATAAACAAATGCTAAACAAAACTGAAAGCATTTTAGTATGCTTCTATTTGGGAGTATAGAAGACACGATTACCAGTGTTTTCACTCAACCAGCAAATGTGAACAATAGGGGCAGATTTATTAAATCTAATGTTTAACACACCACAGTATTAGGAATTGAGCCCTAGATACTCTAGGTCGACCCACAACAATACTGTTGTCCAATAGTAAGCAAGGTACTAGCTAGGGGTGTCACAGTATTGATTTTATGGCAGTACGATAACCTTCTTGCCAAATGACGGTATATCATGGTTAACGCAGTATAGCAGGAGGAGTTAACTAATCTTAAATATTTTCTAAAGATCATAAATGTCAGCATTTTAAAACTTGTCTCTGCACATTTTTAGCTGATCCTCCAGGAATCTAAGGTGGCTGCATGTTTGGTCTTTCATGGCGCTCACTCGTTGATCGCCTTAAATGTAAGAGTGACTAGTGGAAGTGTTAAAATTCACATTTTGAGCAATGAGCTTGCTGCTCAGTCACAGGTCATCGCTTTGAAAAAAAAATCTGCCTCGACCTGCATTATTTTGGAACCACATGGCATGGGCATCATGACCCCTCGCAGCGATCAGTCAAAAGTTTGTTTTGATAAGTGTTATAAAAAAAATCACATGTGTGGTCTGAAAGCCCATGTCAGTGTTTCTTTTGTCAAAATGTCATAGTCAACACACTCACCGAAATGTTGCATATTGATCAAATCACTATATCTTGTTTACCATCTGCCTGGTGTATTATAAAGGTCTGATGTTGGAGTCACCACTGACCATGTAATCCTAACATGACAGCGTTCAGTGGGCGCTGTTGATTTCTTTCTCGATTCTTACAATACATGATTTACCTTCTTAAAGAGTGGCACAAAAACGTTTTGAAAAATGACAAAGTTAAAATACATAACGGCACAAATATGGTCTAGACCACCACAACACCATCATTGCCATTTTCCCCCCAGGTCTGAACGCATTAGGACCCTTGTCATGTGAGTTGAGACAGAGGAATGCTTTCATGGGTGGTGTCAAATCAAGGATAGACCTGAGAAATCCCTCACCCCCATTGCTCTGGATACTTCAAATTGAATGTAGAATCTGTCCTGCCTGCTTGAGACCAGTGCCATATGCAGAAAACAGGGGAAGGATCAATCGAAACAACAACTCTAGTGCCAATGTGTAAATCTACGCAGAGGACAGTTGGGGGTGCAGGGCAGTTCATAAATTAGCACAAAGCACCGATAGCTTTGTAGGCTGTATTAACACTGGGCCTAACATTTTGTGGACATGCATCAGAAGGGCATCCAGTTCATTCTCTCCCCCTCCCCCCCATGAATTCTGGGATGTGTAGTTCCCCCATCTTTCAAATTAGTGGTAAAACTACAAATCAGCTGATCTTTAACCCTACTCTGATCACAGAGAAAGAGCGGTCACAGCATCAAAGAACAAGTTACTTACCAACTGGTAACGTTCTTTCGATTGGATGTTCCTCCATCGTATTCCAATCGAACATCCAATCGAAAGAATGTTACTAGTTGGTAAGTGTCCAACGTATTCCTCATCTTAGACTCCCAAAGCAGTATGGGCAATTTCTCTGGAGGAGGTAGATTTTTTTTTCGATACCCTCGATGGCTGAACATAGTACTGCTTTACCAAAATTCAGCTCCTTAGACTGAAGCATCCAGGCTATAGAATTTTAAAAAGTATGCAGCGAAAACCAAGTTGCTACTTCACAAATGGACCTTATAGGAATACCTCTTTGTAGGGCTGTCTAAGAGGCGATGCCTTTGGTGGAATGAGCCCTTAGACCTTCTGGTGGGTCTTTTTGTGCTAATCTGTAGCATTCTGAAATACAAAGCACAATCCAGCGTGATATTGTTTGCTTTGTCACCGACTGACCCAATTTCCTTCCTTTGTAGCCATTTATTGTCGACTCCAAACTTAGAAAGCCTAGAGATGTAAAAGCTTAAAGCTCTTTTCAGATCCAACCCGTGTAATCTTTCCTCCTCCTTACTATCATGAGGTGGAGGATAGAATACGGGTAAAACAATTTTCTGACTTAAATGAAAATCACATACCACTTTTGGTAAAAATTAGCGTTTAACCCTCAACACAACTCTGTCCTTATGGAACACAGTATAGGGAGGCCCAGAAGACAGTGCCTGCAATTCGTTCACTCTTCTTGCAGATGTTAAAGCAACTAGAAAAGCAGTTTCCCATGTCAGTAATCTTTACGGACAAGTGTGCAAAGGTTCAAAAGGAGCACACATTAAGAATTATAGGGCCAGATTGAGATCCCAAACTGGTACTTGAAATGGGAAAGGAGGAAACATTAGTGAGTCCTTTTAAAAATTGCACTCCCAAAGGAATTTTGAAATAGGAGCATTCTTCCAACGAGCGCTTGAAGATGGAAAGCGCCGCAAGGTAACCTTTAATGGTTCCAACATTTAGACCTCTATGTGCTAGAGTCAGGAGGAAGGACAGTACTTCCAGAATAGAACATAGAAAAGGATCGACATTCTTTTCTATTCACCAGTTGCAAAACTTTTTCCAACGGCAACAGAAGAGAGACTTTGTTGCTGGCCTTGCCGAAAGCAACACCTCCATGACGTCATCTGGAAGGTTCCAATCCTTGTATCTCAGCCTTTCAGATACCAAGCATGAAGGTTGAGCGTTTTGACCTCTGGATGGAGAACCTGACCCTCCATTTGAGAGAGAAGGTTTTCTCTCTGAGGGAGACGTACTGGGGATAGATGGACATGTCTAGAAGGTCCGGGTACCACATTCTCCTGGCCCAATCCAGGGTAATTAGGATCATGCGGCTCCCGAAGGGTCTTCAGTCTCCTGAAGACCTGAGGAATGACTGGAATCGGAGGGAACGCGTACAATAGTGGGAAATTCCACTCCACCACGAACGCGTCCCCCGGGGCTCCTCTCGGGGGAAATTCCCTTGAGCAATACCTTTTCGCTCTTCCAGTGGATTCTGGTGGCAAATGGGTCCACTTGAAGGGTGCCCCAAAGGGCGAAGATCTCTTGAATGACTTCCTGAGCCAGTTTCCATTCACGTGACACTGTGCTCTGCCTGCTCAGAGCATCTGCCGTCATTCTCCTCCCCGGCTAGGTGAACTGCTGTTAAAGAGAACTTCTTGAATTGCCCAATACCAGAGCTGCATTGCCTCTGCACAGAGGTAGTGACCCTACACCTCTTTTGTTTAGATAATGACGTACTACACAGTGGCCATGCATTATCAGGACATTCTTTCCCTTGACAGATGGCAGGAAAGCTTTCTGATTGCTCTCAGCTCCAGAAGGTTGATGTGTAGTTTGGACTCCGATGGAGACTGACCGCCGATTGTCAGATCGTTGGCATGAGCTCCCCACCCCCTAAGTGAGGTGTCCGTCACTACTGTGATCTCCAGCCATGGTTGCCAAAACTGTTATCCTTTCAGGATATTCCCTGAACAAGTCCACTATAGAAGATCTTGACGAACCTTGTTCGGAATCTGGAGACGATCCGTCATTTGACCTGAAAACTGGGACCATCGAGTCTTTAGAGCCCACTGAAGGGATCTCATTCTCGGACGTGCCTCCGGCACCAGGAAGATGCAGGGAGCCATGAGGCCGAGTAAACTTAAGTCGTAGGCCTGATGATTTTGGGCATTTTGGAATTTGGAAACCATCTGAAGAATGTCTCGAGCCCTCGACCTGGGAGGCGAGCGCTTTCCCAGGGATGCATCTAATACAGCTCCTATATATTGGAGCCGTTGAGGTGTCATTTGTGACTTCTTGAAATTGAGGCAGAAGCCCAGTCTGTGGAGGAAGTGGTAGGTGACTTTCAGGTGATCCAGAGCCTGTTGGCAGAACGGGCTCTGATCAGCCAATCCTTCAGGTAGGGGTAGACGTGAATCCCCCTCTCCTGAGGTGCGCTGCCACCACTACCATCAGTTTGGTGAAGACCCTCGGGTAGAGGTCATCCGAATGGCAGGACTCGAAACTGATAGTGTGAGTCGCCAACTACGAACCTCAGCTATTTTCTGTGCTTGAGATGAATCGGCACATGAAAATAAGCATCCTGGAGGTCCAAAGACACCAACCAATCCTGAAGTTGAAGGGCCTGAAGGATCCGAGAAATGGTAACCATCTTGAACTTGTCCTTCCTGAGGAAGTTGTTGAAGTCCAGGAGGGGGCTCAGTCCTCCGTCCTTTTTTGGGGATCAAAAATACGGGGAGTACCATCCCTTGTTCCTCTCCGCTGCAGGTACTGGCTCTATACCACCTTTCCCCAGCAGGGTTAGAAATTCCTGCTGTAGGAGCGGGTCTGAAAAGGGTGGCTCCCCGGTGGATTGCTTTGAGGCTGCGTTAGAAAAGGAAAGCAGTAATCTTGGGCTATTATTTCTAGAGCCCAAACATCTGAAGTAATGGCTTGCCATTCTTGCAGATGCTGTGACAGCCTGCCTCCTACAGGTGTCTTGTGATGCAAGTCCTCAAAGTGGTTTTTTGGCGGTTGCTGCAGCCGCTGATGGCAAGAGGCTGTAGCTGGCTTTGCACGTTTTCCATGTCCAACGCGAGTGGCCTTTCTCTGGCCCCTTTGACTGGCCATTCCTCTCGCCTTTCCATATGAGGAGTAGTAACGATAGGATCATCCCCTCCAAGATTGACCCAGTGCACGAAAAGGCTGAGGTTGCCTAATGGCAGCTCCCAAAGACTTGGCAGCTGCCTTTGAGGTTTGCAACCTCTCAAGGTTCTCGTCAGCCTTGCTGCCAAAAAGGCAAGACCTGTCAAAGGACATGTTCAGGAGACGGTTCTTCCAACTTCCATAACCATGCAAATCTGCACGCATTACCGTGCTAGTGCACATGGACCTGCTCACACTATCTACAGTGTCCAATCCAGATTCAAGGGATTCCTGCATAGCCTACTTTCCATCTCCAACGATGGCTAGGAATCCTTCCCTTTCGTTCCCTTCTGGTATGTGCTCCACTGGCATTGCAATGCACTCCCAGAGTGTACGCAAACCTTGCCAAGGCACATGTGGAGTTGGCTGATTTTAACGCCATACTCCGAGCTGAAAATACCTTCCGTGCCCAGCCATCCACACGCTTATCGTCCCTGTATGGAGGGATAGAAGGGTACGCCAGTTTGTTAGAAGCTGTGGCTGCCTGTATGACCAAATTCTCGGGAGTGTGATGTTTAGACAGATAGCCGGGGTCGCTACTGGCAGGGCGGTATTTTGAAGTAAGGGATTTATTCACTGGCGGAATAGAATCCAGAGTCTCCCAATTTTCTGCCACCTTATTTTGCAAGGCTACGTGAAAAGGTAGTATTGGGTCTTCAGTAGGACCATTATCCAATATGTCTGTTATATCATCTTGGATGAATTGGGCTGGAGGTCTGGCCCATTCTAAATAATCTATTACCTTTGTCATTAGCTCACGGTATGATGGACTGGCATTTTCTCCAGGTTCTGGCCTACCAAAGTCATTTTCAGGAGATGTATCAATACCACTTGCATTGTGTAGTGATTCAACCAAATCCCTCATCCTGCTTTCTTCTGAAATCAGGCATTCTGGGACATTTGGGGTGCCATAGTCCAGCCAAAAAGGTAGATTCTCATCAGATTTCTCCTGTTCCTCAAAAATTGAGGTCAGAGACTTTAACTCCTTTCTAGGAAGAGGTTTGAAAACCTTTTCTGGGAGAGGTGGAGGAGGGGTATTAATGGGTCCTGAAGGCATTACAGGTCTTGTAGCCTTCTCTTTCCCTTTGTCTGGCTGATTTTGCCAAACTGGAGGTTTTGGCGCCGAGGGCTTCGGGGTCGACAAAGGCGATGTAATACCAGTCTTCGAGGGCGTGGTGGCGCCCTTCGAAGACTTGCCCTTTAAGGTGTGTTCGGTCTCGGTGACCTCGAGCGGTCGACTCGAGCAGCTTTTCTCTTTCGGCGCCCTAGAAGTTTCTCTATCCTTCCTCTTTCGATCACCCGTGCTCGAGGGCGTGCGAGTGTCGGAGCGACGACACTCCCGGCCAACACACCGAAGACTTCTGCGAATACACAGTGCCTATGATTTGCCAGCACTCTGGATATGGGTGAAGCATATTCCACAGCCATCAGAATCATCTTCTGCCAATTCACATTGCCGTTAAGTCTGAGTCGCAGTATGACATCTTGTAGGATTGTCATCCTGAAAATGTGAGGTTTAACGACTAGTCTCATTTTCGGTGTATAGGAAGTAAGTGGAGTGAATTCTCAATTTCCTCTGTTATGCCCCCCCTCCCCAAGCTGTGCTGCTAATAATAATTTAGCATTTATATAGCGCTACGAACCCTGAGGTATCTGAGCGCTGCTTATGATTACCCACGGTGTGTGGTGCTCATTTATCTACCTCGGAAGGATAAAAGGCCGAGTTTGGCCTTGCCGGGATTCGAACCTGCATCAGCAGGCTCGCGCTCTACTCGGTGTGCTATCGGACCAGCTACTTCTGCATCTACAACTTAGAGGCAGCAACATTTGTCAGTTTGGTGTAGTGGCGTTTGGCTCCCTCCCTAATACCCTAGTGAGCTGCCTCCAATATCAACGGGTCGGTCGGAGAACATCCCCATACATGGTTGAATGTAGTTCCGCTTCCTACTATGGGGAAGCTATAAGAGGGACCCTGGGGTTGCAGGACATGGCTTTTGAGCTGCTGTAACTTGGTGGCAGTACTTCTGCTCATCCCCTTTGCTGCCTGTAAGAGGGGGCGGGGGGGTTCTTGATGGCGTCCATGTGACTAGGACTGCTCTCCTTAGAGCTATTGTGTGTGGGTGATTTGAATATCTCTGTAAGCTTCTTGGGTGAAGCCATATTCCTTCTACTATCCCATGTGAACAGAAAAAAAACAAAAAAAAAAAAAAACCACAGTCCCATTAAATGGGCCAGTGATGTTCATGCCATGCTCGATTTTTGCCTTTCATAATGCCTAAACATTTTTATTTAAGTTTTTCACCGTTGGGTACTTGCATTGATGTAGCAAATTACAGACTATGTGCAACGCATGTTGGTAGACCCACATAATGACAATCATGCACCAAAAACCTATTCGAGTAGCTGCATATTTTAAAAATCTCAAAAGTCTAATAATCTTAATAGCTTGGATAGCAGACTCGAACGTGTGGTTTCTGTTGGGAGGGGCTGCAGTTTGTGTTACTCCAATATGGCAGATGCTAGATAGGGAGAGTTGTGTCTGTGGGATTGATCACCTTAGGAGCAGCCCAATGCACTACGCCGACTGTCAGTGCAACCTTCGAGTTGTGGTGGGCGACATTAGGGTTTCAGCTTGTTCCATCTTTAGTGACTGGGTTAGTTCTTGCCTCCAATTCGAGGAAATCGTGGGGTAGGAGAGGAGCCAAAACGTGATAGTGGAAACAATTACAGCAGTGTGAAGTATTTGCAGCCAAGAGTCAGAAATAAATATGGATGAAGCAATAGCACACCATCGTGAGATGTGTTGAAAACCACCTGCAGCACCTGGTCGTTCAATTGCCATTCGTAATCGTCCGCTCCCAGCCTGCTGAGTCGGTCTGCTTCCAAGTTTGCCTCCCCTGGGAGATGGACGGCCCAGGAGGTAGATGTTTTCCAGGGCCCATTCCCACATACTGACCGCTAGGTTGCACACTGGATGGGACCTGGCAACCCCACCCCCAACCCCCCCCCATCCCCCCTGCTTGTTGACATAGTATATGCTGGTGGAGTTATCGGTCTGGATCAGGACAGTTCTGCCCTCGATGAGCGGAGAGAAGGCCCGGAGGGCTAGCCAAATGGCTCCGAGCTCCAGCCAGTTGATGTGCAACTCCTGCCGGGTCCAGTCCATGGATGCTGTGGGTGTCCAGAGTGTCTCCCCAGCCCTCTAGGGAGGAGTCCGTAGTAATAGTAACCTTTGGAGCAGACTGCCGGAATGGCCTGCCTGTCCACAGATGGAAGTCCTTGGTCTACCACGTGAGGTCCCAGTGGAGAGAAGGCGGTATGCTAACCAGCTCCGCTTGGGAGCCCTTCTCCTGATTCCATGAGGCTGCGAAGTGCAGCTGCACTCTCCTCTTCCATGTGTGGCACAGCCAAGAGGACACTGCCATGATATCCAGTAGGTGCTGGTACCACCAAGCCAAAGTCACTGGTCTGGTAAGGAAGTGCGTAGAGGCCCTCTTGATGGCTGTAATCTTGTCCTCAAGAGGGGAAAAAACCTCTGCCCTGGTATCCCAGATGAGGCCCGGGAAGGTGAGAGACTGCAGGGGCTGCAGCCGATACTTGAGGTTCATTGTAAACCCCAGGTCGTAGAGTGTACTCCTAAGTGCAGAGGAAGTGTGGACAACCCCACCCGGTGATCTCTCCCCGACGAGCCAGTCCTCAAGGTACGGGTAGACATGGTGGCCTTGGGCCCTGAGGAGGGCTGCCACTGCATTCATGAGTCTGGTAAACACCCTGGGGGCTAAGTTGAGGCCAAAGGATAGCACCTTGTACTGGAAATGATAGCCCATGATCCTGAAGCGTAGGAAGGAGCGATGGGGCTGCCAAATCGGAACATGTAGGTAGGCGTCCTTCAAATCCAGGGGGCACATACAATCTCCCTTGTCTAGTGTCTCTGCAATGAGTGCTGGCATAAACATCTTGAATTTTTGAAAAGGGAGAAGTTGAGGGTGGAGAGGTCCAATACAACTCTCAGGTCAGCTGGGTTATTTTGTATGGTGAAAAGCCTGGAATAGAAGCCTAATCATCAATGGGAGACTGGTTCTTCCACTGTTTGGCTCTCGACGAGCGATCGGATGTCAGAGTTACCGTCCCAATCTGTGGGAGGGGAGGAGAGCATAGGAGGAAAGGAAGGTATAGGTAGGCTGTAACCAGTGTATACTACCGAGACGAACCAAGGGTCTGCAAAGTTGTGGCGCCAGAAGTGCACGCGAGAGGCTAGCCTGCCCCCCCCCACTGGAGACACTTGGACTCTGAGGGACGCGTCACGTCTTTTTGCTCTATGAGGCTGCTGCTGCTTAGGAGGGGGTGGGGGGGGCTGGAAGAAGCCCTTGGCTTCCCCCCTTTTTGTTGCATGCGCCAGTGTCGAGTCGGCAGGCGGTCAGGTTTTCTCGACCTCCGTCCCTGGAATCCCCGGAAACCACCAAACGCACGCCCCTTATCGGAGCGCTGATGCGAGTGGGTGTACGCCTTGGGCGTGGCTTTCGTAAGTATAGACAGACTTTGCGGTTTGCGAGCTGTTCTTCTCCAATTCCTCGTTGGTGGTAGAGTAGAAGAGGTCACTACCCTCGAAAGAAAGATCCAATATGTGATCCTGGACATCTGGGGTTAAACTTTGTAGCCCGAAGCCAGGCCGTCCTCATGTCCGTGGGAATGCAGAAGGCACAGCCAAGAGGTGACTATGTGGGCCACTGTGGACTCCATGTTGTCTTGTGCTACCAACTTAGCTTCTCCTAGACCTGCCTTAGCGTGCCTGGCTCTTCGCCAGGAGTTCCAGAAGGAAGTCCGATATTTCCCGCCACAACCTCTGGCTGGCCGCTGCAAGCATGGCATCCGCGTTGGCTTGACACAGATGCACAGGCATTGGAGTACAGCTTTTTCCCCCCGTACGCCTACAAGATCTTCTCCTTGCCTAGCAGCGCAGAGGATGAGGTAGACAAGGACGACTGAGGCTTAGAGTAGAGTGATGCCACAGATCACCAATGAGTGCAGCTGGGGGTGCGTTGATAGCAAGAGTGTATCACCCTCCATCTGTCTATACTTGGCATCAAGGCGCTGTTTAACAGGCTGAGCCGAGTGTGGCTTGAGCCAACCCTTCTTGGTCAGAGTGACAACATCCTTCTGCATCGGGACATCCGTCTTGGTAGGGGGGACTTCGGGAGAGGACGTCTGCCAAGACTACCTCATCGGGCTGTCCTTCCTCGGGATGAGGAAGGCCCAGATATTTATTCTGCCAAACTTACAAGCCTGTTGTGAAAGGCCTCGCGGAAGACAGTGTGTCAGGGTCCTCCTAGTCTGTATCCGCCTGGTCCACTGCGGGAGGAGGGGTGCTGGGCGCAGTGGGCTGCAGTGTGGAGACCAGAGGCTGCTGTGGAGGCTGGCTAGGAACCGGCTGCACTGGGGGCAGATTCGAAGGAGCCAGCAGCGGGGGTTGCGCTGGGGCCTATGGTGCTGGAGCCATGGGAGGAATGACTAGGCACCGGTGAAGTGACCAAGTCCCTGGCTGCACCTGTAAAGTCCCCAATTTGGGGGCGAGTTCACATCAGCCCCAAAAACCTTTCGAAGACCCCATCCTCTGAGGCAGAAGAGACAGGTGATACTGATCGAGTGGCTGGGAGCTGCTGGGGCCAGAGCTCTCCGTCTGGGTTGCAGGGGGAACCTGCCCTGCGCTACGGATGGATACACTGTAGGCCACATACCTGGTTGACACCAATCCCACCATGAAACTCGTTCACCTGCCTGCTCTGTTCCTAGGAGTGGCATCGGACGAGCACCCATGTTGTCTGGCATGGCAGTCATTTTGTCGGGCTGCGTGCCAGTCGTAGTGCATGGCCCTCCGGACACTGCCTCGCCCAAGACTCTGTGTTTGAACATGAGGCCTATCCTGCACCTCAGGTCTAGAAGGCGTATTACCCTCGGCACTGTAGCTGGTAATGCTGCTTGTAGGCGCCCCTCGGACATGGAGCCTGTACTAGGGCATAGCCCCTCGGGTGTAAACCCGGTAGAAGAACCTGCGGCCCCTCAGCACTGATACAGTTAGGGTCCGAAGACCACCTCAGCCATAAGGCCGGTAGCAGGGTTAGCCTTGGTGCATGAGCTGGTAACAGAACCCGAGAGGTACCTCCCGCTTGGGCGTTTCCTGGAAAATAACAGCCCCCCTTTCTGCCTCGATCTCTGCTGGACCAACAAAGTCATCTGGAGGCGACGCTTCGAAGAGTTCCCTCCACCTAGCTAGCCTGTTCTTCAGTGCGCGTGGAGTCTGAGTCGCACGCGGTGCAACCTTCCCAGCCGTGGTCAGGGCCAAGGAAAATGAGGCAAAGAGCGTGGGGAGTCAGAGTCAGACGTGGGAAAGAGTCCCTCGCAGGCTGGACACCAGCTGAAACCCGGTGAAGTCAAGATGCGCGGGGGCGGGTGGAGGAGAGGTTCGGGGGGGGGGATGAGGAAGGGGGTTGGACAGGCAGGCAGGAAGCGCGGCGTCGGAGGACCAAGTACCGAGATGACAGACAAAAAGAAAAATCTGGGGTAGAGCGTGTGGAGTTACATGGCAAGGCCAAACCCAGGAGCACTGGTGAAATCGGCCCACTTTGGTCGATGCAGAAAAGGGGACTGAAGTGGCGCCAGTGGGCAGAGTCAGGGTAGCGCATGCTCCCAGGTCCACGCACCTCTAAATTTAAAGGGCAAGAAGGTTTTTAAGGGGGAAAAAGGTTCTGTCTCCCGTCCCTAGGAAGGGACACCCATACAGTATGGAGGAAAGGGGACGGGACGCAAGAGTAAAATCTCTGAACCAACCACCAGGTTGCAAATACCAACGCAATTCTTCAGGGTGAAAGCATCACAGTACAGGTCAGCCAAATGCAGACATCCTTGTGTAAACCTAGTAAGGCGTCAATCTCTTTGAAGCAAACTGGGAAGAAAGATCCCAGAACAGCATACAGCATGCATCACGGTAAAAATAGTCAGGCCCAGACGATAGTTCAAAACCACATGGAGCAAATATTACAGAAAAAAATAGCATGGTGCAATCTCAGTCCAAAACCAGTAGGGAGAAAATATGTCAGCAGTTGCTCAGTTTAAGGTTGGTAGGGGGGAAAGTCTAGATTAAACCAATAGTGAGCAGAGTTCGGTTTATACACAAGGCACGCTGGAGGACGAGGAGGAGGCGGCGGAGGAGGAAGAGGGGGGGGGGAGGGGGGAAGAGAGTGCCATGATATTTGGGGCAAAGGCAATTACCTGGTCAGCGATCAGGCCAGTGTCTAAAGACAGGAGAGAGCAACACAGGGCAAGGGCAAACAGTCAATGCAGTCAATAACCTCCATGCATGTAATATGAAAATCTAGCAACTTACCACCCAGGAGTAGCGCACAGCAAGCCAGGAGAGGGTTAGAGGGGCTCAGAGTTGTGGGTCAAGACTCCAAAAATTCCTTGCCAATAAAATTACATTTCATGCATGCAAGAACCCAGCAGGTGGCCTCTATCATTCACCTGGGGTCCCCATACCTTGCAAAACCGACCCAACTACTAACATAACAGAGTACGCCTTTTCAAATGGCCGAATGCACCAACTACACTGTCCACAGCTGCCATCTAGGTGGCAGCACTGCACCAGGGTAATCCCAATTATGGGTAATCTGCCATTCAGGCCTGATGGAGAAGGTGGTCTTTTGGGAGAGCGTGAAAGGGGGTTGGGGCAGAGGGTAGGTGTATAGAGGGGACTGGACCACCTAGTTGTTGAGTCTGCCTGCGAGTGGGGTGGGGTTTCAGGCTGCTTGTGCCTTCTCTAAGTGATCAGAGGGGGGGGGGGCACCCCCAAAGTCTAGCCTGCACATTGCTCGATTGTGTTTTGGCTACATGATCCAGGCTTGTATGGGCTTAGACTTTGAGAATGTTTTTTATAGCATTGATGAGGCAAATATGATTGTCTTTCAATGCATGTATGTTTGGGAGTTAAATGAGCTTGAACCAAGAGTGCGTCACCTTTCCATTCTCGAAAGACAAGATGCAATACTCTGCGGTTACCAATGGATGTCGGGCCATATGCAAGACATGCGATTCTAAGCAGATTAACAAGCATCAGAACAGTACTTACCTTAACCCCATATCTCCCTTTTAAAAGGGAAACTTAAGTGTTTTTTTCAGCAGTTTGGTATGCCATTGCTTGCTCAAACAAGCATCCCAAAAGTGGGAGGAAACTTATTCACTAGAACCTCTTGTACTCTACCCCTTGAACTCTTCACTGGACCACACCCCCCCACAGAAGCTCCACCAACACAACCCAAACTAACTTTTTAGTGTCTTAGTGCAGCATCCTAATACTTACCTTTCTTTGCAGGGGGTCTTACGTATTATGTGTCATGTATTTACTTTGTGTGATATTACATGCTAGTAGTCATTGTTCATAGTGTTATATGGCCACAAATAAATATTTTCATCACTGTCTAAGTGTGCTCCTTGACTTCACTGTGTTCTCATTGAGGGGCCCTTAACAGGCTCAACCTTCCGGAGACATAGCCATGACCACTCGCCTAGCTACCTTCAACTGGTTTCGCTACAGCTCCCAGGTGTCCCCGTCAGTAAACTAGGTGGGCCTCCTATACATAGGTCCACCATGCCAGAGTATAGAAATACAGTCACAACAGGCATCCTACGCATTAGGGAGGGACAGCCCTACAGCCAAGGGGTGTACGGGCACTTTAACCCACTAAAATTGACAAATATGCCCCCAATATTTTTTATATGTATGATACATTACTCACTGTAATCGTATTTCTGATGCTTGTATCTGCTTAGATTCAAATGCTATGCATAGGCCGACATCTAGTGGAAGCTGCAGAGTATTACAGTTGTTTTCAAAACTCGAAAAGGGATGTTGCCAATAATACCATCCCTAGTGTGACGTCCACTGTACCCATGGTCCTTCACGCGTCGAGGTCCCTCAGATAGTTTTGTTTCGGACAAGTAGTACGAGTGCAGGTGTATCCAAGCAGATAAATATCAGAGAAACTCATAACATCTATGCACATTTTCTCAGGCGAGGAAGGGTGGGCGCATGTGAATCTAAGTAGATACAAGCATGCAAAATACGATTAGAGTGAGTAATTAATCCCTTCTGAGGCTTGGGGCATCTGCTTAGATCACATGCTATGCATAGCGAGCAGTGTTAGGAGAAGGTGGTGGGTTGTGAGAAGGATCAGCGGCAAATAAATATTTTAGAACCGCTCGTCCCATCTGCTTTGGAATGCGTGTCAATGCAGTAGTGCAGAGTGAGTGTGTACTGAGCTCCATCTAGCAGCATTTGCAAATGCGGTCTAAAGGGATATTTGCGATAAATGTCATACTAGCCCTGTGCTCCTTGTGGAGTGAGCTCTTGGTGTGAAAGGCAGTGTCTTGTATGATAATGAATAGCACAGTTGTATGCATCTGACAAACCTGGAGATGGCATTTTTGGAAATGCGGTCTCCTTCTCTGCCTGGTGCTACGGAGACAAACAGTTGTTTTTTCTAAGCAGTCTGGTCTTGTTTACGTAGTAAACGACCGCCCTCCTCACATCCAGTGTGTGGACTTTTATCTCAGCTGAGCTAGATGGGTTCTTCAAGGCAGCCGGCAGCTCAATGGATTGGTTCACGTGGATTTTGGAAATGAATTTAGGAGAGAACCCAAGCTATGTACGTAAAACCAATTTGTCCTGGTGTATGACAAAGAAATGGTCCTGCACCGACAATGCTTGCAATTCACTAACTCTTAGTTAGGCAGAATCCTGTGCAGTTCCCTTATGGAGCACTACAGAAGATTAAGACTACAGGTGAGAGCAATAAATCCCCTTTGGTATCAGTCCGTACCACAAAGATTTAGTTGGTAGCTGTGGCTGACCCGTCAGATTTCTCTCAAGAGGGAGAAGAGTAGAATTCAGGGTTTACACAATAGGCCTGCAGTTCTATGGCACAAGGAAACACTGACCAAAGCTTTGTATTAAAAAGTAGTTACATATTTATTTTATACACTAATAAAAAGACATGTATCACAGTCATCAAGCAAGTTAAATTAAGTCAAAGTAAAAATATACACACTCCCAAGTTAAATTGTAGACCAAGTGAACCAGAGTGAGAACTGTGCAAAATGGCACAGTGAAAACCACACACAAGGGATACTATAACAATTCCTTACAAGGGAGGGAAAGGGCGTTCCCCTTGGATTCTGGTTGGGGAAACCTGGATGCGAAGTCTGGATGCGAAGTCTGGGTATAGTGCGTTTAGGATGGTGGTGAATAAGTCTATATGAGGGTGACCACACGGAAAAGATTGTGTTAAAGGTCCTCATTCATTTTCCACTCGTGTTGTTCGGGTAGAGGATTTCTGCTCACTTTACTTTAAATTGGGCAAACCATGGACCCGTAGGCTTGAGGGAGCAACAACAAGAAAGACCAACAACAAATCAGAATTTTAAAGTATCAAAACGCACAGTAGTGGATCCAAGATGGACACCAGCACTGAGTAGACGTGCTGACGGCTGCTCCAGGGCTCTGAGGCCTGACTGCCGGGGACCCCCACCAGAGATGCAGTGATCCGGAGCCTGGCGGCAGTGCCCCCAGTCACGCAGCGGTGCAACGGGGGTGTTTCGTGCAGAAGCCATGTCAGCGCTGGATTGTGCGGGAGAGCGCCCTATTCGTGAGCCCCCCCACGAGCGAGGAGAACAGACGATCCCGGCACGGAGGATGGAGCTGCTGGGGGCTGGGCCGGCGAGTGGTGAGGTGCGCTCCGGGAGGCATCTGTGCTCTCGGGTGGGCTGCGGAGGTGCTGTGGCCAGGCGGACCCGGCGAGAGGCGGCAGGGATCGCCAGTGCTATCATGTGAACCTCCCCCACCTTGGCAGGCCACAGAGGTGTTGCGGCCGTACTCAGCGAGTGACAGCAGGAACTGGTGGGTGCACGAGGAGCTCGGGAGTAGTGCACCCTGAGCAGCTGCAGTGCTACGCCGCTGGGAGTGGAGGTAGGAGACGCCGGCTCCCTGGCTGGAGGGTGGCGGGTGCGGGATCCGGGAGGAGAGCAGAGGGGCACCACAGGCCTGCCCCCCCATATTAAAGCGGGAAAAAAGGAAGAGACTTTTTTCATCTCCCTCTCCGCACTGAGCAAGTGCAGGCCAGAGACATTGGGCAGAACTCGGGGGAAGGCCAGCCCCAGTGTGAATTTGTTGCTCCTGCACGCACCTTCAGTGGTCTAAGTGCAGGTGCGTGGCGCTGCGGGCAGGGCCCCCCCCCCCCAACCCGATAAAGAGAGCTGCTCCCCAGGGCCCTGGAGTTGGAGTTGGAGCCGGACGTGGCAGGCCTGTGGGGCTGCAACGCATGAAGGAGGAGTCTATTGGTGTGTGAGGTGCGACACCCCCCGCTGTCTCCATCTTAAGGGAGGGGGGGGGAGGGGGATCTGGCTGACACCCCCCTCCCTGGGGGCCATCAAGGAGAAATGTATTTTCCCAGGAACAATTGGGCAAGGCGCATATGTGCCCAGCAGGCTGTGGTCTGACATCCATAGGGTCAACCACCCGGAGGGTCAGGAGAGAATGAAGGGGAACTGTTGGGGGCTCTCCCATCTTCCTACGGGTAGGCACGCAGGAACTGGGTTGCCCTTTGTAGGGGTCTGGGAGGCGGGCTCATTCAGGCAAGACTTTGCAGAGGTGGTGGATGTCCTCCAGGGCCAGGGGGAGAAAGCCAAAGCCCGGCCGGCGCCCCAGTGACCTCCAGGGTACCCTCCCAACGGTGTGGCCTGCAATGGAGGCCAGGGACCGGAATAGAGAGGGGGAGGGTCGGGTGGACGGGCTGCAGGAGCGGGAGGAAGCAGCAGACCCGGCTTATATGACGAAGCAGGACCTTAGAGGGCTTTGGGGGAGACTCTAGCTAAAACATTCCAGGACCAATTTCAGCTGGTGAGAGCTGATTTGAATGTGGCCCTCGGGGAGCTGAAGCAGGAAATGGCCCAGCTGGAGGAGCGAACAGACTTGTTGGAGAGAGGACTCCAGGAAACGGAAAAGGACGCATCGGCCAACAGTGAAGTGATCGAGCGATTGGACATCACAAGAAACCTGGACGCTCAGGTGGAGGATCTGGAAAACTGATCGAGAAGGGTTAATATAAGGATAAAACTTCTTCCGGAATCAGTGGCGGACAGGGTTCTGAAGAGGGAGGTCCAGGGTGTCTTTGCGGACCTCCTGGGGGAGGGTGGACCTGGCATTGATAGAATTGGACAGGGTGCACAGAGTGGGGCATCCCCCCCAGAGGCGCCAATGCTAGGCCCCGCAACGTCTTGGCCGCTTTTGGCAGATATGGGCAGAAGGAAGTGGTGCTGCGGGTGGCCAGGCAGCGAGAACCTGTCCATTACAAGGGGCAGGAGATCGCCCTGTTCCAGGACTTGGCATATAGCACGCTTGTTAAGAGGAGGAATATGGGCCCAGTTTTAAGGGAGCTATTGGTACTATCAAGTACAAATGGACATTTCCCTTTGGCTTATTGTTCGAATGGGAGGGGGCTCAGAAATGTGTGACCACGCTTCATGAGGCTGCAAGTATACTACATCTGGAGCTGGAGGGGGCGGTCTTTCAGCTGCGGTGGGGCCTTGAGAGAGGCCCAGATCGTGGGCATGGTCAACAGCGGGGGAAAGGAACAGGAGAAGAGCCTCACTGAGGGCGTCCCCGGTGAGGGGGAAATGTGCAAGGGGGACTGGAAGTGCCGGGTAAAGGATCTAGTTGAGCTCCTAGGCATGAGCCCTGGAATCTGATTAGTGGGGGTGGTGGGGAATGGGCATGCTACGGAGCCAGGGAGGGTGGAGCAGAAAACATGTTGGATCAAGAAAGGAGTTACGTCCGGGGGGTTAGTAAGAGGGGGGGATAGAAGGGGGGTGCTCGGGCACACTCCAAGTTGGAGCAGGGGTGTGAGTGAGGTTGGGTTGTACCGGAGTATCTCACAGACAGAGGAGTCTAATGGGGGTAGGGCACTGCAGCGGAGCCATAAGAGGAGAGGGGGGGAGGGGGGCCTGATCCTGGGGCAAGTCCTCGAGAGGGGGGTGGAGGGGCAAGTAGTAGGGCTGCTTTAGTCCTTTCCCGCTGAGTTCTGATGGATAACTCATAATGTAAGGGGGCTTAACACCCCCCCTTAAACGGGCTAAATTGGAAAGGTTTGTCAAATTGCACACCCCGGATGTGCTCGCCCTACAGGAGACCCATCACCTGAGAAAGGACCAGGGGCGGTTGTGGCTAAGGGGCTTCTCTCAGATACATTTTGTTTCCGGACCTACGAAAGCAGGGGGCATCGCACTAGCCTTTGGGGTTGGATTCGACTTTAGAATGCAGGATATCCTCAGGGACAGGAACGGGAGATATGTCTTGGTTCAAGGGGAACATGCGGGTATGCCCTTCACTATAGCCTCAGTGTATGCCCCGAATGTGGGACAAGATCTTTTTTTACGCAAAACTTTGGGTGTCCTGGAGAGCTTTGCGAGGGGACAAATTCTAATGGGGGATCTAAATCTGGCTTGGGACAGATGCCTAGACAGGCCGGTGCAGGGGGAGGGGCAGTAGCTTCGCCCCAACTCCAGGATCGAGTTGAGGAGGTGGGACTGCGGGATGTATGGAGGGTCCTCCGCGGGAGGGAGGAGGGTCACATTTGTTTCTGGGGTTTACGGGTCCCAATCTAGGATTGATTATATTTGGGTCTCAGCAAGTCTGGTGGGGAGAGTGAGACGGTTGAGTCAGGCCTCCTGGGTATAGCGGACCACAAAATAGTGCAGATGAAGATGGGCCTGGGGAGAGGTACTCGGGGCATATGGAAGTGGAGATTTCCCAAAGAGCTTCTGAGGGATCCGGTGGTGCGGGAAGAGATCGAGGGGGAGGGGGGGGGGGGGAATGAAGACTTTCTTTGAGCTAAATAGTACTGACACAAGCTTGGGCCCGAGGTGGGATGCCTTCAAGGCAACGTTGAGGGGAGAGCTTATTGCCGTGAGGGCAGATAGGAACAGGCAATTAGGCAGCTGGAGGCACAGCTGGAGCGGGAGGTGGAGTCAGCGAGACTCGGGCTGGGGGGAAGCGCCATCCAGGAAAGCATTCAGGGCATGCAGGTTAGCCGATAGCCAATTGCGGTTGTTGAGGACTAAAAGCGGAGATAGCCATGCTCATGGTCAGGCAAAATTAGTATGCGAAAGCCAACAAGGCTGACTCCTTGCTGGCCCGTCTCTTACGGGGAGCTCAGGAGCGGAAGGTAATTTCGGCTTTGAAGGATGAGGAAGGGGTTCGTCTCACTCGCAAAGAGGATATAGCGGACCGTTTAGTTGGCTTTTATAGTAGCCTTTACTCCTCTCAGGCTCCACCGCCCCCAACGGCAGAGGGACTTCCTGGAGGCTCTGTCCTTACCTAGCTTACCCCGTGCGGTAGAAGAGTTGGGCTGCGATGTAACAGAGGACGAGGTGAGACTCACGATAGCTTTGCTGCCGCACAATAAGGCCCCGGACGGCTTCCCTGTGTCTTTTTATAAGACTTTCTCCCAGATTCTCACTCCTCATCTAACGCAACTGTTCAATTCCTTCAGGGCGACCGGCAGAATCACACCGTCTATGGAGGAAGCTAAAATCACGCTTATTCATAAGCCTGGGAAGGATCCCAAAGAGTGCACAGCCTACAGGTCCATTGCGCTTATTAACAGACGCAAAATTGTACACAAAGATATTGGTGAAGCGTCTCGAAAGGCATCTCCCGGTGCTGATCCATCCGGATCAGACAGGGTTTGTTCTGGGGAGGCAGACCTCGGATAATATTAGACGTGTAGACCACTTGGTAGAAAAAACCCAAAAGATGGTCACTCCAGCGGTGCTCCTTGCCTTAGACGCCGAAAAGGCATTTGATCGGGTGGAGTGGTCGTTCCTGTTCCAAGTCATGGAGAGGATGGGACTGGGGAGGACTTTATTCGGATGGTCCGGGGCAACTACCAGAACCCCTCCGCTCGTATTTCGGTTAACGGGGCGATCTCAAACCTATTTAGCCCAAGACTGGGAACAAAACAGGGGTGCCCGCTCTCCCCCCTCTATGCAATCTACCTCAAGCCCCTATTGCAGGCGATCCGGGAAGCAGAGTTTATACAGGGCATAGCGTTCGGGGGGGGGGGGGGGGGGGTGTCCAGCACAAAGTGGCAGCCTTTGCGGATGATATGCTTCTCTCCCTTACAAACCCAAAGGGGTCTATTGAGGTGAGCATTGACCTCCTGGCCAGGTTTGCTGAAGTATCGGGGCTGCGGGTCAACTGGCAAAAGTCCGAGCTTACGAACCTGGCTCTACAACCTACAGAGGCCACCGAGGTCAAGGAGGGATCCTCTTTTAAATAGTGCCCCGGGTAACTAAGATATCTGGGGGTGTAAATTACTCCCGACGCTAGAGGGGTGGTATGCAGCGAATTACGCCCCCATGCTGCAAGCAGTCAAAAGGGAATTGAGGAAGTGGAGCTCTCTCAAAGTGTCATGGTTGGGGAGAGCAGGAAGCACTAAAAATGGCGATTCTTCCGCGGTTGCTTTATCTTTTTCAGGCGGTCCCGCTTCGGGTGCCCCCTAGTTTTTTCAGAGATCTAGACAGAGCGGCGAAGGAATTCATATGGGAGGGTAAGAAGCCGCAGCTGGCCCGACGCCTTATGACTGCGTCGAGAAGGGACGGGGGATTGGAGGTTCCGGACTTCGCCGGTATTATGAGGCGGCTCAACCAAGGGTGGTAAGGGAGTGGTTTTCAGGAGACTATAGGCAACAGTGGGTTCAAATGCACAGGGCAGTTACTCGGCATCATTTGGGGCAGGTGCTTGGCTCCCGCGCCACCTTAGGCCGCCGCACATGTATCTTAGTGCTATAACGAAGGAACTGGCGGACATCTGGGATGGGGGTGTGAGGAAATGAAGGATCACAACACATCCATCCCCTTTTACCCAGATTTTTGGCAATAAAGACTTTACCCCAGGTTTGGAAAGTGGGGCCTTTAGGAAATGGGAGTAGGGCGGGTGCAGGGTCATAAGGGATATGTTCTGGGGCCAGCAGGTGAAAACTTACCTGGAATGCAAGCAGGACTTCGCCCTGGGAGAAGGGGAAAGGCTCAGGTACTTTCAGATTAGACATTGGGTGATGACGGAGGAGATACAAAGCGCGGCTACATGGGCAAATACCCAGTTTGAAAGGTTTCTACTCATGCATTATGGGGCTAAGGGGTTAATTTCAGACCTATATAGAATTTTTGGGGATGCCTCCCCTAAAACTGCCTGGGCATACATGGATAGATGGGAAGAGATTCTGGGAAGGAGAATGGAGCGAGAGTGGGAGAGGCTGTGGAGGGGCTTACCGAAGTGGGCCAGGGCGGCGCAATTGCAGGAGGCGTGGTACAAGTACATCTTCGGCTATTCCATGCTCTAGGAGCTGTATACTGAAATGAGCCCTTTGTGGCTTGATAGTCCTACATCTCGGAAGAATCAGCTGGTCCGTGTTGCTGGATCTAAGTGGTCTGGTATTGCTTTTGGTCCTGAAGATAACAGGGCACCTTGCCTAGTCAACATTTTTGTGCAATCATCAATAGGCGGAACAGAAACCTCGACTACACAGGGAGCCAGTGCAGGGAACATCTAGCCTCAGCGCACTGCACTGTTTTGTATTACGTGCAGATGGTTAGTCTCAGCTTTATTGATGCCAAACAGTAAACTACTGCAATAATCAATTTTAGCACCAACAATAGCATGTGCAATGGTCTCAGCATTCACCCGAGAAATAAAAGAACGAAGATAGGCCAAGAACCTGATCAAATAAGCAGAGGAAGACACCAGGCTACTCAGATAAGCCATCAAAGTGTTGATCAAGAAAGACGCCCAGCGTCTTAACCTTTAGGACCACTATTCCCGTATCCTCAATTAGAAAACTCTTGTACGATGGACCCAGTTTCCTAATCATGTTGGGAGTGCCAACAACCAAGAGCTCTGTCTTAACTATATTCAGAGCCAGGTCATTTTTAACCATCCAGCCCTCTATAAGAGTATATTTTATTCAACTGCCCTTCATCAAAATCATACCAGTAATGGGGATGACACTGTGCATCATCGTCATAATTCATAAACACTACCCCACTGTGCTCTAAAAGAGAAATGAAGGGTAAATATGTCGTAGACACAGCAAAATACATGACCCCTGGGGTGACCCCAAATTTCAAGGTCATGGGCAAGGCCTCTGCCTCCTCACAGTAGACTCTGTAGTCCCGATTACTCCAGAACAACAAGACCCATTGAGATGCTTAACTCGAGAAGTTAGCGACGTCCCTCAACCTGGTGCGCATGATGCAGCGATCCACCAGGTTCAAGGTTGCCGACAAGCCCAACAGCATCAGGACAGATGCTGTTCCATTATCCACATGTTTCAGCAATCTAGCTTTAAGTTCAAGCAGCGCTCAGAGTGTTACAGTATTGAGTTCCCCTGCTACATGTTGAGGACTAGGAACCTGTTCAGCTTGAATGCTCACTTGCACATTTTCTGGGAGTGTGTGCATCCTTGCTAGTTTATGTAAAACATGGCAGTGGCGCTGTCTGTGAGGACTTTCACTGTTTGACCTGCTAGTTGCTGCTAAAAAGCTTGCAGAGCTTTGTGAACCACTAGAAGTTCTAGGCGGTTGATGTGGTGTTTGGGTGTGTGACAGGCCGTGAGCGGTGCGGCGAAGGTAGTGGGCTCACCAGCCAGAGATTGAGGTGTCTGTAGTTGCTATTGCTTGAACTGGTGGATTGCGAAAGGGTTTTCCTTAATAGATTGACCTTGGACCACCAGCGAAGAGCCTGTACCATGGTTAGCAAAACCACTAGGTCGTCCCACTGACTGCTTGCAGGAGACCATTGTTTTGCCAACCATTCTTGCATATGCTGCATGCGCAGCCGAGCACGTGGGACTAGATAAATGCATGATGCCATCATACCAAGCAGGTGCATTGCATTGCGTACTGTCGTCTAGCAGCCAGCTAGATAAGTAGGTACTTGCAACAGCATGTTTTGTACCCTGTCATTTGAGGGGAAGACTTCTTGTTTTATGATCGCCACCAGGAATGGTTTTGTTTGACTGGGTACGATGCTTGATTTTTTTTCTCTCCTTGATAGAGAATCTCAATCTCAATGGGAACAGAAGGTCAATTGATATTTTGAAGCGCACATATTTTCTGTGCGCTGGGAACATTGAAATATGAAAGTGTGCATCTTTCATAACCAAGGTTGTCATGTAATCCCCTTTAAGAGGGGATTACTTCCTAAAGCATAGTCATGTGAACCTTTTGTGGCTTGACATGCGTTTGCTGGGCGCAGATCTAGTACTGGGTGAGTCTTTATTTGGCACAAGGAAGTACGTTGAATAGATGCCCTTGTTTGCTGGGACAATTTCTATGGCACCCTTTTTCCAGCAGTGTTTTCCTCTAGCCGAAAGTGCTTGTCCTCTGCAGCCATCTGTGTTTTGGCAGGGGGTTGGATGGTCTCTGTAGAAGTTCTATACAATAACCTCCCGCCACACCGGATAACACCCACTTGACTGAGGTGATCCCCCCCCCCCGCCCATACGTGGGTGAATCACGAGATACATCCTACTGGAGTAGCAGGGGAGAGGACTTGAGTGGGGTTTTATTGTTTTGGGGGGGGGGGTTACCCCTGGAGGATCTACTACTGGACCTTTTGCAGCCTCTTTGAAAGCTGGAGGACTGTCCTCGAGAGGTGCCCCAGGAAAATTACAGACTACCCACTAGAGGATCGATGTGAACCCTGACCACGGAAGAAAATTCTGGTATTAATAGGCCCCTCTTTGGACAAAGGGCTTGTTGGAACGCTGGCCGGGAGACTTAAGGGTATCAGATTCTTCTTTGGCACTCTTAAGAGCATTCTCAACTGCCTTACCGAAAATGGCACTGAGGTCAATGGGCATATTTAATAGTGTGGCCTGTGTTTCCAACTTTGATCCAGACTGCCTAAGCCAGGCATGACGTTTTATCAAGGTGCCCTTGGCTATGATGCAGCCTGCGCCGTCTGCGGCATCCAAGTTGTTTAAGATGCAGTTGGTCACTTGCTTGCCCTCGAAGGTCATAGGAGCGGTGGTTTTAGAGGCTCTGGAATTTGTTTTTCCAGCTGGTCCCATTTGTGGGAGCTATAACTAGCTATAATATTTTTTTTTTTAATTAAAAAAAAACTAAAGTGGTATTGTTGGCTATTCTAGTTTGGTAGGCTGCTGAGGAAGCCACCTTTCTGCATCTGTTCTTGCTCTCTTAATCAGGCAGAGCCTCAGTGGAGGCAGGTGTGCCTGCTCTCTTGTTGTGGTGACAAAGCAATCTGGTTTGAGCCGACCCCTGACGTAGAGGGTTGGACTAAACATTTTTTCAATAAGGGGGTTGACGGCCATGTTAAGGTTGGGTGTAAGGAGGGAAGAGCTGTATGCACCTTTGGACGGATTGCA
Organism: Ambystoma mexicanum; assembly: GCF_040938575.1. Lineage (NCBI taxonomy): Eukaryota > Metazoa > Chordata > Amphibia > Caudata > Ambystomatidae > Ambystoma > Ambystoma mexicanum. The sequence continues at coordinate 1,372,948,166 of NC_090921.1, read as the reverse complement.
AGAGGATGAGAACTGTTGCAATTTGACGCCAATGATATCCTCCACGAAATCCTTGTAGATCTGTGCCTCCTGGGTGTCAATTTGAAAATTATGGGCGGCTCGAGAAAAAGGTCATTGTGTTGGCACCGTTATCAAATCAATTGGTGAATCAGCTAGTGGTTGATCCTGGTGGTTATCCGGGGATTAGATGATGCAGACGTTCTCGTCATAATATTGATCCAAGCCATACTGGTCTCCTTGGTCACCCTGGGAACTGGGGCCCTGACCACCCGAGGGGTCCACAATATAGAAGTCGAGAGGGTTCAAGAGCCAATGGAGTGGAGCAGGCCAGGCTAGAGGTATTAGGCCCGAGAGGTGTCTAGGAGAGGCACCTTGGCAGGTGGTGGTTGTCCCTACTCCCCGTGTGCCGGCATGGGGATTTTTAAATGCGGGTTTGTCCATAAATTTACAAAACAGGACAGCTGCCTCATGATCCTATCAAAGCTTTCTGGGGTCCACTCAGTTGATATTGGGAAGAATGAAGGGGTTCTACAAGAGTGTTGGTTCCTTGTTACTTAGGGTATTAGAGAGGGGGTCCTGTCCTGTGTAGTATAGCTACTGTCCCTAGAGTTAGAGGCCTGTGAAGTTAAGGGCGAAGACTTGGGTGTTTTAGGTTAGAGCCCGTAGAAGGGTTTGTTTATTTATTTATTTATTTATTTATATCGCACACCTTACCCAGGGGCAACAGGGCGCAGGCAAAAGATAATTCGAAGCTTACAATGTTGCAGAAATATACACTTTGAGGTAGTGATAAAGATAATCAGAATTACAGGCATAAGAAATGTACAAATCTTCATGCATACAAAGTCAATATCTATGCAGGGGTAAATATACAAATATGTACAGGGCTGTTAAAGGCTGGTACTCCTGAGAAAAATATTCAGGATTACAGGAATAAGAGGTATACAAATCTTCAAACATAAAGGTCAATATCTATACAGGAGGTAAATGTACAGATGTGTGCTGTAAGGACTGTTAGAGGCGAGGGCGAAGTCGCGAGCAAGGTATCACTATCTATGCCTAGGTATAGAGAGTGCAGCTACATACAAGGGTTATTGAATTAAGGTGACTGATGAGGTGTCTTCTAAAGTGTAAATATGGTTGGTCAGCTCTTAGGTTGTGTGGCAGAGAATTCCAGAGTATGGCAGCTTTCACCGGGAAACTGTTGCCACCAATGGTGGAGAGTTTGAATCTGGGAATTATCAGGCGGTTGGAATTGATAGTTCTTGTTTGTCGGATGGAGGACTTTCTCTTTACCTTGTCCATCAAGTAGCTGGGGGCGGCATTGTTGAGGGCTTTATGGGTTAGGGAGGCCAACTTTAGTTTGATTTTGTTGTCTGTGGAGAGCCATTTCTGTTGGCGTCTGGTGGTTGAGATATGATCTCTCTTATTAATGCCGAGGGCAGCTCTCAAGGCATTGTTTTGTAGGATTTGAAGCCTGTGGATAATGGCTTTGTTAGCGCCACTATAGAGGCCATTACAATAATCGAGCATGGATAGTATGAGTGCTCTTGCCAGGATCAAGCAGCTGTCATTGGATAGGAATGGTCTGCCTGCCCTTATTAATTTGCAAGTGTACGCAGTGGTAGATGCTAGTGAGTTGACCTGTTTAGTGAATGACATAGTGGCATCTAGATAAAAGCCGAGGGTTTTTACTTCCCTGGATACTCTGATGAGATTGCCATCTATGTTGAATTCGGCATATTCAAGGCCTAGTTTGTTGATATTAGCGGGGGAACCTAAGATGATGAGCTCTGTCTTGTCATCATTCAGGCATAGACCATGCGATGCCATCCATGCCTGAATGATGAGATATACCCTATTCACCAACTCTCCGTCCTTACTGTGATCCCCTGAAAGTGGGAGGAGAATCTGAGTGTCATCAGCATAGTTAGTGTAGGTGACACCCAGATGGTCCAGATCGTCGAACAGGGGTTTGGTGAAGATGTTATATAGTGTGGGGGAGACGCATGAGCCCTGCGGGACTCCACAAGTAATAGGAGAGGGGTCTGCTGCTGCTGAAGGGGAGAAGACTCATGGTTCTCTCGCTCAGAAAGGATTCAATCCATTTGATAGCTTCTGGGGAGAAGTGAGCAGCTGAGTCAAGGTGTCTGCAGAGGACCTTGTGGTCGACGAGGTCGAAAGCCGCGGAGAGGTCGAGTAAGAGGAGGAGTGCTGTCTTGCCCTTGTCCCTCAGATCATCAATTTGGGTTTTCAGATCGATAAGGGCTGTTTCCGTGCCGTGTAGTGGGCGGAAACCTGATTGTCTGGAGCCTAGTAACTTGTGTAGCTCTAGGTATTTTTGAATCTGGACGTAGGCAACTTTGTCCAAGATTTTCAGTAGGAAGGGTACCGTGGTGATGGGTCGGTAGTTGGTGGGGATGAGGGGATCAAGCGACCGTTTTTTGAGGAAGGGGGGGGGGGGGGGGGGGGAGTACCCAAGATTGTTTTAAGTTGGCAGGGATGCTGCCTGAGGAGAAAGAGCCGTTTATGAGTTTAGAGATAAAGGGCGACAGGTCTCTGGCTGCATCCTTTATTATGTGTGCGGGGCAGATATCGCCTTTACAGTTTGATGGTTTAAGAGAAAGGATGATTTTCTCAACCTCCAGGGTGGTGGTTTTAGAGAAGGTGAATGAGTTGATGTGTGTACTTGGTGAGGCATTGGGCGGAGGTATGGGAGGGATAGTGAGGTTTAGGGAATCTTTTTTTAGTTGAATTTTATTTTGTAGGGTGTTTATTTTATTTGCTAGTGCTTGTTGAATGTCTGTGCACCAGGTCTGGTTCTTAGTGCAGGTGTCTGGTGTGGCAATGGGTGACTCAAGTTCCTTCAGTATGGAGAAGATCTCCTTCATACTTGAATTGGAGTTGGCAATGCTGATGTTATAGGAATTCCGTTTGGCTAAGCAGATTTCAGCTTTGTAGTGACGAGAAATCGTGTCAAGGATGGCTTTCTTTTCGCTGGAGGGGCATAGTTTCCAATCAGCTTCACATTTTCGCTTTTTTATGCGGAGGGCTTTAAGTTCGGGTGTATACCATTTGTTTAAATGGGTTTTTGGCTTACTGGTGCGAAGTTTGAGTGGGGCAATTTTATCCATAGTAGTTAACATGATTTCATTATATTCGTGAACTAGTGTGTTGGGATCTAGATTGTCTGGCAGTGCGTTTAGGGTTGGAAGGATAGCTGGGATGATTTTTTCTATTGAGATATTTTTCTTGTTTCTTGTGGGGCAGGGTGGTGCCAGTGACACGGTTGTGGTAGGTGATCTAGAGGTCAGTAGGTTAAAAAAAACCAACAAGTGGTCGGTCCAGGGTAGTGGTGTGGTGGCAGTGATGACTGCTGAGCAATTAGCATCAGCAACCCAGTCTAGGGTTCTATTTTTGAGAGAGTCCGAGTGATGAGATCGTATTGGCTATGGTAGATGCATGTATGTCTGCTGGGTTGTGAACCATAGGTTGAGGTCCCCTAGTAGCAGTAGTTGTGAGGTGGTTTTCGCATTGTTAGAGATAAGTTTGTGTAGATCTTCCTCGAATGTTCCAAGTGGACCTGGTGGTCTGTAGATCAGGTGGATAGTGAGGGATTGGGTGTGATTTATGGGGAGTTTGGCAGTGAGGGATTCACACGATTGCAGAGTTTGGGTCGGGGCTAGTCTGAGAGCTAAGCTTACTTTGGATATGATGGCGATGCCACCGCCCGGATTACCTACCCGGTCCTGCCTAGATATAGTGTAGCCGTCTGGGATGGCCAGCATTAGAGATGGGCCTGCTGCATTGTGGAGCCACGTTTCGGTTAGAGCGATGAAGTCTAATTTATCTTTGATAATTAGGTCTGCTATATCAAGGGCATGTGCGACCAATGATCTGGTATTGTGGAGAGCTCCTTTGTAGGAGTGTACATCTGTTTTTACCGAGATGTTTGTATGAGTGATAGGCTTGGACTTGGTTGTGGGGATAGTGGTGCCTTTGGTGGACCTTTTGGCTTCGCATATGGAATCAGACAGGGATCTTCGGGGCGGCTCAAAGTTTAGAGAGTCTGGCGCGAAGTTTGTTTCTTTCGGTGGTAGGGCAGGGGTGGGAGGCAAGGGTTATGGGTCCTGACTTGCGATAATATCTTGGGTAGGAAGGGGCAGGATAGTACCTAGTTGTGTAGGAGTTGTGGGTGAGATTAGAGCCTGGCTGGGGAGGAGGGGCTCCTGAGCCAGTCTCCTGGATGGGAGTGTCTGGGGATGCGGGCGTGGTCATTGCGCAGAAGATGAGTAATATGGTTAGCATTTTCTGCAGTACTGCGCTGGCGTTGTGTGGGAGTAGCAATGTAGGTGTTATCTGGGAGATGGGGTGGGCAGGGGCGAGAAGCAATACAAATACGTATCATTCAATTCAGGCGAGGCAGTAAAGGTGCAATAAGCAGATAGGGTAGTAACACCTAGATTCAGTTTGTGGTCAGGGGGTGAATTTTGGGTTGCGGTAGGAGCTCAGTAGTCTCTGGGAGGACATGGGTGGCTATGTAAGCAGAGCATGTGCAAGAATAGTGGTGGACAGCGAGTATGCGGTGGGGTATCAACTAATTCAAATAACACAATTTGGCAATAGTGCAGTGGGGTATCACCTAGGTTCAAATAACACAATTGGCAATAATACAGTGGGGTATCACCTAGGTTCAAATAACACAATTGGCAATAGTGCAGTGGGGTATCACCTAGATTCAAATAACACAATTTGGCAGTAATGCAGTGGGGTATCACCTAGGTTCAAATAACACAATTGGCAATAATACAGTGGGTTATCACCTAACAGTCCTGCACACGGGTTATGCATATGGTTACTATTTCCTGGGGTTTCCTGGGGTGTCACAGACACACAGTGCTGGAGGCAATGGTAGCTGGGAGTAGTGCAGTAGTGAAGGCCAAAAGTTACCTAGAATAAGGTGGGCATAGGGTATTGCAGACGGCAGATTTAGGCATAAACAGGCACAGAAACAGGTGGCAGCGTTGGCTTACCTGGAGCGGTAGGGGCAGAGTTCCTGGCCCCTGGCTCCAAACAGGCACCCAACAGGCCTTAGTGTGGCCTTCGTGAGGGCCGGCGTATCCGCCTGCCGGCGGATGCCCGAAAGTAGAAGGAGGCGGTCTCAGCCTCGTTTCGGCGCCGCGATGCGCCCGGCATTGGGAGGTCAGGCAGGCCTCGGGACCTGATCAGGCAGGTCTCTCGGGACCTCCTCGTCGACGCTGGCTGCTTGGGCGGCTTCAGGGAGGGGGAGAGGGCTCCTGCCCTCTTCCCTAGGCAAATAGTGAAGAATGGGGGAAACACAGGCACCCAACAGGCCTTAGTGTGGCCTTCGTGAGGGCCGGCGTATCCGCCTGCCGGAGGATGCCCGAAAGTAGAAGGAGGCGGTCTCAGCCTCGTTTCGGCGCCGCGATGCGCCCGGCATTGGGAGGTCAGGCAGGCCTCGGGACCTGATCAGGCAGGTCTCTCAGGACTTCCTCGTCGACGCTGGCTGCTTGGGCGGCTTTAGGGAGGGGGGAGAGGGCTCCTGCCCTCTTCCCTAGGCAAATAGTGGGTGGGTGAGCTCCCATGGACTTGTTAGGGGGGGGGGCATTGAAACGTACGCACGTCCTCCAGTGGGAGCAAGAGACTTTAGGCATGATGTCTAAAACGGGTCGTGTTGGCACCTGTTTAAAAGACCGGTCATGCAGCGACTGCGATGGCCCAGAGGACAGGGATAATTTAGAGGACTACTCCTTAGACACTGCAAGGCTCGAACCGGTCGACTGTCAGCATCGAGCCGTGGGGTGTGTGCTTAGTGTGGCATGGGTGCCTTTGCCACCGGGTGAATTCTCTGTCACAGGACTGCTGGTCTGCTTTCTGAAGTCGGGGGCACGCACATGGCTGATTGCCCATGGCATCACTTAGGACACAAATGCTGCCTTCACTGGATTCCCCCACCACGTCTATGGAGGCTTCAGCCTGCATGTCGTGGGCGGCCCAGCACTTTGTGCAACAGTCCATTAGTGTTTTTGGCCTGAAAGGTTTGCAGGACTTGCAAGTCTTTTCGGGGTCGTCCCTCAGCAGACAGGGATTGCACACTTTGTGTGTGTCCTTCTAGGGGTATTTCCGGTTACAGGATGGACAAAATGTAAATTGAGTATTCAATGGCAAACAGGAAAGGCAGCGCAGCGATGAAAAGGAAGATAGGGGTCAGAAAAGGCATTCACAACAACTAATGTAAAACCTCCACTGCCCTCTCCCTACTGTGAGGGGCCAAGGCCTGCTAAGGCCTAGGAAGGCCAGTCGATCGTCGAGGCGGTTGTAGTAGGCGATGTTGCCTTCCGTCGAAAGCCACTGAAGCAGTTGGTAGTGCAGCAGGCAATGAACAGTTGAAAAAAGATAGGAAGATATTCTAAAGATAAACGGTCGAGCAAAAGGCATTACGCCTGAGAAACTGCGCAAGTTATCAACCTACCACAATGGGGGGAGGGGGGGGGGGGGAGAAAAAAAAAAAGGGACCTCGACACATGGACCATGGGTACAGTGGACGTCACATAGAATGACTGACACGCCCAGTCGACGGGCAATGCAAAGCATGTGATCTAAGCAGATCCACAAGCCTCAAACTCACACACAATCTTCTGATGATTGTATCTGCAGATTGGTTATTTTTCTGACCTGAGGTTGCATGAAGTGTGAATGTGAAGAATGGTTTGAAAAAAAAAACAAAATAACACGTTGTCCATGTGCTTCTACTCCTAAACGAGGGGAGGCTGGGTGGGCGCATGCAAATTCAAGCAGATATAAGCATCAGAAAGACAATTCGATGTATGTAATGTTGGTCTTCTGAGGCTTGTGGATCTGCTTAGAATTGCATGCTGTTCATAGACTAGTAAGCAGTACAAGAAGGTGGCGGGTTGACAGAAGGAACCATTTTTTTTTAGCACCGCTTGTCATACCTGTGAATCATTCCTGGTCCGAGTGTCAACACAATGTTGTGTGAACCTGGGCACCAAACTCTTATGAGGCAGCCTTGCACCTTGCTTCTAGTAGCACATTAGCAATGAATGCTAATGATGCACCTGCACCAGATGTGGAGTGCGATTTAAGTGTAAATAGCAGTGTTGCGTTTGACAGTGTGTTACAGTGCTGGATGCATCGTACGAACCACAGTAACCATTGAGTGTCACCTTCTCTACTGGATGGAGTATCACGCTCTTTGCCCTTAACAAGTGGTTTAGTCTTATTGGAGGTAGTACGTGACTGCCCTTTAAAATTTAGTGTGTAAAGAATTCTTTCTACTGAATTTGTGCAGAGCTAGCAGCTCTAGTACATTTGTTTAGGTGAGAATTGTGGGTGTGTTCCTGAAGCTCACTTACTCTCTGAATAATCACTGAGAAAAGAGACCTTGTAAACAAGATCCTTCAGGCTTGCTTTATGCCCCCTTTTTCGCCCAATGCATAAACTTTGTTATAACAATATAACATTGGGGGTAAGGGGGTTGGCAATCGAAGGGTAAAGTGATATTACCCCCTCCAGGAAGGCTGATAACTAAACTCTGCACCAATAAACCATACTCTGAAGTGGTATAAGCAGATAGAGCTGCAAGATAAGTGCAATAAGTAATGCACCATGTGTGATGGTATGATACAAGACATTTATAGTGCGTCTGTACACAAGTGTTTCTAGGGGCAACCCGACAAGGGAGGGAAGACAGAGGACGAAGACAAATGATCTTACTATGCCTAAAGGAGGCAAGGGACTGTAGAGGCTACTGTTACAGCCCCTAAAATGCGACTGGGTGGTGATGCAGACAGGTAGGTTGACAGATTTTGAGCTGCTTCAGGGGGCCCGGTTCAAGTTTCAGAGGGGCAGGGAGGCCATGCCCGAGGGAGGCACCTGCAGAAGGGAGAGATCCACCCCCCACTCTCTCCCTGGAGAAGCACCTGACCCTTACAGTTGGAGGTAGCTGAGCGAAGGGCTTGAGAAGGAAGGTATAGGAAGAGTGCGCTGAATGTAGTGCAGGCCCCGGCACCATAAAGCCTTGTGGACAATGCAAAGGGTCTTGAACTTGATCATTGCAGCCACTGGGAGCCACTGGAGAGATTTCTGGGCTGGAGAGATACGGTCTCTGGGCTTGAGGCCAAGCATAAGTCTTCGATTCTAGATTAGTTGCAGAGGGCAGAGACTAGTGGAAGGCAGATTGAGAGAGGCTGTTGCAGTAGTCCAGCCTAGAGAACCAGCGCTCTGGAGACATTGAGCTTCTGGGTGAGGAAAGGAAGAGTACCTTTGAGGAGATGCAGCTGTTATAAGGACTTCTTGGTGACGTCCAAGATGTGAGGAGAGAAAGAAGGTCGAGTCGAAGATGACAGCAAGGTTTTTTTGTCTCACAGCAAGGCGAAGGAAGAGGGCCCAAGGAGGGCAGCCAGAGAGAGGGGAAGCAGGAGCAGGAGTCCCAATGAGAAGGATCTGTCTTAATGGTATTAAGGCAGAGATTGTTCGAGGTGCACCACTCCTGAATTGCAGATAGACAGTCAGGATGAGATAGAGAGGAGGCTGAGGAGAGCAGACTGTCATCCACATAAAACTGAAAGGTAGAGATCAGGTGGGCCAAAGGGGCCAAGTAGATGTTTAAAAACCAGGATGAGAGGATAGAGCCCTGCGGGGCGCACAGGTGGAGAGAAAGGAACCAAGTTGGACCTGGCAGCGGCAGTCCAAGATGAAGGAGGTCAACTATTCCAGGGCGTGATCTGTGATGCCCAGGGTTCTCATGGAGTGCACTGATCAGGTCAGCGTGGGTGACCGTGTCAAAGACGGAGGAAAGATCAAGGAGGACGACAGAAGGAATGCAAGAATCGTGGTTAGAGAGCAATCTTCACAGGTGTTCAGGAGAGCAGTTCTCGTGCCTCTGGCAGCTCTGAAGCGAAACTGACGCATGGAGACAACAGATTCTGCGTGGAGAGTGAGATGGGAGATGTTAAATGGATTTGTACCGCGCACCGTCACCAACGGAGTTGGTCCCCAGGCGCTCTGGCGGATCTGCAAACAAGAAGATGGGATGGGTTAGTAGGTGAAGCAGGAGTAGGATAGTGAGGGGAGTGGTGTTCTGTTGGCAGCTTCAACTCTGTATACACCGGGTGCTGAGCTTTGGTGAGTATTGGATCGATGTCAGTCCTCGTGTGCGGTTGGTGCGGCTTATGTGTTGTTGCAGTGTTGTGAAGTGCATGCGGGTTGTTGTGCGAGAGATGGTTGTGCGAGTTTGAGTGAGAAGTCTGCAGAAATGCTGAATTTTTTGCTAGTGGGTTATATGAAATTTAACATGCTAACATTCAGAGCCATGTCCGAGTGTGGTGCTCGCTAATCGTCTCAATCGCGTCAGGATGGGCGAAGGGGTTACGCCTGTCAGGGTTTGTGTAACGTGCTCCTTGTGCTATTCTAACATGCTCTTAAGTGTTCTAATTCTGATGGATTAATTAATGTGGGTTTGGTGTCTATTCTCCTCCTTGGGTGTTGGAGAAGGTGTTGTGGTCTCCTCTTACAAACTTTCTATCTAAATGTGTCTGCTAGGAGTTTGGATATGGTACGGCTGCGAGGCAGTGGATGAGTCATTTAAAGGCGTTCGTCTAGGTCTGAGTATATGATCAGTTTATGGTGTCCTCTTTTTGTGGTTATTACTCATAATGTCTTATTGTCTGTCGTGGGGTCTGTTCTTTGGGTTCTCTGTTTGTCCATTTTGGGGGTGACCGAGGTTGGTATCTTTATACATCGTTGTTTGGCGGGTGGGCATTCTTGTGCGTCGCTGTTGTAGTTACGCTGTGAAGAGCCACGATTTGAGGAGTTTCCTGAATGCTAGGTTGTTTGTTGTGTTCTGTATATTCTTAGGTAGGTCATTCCAGGTTTTCGGTGCCTGGTGCGAGAAAGAGGATCCTCCAAGTTTGTCTGTTATAAGGTTTTGGTTCCAGACGGATGTCACTGCTTTATTTCAGTGTTCTTGTCACTGGATGTAGGCGTAGTTTATCGCTTAGGAATTATGCGCCTTGTTTGTGTATTGCTCTGTGCGTGATGCACATGGATTTGAACTTTATTCGCTGTTTTAATGGTAGCCAATGTAGTATTTTTAGCGCTGGTATGATGTGTTCTCTTCTGGGTAGCTTGAGGAGGAGTCAGGCTGCAGCATTTTGTATGCGTTGTAGTTTTTTTTAGAAGTCATTCGGGTATGCCCAGCTATAGGCTATTGGCGTAATCTACTCTGGACATGATCAAAGGGATAAGTGTTTTGTTGGCGAACGACAGAACGCTAGGATCCTTTTTGCCGCTCGCAGGAGGAAGAAACATTTAAGTAGAGCGTTTACTTGTGGCTCTAGAGTGAGGTTGTTATCCATCAGGACCCCTAGGTTTTTTACAATTGATGATGATGCTGGTGTGGTGCCAAGCTCTCTTGGCCAGGGGATGTAGTTGATGTCTTCTTTTTTTGTAACAATTATCATCCGTTTTGCCTGGGTTGATTTTGAGGTGGTTGAGGTTCAGTTCAGTTGAATATATCACGAAGGCAATTCTCTAGTGTGGCGTTTTCTTCTCGGGTGTCTTGTATGTTGAAGATTATTTGAGTATCGTCAGTGTAGTTGTAGCATGTGAGGCTGTGTCTTTTGATGAGTTTGATTAATAGGTACATGTAAATATTGAAAAGAAGCAGGGAGAAAGATGATCCTTGTGGTACCTCTAGGTTTGGACTTAAAAGGTCTCATCCATATGGTTTTGGTTCTGTTAGGAAGGATTTGATCCATAGTAGGGCGGTGTCTGTTATTTCTAGTCCTTCTAATATCTTTATGAGGATGTCGTGGTTGACCGTGTCGAATGCTGCGGATAGATCAAGGAGAATCAGGGAGGTACTGTTGTCTGAGTCTGCATTCGTATTTAGGTCGTCCCATATTGAGAAGAGCCGATTCTGTTCCTCTCATTGGTCTGAATCCAACTTGTGCCTGGTCTAGTAGGCAGTGCTCTTCTATGAATTTGTACGTTTCTAGCAGTTTGGCTATGTAAGGAATGTTGGAAATGGGTCTGTAGTTGGATAAATCCTCTACGTTTCCTGTTGTGTCTGAGTAGCGGCTTGATGTAAGCCGATTTGAAGGCCTGTGGTACTTTACCTGTTGAGATTGAGGAGATTCCTGTGATAATACATCAGGGTTCCTTGTTTGAGAATTGTTTTGTTTAGGTCCAGGGGACGGGGGTCTTCAGGAGAGTCCGATTTGTTGCTTTGGTTTACCAGTTTGACGAAAGTCTGCTATTTCTGGGAAGCTTCGTAGTTTGTTTGGATGTTCCTCGTGGGTGTCAGAGGGGTTTGAGGTGTGATGACTTGGTCTGCTTTGTATGGTGTGTTGGATGGAAGTTATTTTGTTTATGAAGTCGTCTCCTAGGTCATCGCATAGTTTCATCGATGGGATTGGCGTGTTATGGCAACATGTGGTTTTTTTTATTTTGTTTATGATTTTGAAGTTATTTTTGGGTGTTTGGTGCTTTGGATATTCGTTTGTTGTAGTGTTTCCTCTTTGCTTTTTGTACTTCCTTTTTGTACGAGCGGATTTTGTTTGCAGTGGTGTTGATGGTCGTCCATTCAGATTCTAGTTTTCGTTTTTTTTTTCATGGCGCCGAGTAGTGTGGTGAACCATTTTGCGGTTTTCTTACGTGATGGTGTGAAGGGCTTTTCTTTGGCGATATCATCTAGGGTTCTTTTCCCTGGGAAGGTGAGAGCTTGGGCGATAGTTTGCCTGACAGGTAGGGTCGGCAGACGACTGTGAGGAAGGGGGTGCACAAGGGAATGCTTCAGGAGAGCGGGGGAAGTTCCAGTGGCGAAAGTGTGATTACAGAAATCGGCCAGGGCTGGAGCAAGGGTGTCAAAATGTTCCTCGATACTTCTGGAAGAGCAGGTGAGCACCTATTTGGACAACACTTTCATAGATCAGATTAGTCTAGAAACCTTGTCAGGTGTTGAGAGAAAGAGGGAGAAGAGAGTTGGCCAAATGGGGACCGAGAGAAGAGGGAGCCGGAAGAGGAGATAGAGGTCAGGATGTCCTGAATTTTAGTGGTGAAGTGAGAGGCCAGAGCAGTTAGAGGGCCTGGGAGTGAACAGGATAGGTAGAGAGTGCAACAGGATTGGGCAGTTCCTTGCAGAGTTTGGCCATGTTGTTAGAGGCCGCAGAGACGCGGGATTGAATGCGGGCTCTCTTCTTGGACAGGACAGAGTCTATTGCCTTGGAGCAGAGGATGTATGCAGGACCCGCCACTTCCACTCAGCCACCCTGCGCTTGCCCTTCAGGACAAAAAGGTCTGAGTCATACGAAGAGTTGCACTTGGAGGTAGGCTTCAGCTGGATTCTCATGACAGGGGCAAGGATGTCCAGAGTGTTGGAGATGGAAAGATGGAAATTAGAGAGGGCTGTGTTTGAGTGCGAGTCAGCCGCAGGAGTAGGAAGAGCAGAGAAAGAGGCAAAGGCATACACGGACACACGCTTCATGGGCCGAATGACCGCAAAGGTAGGTGACAGTGCTGGGGTGGGCTTTGCCTGAGGGATAGAGTTTCAGGTGAGAGGTGAAAGTGGTCAGTCCATGAGAGAGTAACTAGTTAATACGGTTGACTTTTTTTTTTTTTTTAAACACCTTACTATAAATCTTTCCCATTTGATTAGAAAAGCAGTGTCTAGTGTTGGGTTAGTGGGCTCCTTTTCAAATTCCATGTTTCCAATAGGTAAATTAAGGGGACCAAACTAGGACTTCAGAAGCAAAGCTGCTAATTTAGTTGAGGATGTAGGGTTAACCCCCAATTCTGTGTTAACACATTGTAAGGACATGCGGGCAAATTGACATTTTGAGGAGGTGGGAAAACCACGTCCGACGAGCCCACGTTGGAGCCATTAGAACTTCTCCAGGTGCATTTTGTGGGTGACTTTTTTTTAAAAATAGTGGGGTCGGAGGAAAGGCTTAAGCAAATATCCCTGCCGAACTAATCCACAGTACGTTCAACCTTGGATTCTTTCTGTGGGAACCTGGAGGTGCAATTTAAGCATTTCAAGTTCTCTCTTGTGGCAAATGGAACTATGGCTGGTTGCCCCCAAAGTGTTGCTTAGAATGTTCAAATGCAACTCACTCCTGTTCTGAGGGCTGATGCGTGCATCTGCTTAGCGTGTCTGCTAGGCAGTTAGTTTCCCTGGAACATGTTGGGATTCGAGATTTTTTCCTGTGCAGGTAGGTTCCAGTTCGATGATCTGTGCTTGTGTGTACAGACTGAGGGAGTAAGTCCCCGCCCTGCTCGGATATTGTACTAACAATTAGCACATTCTTGCCAATTAACTGATGTTGGAAAGCTTAGAGTGCTTTGAAAACTGAGTGTTGTTCGATGTTCATAGCAGGTTTGCGTGACCACATCTCTGTGGAGGCAATGTGCTCCCCAACCGGAAAGTGATGTATATGTTGTAATTGTAAGGTACGCTGGTGGATTTATAAAAAGGTTTTCCCTGTAATACGTTTTCTTTTGTCCACCATTGAGCAGACACTAGTGTTTGCAAAGCCACCAGTAACCCGAAATGTATTTATTGGACATTTGTATAGCGCCTATACCCAGGTGTCTCCAAGTGCCACAAGACAAGATAGGAGTCAAGGGGGTAACATGGGCATCATAAGAATAAACAAAGAAACTTTTGTTGGCATTGTAACAACCCTACCATGCAAGTGCATGACAAGTGCAAGGGTGTGGGGTAGAGGGCTAGAGGGAGAAACGCAAGAGTGGGTTAGCCCCACGGGGGGGGGGGCAGACAAGTGCTGGTCAGGTTAAGGCAACACATGCTGAGGAAAGGGGAAGTGTGATGCTGGAAATGCATTAGAGGGACAGGGCCTCTCTGTCCTTGTCCTGTAGTCCTTTTTCATTTGTGTTCTGTATCGTTTTCTGCACAGGGGTCCATGTTGGACTCCTGGCAGTGCAGCTCTTCCCGTTTTTGGTTTGGTGTACAGACCCATGGGATAGCCTTATAGGCCCGTGGGTGGGGTTACAAACCTGTGCCCCTAGTGTATGTTTTTGGGCACCTGTGTGTGGCCCCACAGAGCATGGTATGGGCTAGTGGCAGCTCCATGCTGAATTTGACAGGTGCTCCGAGTATCCTCCATTTTGGGGGATGCCCAGGCCCTGCCATTGGAATCAGTTTCTCGATAGGAAACAAGAAGGCCCTTGTGGCCTCTTGCTTACTATTGCCCGTTACCTTGTTTTCCCAAAGTCCTGGGAAGCCCCCGACTCTGTCCCTTCCCCCGACTGGCTGTTGGGTGGAAGTTCCATACATGGTGTTGTGAAGTCCAGGCCAGACTGGCTGGAGCCTTCCCAGTGACTATGTTGTGGGTACACCCTGTGGGTGGGACCTGGGTGAATGGAGTGTGTGACCAATATGCACTTCTTGTTGTGGAAGTCTGGTATCTGGTGTTTGACACAATGACTGAGACATCCCTGCGCGAAACTGGTATGAATGCAGTGTAGTACTGCATTACAAATACACAATACACATTCCTTGTTGTGAGTGTCTAAGAGGGAGGAGAATGGCCCGAATGCCTGATTGGCTGACTGCCCTGAGTGATTGGTTGCCCGAGTGTGACCCCAGCAGAATGAATGGGAGATAACTAGTATATCTGGGGGGCCTCTCACTGCTAGAAATCGCTCAAAAGCTGAAGTAGAAACAGATGCTTAATCTCAAAGCTGATTTTTGTAACCTTAGGGATAGCCTGTGGTCGGGCAGGACATAAAGGCTGGAATGATATTTAGTACAGCGGGGGGGGGGGGGGGTTAGTCCTGACCTCATACATTTAAACTACAGTAGTTTGCTGTAGTGAAAAATTCTAACACATCTCCATATTATGTTTAGAATAAACAATCAACTATTAACCTGATAACCAGCTTGTGAGTTTTGTAAACAATACAGGGCATTTGTTAACAATGTTTAGTGCATCTTTGAATAGCATTACATGTCCACTGGTGACAGGAGGTCACTAAATTAAGCCTGTTATAGTCCATACAGTGCAGAATTCAAAAGTGACTTTTTAACCATGTGCCTACGTTTCCAAAACAGAATGTTTGTAAGATTAGTATAGGGTGTTACCTCCACACTCCTATACTGGTACTGTGTTATATTGCCTGTGTGCAGTGTTACCAAATATTACTTCATATTTGTTAACCTAATCATGTCTTATCACAGTTGAAACCTATAATTGCACAGTACGTTATTTGCTTCAAGAAACCTAAAAATAGGGTCTGCTGAGAGGCGACGTCAACATTAAGGTGGTAATAAAGATTCAGGTCATAGGTCTGTATGATGTGAGGGCCAGATGTGATGACGTGGGACGTTTCAGCTGTAAGAGGGTGGCAGCCTTCGTCTGGGGCCAGATCAAGCAGGTCTCCCTATGATTAAAACACAATATAAAAGACATTGTGGTATGTTCCAGAAAGGGGACCATATATGCGATTATTAAAACAGCCATTGAGAGGCTACACTCTGAGGAGGACCCTCCGGTCCCAGGCACGGACCTTGCATTCGGAGGTTTAGGTATACGAGCTGTTAGTTGGAGTTCTCATGATAAGCAAAATGGTGGTCCGCTAGCTGAGGGATGCAGGATGGTAACACTGCACACAGGCAATATAACAGTACCAGTATAGGAGTGTGGAGGTAACACCCTATACTAATCTTACAAACGTGCCGGGCCCGATCAGGTTAATTGTTGATTGTTTCTATGTGTCATTTTTTCAGCCATCAATATTGAATCATCTATGCTGAAATATGCGACCCAAGTACATAAAGGTCTCCACAACTGTTTTTTTCAGTTTTTCCAGAATTTGGATTTGTACTTTCCTCCTATGATGCATACTTGTGAAGATGGATTAAACATAATATGGAGATGTGTTCGACCTTTTCACTACAGCAAACTACTGTAGTTTAAATGCATGAGGTCAGGACTACCCCCCCCCATGTACTAAAAATTCATCTCAAAGCTGAGCCTGAAGAAGAAGGTTGACCTCTGTCTCCCTTCACCGAAAGCCGTTGAGACTGATCCAAGAGAGGACCTGGTTAGGCGCCCTCTTCCCGTACTGCGAGGGACCATTAAGCATAGCTAATCTTCACCGAAGCGCCCTAGAAGTCAGACCCTCGACAGGCTGCCGACCGACACAGGGACCGCCGAGGAGAACGAAGATAAGCACCAGACATTCCGTTCACCCTCGTCGACCAGGGTTCGCAGCTTTGCGTAAGCGCTCAAGGCCCGTCGAAGCTGTTGCCCAGAAGAGGGGACCGATTAACGCTCTGTCATCGATGACCAGAGCTGCACGCTCCTTTGTCTAAGACTTTTGATTCACGGACACGCTCGTCCGCACCGCCGCCCGCCTTATCCCGCCGGAGAAGGCCAGGCCATCAACATGCCGAGGAGCATCCGCCGGTGGGTTTCCCACCACCCAAAGATCATAAAGACGCCGGACTCCTCGACACCCTTGCTGGGCCATAGTTCCACAAACTCTTTGCAGTCCGGAAATATCGACATTGAGGTGCCCTGCACGCCTCTGTCTTCAACGAGCACCGCTGCGACCAAAGCTGCTGCCTCAATGTCGAGTTCACTCTTTGGGGGATCTCGACAATCCGTGGCTCCTGCTTCAAAGGGAGCCGCTCAAGAAGGATCAGTCGATGACTGGTCGTCGAATTCTATTCCAGGTACATTGGGGTGGTAGAAACATTATAGAAGGACTTATAGAATATATGGACTGGGCTTAGGGATGATCTCCACAGAGAACTGTCTAGCGATAGGGGCCAGCATTCTGCCAATTGTTCTAAGCAACTGCTTTCCCTTCTATGTCTATTGTTGGTTACCTTTATTAAGTGATGTGACACATTTGACCAGAGTACAGTTGATGCACTTTAATGAAATCTGATAATTTTGGTACCACTTTAGAACTTTATATTTGCCATTGTAGATTTATTGAGCACAAAGTGAGTTATTGTGTACGTAACCTTGAACTTAATTATATAAAGACTGTTTTAACTAATACAGTGTGTGGACATTCCCTTGTGGGTGCTTGGGGACTACACTGTACTTAAGAACCAACCTGCACCCCTCCTGGGAAGCTACGCCTGGATTGCTTGCCCATTGCTACCGTAAGAGAATCTTGGCTGGGGTCCTCTGTGCCTCTCCTTTCCCATATAGAGAGCAGAGGTACAACCCCCCCCCCCTCCAGTCTTTACAGGAAGAGAAGAGTGCAGTGGACAGGAGGACTGGGTTTGGATAGTCCAGGACAATGAGTCTGAGGGAAAGTGCTGTGAGGGATTGGTGGGGGGGTGGTTTGGTTCATGTACAACTCTGAAGGGACCCGGAGCAGTTGCAGCTGCAGGTGGAGAGTTTAGCACAGGAGGGGGGGGGGGGTGGTGGGGGGAAGGAGGAAGGTCTTGAGAAATTTCTGGAAGTTAAGAAGATCCATCTCAAGTCCAGTGGGGGGGGGGGGGGGGGGGGGGAAGAGCGGGTGAGTTGCAGGCTGTTCCAGAGGAAGGCACCAGCCGAGGACAGGGATCTACCACCCACTCTATGCTTGGAGAAACCTTTTACCTGCAGAGAGTTGGAGCCAGAAAACCAAAGAATTCTGGCTTGGGCGGTATTTCAGGTGAGAAAGCTGGATGTAGAGAGGTCCCAGGCCCAGACAGCCTTGTGGATGATTCAAATGTTTTTTTCCATTTGATCATTGCTGTCACCAGGAGCCAGTTGAGACACATTAGGGCTGGAGAGATATTAGGGCTGGAGAGATATGGTCTTTGGGCTTGAGGCCAAGGATAAGTCTCGCAATCCTATTCTGGATTAGTTAGGGGGATAAAGGGAGAGGAAGGGGCTATTGCATTAGTCCAGCCTACAGAGAACAAGGGCTCTGGAGACATTGAGCTTCTGGGGAAAGGTGAGGAAAGTAGAATGCCCCCCTGAGGAGGTGAAGCTGAAAATTGGACTTCTTGGCAAGGTCCATGATGTGTGGAGAGCAGGAGAGAAGGGAGTTAAATATGATCCCACGGTTAAGGTTCTTTGCCTAAAGTGGGTGTGGGAGTGGACCCAAGGAGTCTGGCCAGAGCGGGCCGAGGGTGGCGACTAGGAGTCGGTCTCCAAATGAGAAAGATCCGTCTTGCTAGCGTTGAGGCAGAGATAATAGGCAGAGCACCATGCCAGAATAGCAGTCCGGTGTAAGGGAGGAGGTAGGGGAAGGCAGCAGGAAAGAGCTGTGTTTCGTCTGCATAACACTGGAAAAGAAGGGCTTGAGTGGAGATCAGAGGGGCCAGGTAGATGCTGAAAAGCCATGGCGATAGGATAGATCCCCGAGGGACGCCACAAGTAGAGAGTAAGGTGGGTCTGTTGAGAGGAAAGAGGTAAGCCAGGCCAGTGTTCTGTCTGTAATACCTAGGGTATCACAGACGTTTATAAGGATGAGTGGATGACAGTGTCAAAAGCAGAGAAAAGCTTGTGAAGCATCAGAACAGAAGGCGTGTTGGAGTCCAGATTAGGGAGGTCTTCTCAGGTATTCAGGAGAGCAGTTTCAGTGCGTCTGGCTGCCCTAAAACCAGACTGGTGGTCATGAAGGCAGCCAGACATTTGTGTGTGGAGGGTCAGTTGGGGGATGACCACCTTCTCCAGGTTTGCCCAAGAAAGGGGTGCTAGAGATAGGTCAATAGTTAGCCACGCAAGAGGGGTCAGTAGATTTTTTTTTTATTTTAGGAGAGGGAGCACAGGAGGGGTTGAGGGGATGAGCCTGTGACAAAAGTGGTTGCAGAGCTCAGCCAAGGCAGGTGCAAGAGGGTCGATGTCTGCAATGGTTCTGGAGGAGCAGGCAGCACCTATTTAGAGGGACCTTTCATAGAGCTGACAACTCTAGATATCTCATCTGGTGCAATGGGAGAGGGAGGAGAGCATGGGCCTAGGGGGCTCAGAAGTGGTGAAATAAGGAGGTAGATGGGGGGAGTAGATGACAGGAGGATTGTAAAACCATGTGCATATAACAGCTTAGCCCAACTGTGTCCCTTGTGATATTGAGGTATTGTATTTTTGATTTGGGGAGTAGCATTCAAATATCTTGTGCATAGCTATCCATGTATTTTGTAGTTTAAATCGCCAGTAATGAGTTATCACCGTATTGTACAGTAAGTGCTTCTGTGTTTAAAATGTTCAGGTGACCATGCGCTGTAGGAGGATCATATGTTAATCACAAGTTTCTTATGGTGAATTCCTTTGTGGGTTTGTGTAGTAATTCACCAGCCAAGAGTTTGCGTTTCAATTTGTTTGATGTGATGGGTATTCCCAACACTGATGAGAAGGCCCCCTTCATGCCCCTTTGTGTCTACCATCAATGGTGAGTCAGAAAGTTAGCCAGGTTTCCTGAAATGTTACTCTGCTGAATCTATGAATGTGATCTAACGAGCATCTGAATTCCTCTGCGTATTCCAAGACAGTAATGTGAACAGTCTATTAGGGACGTAATATCCGGTGTGGTTGTAACATCAGAGGTAGCCAACCCCAATTAGCAATGGGTTTGCGATCTTCCTCCTAGGGACCAGTACATTGCACACTCACCTTCCCAGCACCCGTGATAACCTCTGCCACAGTACTATATCTGGCAGAGGCCCCATACATATGTTCTTCCGGTTGCCCAATCTCGTTCTACCACAGATCAGCACTAGCTAAGACTGAAAGCAGTCTAGCAGGTGTCTCCTTACAACTGTCCCCCCAACTTCACAGGCCAAGCATAAATTATCTATGGTGCAGTTGTAGCCAAGTCTCAGTTCTAGATCACAAGATTTCATATTCCAGAACCTTGTAAAAACATTTTTTTTAATCCACCATTGCAGTGGCAGGCGTGCTTTCCTCCAAGATAAATCGAGATGGCCTCTGAGGTAATGTATTGTAACGAACTCATTAAGAAACAATCACACAGCATAAACTCCGCTGCCCACACCATTGTTTTTCAGCAGAGGCAGTGAAAAGGCTAAACACAGTAACCAAAGCGAAGGCCCAAGCACTGTGCTGTGACCAGAAGCTCTACCGCTGGGTAGCTTAATCTCAGAGCACTGCCGATACAGTTCTGAGCCCCATGAAAACTTTGAACGGCCAGTGCTTTTACCATCCCCCCTCTCACCCCCCCCACCTATGATGAATTTACATGCCAATATAAATCTTACTTCTTCCTTGAATACTACAAAATATGGATTTCTAATATTAAGAATGTTCACATGCCAGTGTGAGTCCGTAGAGGTTTGCTATTCACTTCAGCCTAGAGAATGTGTTGGGACTCGTCAATTCCAGCTCAAGACTACTGGCAAACCAGTTGGCGAGCCGCCCCTCCCCCCCCGCCCTCCCCAATCAGGTACGGTCAGTTACTTGGTCTACTATCAAAGTCTGAAATGCCCACATGCGCTTCTGAAAGGAAAGTGAGCTATGCATCTGGAAATGGGGCCTGAACTTGTTTTGATTCACGTTGCCTTGCGGCCCTTCAGCATTGTTCTACCAAAGGGACGTCCCCTCTCGCAAGCGACATCTCAGTCCTGGCGCTTCTAAAGAGATACATTATGACCCCGGCATCCAAAACCATCTCAAAGTTGACCGACGGGTCCTTTATCCCGGTCCTTCCCTCCCCAATATGCGGTCATGTGTATTATGCTAAACCAATGGCAGGCGAGGAATAGCCACTGACCCCGGATCCTGCAGCTGAAGCTAAAACCGTGCCATTCCAACCATCCCTTCTGACCGCTCCAATGAAGTGACCTGGCCTAAACCGTCACGCAGTCTAATTTGGTCTTCTGCCATCTTTCTCGGTTGTATTTTGTATACGGCAGTCAGCATATGGAAAGAATTATCCTCGGTCACCGATGACCTGGAACACTTCCTAGAAGACAAACAATGTAGAAACTGGTGATGAAACAAACCACTAATGACAATTTCTTATTTGATAACCTATACGAACTAGAGTGACACTCTAATGAACTATGAGAGTCCCATTTACACAGTCCAATATTGGAGAGAGATAGAACTTTCAGCATTCGCCATAATGAAGTGTCTGAATTTTAGTGTGACTAGACAAACTCAATCCATCTGGTTTGATGCAGTTAGTGAGATAGATGGGTCGGGCTGTATATCTACCATTGAATACATTGTTTGGTACTGAATTCTCGGCCTTCTCGTCGACATCCTAGTGCCAAAATCGCTCCACAGGTGCATCAATCAAATTAGCCCAGCAGTGGAAAGTATCGAGTAAGGGAAATATCTGAAGTAGTGGGATGGAGAAAATACAGGAGTGTGCATCAGGGGCAATTCTCTCAAGGACTGCTTAGGTCAGACTGAACGCACCACAAAGCTGATTACTTGGCCACAGCTCACAAACCGATTGTAGGTGAGCTCTGCATCATTTCCACCCTCAGATGAACTACAAGAGAAATCCTCACTCCGCTCATTTGGAATATCACAGCGTCAGTACAAGGACTAGAATGTGACTTTGCCTGTGCAGCAGTGCAAGACTTCCTTAACAGACAGCGCATAAGCATGCGAGCCATCAAACATGGCCATTTGTCTACCAAAATTGATTTGCGAGCCTCGTTTCTGTGACAGAACCCTCCTCAGTACAGTAATAGACAAAATATACAGACTTTTGGACGAAAGGAGGCACTCTAGTTACGCGCCAGTGGACAATAGGCCAGTTCTTTGCTGTAATGTTCAAGGTCAAAGAATGTGTGTTTAAAAAGGGAAGAAAAAACGCCACTCCAAAAAAAATAAAAAGGGACGGGGGTCCAGTGACAAAAGCAACGGAAAATATTACATCTTCGTGGGTACTCGACAGTAGCGAGCCAGGCTTCTTGGTGCATTCCAATTGGTGTCGAGACGACCCTATCCAGTAATGCAGTTCTGAACCAGTCTTCAGCTAGAGAATAGCCAGGGGACAGTAAAATCAGAGGCTTGAAACAGAGTCCTGTGTCTCTGAAGGCTTTGTGGGAGCTGGAAAGTTAGTCAAAAGCAGTTTGGGGCAGGACAAACACCAAATAGTGCTCTTTCTTCAGCGTTGCACTGAGACCCTGTCCAGGGTCTGAGAATAAAGTATGACCCCCCCGCCCCCATCTAGGAAGGTTGCCATAGAGCAGGGGCTGCCCCTTCTTTAGGCAGTGTCTTGGGAGGCAATGTCTCCGGCGGAAGGGGTGGCTACCCCCAACCCCACCAAACATCTGCCCACTACATGACAGACTTACATCGAGACTTGGTATTATCTACTTGGTGTGGCTTTCCCTTTGTACTGGGCGGGCTTTCTCAGAAGCAGTGGTTCCTCACCCCAGCCCCTGGGGGCAGATTCTGTTCACCTGGGAAGATGCTAAATTTTCACAGAGAACCATGAGGCAACCCGGGATGGGATCCTCCCTCTGGTGTGGGTGAAGTCCCATCACTAGACAGCAAAACAAAGTCACAGGAAACCAGTTGGCTAAAAAGACATGAACTAGTTCACAACTCTTTCTCCATAAGCTACTGTATCAAAACAAAGCTTTATTTTGTATCTAATCAAACAGCCCACCGAGCATTGGTGTTACAGTTATTAGGTCATGGGTGTATTAATCTAGCTGCCAGCACAAGGATTGCCAAGAAAGGACATGTTACTCCGTTGCTGCCATGACGCCAATCTACATGGTAGCTGCTTGGGCGTCAGAGCGTTCCACAAGAGATACGCGTTTGTACTATATTTTTTAGCACAGAAAATTAAGTGAAGTCCGATTAGCGGAGCTCACCACGATAACAATTAGCAAAAGCACAGCTCGCCATTCCAGTCAGACGGCATTCAGTCACAGTCTAGGATTAAACATTGTCAACCTGCAAGCTTGTAGCTCGGCACAAAAAGTCACTCGCCACCTCAGGTAACCATACAAACCATTTCTTACGCGCCACTGACAATGTGCAACTTTTTAGACCTGCACAGACGCTCAAAGGAACTGGCATTCAAGCCTTAACACTGCAAGGGCACTTCTGAACACAGTGCGTCATACAATCAATAGGAGCTAGTACATAGCGTTCTGTAAATCTAACTGCCACATAAAATGCAAACTTATAATTTTGTCAATTGATGGCCTTAAGTTCTAAATTTTGTAAGATGTGTCCCAATGTTCATTTATAGATTGTCCCAAATACACAGATCAGTTAGCCTGGGGAGCCAAAACGTAGCACCTGGTAGCAGTTGCCGCCAAGCTAACTAGGCTACAAGCAAGAGCAAAATAGCTCCCAACTCCCCTCAATTTCGAACCCAGTACAGGGCACTTTGCAGTGAGTCCAGACACTTGAGGGTGCTACAGGAATTCAAAGCATCATTGCAGGGTTCGAAATTGTGGGGAGTTGGGAGACATTTGCTTGGCTGCAAGCAGGAGCTAGAGCCTAGTTAGCTTGACACCAACAGCCACCAGGAGCTACGTTTGACTCCCCAGGAGAACTGACGCCAACAAACACCTATGTGAATATTACTCTGTGCATTTGGGATCATCTAAAAGTGAACATTAGGACACACCTACACAACATTTGAAAGCATACGTGGTCATACATTAGACAAAATTACAAGTTAGTATCTTATGAGGAAGTTAGATTTGTGGAACGCTGTGTACTGCCCTCCTTCCCCAGTGGTAGCACCTGATCACTGATTAATACTAGCTACCCAGGAGTAGGGCTACCCAGGAGTAGGTTTCTAGTTAACCAATCTTAATTTCGATCCCTGTCTTGTATCATTCAAACTTTGCAACAACGTCACACTTATCGGGAGTCTGGAGAAATGTGTAGTGGAGAAATGTGTAGTGCTGAAAAGGGAAGCCCAACAATGAAAATGGGTGTGCCATTAACCCACAAGACCACAAACAAACTGGCAGAAGATGTGAGGGGTTTCAATAGTATTAGGGCACTAAAGAGGAGTGGGTGGGTACGTGGGATGGGGCATGCACTGTAAATTCCGTTCAACTATTAGCCTGGCTCATGTAATTTAGGGCCAACTGGATACAATGCAACTTTAGTGGCTTTGAAAGGAACTATAAAGGCAGGGGTCAAAATAAGTTGCAAGTTACTTGTCAGCCAGCTCGATTCTACGAATACACAAGATCATATTCGCCAGATGACAATTATCACTAGCCAATGGCTAGTGAAGTATGCCCATTTTGCACTGCTAAAAAAGGCACCCATTCATTTTACAGAATTCATCTGAAACCCACGTCTAAGGACATGTGTTAATGACTAGCATAGTAACAAATAAAGTTAGCAACATTTAACCACAATAGAATTAAAAAAATATATCGCTCAAGTTCTATGTCCATCAAACTAAATGGTACGGGATGAAATAAATACTAGTCAGCGGCTTCTCGGTGTATGATAGTACTGCTTCACGGACTCTAAACTTCTAGAAAAGCGCTAATCATGTCAGAGAAGAAGGAATCGCATTGCAGGGGGGCTGCTTAAACTGACCAGCAACGTGGAAGTGAAACACGATTCCAATAACTCCGAATCAAACTTCTTAATACGACTTTATGAAATCCATAATTATGAAAAAACTCGTAAACTCGCACTATTTTGATGTAAAATAAATACAATTATTGGCTACGAAAAAGAAAGCACGTTCAGCAGAAATATCAAGATCCTAGTTATATGCCGCAATTAAAACGAAAGGTTACCTTTTCTTTTTCGGTTTTTACTTCCCGATAAACATGTTAAAAGGACTCCTTTCCACGAATACAAAGCGCTGAAAGCAGATTTCCCCGTCATGAGTGAAACAGTTCATTGCGTTTCACCTCAGAAACTATAGTTTTAAAAACAATTCCAAGAATCCGATGGACGTTAAAAATTGCGTCGTTTTTGAATTGTAAACAGATCCCCGTCAAAGAACGTAAAACCATACTTTTGTAAAGAAGCCAAACGGAATCCAAAAAAGTAATCTTGATTTAGTTTGAGGTTGTACGTCAATCGATGTTGCATAGTTTCAACGCTTTCAGCAACCCAGACTACTCCACACCCCAGCGGCAAATAGTCACGAAACACAACGGTGCAGAAAGCAAGAGCAGAACACGCACAAGGCAATTCGGCGAAAAACATTCCGATGACCGTGGTAGTAAACTAACACCGCCCAGTCCTTCCCACTTATGGCACGATAGGAGGAAAGTCACAAGCTGTTTTCCTCCTCACTCTGCAGTTGGGCCAACTCCCTTTAGCAAAAAACCCACAATAGCGCCATCTAATGGACGGAACTTGCCAGCTTTCACTTTTGTATTCACGAAGAAATTTATTTTCCATCACACGCTTTTAAGAGTGAAAACATTAACGTGCTGCAATACCGGCATCATAATTTAGATAAATAATGCACTTACAATTTGTCAGTGTGCAATAAAATGCAGCCCATTCACAAAAATGTGGATATTCCAGGAAAGTCAGAAGAAAGGTTAATTATGCCGCGCTCGGACGGCCATCCCAGTAGGAACAGCCCGACAACCAACTGGCTATGTCGGTGTGAAAATAAACGTATAACGGGTTAAAGGCGCTATACTGGTGTGACTCAATGGTCTCTGGAGCTAGGTCAAGAAGACAAGAACCACCTTACTTTTGTTTTATTGGTTAAACAAGTTAGCATTTAATTCTTTGAAAATGTTAAAGGTTATCAACAAGATTAAAGAGAAAAAAGGAACACAGATTAAAACATAACAGTATTAAAAAAGAAATAAAAAAGCACTTATTTTTCCATACTCCCAAACAGAATCTTAGATAAAACGGAGAGATCATAGCAAGTGCTAAGGAGACAACTGACCCCTCCTCAAGCTTGAGAGTCCAGGAATGCCACCACTGCATTAACAATAGATGCAAGGTTCCCAGACAAGCAGCAGTGCCAAATTAAATCCTCTCAGTTCTTTCTGCCATACATTTTTGCAGATATTTAGTCCGTGCTTGTAAAAAGGCAGGACAGCGTAACAGATGCAGAGTTGTTTCTTTAGCCATCAAACCCTTACAAAACCTACAAAAGGACTCTGTCTCATTGGCCAACCCGTATCTTAGTAGGATCTCTCTTGTTAAGAGATTTAGCCTAAATCTTAGAAAGGTAGAACGGGCCTTCTAGCATATATCCATAAATAGGGGGCCAAGCAACCCTGCTTTTTGTGATCAAAAGCAAGATGAGATGCAGCAGGGTGTGCATGGAAGTCCGCAACTGTTTGCCCCCCCCTGCCTCCGTCGCCTTGAAGTTTTTTTCTGAGCAACCAACCTCCTGCAATGCCAAATAGGCAAGATCTTTTATTTCCAACAGGGCACTTCCCCCTCCCCTCCGACACCTCACCAAACATCTCCCAGAGAGAATCTCTTGCAGGAATAAGTGACTTCCTAAAGAAATAAATAGATTGCCACAATGCCCTGGTTTTGCAGAGAAACTAGTTCTAGTTCATATCTAATGCTACAACGATGGACGAAGGAGGGAGACGCAACACTTTGGGCCAGATGAGAGCTTCCAGAGTCGGCAAGTATTCAATCAATCTAGGATTTTAGATCTCAATTCCATAGATTAATTTTGAAATAATCTCACCCGTATAGAATTGAATACGGAGTTACAAGGAAAACGTGCCGAATCTAGCATCCAGCTGTTGCATTTGTTTTGCAAGTTTTACTGCCATGGTATGAAGCCAATCCTGAATCGGAATCAAAGACTGTTTGGCTTTAATGAAAAAACAAAATAAGAGACTCACTTCTCTCAACTGGGGTATCTTGTGTGTTCCATCTATAGAAAGCTGGCCTCTGCCCATTTGAGATTTCCACAACTAGTTTTGACTGGATTCACATTCAAAGCACTCTCATAGAAATGTGGTGAAGAGAGTACCCGCTGCAGACCCACAGGAGTCTCAAAAATAAGAAAATCATAGGCCTACCCTGTCCACACCACCTTATTTTGAGCAATCTTGGGTAAAGCCAAAGCAGCAGCTTGCAGATGGGGTCCTAAATCTGCCACATATAAATTGCAAAGGAAAGGGGCCAGGATACACCACCCCCCGCAATCACACTCCTCTGTTTCAATTGAGCGAGATAGGTTGCCATGTTGATAAGGCAAATGTATAGCGGAATCCTTGTGTATCCCCATCAGAAATCTTAGAAGCCCCGGAGGGATTCCCAATCTCTGTAGCTTACTACACAAAAGTGCTTGGTTTACCAAATCAAAGGCCATGGCCAGATCTAGAGGCCAGTTATACCGGCACACCCCCTGAACCCATGCCAGCCCCTGTAGAGATTTCACTATATACCATTTAGGAGCATTCGCATTCCCTTCCTAAAGTCCATCTGCCATTTAGGCAAAATATGATTACCGCCAGCCCACCCCCTCCAAGAGTTCTAGGAGTAATATAGAAAACATTTAAGTATCTGCATTGAGGATAGCGGTGAGCCTAGAATTTTGTGGGTTCTCTCTCCCCTCACATATATCGGGATAATGTGAGCAGTATCCCAAGGGGGGCTGAGGGGAGAAATTGTAGAGTATGAACAATATCTGTAAATAAGTAGTGTAGCATTTCCAAACACACACGTGGGTTAGTTTTCAGCAGACTACTTGAAAGACCATTTGGGTCGGGTGCATTCGAATTACTACATCTACTTATTACAGTCATCAATTTCCCGATTGACAGGTCCAGAGACCTTTCCCTTTACTCGCCATCTGACCCTCACTTGTCCAACCCCACATTGGAGATGCATACAGACCCTCAAAATGCTACACCCACTTCGCTTCCCCCACCGCATTCACCAAAGTTCCAACCAGCCCATTTCCTCCAGATTTAATGCGAGATCAAAAAGGCACCAGTGTTTTTTTGAAACAGCAATGCCAACAGACTCCTCTGTAGACGCTGCGCCCTCTTGTGTCAGACCCAATTCTTCTGGGTCTGTTGGATCTCCCCAATTCTTTCCTGCAGGGGGTCTAGAGGGGCATCCTTCTTAATGAGTCTTAAACATTTCCTCACTTCCTGATCTTTCTTTAACCAGGTTCAGACCATAAACATGAGGGGGCAAGTGCCTGTGTAGTATGTCCCCCCGCACCCGCTTCACCGCGCGATGACTCCCCATTACATTAAAGATAAAGGGTTCAAAAGTTAACCGCAAAAACAACCTCCTTTTCATTACCTGACATTTCTGCCAATTTACACACAAGACCCTTATTTGCTCCATTAATTCAGGATGGTGACCAAAAGAGTCTATTCCCTTTCAGCTTAGCTGTAACCATACCTCTACCTGAAGACAATTGCTCCACCTGCAAGATTGACAAGTGCAGATCTTCCAAAGAAAAGTAGGCAACTAAGGGTGAATGATCGCCGATATTGATTGGCAAAACCTCAAAATTTACATCTTTTCATCCCCTCCCCATCCACAAAGGCTAAACCAATTGCAGAGGAAGGCCTTCCATTAATCCATGTGGATGAGTATGGAATGGCTCCACTAAAGGAGACATTCGACTTGGTGGACCACAACACCCTTTGCCATCATCTCTCTACTGCGGCTAACTTCTCCCCTAAGGCTTGCGCATGGATCACATCCTTTCTCCAAGAGATGCCCATGAAAGTCGTCTCCCACTCAACATGTGCCATGCCAAGCACATCAAATGTGGAGTACCTCAGGGTTCCTGTATCGCACCCACTCTATATAACTTGTTCACTAGGCCCCTGTTCAGCATTCTTGATGCCCTGTGTATTTCATATACGAACTATGCAGACGACACAGGTGCTTATCCCACTCACAGGTGGCTACAATGCGGACATTAACACCTTCACCACCACAATCCACAATCCACTCCTGGATGGCAGATAACTGGTTATGCCTCAACGGCGACAAAACCAAACTTCTGTTAATCGCATCACCCACCACCCTGAACAATCTGGACAAATTTTACATGTCCTTCACCATTGACAATATACCCATCACGTTATCTAAGCATGTCAAGACCCTCAGCGTCTACCTTGACTAGAACCTCACTATGGATAAACAGGTCAACGCCATTGTCTCATCGGCCTACTACTCCAAAGTTCTCAATGCAGCTAGGCCCTTCTTATCTCGACAAAACTGCCTCACCATTGCTGGGGCAATCGGGTCAAGACTAGACTACTGCAATGCCCTCCTTGTAGGGACCTCCAGTAAAAACGTGACTAACTCCAACTGGTTCAAAGTATCGCACCTCAGCGCGGCAACAGGAACCTCAAGAAAAGAGCACATTTCTGAAGTGAGAAGGCAGGCCCACTGGCTCACTGTCAGGGTGAATTGTCTTTAAAACCCTAATCCTCACGCACAAGGTCTACACGATTTGGCACCCCCATACCTGGCCCAATGAATTGCCAAGAATACTACACCAACCTGCACCATGCCTAATACACGATGAGTCCATGCTGGGGGTTTGAGCTTCCCCACTATGGCGGCATCACACTGGAATGCTCTTCCCACTCACCTACGCAAGAGCGACTCCCACTTAGCATTCCGCAAAGCTATTAAAACTACACTTTTTGCCTAATGGTGCTC
Source organism: Ambystoma mexicanum (assembly GCF_040938575.1). NCBI lineage: Eukaryota > Metazoa > Chordata > Amphibia > Caudata > Ambystomatidae > Ambystoma > Ambystoma mexicanum. The sequence goes on along the minus strand of NC_090921.1, from coordinate 1,372,918,590 downwards.
TGTGCACCTTCTACATCTTCCTGCACTGTGGCTGGTGATAGCAGCTTCTCAGAATGCCTGCATACAAGAATACTACTCTTTCTAAATGTAGGCCTTCCCTGTAACTTAGCGTCACAGTTTTCTTCTCCATGCTTCTATAGTCAGGCCTGTAACCTGTGCGTCACTGCTATCTTCTCACCTTTGTTTTTGTAATCAAGCCTATGACCTGTGTTTCTGTAATCAAGTAATCATGCCTGTTGACCACTGTCATTTGTAACCACTGAATCAAGTCTACTTACAAATTCATGTAACAGCGCCTCGATGCCACCGGGCTGCAAGTGCGCTATACAATTGCAAATAAAATAAAAGGCACCATCAAGGGGGGATGGGGGGGGGGGGGGGGGTGACGACCCAAGTTCAAGAGACAGTCCAACCAAGCTATCCGATTTTTCATTTTTTGTCCCCTCCTTACTGTGCCAGGAATGACGGCGTACCCAGGCCCTCATACAATCCGAGTTTAGGTCCCCTACCACAATAAACTGGCCTCCTGAAGTAACATTAAGCCAATCCGCCACACACACTTATTAGATCCAAACAGGGTACCAACTGCCCCATATCACTATGCAAGTAGATATTTCACATCAAGCTGTTCCGGAAGTGGAATCTAATATAAGTGACCAGCACTCCAAATTAAAGATCACGTGAGGAAATAATTTCACAAGGAGGGGATTTGTGAGTAACCAGACCCCCCAAAAGGAAGCCAGTGCACCCCCTGGTGTGCTGCTTGTTAAGACTGTATAACCATCTGACACGGGTGCCTTCTTTAGCCAAGTCTCTTGCAAACTAATCATCGTGTATTGTTTCATGCAGGCTGCCAACTCTCAGTTATTATACAAGTGAGTATGGCCTCTCGTGTTGAGATTGGCAACTGAGAACAGCCTTGCATTATTGGCTTGAGGTCCAGGCGCAGGCCAAATATTGGAAGGACATCCAATGCAGGTCTAACTCAAATTAGACGGTTACAGCCAAGACCAAGCTCTAGATTCCTCAGATTCCATTATTTTCCTTTCCAGAGACGGGACTTGTTCTTCAACTAAAGCCCGTCTCGGCGGATATTGCTGGGAGTGAAATCTTCCCCGTTTTAGCAGGTCAACTCGTCCTGCCTGTCCAATTGATGGTTTGGGGACAGGTCGTATCTGAGGCGAAGACCCTTTCTTTCAGGACAGTGTCCGTAACCAGTTTTGACTTAAATTACCTGATCCAATCTAGAAATATTTGCAAAGAGAATCCTAGCAATGTCATTCGATTTAATACCTCAGAGCTGGGATCCCTTGAAAAAGAGAATCGTGTGAGTCAACTCAGGGCCATAGCACAAGTTTAAGACGCTTTCCAAAAGCATGGACAGCGATTCCTCTTAAGGCAGCGATGACTGTCTCCCATGGCCCGAGACTAGTTAGTCAGCCCCATAGGAAAACGTTTGGGAGAGGGGAAGGAGTGGGGGGGGGGGAAATGGCAGGAGTTACTAGTGGAAGCAATATAGTGACCAGTGCCATTACACATGCAGTCAGTGCCACTAGATTGGGCTGGATCTGAGGCACCACCTCCATGTTATTCACTTTGCGGAAGGACTGGCAAATCCTCCCCCTGCCCTCCCACCCAGCCCCCTCCAAGCAGCTTCCTCCATTCACCTGCTTCCAAATAAGGAGTTTCTGAAGGGTCTAGTTCCCATATTCCTCAGTTTTTTGTGGGCTATATTTTTTTTCTTTTGCAGGGGCCCCTTCAGCTGTTTTCTTTGTTGAGACCCGAACTTCGCCCTTCACGTTTGTTGGAGCTATAGCTAGTATCTCTTCCATGGAGGCCTCCTCCGACACTTGTGTGGAGCCGTTCCTTGCTTCAAAAACCACATGCTTTTGGACATTGTCAAATTAAAGCAAAGATTTCTAATAGGGCTGTGTTTGAAATTGCTGGCCCTCATTTCACAAGACCAGAATACACAGAACCGGATTGTTTTCTGTACACAGATCGGCCTTCTCAGCCTGTAAACCCGGTCCAATCTCCTCAACACTGCAGATAGCCTCCTTGCCTCCTGGGGGAGGAGGGAAAGCGGATTGGGAGCCGGGGAAGGGGACGAGGCAAAATAAATAAATCTGTGCCCGAGTTCTGACCATTCTGGGTTCCGAAGTGTGAACAATCCTGAAGGTCCCCCAAGTCTGGAGTAGGGTCTTCCACGAATGTTCCCCGATTGATGGTATTACTATTCCTCCAACTTGAACAGCTCCCTACAGTCAGCAAACGCCACTCAGTTACTGGATAGCCTATACCCGCTTCTTGACTGGGCAAGGGTAGACTGCCCACATTGTCCACGGCATCGGATGCCCTAGACGACTCCGGTAAGTTCATGATTTCACTTATCTTGCATGACCGTGGGGCTCCTTGTTGCTCTGTTGAGCCCCATTAGCCTGGATCTCTGTCATGATCATCAGGGCTTACGGCTATTTACTTTTGAAACAGCCACAGCACCTGCCTGCATTAAACACTAACCGCACACCATGCATGCTCTGTGCGGTTTTAAGGGTTTTTAAGGAAAGTCAGCCTCTAGAAGAAAAACAGCAAGGAAAGACTCCACAGGATCATTCCGACAATCACCGTACACCATTGCCCACAGCCAAAGCCACAGGTAAGGGCCACACACGCTCACTCCAACATTTACTGAATTTTCTTTTTTTTTTAATAAAGAAAAGCAAACGCGCTAGAGTGCATTCGCCCCTGGACTGCTTCCTGCTTGCTTTCCCATCTCCTTCCACCCCGCCCACCAACCAACTTGATGATTTGCCTGTGCACCCTCTTAGTACATCCTCCCTGGGCAGCCCCACTGCCCGTGCAGCCCCAGTGGCTAAGGGCCCCTAGGCAAGGGTGTCTCCCATAGTGTCTGCAGGTGTCAGCAGGGGAAGCCAGCAGAAAACCGTCAACCAGCAGCCACTATCAAGGTAGGTGTAGCTTGGGTGGGGAGTAGAGCAATCACTGCACTCCGGAAGCCCTGCCACTCCACCTACCCTCAAACAGACCAGGCTACGAATACTAACCGGCTTCACAGCTGGTGATGTTTGCGATTATGGCCTGTGCCACATTGGGAAATTACTGTGCATATTAGCCTGTGTCACACGCCTCGAGTATTGTTAATGTTACATTGAATCACACCTTGCCACATTAGCCTGTGCCACATTGAGACAGTACTGGGACACACGTAATCTAGCAAGTCACACCACCACACATCCCGCAAGATTGTATCGCACAAACCCGCCAAACCAGACTAACCAGCGAGACAGCCAGATTAAGAACGAATAACCAGGTTACTTACCGTAGTGACCACCTTACTCCTAGTCCATAGTCCCTTTCCTCCATACTTATGGGACATTCCTCCAGCCTGTGGGACGGGACCGGAGCACTTTGTAAAAGCATCAAAATTTTGCTAAAATGTTAGTCCTTCCTCTTTTACGCGGGGTACTGCATGCGGCTGTAACCCCCCCGCCCATCTTAGCTCCGCCCCACGCATCGCCAGGTCAGAGACCTTTAAGCAGACCATCCACCTTATGGCGATTTTGCGATTTGCAAAAAAAAAAAAAAAATTGCCTCTATAAATCATTAAATGAGCGCAAAAAAAGACACGTTAGCTTAGTGTGTCTTTTTTCGCGCTCATTTAATGATTTAGAGCGAACACAGCTGGCTGCTGATCGCAGCAGCTTGAGGGTTAACACCTCGGCTCTGCGTTGCAGGCCCAGGATTGGGGGAGGGTCACGCAGGCCTGGGAGATGCACAGCATTGGGCTGTGACCCCAGGCACCTCCAAGGCTCATTGAGTGCCCGAGCTGACAGTTGGTGAAGCTAGCCAGGTAAGCACTGGCCTGTCCACTCATCTGCCCCCAACTCAGAGCACCCAAAGAGGCCACTGGACTGTTTTCATTCCCGGCGCTCGACAGGAAAGTAAATTACTTTCCTGTCGAGCGCCGGAAAAGAAAGCATAAACTTAATGCTTCCTGACGCTCGTCTATTGGTATCATGCAGCCCAGCCTCAAGGCTGGGCTGCATGATACCAATTGAAGACTCTCGTAGCTGTATTAATTTCAAATTGCTTTACAATTGGTATCATGGGCTGCATGATACCAATTGTAAAGCAATTTGAAAACGACTACAGCTACGAGCGTTTGTATCATGCAGCCCAGCCTTGAATCAAGGCTGGGCTGCATGATGCCAATTGAAGACTCTTGTAGCTGTATTCGTTTCAAATTGCTTTACAATAATTGTAAAGCAATTTGAAACGAATACAGCTACGAGCGTTTGTATCATGCCGCCCAGCCTTGAATCAAGGCTGGGCTGTATGACACCAATTACGCACAAAATTGGGTGTTAAAATTTATGAAAGGCAAATGCCATTCGTCCTGTGCAATTTTGGTGGTTATGCAAAGCCAATTTAATGATATATGCATATTTCACCTGGATATGCTAATTTCTGACGACATCACATGCCATTGCATTTGATAATGAGTTCCCTCCCCCACTTTAATTTGTAGGACTTGACCCCTGGTAGTGTTGTGATGTTTCATTTCTGTTTGTGGGTGTGTTTAGTCACCATGTGTGGGTGGCATAACCAAGGAATTATGACGACCCAAGAGAGTTCATTGTTTGGGTAGGTATTATGGGCTTGCAGTTACTGCCACTGCATTGCCCGTGTCTTGGCCTCATGGATTCCTTCCATGGAGAAGTGTAGAGTTGTTCCCCCTCTCTCCTGGGGTCATAGGACAAGCGAAAAGCAAACCTATGGGCTTCAACCAGGGTTACACTTTTGAATTCAAGCCTGTTTATTTGCTTTCCACTTGTCTGCTGGAAGTAGTGGCACAGCACCATTTCCTTGGAGCTCATCAGGCTGTATCCCCCTTCCCCCACCACAATCCAAAATGTTAGGCTGTGGTGACTCGACCTGGCTATCCTACAGAGCGCAGCCAGACAGAACACATTTTGTTCCTCACTAACAAAAGCCTTGCAATTACTTGGTTTTAGGCTAAAAAAGATGTTAAACGACATATTTTTCAACGTTAGAAAATGCAGCAAAAAACGCAGTTGGGTGCGGCAATTTTTTTCTTTTTTGTGCCGCAATATTTTCCATTTCATGCCGCAATTTTCTGGAGGGTCCGTTTAAGCAATAATAGAGGAACCTTATTAGAGGGGACGGCAGGCGTATGGAGGAAAGGGGTCTATGGAATAGGAATAAGGTGGTCCTACGGTGAGTAACCCGGTTATACTCCTACGTTCCGTCCCTTTCCTCCATACTTATGGGAGATTCCAAGCACTCCTCACAGGGACTGCGGGTGAATGGACAACCCCTTACTGAAAAAGGTTCTTAAGCACAGCCAGGCCAACCTGAGCGTCGTATCTGGAGCTCAGGTCCAGACAATAGTGTTTACAAAACACAGATTGGGCCCACCCCCACGTAGCCGCTTTTGCGATGGTCGCCCAGGGGACATATTTCTGAAAGGCAACTGCAGCTGCCTCGCCCCGCACCAGGTGTGCATGAATTCCTTTAGGAGGCTGAAGACCTTGGACAGTGTAAGACTCCGTAATACGGGCAGCGATCCATCCAGAGATAGTCGCCTTAGAGGCCTGCCTACCTTGTGGATTACCAAAGGTCACCAATAGTTGAGAACTCCTAAATTCAGATGTTCTGTCCAGATAGAACTTAAGAGCCCTTCTAACATTCAAACAATGCAAAACCCTTCCCGCTTCTAAAGCTGGGTTTGGAAAGAAGACAGGCAGTGAGATTGACTGATTCAGATGGAAATCAGAGACCACCTTTGGCTGGAAAGAAGGATTTGTCCACAGGACCGCCTTATCCTTGTGGAAAGCCAAGAAGGGATGCTCCTCCGACAGAGCTTGGAGCTCACTCACACGCCTAGCTGAAGTAATGGCAACCGAAAAGGACACCTTCCACGAAAGGTGCTCAAGGTCCACCGTGGTCATTGGTTCCAATGGCTAATGGCACAACGCCGTAAGGACCACATTCGGACCCACGTCGGGAGCGGCCTGCGAACCAGAGGGTAAAGACACGTCAAACCTGTGAAGTGTCGCCTAATCACTGGATTTGACAGTGAAAAAGAGCACTGGTCCGTGGATAGATAGGCGGATGCCGCCGAAAGATCATGTTCTGTCATGCAGAACTTAATACCCAATTCCGCTAGGTGAGACACGAAGGACAGCACTGTGTCAATCACAGCCACCCTGAGGTCCAGCTGTTTGTCTAAGCACCAATGACAGAACCGAAGCCATTTGTTTCTATACTTTGACCTTGTCGAGGGCTTCTTGGCCGCCTGGATAATGCGCATATTGTCAGCAGACAGCTTGAGAAGCTCTAAAGACCTGAACTCAGGCACCATGCTGCCAAGCTGAACAATTGTGGGGACGGGTGCCACAGCCGTCGATCCCTCTGGTGAAGCAGATCCGGAATCGCTGGTAGCCTGATCGGTGCACACAGCGACAGGTGTTGAAGTTCCGAGAACCAGAACCTGGCCGGCCACCACGGGGCTATGAGCAGGAATCAGAGGCAGGAAAGCATAGGCCCTCATGTTGTGCCAAGGAATCTCGAGAGCGTCCCCCAGAGAGGAGGCTCCCAGACCATTTCTGAAGACATACAGAGGAAGTTTGTTTGACGATGTTGCGAAGAGGTCCACTTCCGGAGTGCCCCAACACCGGACTATCTTAGAGGATTTTCCCCTTTCAATTCCCACCCGTAGCTGACCATTCTCTGCCAACAGAGGGCATCTGCCGTGACGTTCAGCTGGCCTGGGATGTGTAATGCTACCAGCCAGACACCATGACGAACCGCCCACTCCCAAATCTGGATGGACAGATCCACAAAAGGAGACTTGGTGCCCCCTGCTTGTTGATGTAATACATTGACACCACATTGTCCACGCGGACACGGACCACTTTGTTGGCAATGACCGGCCTGAGCGCCTTGAGCGCTAGGGGAAAAAAAAAATCCACCAGAAGCTCCAGATGATGTGAAGGAGTTTGTCTTGGGGCGACCAAAAGTCCGACCTGAAGAAAATCCAACGTCGCACCCCACCCCAGAAGGGAGGAGTCCGCGGTGACAGTCATCATCGGAGCGAGGTCTTCAAACCCTGCACCCAGCGACAGGTTGCTGAGAGACGACCACCACACCAGGTCTGCTCTCATGGAAGCCGAAATCAATATCATCTTGGAGTCTGGATCCACAGCCTGACGCCAAAGACTCCGAAGAGCCAGTTGCGCCCGCCTCATCTTGAGAAGAGGAAGAGCCAATACACATGAGGCCCAGACACCTCTGGAACCACCAGGCCGACATGCTCTCCCACTGCTCAAACAACTGACATGTGGCCAACAGATCCGCCATTCTGTCCCCGGTCAGGTAAACTCTGCGACAATCGTGTTCCAGCGAAAACCTAGGAAAAATCAAGTCCTGAGAGATCATCATGGAAGATTTCTGCCAGTTCACCGACAGCCCAAGATGGAACAGGAGCTGGAGGAGAGACTGAAGATTGCACACGGCTTTCAGCGGGCAAGGGCTGCCTAACAGCCAATCGTCCAAATACGGATACACATGGATACCCTGCAGACGAAGATAAGCTGCAATCACCGACATCTTCGTATAGACACGCGGTGCCGAGCTGAGGCCAAAGGGAAGCACTCTGAACTGAAAATGCTCCTTTACCACAGAGAAACGCAGGTATCTTGTGTGGATTCCAGATTAGAATATGCATATACGCATCCTGAAGGTCCACCACGCTGAGCCAATCGCCCTTCTGTAAAGAGGACTTTATCTGACCAGGCGTGATCTTGAATTTCTCTTGGGGTAGGAAAAGATAACTGGGAAGGGTCTAGAATGGTGCGCAGGCCAGCCTGGTTGGATTTGGGAACCGTAACAGTCAGGAGTAGAAGCCCTCCCCTCGTTCCTAGGTTCCACTGCTCTAAGTAACTTCTGAATCTCGGCTCTGAAGGAGGGCGACCCCGACTGCTGGAAAGGAGGATTGATGGGTGGGGTAGGGCGAAGGGGTAAGCGGAAGTCCGCCAGAGCGACGGACAAGACCCACCGGTCCTCAGTGATAGGCTGCCACGCCTCCCAATGAGACGCAATGCGTCCTCCCACCGGGGTCTCTTGCGAGCACGGAGAACCCTTATTTAGCTTGTTTTTCGGTGGCTGTGCCACCTGAACTTGAGCAAGAGGCGGCCGAGGTGCGAGAGAAAAACCGACTCAGTTGCTGCCTCCGGACGGAATTTCCCAAAGGGGTATCGACACTGGGATTTTCGATCTAGAAAACCCCTGAAACCAGAGGAGGGCCGGGGTTGCGACAAAGTCTGTGTCCTGAAAGGTGGTTTTACCAGGACAGACAAGTACTTGGCAGTCTGAGTGCTATCCTTCGTTTTGGTCAGCTCCACATCCTTTGAGGAATGAAAAAGCTCCTTGCCGTCAAACGGCAGGTCCAAAACCTTGTCCTACACCTCCTTAGAGAACTTGGTGGCGTGCAGCCAAGCCTGCGTGAAGTATTCACTCCAAGCATAAGGCCCCGGGCCGAAGTGTCGACATTATGCGCCGCAGCCTCCAGCAGAGCCTGAACCAGGACCCTGGCCTCCGACAATTCTGCCTTGAAGTCCTCAAGCTTTTCAGCGGGGATGAACTCCTCAAACTCAGACCTTTCCACATTTTCATATTCGCCCCCGCCAACACCAGTTCTGCATTGGCTTGACGCAATTGCAGGGCCGAGTTAACAAAAATCTTCATCCCAAGGGAGTCAAGAAGCTTATTCTCTTTGCCCAGGACCGGTGTAGCTGTCATGGAGGAGGCTGCCGCAGGTCTGGACTGCCAAGTGGCTGCAGCCACCACCGTGGAGAAAGGGGGGGGGGGGGGGGGGCGGACATGACGCTAAGGCCACCTCTTCCGAAGAATGAAACCTGTAGCGCACGTCAACTTTCTTATTGACAAACAGTCCAGAGTGTGGTTTCTCCCAGACTATGGACCTCGGCCAAAACGTCCTTCTGCAAGAACAAGCCGGTACGCTCCGAAGGAGACAAGGTGAACGCCCCCGAAAGCACGCCCTCCTGCAGAGCGGGTGCCTCGGGTACTGGAACATCCAACCGACATGTCCAGCACCCGGTCGTGAAAGGCTATGATAGAGCGGGGCTGGTCTTCACTGGCCTGATCAGCCTGCGCGTCGTCCGACAGGTCCGGCTCAGGCTGAACCACATTGATCCCGAAGGCAGCAAGACATTGTGCGGAAGGGGCATCCGGGCGTTCGTCATAAATTGGATGAAACGGATGTGCACAAGGAAACCGATGTTCACCTACAGAAGCAACCCCTACACCTAAAGCCGATTGCGTAGTTGTAAGGGATGTATCCAAAATGGCCGCCGTGGTGTTGGCAGGAACGGCTGTCATTTTGTCAGCACCCGAGGAGAACTGCGACACGTGTCAAAGTGAGGCAGGGGTCCCCACAGGCGGGTCAGGGGTCTTCATTTTAGCCATAACACTGGCTTGCAGAAGCCGAGACAGTACTGTGTGGCCTAGGATGTTTTTGTGACATGCTAATAGCCAAACTAGCCTCCACAGGAAGGACCTCGGCACTGCCGGTAAATGAGGAATTACAGTTCGAAACCCCACTCCTTGCCCACTCAACAGTTCTGGAGTCACCGCAAGAGCGGGAGTGATGAGGAACACCTTTCACCGACAAGGTGTAACAGGCCTCTCAGAACTGTTGGTCACCTTCGCCTCTAAACGAGGGACCTCGGACCAGAGTCCTGTAGAAGCCTCTTCACGGCGGGTCTCGAATTTTCGTTCGGTATCACCAACCCTAACCAAGGCCTCGGGGCACACCCCAGTACATTTAAGGGAAGCTCCAATCAAGGAGGCCTCGGAGCGAGCTTCGGTGCCCCACGACTCAGTAGAACTGGGTCTACAAACAGCCCCCACAGGAGGGGGCCTCGGAATGTAATCCGGTGTCCCCCTTACGGAGACACTCTGAGAAAACTCTGGTACACTTTTTAGGCCCAGACGGCACCTCCAAGCAAGCCCCAGTAACAGAACCCTTGACGCTCCTCCCAGACCGGGAATACCCCGGAAAGGAGTCCCCCCCCCTGCCGGGGTGCCTTAAAAAGTAAGGAACTTACCGGGCATTTCTTCTTCTCGTCGATGAATGATTGGCAATGCGTAGGTGGAGTGCGCTGAAACACCTCATCCCACCGCTCCAACAGACGTGGAAGCGCCCTGACCGAAAGGGAATCGCAATAAAAACACGAGTCCCACCGGTGGTCAGGACCCAAACACTCTAGAGGATGGGGATGCGCCCTAGCAAAGCGTCACTGACAGGAAGAACAATTTGGGAAGTCTAGCTGAAACGGCATAGACAGACCATCACCCGATCACAAGAAATTGGAAGAAAAAACCTTCCACAGATGCAAATGTATCCAGTCTCGAATGAGCAGAGAAAATAACTGATGGGTGATGCGCGGGCGGAGCTAAGATGGGCATGGTTACAGCCGTGTGCAGTACCCCGTGTAAAAGAGAGGAAGGACTAACATTTTCTGCCAAATTTTGATGCTTTCAAAGTGCTCCGGTCTTGTCCCACAGGACGGAGGAATGTACCATAAGTATGGAGGAAAGGGGACGGGATGTAGGAGTAAGACTGACACTACGTGATGACAGCACCACCCCACCACAATCATACAAGCAAGGAAGCAAAGAACTGAACGATACCAAACAGGAAAAACACGCACAATCATAACAAAACCGAGCCAGCCGGCAAAAGCACTGCATGTGGGCTGCCGCCACTGCAACCGCAACCTCGACCCCGAAGGAAACTGCAAGGAATTATAAACCTACAAATCTTTTCAAGGAACCCGACAACCCAACCGAAAACCAAAGGGAGAAAAACTCTAACACCAACCCCACAAACTACAGCCAAACAAAATGCAACGAAAACAAATAGGACCACGACAAAGACAAAGTGAAGAGAGAACATCCCAAGGCCACCACAGACCCACAACTGCAGAACACACCCACATCAACAGTACCGAAAACAGAACTACCGCTGAGAGAACAGAAAAGTCACTATACCCAACACCATACCTCACAAACAGCCACTCGCTGGAACGAACCAACCCAAACTAATCATGAAAGACCAATAACAAAACCCAACCACGCAGAAGAACCGACAAAGCCAGGGGAACAAGAACACGACCGACACACTTACCCCATTGATCACCAAGGAACCGGATGAAAACAAAAATCCAAGACTTAACCCAGATGAGTTATTCAACGACTCAAACACAAGAAAGCCAAAGCACCAGTCAGAAGACAACACCGATAAAGCACAAACTAAATCATAACAGAAGAATCCACTGCAACCCAATCAACGCAATATCAATTTCCAAAAACGCAGATCTTCGATCTGCTGGGCGACAACAGTATCAACATCCTGTTCATCACAGACACATGGCTGGATTATAATTACAAAACCACAATGCAAAGCTGCCTCCCCATCATCTTTAAATGCCTACAGCTAAACAGGAGGAGAAATAAATAAAATGTGGCCGCCTCGCAATCTCATTCAAAGAACACGAAAATTAAAAAAGATACAAACCTCTAAACATAGAGAACTGAAAATCCATGGTCATACACCCATCAGCAATTCCCAAAACAAATTCATACTGGTTTACAGACCGCAAACATACGATACAACATTCGTCGACAACTTCACAGAATGAGCATCCGATAATCCTGGTGGACTTCTACATATGGTTCGAAGAAAAACACGCCAACTCACAAAGATCACTAGTTAGGCAAATAACTGGTGAAAGGAGCAACACACTCGGCAGGGTACACAAACAATGCAATTTTTCGCCAAGCACTGCACCACCAAGACAGACACTTTGGAGCGACCATCTCATCCCATTTGTAATCACGCTACCAACCAAATCTATCAACCAGCCCCTCAAACTCCCAACCACCACAAAAAACTGGAATAACGTCAAATCAAGCAACCTAATCAACTGGAGCTCACCAAACCATCCCCAACTGAACTTGCGAAGGCAGAACTAGATGGAAAAACAGGCCTAAACAGCTTGCTGACAATCGAAAACAATCGCCCCGGAAAAACAGTATACCCACTCAAGAAAAAAATTTAAAAAAGCATTGACAAAGCAACATGAAAAAGATCAACAAGAAGCTGGAAGTAGAATGGAGGAAAGAACATGACCAAGACAAGAAAACTCTGTTCCAGAGACAAATCCGATAGTACAAGAAGGAAATCCAAAAAGCAAAGAAAAGGCACAACGATAGAATCACCAACACAAAAATAAATGTTCAACGTCAAACAAAAGGAGAAACCCACCAGGTTGCGACAACACCCCAATGCCTTCACAGAAACTAAGCAACCTAGACAAAAACAGACAAATCACAAAAACAGACCACCAATCCTGACACAACTACCCGGATCCAACAAGGAGCCAGAGCTACAAAACTTCCCGCAAATATCAATGGAGACATTCGTCAAGCTGGTAAAACAAAGCAAGAAAGCGGGCTCGCCCATGTATCCCCCAGCCCCCCATGACATCTACAAATCAAAACTCACACAAGGAACGCCATCAGAATACTACAGAAATCTCTTGAATCTGTCGCCCGCGACAGGGACCGTGCCACAATCCTTCAGATCAGCATATATTAAACGACTTAACACAAGTTTTGATGTGGAAGATGTATCCAACTACAGACCCATTTCAAACATCCCATAGCCGGCAAAACTCTTAGAAACCTACGTATACAAACTGACCCAAGAGCCCGCAGAAAAACACAAGTTGCTGGACCAAGCACAAGTCCGCTTCAGACCCGCAAGAGGAACAGAAACGGCACTCCTATCCTCTGGGACGACCTAAAGGCCAACATAACCCCAGAGCCCATTCTGCTCGACCTTTTGGCAGATTTCGACACAGAAAGCCACGACACCCTCATCAAGAGATTAAAAGATAGGTATAACGGACTCGGCACTACTCTGGGTAAAATCATTCCTAGCAACAGAACGGAATCGGTCTGGATAAAATGCTTCAAATCAGCTCCAAGGATCCAACGACTGAATTACCACAAGGATCCTCACTATCACCACTAAAGAGGGAGGATCAGAACATGCCCTCTGTCCCGGAAAACCCTCTAACAGAAAGAAGCCTCTGCGACAATATGGTGGTCGCAAGAGATGCACTCCTCCCCACCAGCAGACCCTACAACCCGGCAGCAGTATGGACTTTACCCCAAGTGAACCAAAAGACACAAGACTGAGCTGGGGACAGTTATATGGATAGACTCGACTAAGCACTAAGAAACCAAGCTACTTGTCAGACACCACGACGACTTAGCTAGGTCAGACATGAAGCACACGTGCTATCCACGCACTACACTAAGAACACACACAGGTATACAGCTCTATTAGTTAGAGGACAGTGATATATACAGTCTGCACATTTATTATTTTGCCATTAGGCCTGCTACAGCACCATGTTAATGCCAGAAGAGTTTGTGTACATGCTTGCAGACACTTATATGCAAATAACCCCCATGGGGTGGCAGGAGCACTCAAAAGACCAGACAGCCATAACGTACTAACCTACAGACTATACGAAGATCTGTACAGTACAAGCCAGGCTATGATTTAGGAAAGCTACTAGGCTGTGGTTGACTCAGAAAGGGACCTCAAGCATCACAGAATGCTGTGCAAGCAGAACCACTGTGGCAGGAGCGAAGCCATCCACAAGGTCACAATGTTGCAAATGACATGCCTCACTCTGAGCCAGAGTAACACTGGCTGCCGGAGAGGTCTGCTCTCTGACAAAATACAGAATAATTTGAAGATCCTGGGCTCACAAACGTGGTCTCCAAGGACGTGATATGGCAGAGCTGACAAGGTTGGTGTCCGAGAAGAGCAACCTGTGCCACCGTCCAGACAATAGCTGCAACAAAGTTGTTACATCCACACTACAGTTCTGCGTTGGGATACGGAGGGCGCTCATTGCAGCTATGGGCTACAAGCAGTTACGATGCCGACAGTTGCACCTTGCAGATACATAATAGCACATAGTACTACTCACAGGTGTTCCGCAGGCTGGAAACAAAGTTTGTCCCAGGCTTGGGGGCTCGAGGCTCATCCAATCACAAACAAGGACCCTAGGGGTGGCCAGTGGGGGTCACTGAATAATCGCAGAGCTGGCTCAGTAACAAATTCCAAGTAAAAACGTTTTGGGAAAGGCCAACAAGCCTACCATCTGACACTACCTCGTCCAATAACACAGCACATCTATAGGCTCCTATATGGGGACCTACTACTCAATGGCCTATCCCAAGTCAAAAATAGGTTTTGAGACGGTTCCCGATAATGACGCCAACTGTGACTTAAGGTGTTATGAAAATTGGCCTGCGAGCCAATGTTCGCCGAGAGGTGCGTGGATGCCCTTCCATGATCCCTGTGGTTCTTTGGCTGTAATAAACCACAGTAATTCCTTGCTTCTTGTGTGGTCCTGGCATTCTTGATTGGGCAGGGGGAAGGAGCTAGCCCTTCCACGAGTTTGCACCCAAACAAGTTGGAGGTCCAGAGGTCCCACCAAGATGGTTTGTGGAGTCAGCCCAGCCAGAAGCTGCCTCCTTATCGTCAGACCCAGAAGGCTGCAAGACCCTTGTGGGAATTGCAAGTTAACAGGACAGCACAACCGGAGATAGGTTGTCGGAAGCCACCTTGAGAAATCTACACCGCCCAGTCGCCGAGGTGTCGATGCAGTCCAGAGGGGAGAGACTAATGGTTAACGAGCAGCATCAATGAACACAAAAGAACATAAGTGTGGTCCACATAACAGGCAATGTGTTGTGTGGGTTTCATGTAGGAGGGAGGTGTAACTTGTGATTAATAATCACTGCCGCTCCCTGTAAGTAAGTTCCCTTCAAGTAACAGTGCCTCGATGCCCAAGGGCTACTATGCGCTATACAAATGTAATAAATATCGGTGTTGGAGTAGCTCCATCATGTGCATGGTGGTAGGGACCTGAGCTGTGGTAGTAGTCCCTTTTCTGTGTTTGGTCAAGAACCACGGCGGTAGGCTCTGGTGATGAGCAAGGACTGTAGGCTCGAGATTATACACACACACACACAGACGGTGTTTTATCTGGCTAAGCCTCCCTGGAGAAAGGAGTCAGGCGATGCGTCGGTTGCAGTGAAACACGAGAATTAAATAGAATACTCCACCCCAGAGTGGTGGGAAGACATCTGTGGGGTTATTTTAAGTTTGAACTTTAGATTGGTGACGTCACCCATAGGTTGGTGCATAGGACTGTGTGTTGTAAAGGTGAGTGGAGTGAAATTGGGTTTGGAGGACAGGTGAACAAGCAGCAGTGTGCGGGAGGCATCTGTGCACAGTTGAGGTTGTGTGCTGGACAGCGGCAGTGCTGGTGAAGCCGGGGCTGAATACGGAGCCCGCTGTGTAAGGCGCAGAGCTGCGGAGGCTCATAGTGGAAAACGTTGATAAACCGTGTACTGTATCCTTTTCCCTCCCTTGACAGCACACATTGAAAACCTCGACTAGAGGTCAGGTAAAAAGGTTGCTAAGTATTTTTATGGTGGGACGGGGACCATGTATATAGGGATGTAACGGTATAACAGTATACCGTTAAAGATACCGTGAACCACTTAATTGAACAATAATAACCGTCACATTGTTTATACCGTTTATACCGTTAAGGGTGCTTTTCAATCTGATTTGGAAAGGCTGCAGTAAGCAAGTGCTGCACAGTCTTGGTCTTGCACTGTTGGATGTGCCATCTGCCAAGTAGTTTCAGTTGGAGCAGTTCTTAATGCCATTCCATACACCACACGTGCCTGACACAAAATCAATAGGTTAGCAATAGGAAGAATAGATACAGTGTCAAGAAGGAAAAGGGTTTACTTTGGGTTGGCGGCTTTGGGGTTTATATATTTATAATGGATAATGTTCTCTAAACATATGACAATGGGGGATTTCCCTGGTTCTATCATTGAATTTACATATAATAAGTCACACTGCGAAATTCACTAATCTCTGTGGGTATTCCCTGCTGCCATACCAAAGGGTAACATGTCTGTGATTACTTAACACCTTTTGGCCCGAGCCTAAATTACCACTTAAGAAAAGCAATTCAGTTTGCTTTGCCAGTCGCCACAGGGCCCCCCCCCCCTCCTCCTCCTCGTCCTCCTCCTCCTCCTCCTCTCCACACGTGTGTGTGTGTTTGGTGGAAGCAAGGGGTGGCATTTCAGTGGAAAGTATGTTGAAACCCCCAATTCTGTCCCTGGGTGTCTGGTTTTGTTTGTGATGATAAATCTGACAATTTATGACCTTTTAGAAAATATTTGTTAAGGTTAGTCAACTCCACCTGCTATACCGTGATAACCATGATATACCGTCAATTGGCAAGAAGGTTATCTTACCGTCATAAAACTAATACCGTGACACCCCTACATGTATAGCAGGACGGTAACCCCCATACACCATCTCTGCAAAACCTTGCCCCCATATAAGGACAAGATAGTGAAATACAGCATACAATGGTCAAAAAGCACAGAAGGGAAAACAGCGAGGCCTAACGGCAGTTTCTCCACAGACATGCTGCAATCACTTTTGACCCATTTACAGGAGTACAAGAAATTAGCTAAACAAATTGATATATTCGAACTGTGGCGTATGTTTCAGGAAGACAGGCATGAATGATGAGCTTACGGGAGGAGGGATTGGATCCCTCTCTGGCACTCCCATGACCCCCCCCCCCCCACCACCCTCCTGAGTGTAGTGTCCGATAACATGCAAGAGAACATGGCCTATATCCATTAAGGGAACTAAAAGCAGTAGAGGCAACCCCACATATAAACCACCCCCAACAACCACAGGGAATAGGACAGGCGGTGGACAGCCCCGATCCAAACGAGGAGGGGCTGTGGCACAAGGAAAAACGAGTTTGCAGGTATAAGACCAGAAAAGTGGATAGCTGCACATATACTATTAAAAGGGGCCACAACGGGAAGCAGCTGGTGCAATGAATGCAATAGAAAGTTCGGAGCTGGGGCACAGGTGCAGCGGAAGGCAAGATAGGCCAGGGTTAAGAGGGAAACTAACAATTTTAAGAGGGCGAAGAAGCAAGATTAGAAAGGGAAGATAATTGCAGAAGTGAGAATTGGCAAATGAGCTTGAGCTACGAGAGGAAAGTAGGAAAGAGCCTTTTGTACCATTAGAAACAGAACAAAGGGACATAGTAGCTGGAGAGGTGAAGGAAGAGGGACAACGGGAGGAGATGGAAGGGAAGAAATAAAGACGTTCAGAAGGAAAAGGAGATGGCATTGTGGAGAAAGAAAATATTACTGCAGTAATCACACGAGTATGAGGTAAAACGACTGAAGCAGTTGAGGATGGAAAGGTGGGCAAGGGAACGATGTAGGAAGGATGAGGAAGCATGGGGGTTAGTAAAGTTAAGTGACCAAATTAAAGCAAAACTATTAGAACCAAAAGGATGAGGAAAGCACAGGCGAGTACAACGGAAGGACAGGTGGTCACAGCACGGCACGCCTGGGAGGATATATATTGATCTTGTACCCGACGACCCTAGCCTAATAACACGGGAATGGAACTTCTCCACTAGTTTTTGTAGTAACATGGATGGTGAATATGACCAAGACCATGACCAGTGTGACTAGGAGCGGGGAAAACTTTCTCACGAGGACTAGTGGAGGGAACATGTGGGAGTGTAGGGCACATGAACAAAGGGGTAGAACACACAACAAACCAGCAAACGACAGCAGAGGAGGGACCCCTACGCCCCCTCACCGGCACTGTATAACAGACTCAAAGACCTCCCAGGACGCAGAAGGGACGGGACAACCATCACGCAATCAAGGGGCGATTGTCAGGGGTGCGCAACACTCAACAGGCACACGCAATAGAACCCATAGACCTAGGTGTATAAATTGAAGAGTGGGACCATTCAAGTAAGGCAGTATAGAAGAATACCCGAGGGAAGGGCTGCATATTCACAGATGCAGCCATTGGAAAGGGGAGGGACGAGACCACAGTACATACCCTGGAAGCATACAGACAAGGAAAACAAAGTACAGATTACCCTCTCTAAGTGGATGAGCAGGGAAATGGAAAAAACAGCGGGACACAGTTTAGCACTGGGTGATGTTAAGGGGCTGCTGGTTGCCATACTGGCAGATGCAGCAGATGACATTTGGAAGAGGGCGGGGCCCCCAGAGGTAATCACTCAAAACACCACACACGACGGAGCACCATTTGCAAACTGTAGAGCTGCAGTATAGCAGGTGCTGCGGACGCAATACCCCATACGTCAGACATAGGGACCATCATGTCGCCCAAGATGAGGAACTATGAGGATACTGTTAATTACATTCAGGAGATTCAACAGGCAGATGAAACGAAGTCAATACAGAAAACAAATATATGTCCAAGTATGCACTAGAAGGAGCACCAATAACGAGCCCCGGCCCACAAGCACAGACCGCAACCTCTCAACCACAGCCTCAGCTCCAACCACAACAGCCATACAGTATCCTGCCGACATACGCACCACCCATGGAAGGAGGGTACATGGGGAGAGGCGGCTACCTACAGAATTTCAGAGGGAGAGGAGGCTTCTAGCGAGGACAGCGGCTTGGACCACTATTGCACCCACATACAAGGGGTTTGCAGGGATACAGCAAATGTCGCAGGGACCAGGTTGAGGTGACAGAGGATTTCCATGGAAAGCGAAGGAGCCACCACAGTGCTGGACCTATGGACAGCTAGAGCACATTTCCCGAGCATGCAGGAACAGGTGGGTGCAACAAGGTTGGGGAGAACAAGGATACCAGGGAGGCCAGAATGACTATGTTCTAGACATTCAACATGGACAGGTGCAGCACACTCAGCAGCAGATGCAGCTACCCCCACAGGCACAACCCCAACAAGTATCCCCACTCACAGCACCACCTCTGACGATTGTGCCTCGGTGGCACACCCTCAATATCTACCGGCGGCCCAACAGCTAACACAAGTACATGCACACTCCCCAGAGCCCATGGATAAGACAGCAACGGTACCAATACAGAAAATGGGATGAGTGCCCATAGTGGGAAAAAACACCTACACGGGGAACAGATTATCCCCATTTCCCCACTAGCAAACAGCCCACAGATGAACTTGCTGTGTCCCATCCTGTCAATCACACCCAATCCTGCGGAGGAACCTCGCATAAGGGTGATTGATAGGTGACAACTTTCCTTTGTTGTTGACACTGGGGCGACTAGGTCATGTATCCGGGAAGGGACTTTTGCGCTGTTAGGCGATGGGCTCGAGAAGTGGTTCCATTTACTGATCACATCTCATCTATAGGAGAGCACGACTTGGCTCTACCCTTACTTTACTCCAAACAAGCGCCTGCAAGTATACCGGGTCGCGAAATAATGAGCAGACTCACCATGACCATCTCTTTCACAGACAAGGGCATAGTATGCTCCATGCCAGGGATACACATGCTCACGGTAAAACAACTTGTTCAGGCATATTGCGGGAAACTAGTATAGAGGGGCGCCAACAGACCCCAAATTGTTCCAGTACGGGACAGACATGGCCCTTGCATGGTTGCCAGTGATCGCAGGGCAGGTATGGAGGAGACCAGGTGCGTACTTCTTCAGACCAGAGACACCATGAGATGGTGAAGGAACAGTTGTAGCTATAGACATTGAAAGGGTTGTGGCAAGAAAGAATTGGATCGCAGTACATGAAGCAGCAGAAGGTTGTAGGTTAACTTGCGTGATAGATGAGAAGCTGTTTTCAGAATACAGTTCGTCATGGCCTTTTATTCAGGATTTAAACCTTCTTAACCACTTTGTAGAAGCAAAATACCCTGTAGCAGCAAACCCGGCAACAATCTTGTGTTGGAATACCAGAAGAAGGAACATGCTTAACTTGACGGTTATCGATCTCAAAAAAGCTTTTTTCTCTCAATACCATTGCATCCAGACTCACAAGATTTGACCAGCTTTATGTATCATAACAAGAAACAGAAACACACTAGGTTGCCACAAGGGTACTGCGGGTCACCTTCCATCTTTAACAGAGTAATACAAATGGATTTAGGGTATGTTCAAACAGACAGCACAGTGTTGCAGTATGTAGAGGACATATTCATCTGTAGCGAAACAGAGGGGAAGGGTACAAAGTAGACTAAGCTAAACAAACTCCAGTACTGCCAAACTGAAGTATTATACATTGGACAATTAATATCAAAAGATGGGAGACACATAGCCAAGAAAAGAGCACGAACAATACAAAACACTCCAACCCAAAACGGTAAGGGAGCTGCAGCAGTTCCTTGGATTATGTAATTACTGCAGAGCATGGGTTTTAGACTACAGCTCCTACACCCGCCCACTTCTAACGGCCCTTAGAAAAGCACAAAGGGAAGCAAAGCCACTGGGTTGGACAAAAGAAATGACTGATGCATTCAAGGAGTTGAAGGAAGCTATAAGCAGAGCCCCAGTGTTAGCGACACCAGACTACAAAAAGGAATTCTTCCCGTTCACACCGATGACATAGTGATGAAAGCAGTACCGACTCCGAAGACAAATATGGGCCATAAACCGATTGCATACTACAGTGGGCAACTGGACCCCGTAATGAGGACACTCCCCATGCAAACAGCATTTGGCTGCAGCCGCATTTGCAGTAGAAAGGGTTGCACAACAATACTTTACGTGGAACATGCCCTCTTTGCGATATTGCATTGACAACACAAAGCCACAGGTTATGAAATATTATCCAGACCGGAATTAAAGATGTTCAGCAACCAGGAGAATGGGCTCATGACTATACAAAAAAAATAAAAAAAACGACATTTTAACTGAAACACGCATGGTAGAGGAAGATGGGGGGGGGGGGTTGTGGGGAGGTACTGTATATTGACGGTTCCTCAACAATCAACCTGACTGGATTAGGTGAACTGGAGCAGCTGTGGCAAACCTAAAGGAAGATTGGACAAGTGAAGTAGTATACAGTGTTAATTCACCCACTCATTACTCAGCACAAGCTGCAGAACTGGTGGCACTACAAAACAGTGTAGGGAAGAGAGTGACAATGTATTCAGACAATGCTTATGTCACCTCCACAGTACATTCAGGGTCAGCAAGATGTCTCAGAAGGAGATTCAGGAGAGCAGATGGGACCCCGGTGCAGCATGCCCCTGCCCTGCTGCTGGGGGAGCCAATAAACATAACATACCAAGAAGAATTAGCACTAGTAAAGTGCCAGGCGCGCGCCACACACACACACACACACACACATTATGAAGATCCCATCTCAAGGGGAAATGAAGCAGCAGACTCATGCAAAACATGCATCGTATTTTGGAGAATTGTGGGACTTTAAAGAGGGACAAAAGCAAAAGGGGCGTTGTAAGACAGATGATGCTACACTCACTTACCAGAAACACAGATAATGGTGTTGCAGGCAGCTGCACCAGGACATGAGAAGGAACTATGGGTAAAAAGGGTGTTAAGTGTCCCCTACTCAAGCCCAATGGCGACAAAATAACAGTGAAAGTGGTTATGCCACCTACACTACTAAACAGCATTAAAGCAATTGCATTATCCCACACACAGGGAAAGAGGTAATTGCAGCACACATTGGAGAATCATGGTTCTGTCCCGATCTGACCTCCCATGTAGCAAACTTTATTAGTAATTGCTTGACGTGCCAACAGTTCACTGCTGGCCACAGTGAGGGGAACCATACCTTGACCCCATGGGCCCGTTCCTGCACCTCCATGTGGACTACATGGACATGATCCATGTATGTCAAGGATACCGCTACATGATCGTGGTGATCTGTCCCTTCTCAAGTTGGATAGACGCTGGTTCATACTCCCATGCCGATGCCCTCAGAGCAGAAAAGTTTCTAGTAAGAGAAGCATTTCCAAGTTGGGGCGTCTGCGAGGTCCTAGGGCCTCACTTCGCCAATGAACTATTCCAGCACATCACTACCCTGCTAGGAATAACACCCAAATGTGCCTGTGCGTACCACCTGCAAGCAAACTGGGCGTGTAAACGCCTCAATAGTCCCCTGAAGGAGTGTATTGCAAAAACTAAGAGCACAAAGAAGAACTGCCTTTACTGCGAACCCTTATTTGAATTACGCAACAAGCCAGGGTCCAACCACCATTTAACACCCCATGAGGTGGTGACAGGACGCAGGATACACCTCCCATTAGCTCCACCCACAAGGGCTCTGAAGGATTGTCAAAATGCAGAAGTATTGGGACAGGAAATGTAGGATTACGCAACTTCACTTGTATCTAGCATTTCTTTAATCTCTCAACAGATACGACAAAGGGGTGGCCAGAAGACGACATGCAGGAGGACACCAACAGCACGGACACACAAATAAGCACCTATCCAAGTAGGAGATCAGGTGTTGCTATGAAATTTTGTCAGGCGCTGGAACGTGCCTCGGTTCACCGGCCCCTACATTATGATGAAGGCAGTGACAAAGCTGCAAGGCAAATCAGTATGGATTCAACATGAAACTCTATAAACCATCGCCTCACCCCAATGCACGGCTGCAGAAGTGGACAGGACCAATACTACAGTAACCAACCACCAACAAGACAGCACAAATACCCCCAAACCACAATGACCCAAAGGCCATTGGGCATGCTATCCTCAGACATTCTCAAGTGACTGAGCCTCCCACAGCAACACTGGTGCAGATTGACTAGTGACGAACATGGCCCCTCCTCCCCCATCGCCAGGACATTCATTAACTGAAAGTATTCCTCACCCATTTCCCCCTATTCCCATCCACAAGGTGGAACATATCAAAGAACTGCATGGTAGCAACGCGTTCCAACTTGTCATTCCGCCGCACAGTTTGTACTACCGACTATAACACTACCTTAACATTTCTTGATGTTGCCCCCTATTGATCACCCCAAAGCACTCTCCAACCAATTGTCCAAGCCATAAGATGATCCAGGCATTTTAGGGCTCGAACATCAGGAATTTACTTCCTTGGGTTTATAGAATACTTATCCCAAACATACACAGCACATGAGCAGAGTGCATATCCCGTCCTACCCACACTCCGACATCGCTCCATACAGAAAAACTGGGAACAAGTGTTTGCCTGGGCACTTACTGATTATTATGCAGAGCTCGACTACACTTACAAGTACTAACATCATAACCTTTTATCGCGATTTTCAAGAGAGCAAGGTACAACAGCTGCACATTGGCAGCATAAGTAACAATGATGAAAGTAATGCAAATAATTGTGTGGTTACTGCCATCTACTGGGCTCTTAGCTAATGGCCTCTGGCAGCTTTTCTTGGCTTTGCACAGCTCCGCTGTATCCCACACTAACACTTACCCAACCTAAGCTGCACAGACTACTGCGTCAGGTGGTAGAGGCGATGCTGCTGAAAAGGTAAGGAGAGGCAAGCGCAGTGTTGCAACAGACATGAAGGGGATAGAAACATCTTGCAGACCTAACCAACAACATTTGTACAAACATGTCCAAAATTGGGAGGGACACAACCGGGGAGAGCTGTTAAATCTGCTCGCCAATCCCCTATGCCATGAGCGCCTCCAGGACCTCAACAGAAATACCTGCAGCAGCAGCACAATGCCTCATGTATCTGGCTACTTTCAAACACGGGGAAAACTCCAAGGGAAGACAGCAACCCTCAGATGGATTGGATGTCCAAGGCGATTATGAAGACAGTTACCTATGATGAAAAATGTACTGCAGGCTCTCAACGAGTTGCCAGTCATTACAGAGGGACCCGAGAAGGGAGAAACTAAACAACCTTAACTACCTGCCATGCAAGTGGAGAGCAAGAGAGATGGGAGGAGAACCAGGGTGATGGGAAAGACCACAAATATTGATTTATGGACAAGTGTATACAAATGATGGCTGGGCGGACGGAGTAGTAGGGAGCGAAGCAGTAACATTGGCCAAGGCAGCAGTGAATAAAGTACAAGAACAAAATGTCAATTGCCTCAAGATGGTTTGCCCATCTCTGGTCACAGATTCCTTCCTGGCTGGCAGATAGCCTGAAGGTACTGGCGGGAGGATGGATACTGGGAACAGCATCACTGCTTTGGATAAAGTTGTGCATTGCAAGGTGTCCGAAGACAGCGGAAGAAGTAGCAGGGATACAACTACTTATGGAACCAGAAAAAGGAGAGCAAATGGATATCAAGGAACGAGAGAGGTTGAGACAACAGATAGCAGCATCTGACACATTCCCGCCTGGCATGAAGGTAGAAAGTCTGCGCAACCTGAAAATGTACACAGGGAAGTGGGAATACTGCAAGCCCCAAGGAGGCTGCGTCTACATGTACTGGTCATTTGAAATCGCTTCAATTACTATGGGCACTCTGCCGGAATAACGAAGGTGTTGCGATTGGTAGACAATGGAAGAGATGATGGTGGTGGGGGGGGGGGGGAGGGGGGATCAGAACATGCCCTCCATCCCGGAAGACCATCTAACAGAAAGAAGCCTTAGCAACAATATGGCCGTCGTTCATATGAACTTACATCCATTCCCACTGCTCCCACTATAGATAGTTATTGCGAGAGATAACCCCACAGCAGACCCTAAAACCCTGCAGCAGTATGGACTTTACCCCGGATGGACGAAGAGACAAGACGGAGCTGGAGACAGTTACATGGATAGACTCGACTAAGCACCAAGAAACCAAGTTACTTGTCGTTAGAGACACTGCGACTAGGTACGTCAGACATGAAGTGCACGTACTACTAATACTGAACTACACGAAGAACACCGGTATACAGCTCTATTAGAGGACAGTGATATATACATACTGTCTGAACGTTTATTATTTTGCCATTAGACCTGCTACAGCACCGCAAGAAAAGTGTGTGTACATGCTTGCAGACGCTTATATGCAAATAACCCCATGGGGTGGCAGGAGCACTCAAAAGACCCAACAGCCATAACGTACTAACCTACAGACTATACGAAGATCTGTACAGTAGAAGCCAGACTATGCCTTAGGAACTCTACTAAGCCACGGTCGACTCAGAAAGGGACCCCAAGCATCACAGAATGCTGTGCAAGCAGAACCACGGTGGCAGGAGCGAAGCCGCCGCCAATGTGGCAATGTTACAAATGACATTCGTCACTCTAAACCAAAGTTATCACCGGCTGCAGGAGAAGTGAGCTCTGACAAAATACAGAATAATTTGAAGATCTTGGGCTCACAAATGTGGTCTCCAAACACGCGATGGGGCAGAGCTGAGAAGAGCAACCTGTTCCACCGTCCAGACAATAGCTGCAACCAAGTTGTTACATCCACACTACAGTTCTGCGTTGAGAATAAGAGCATGCTCATTGCAGCTATGGATTACACGCAGTTACGATGCTGACATTGTGCAATTTTATGTATCTACACAGTGCAACTAAGTACAATTCACAGGTGTTCCACGGGCTGGGAACAGTTTGTCCCAGACTTGGGGGCTTGTGGCTCATCCAATTACAAACAAGGACCCTAGGGGTCACCGACCAATCACTGGGCTTGTTCACCAACAAAATAACTTTGGGAATGGCCAAGCCCACCACCTGACACTACCTCGCCCAATAACACCACACATCTATAGGCTCCTATATGGGACCTACTACTCAATGACCTCTCCCGAGTGAAGATAGGGTTTGAGACGGTTCCCAATAATGACGCCAATTGTGACGTCAGTTGTTATGAAAACTGGCCTGCGAGCCAGTGTTCGCTGAGAGATGTGTGGACGTCCCTCCATGTATATGATCCCTGAGGTGCTTTGGCTGTAATAAACCGCAGTAATTCCTTACCACGTGAGGACCTGGCGTTCTTTATTGCATGGGGTGGGGAGTTATGCCTTCCACAAGTTCACACCTGTGGGCTGGGCTCCCCAAGTGGCTCGGTCGGAATGGGGGTCCGCCCCCAACACCACTGTACTTTAACATCTAGACTGCTAATCAAGATCTTCAAAATATACAATCTTACATGCTACAACTATGCAGACGACACTCAACACTTCTACAAAATAGTAGATGCACAAGTAGAACACTCAAATAAGAGAAGGTCTCAAGAAAGCTATAACTGGATGAAGGCCAACTGACTGGATGAACGCCAACAACCTAAAAATCAACCCAAGAAAGGCAAATCATGATACCAAAAGAACACCATCTACATACCGTGGCCGATAGAACTGGGAACCGCGCCCACACCAACAGTCAAAAACCTGGGAGTCCTAATGGACAATGCACCAACCTTAAAACCACAAGTAAATGCAATCATTAAGAAATGCTTCTTCCTCCTTCACTCAACAAAAATAATTCCTCTGCTTCAACCACAAAACACTGACAATCGTCGCCCTCATCATGTCAAGAATCGACTGTGCCAACAGACTTTACCTCGGAATGCTGAACACCTTTTGAAGAAACTACAATGCATCCAAAACGCAGCGGCTAGACTCCTCCTCAAACTATCTAGAAGAGACATCACACTTCAAAGTGAAAGAGGATCAGGAGGAAAAGGAAGAAACTACCTCAGGCAAGGAAAAAATGATGGAAGTTGGCACGCCTACAGCCCAAAGGGAGGAACAGGGAGGCAGAGAAGCAGCTATGACCTGATTGCAACCGTGGCTGCTGGCAAATGTAACAGCCTACCACTAAATTGGAGATTAGACCCTAACCTCATGTTTCCGAAAAAAAAATTGAAAGCCCATCTATTTAAGTAATTTACACACCATCCTGCATAACGGTTCAATTGATTTGTGCTCTTGTTGTCTTGTTAATGTTCGTCCCTATGTTTTGGCGTCTGTTGCGCCCTGATGCCTGCGTGCAAACGTTGCAAGACAAATAAAATGGAGAGTGGGCCTTGACATTATGAGATTATGCTTTGGGATGGATTCCTGATACTAGGGTTGAGGGAGGACAGGGGAGATAATCCGGAGTACCCGTCATCCAGAGCAGCCCTCATCCTGTGTGGTGCCGATACCCAGTGGAGGATGGTCAAGCACTTATGGGGAGGTTGGTTTCCTAGGGATAGTGGGGGAGGCTTGGTTTATTACTCGAGGGGCGGGGGGTCATTGCAGGAGTCTAGTGAAGGCACAGACTCCGATTGGTTGATGCAGATCTACATTTGGTTTCTTTAAACATTTAGGCTTAAACTCGCTGGTCAAGAGACGCTCCATATTGAGGTGCTTAACCGAGTTGTACAACACGATTGTCTGGTTCCAGGAAAAACACTTGCTCTCTAAAGATGAGGTGCGTCTCAGACATACAGCAATTCCCAAACAGTATTTCGCCTCCAGTAGCACAAAGAGGGGAGTGGAAATACTGACAGCTAAGGAGGTAGAATTCACTAATCAGTTTTCCCACAGAGACCCGGAGGGGTCGTTTTGGTGGTGGGAGTGGAGGGGGGTGTCTACAAGGCCAGTTGGGGACAGTTTATGGTCTCAATGAGAAGCAAGAACACTTTATTGCAAGTCTGTGGGGGAAATTGTCGGGGGTGGTGTAGTTCATAGCTAGGACATCAGCTTTCGTGCCAGAAAAAGAACTGGTAGGTAGCTGAGGGTACGTGCAAGGATACAGAGTCCAAGAAAGCTTGGCAGAACTTGATGAGGGCCAGGGCAAAATTAGAAGCAAGCCTAGCAGACACATCAGTGCATTACTCCAAACAAACCTATTCTATGAAAGGGGGCCAAGCAAATTGATTCCAGGCGGCTAAATTTAGGAAGCAGCGCGCAAACATTTTTACAATACAGTTGAGGAATGAGGAAGGGGAGCTTATGAGGGGAAGCTGAAAAAATGATCATGCACGACTTACTCAGGGGCACTGGCAGGGCAAGGACTAACTGAAGACCAACAGGCGCTCCTGAGGGGACCCGACCAGCCACGTATCGAGGAGGACGTAAGTTAGCAGGTAATAAGGCTCCTGGACCAGATGGATTTGGGAATGAGTACTATAAAATGTTTGACTATGCAGAAGTCCTACCCAAAATTGTATATCCAGATCAGGCAGGGTTCATTATGGGTAGGCATACACAGGATAATGTCCAGAGGCCAGTGAACCCAACATGGGGCAGGAGAACGGGCCAAAGGTTTGCCATGCTGGCTTTGGATGCCACGAGGGCCCTCAACAACATGGACTAAGAAAAAACATGGCTTACACTTGAGGGGTTCGGATGCGGGGGAAACCTTCACGCAAATTATGGAGTATTTTCAAATTCCAACCATGAAACTACTAGTTAACATAAATCTCTCTGAACCATCCATATTCGGAGGGGAACCAGGCAGGGTTGTCCACTGTCACTCCTGGTTTTTGCTATGGCAAATGGAGCCCCTTGTGCACAGCTAATCAGATCATAATAGCATTCCTGATGATTGCATCTGCTTAGATTCCCATGCTGTGCATATAGTCCGACATCTAGTGGTAATTGCGGAGTATTGCATCTTTCGAGGATCAAATGGGGACGTCAACATGGGCACGACTGTAACACTATCCCCAACGTGATGTGTAGTGTATCCAAAGCCCTATAGTCAGCGTGAGCAAGTACATAGGATAGGTGTAAGATGTCCATGTTCCTTCTACTCCATGAGGGAAAGGAGGGATGGCGCATGTGAATTTAAGCAGATGGGCACATGTGAATCTAAACAATTACAATCATGAGAAATGCTATTACGGTAAGCAGTGCATGTCTTCTGATGCTTGTTAATCTGCTTAGAATCACATGCTGTGCATAGACTAGCAAGCAGTACCCAGAGATGGTGGTGGGATGTGAGAAGGAACAGTAGCAAAGATGTTTTAGCACCTTTTGTCCCACCTGAGAATCAGACCTAGAGTGTGTACTAAGGCAGTAGTGGTGTGTAGAGATGTGTACAGAACACCAGGTTGCGGCATTACCATTGGATTCAAAACATTTGCAATGAATGCGATGGGAGCCCCTGTGCCCAGAGTAGTGTGTGCTCTAGGCTTAAAGGGAAGATCTCTATTGGCAAGTGCACAGTGCAATTTACGATCCACTTTGAAATGGCCGATTTGGAGACAGGATCCCCTTCTCTACATGCAGTTACTGAAACAAAACAAAACAAAAAAAAGTGGTCTTAGTAACAGATCACCACACTCCTCACAAAGTGTGTGGAGGCTTCTTTCCGCCACGTTAGTGGGGTTCTGGAAAAAGGTGCGTAGTTCCATCAATTAGTTCACATGGAACTTTGAAAAAAAATGTAGGCGCAAATCGTGGTTTAGTGTGCAGGACCACCTCATCTTTGTGAATTGTGACAAATGGGGGCTTGCAGTTCCCCAACTTTCCTTGTTGATGTAATTGCCAGGGGAGTGCTTTAAGGCTAGCCTTATGCATAGGTCCAAAAGGAGGGCCAATTACTAAGTACAACGTTCAGGTCCCACCTGGGAGCTGGGTTGGAAAAAGGGGGGTTGGGGTGGGGGGAGGGAGGGGGGCTGAAGTCTCTTTACCCCTCCATAAATGCCTCGATTACTGGAACGTTCCACCACGAAATGACCTTGTGGGACGTGGTGTGTGCTGAAAGTGCAGGGCGCCAGGCTGCAAAGTTGAGAGCTTGCCGGCATGGACGTAGATTCTCCCCCCTGTCGTATGACAGCAGGTTGTATGTGCATGGCAGCTTCCTGGGAGGGTAGACTACATTGCCATGCGATGAGAGAATCAAGGTTGGCGAACCCACATCGGGGCCACAAGAATCATTGTGACTGGGAGGGGGGGGGGAAGGGTGCGGGGAGCAGACATTTCCCTGACCAGGTTATCTAGAGCCCATTCCCCTCCGAGCATTCTGAGGGTACCTGGAGGCGCAAGCTGGGCATTGTGCGTTCTCCAGAGTTGCGAACAAGTCGATCTCTGCGAAGTCCCAGTCTGCGAAGGCGTTGAGAAGAAAGTCTTCATCTAATCGCCGCCACTCATACTCTACGGGTAGTGGGGAAGTCTCTGCTGAGTACATATGCCTGACGATAGAGTTCCCCTGAAACGTGTTGCGACAGAAGGAACATCTTGTGTTTGAAAGCCTGTTAGGCAGATACCTGTGCAGTGCCCTAGGGACCACTACACGCAAGACTACAGGTGGCAATACAAGTTTTACCTTTGGTACAAGCCTGTACTACTATGTCAGAGGGGTAGCAGTGGCGGAGCAGCCAGGCTTATCTCAAGAGTATATGAGCAGTAGCAGAGAACACAAAGGGAGCATGATTACTGTGACTCAACCAAACACTGACTCAAGGTTTCAGGTAAAAAAAATATAAGTACATTTATTTTTTAAACCGTTCGTTATTAACACTTACGTTAAATATACAACTAAACAATTCACTTTGTACAGTAAGTCTCAAGGTAAGTACCCTGTGTTTGAATGAACCGGTGATGATAAAACACGTTACCACAAATACGATTGCGCGATCACTTTTCAACAGTTCGGTCTACTAAATAAACGCGTATCCGGACATGAAATGCTACCGGGGCAAAAACACACTTAGCACCTGAGATACCCAGAGGGAGTTGGAGGCAAAAAAAAATCACAGGCAATATTTTGGTTAGGCAGGCAGAATCAAGAAACGCTCAGACAGGAGTTCAAAAGTCAAAGGGCCGGAACCAGAGTCGAAAGACACCAGGGCCTGTTGCCGAAGATCACACAGACAGTTCACGATTCAACGTAGCCAAAAGTACTTCGATATTGTCGATGTTCAGAAGCAAAAGTCATAAGGAGGGAAGACAAGGGCAAGCCTGGGAAATTAAGCAAAGGGATTCACCCAGTTTCCTCAAGTAGAACACAGTACCTTGTTCCAATGGTGCAGCTGGTGCTCTGGCAGTTGTTCCTGTTGGTTTCCTGCAGGCCCATGATTCCTGGAGCTTTGTTGTGAAGGAGGACATCTGAAGGGGTCTGCACCACACAGGGATGAAGCCTGCAGCAGCGACGAGGAATAAAAGGTGCGCTCCTTAAAAAAAAACAGGAGAGGCTCCTCAGGTGGCTATCCGGACCACTACAGCAGCATGCAGCAATTTCGACCAAGGAAGAGGATCCTCTGGCTGTGGAAGATGAGCTGGTTATCCCCACCAAGCTCAAGGGAAGACGACTCCGGACTGGATCATCTCTGAGTCGTTGAAGAGTAGATAGCTCAGGATTGCAGCATGGCTTCACCGGCACGGGGTAGTTGCAGCAGCCATCTTTCTCTTCGGTTCCTTGTAGTTCCAGTGGCGACTGACTTCTAGCCCAAGAGACCTGCCTTTTATGCAAAAAAAAACCCATTCACACAGCCTGGCTGTCAATCACCCAGCAGCGGGGGAGGGGGGGAGGGGCTTGTCTAGCCCGAACTACTACCCTGGCCAATCATAAAGTGTGACTTGGGTTTCCTAGAGGGGGCAGGGGGCGACTACACCCCTCCCTCACATTCAGCCCACCTAGACACTCCGGCGCCTTGAGGAGGCGCCAAAAGACAGTGAACAAAGAAGGCAAACCTAGTTTGCCGCGCAAAGGCAGACTAACAAAAAGAAATGGCAATAAACCCAACCGGAGCCAAAAGAAAGACGATTTGGTCAAGCGGGTTTATGTTCGAGGCTAATATAATAGGCAAGAACAGTACCTTGTTTATCTAATATAATCGCGGTAGAAAAGTAAGGGTAGATACCACTGCCACCAACAAAGTCTAAATGTTAAGAGCGAAACAACGCTCTAGGAGACACAGATAAAAAGGGATACAAATTAACCCTTTCCAGTACTCCATGGAAGATGGGGTGTACTGGATCTGTGGTAGATTGACCAAGTAAAGTTAATGGTAACTTTACCCTTTTCTGGGGGATGGCAGTCGCCTCAGAAATGGAGTCGAGAAGTCTCAAAGACTTGTGCCACGGCACTGAAGGTGCTGTGTGACACAAAAAGAAGGGGGCTACTGAAGTGGTGTACAGAGTCCACAATCACAAAAACAGGTAGAAACACATATCAAAACACAGGTAAGAGTGGGGAAAAAGCTCTCTCTTACCAAGTGGAAAAAAATAAACTCCAGAAGTCCAGCAAAGTTGCTAGGGAACTCACTAGGTGAGGGAAATTAGCCATAGATGAGAATTCTCCCTAACAGAGCCCATTTCCATATGTTCTGTGACAGTTTGGCTAGCCCTCTTGCTTTTTCAGGTAATACATGGCTGGGGGGGGGGACAAGGACGGTCCCCTGAATTCCCCTGGAAATCTGTCTGGCACGTCATCAGGGCCTTGAACACTGCTAGCAGATCCAACAGGTTTGATGGATACTACCGCTGGGGACCACACGCTGTGTGCCATCTGATGAAGGCGGTGAGCCCCCAAACTGGCAGATAATCCGTCACATGCATCTGTTCTACTGCAGGGGTGGTGAATGTTTTTCACTGCAGAAGGTTTTCCCTTGACCACCATATCGGACAACCATTATTTCGTCCCATTGTCCGCTGGCCTGACACCATTGGCTTGAGAGCCACTACTGCATGGGGCGCATGCGCAGACATGCATGAAGAAGTAGGTAGATGCTGGAAGCCATCATCCCCAACAGTCGCATGGCTTTGCGTACGGTCAACTCGTAACTGGCTACAAAGCGAGGGATCTGGAATGGCATGGTTTGAATGGCATGGTAAGCAGCTACAAATCTTCCACTATGCTGACAGAGCCACCCACATCTCACCCCCCACCCCTCCAAACCCACCAGCAACTCCACATCCTGTTCCGGAACACCACCCACCGAGGGTTGTTTCACTGAATGTTAAAGGACTAAACTCTCCGGCAAAACGCAAATCAATTTTGCAAAAACTCCCAAGATGAAAATGCAGCGGTGGCCATGCTTCAGGAAACTCACCTTTTGCAAGTAGACTTTGGGCGTCTACGTTCCCAATACTTTCCTAAACTCCTCCTCACCTCCGAGAATACCAAAAAAGGAGGTACAGCGATCCTCTTCAGGAAAGGGTTAAACCCAGAGATTCTGGACACAATTCTTTGCCCAGAGGGTCAATTTACTGCCGTAAAGTGCTTATTGCTGGGAAAGCTATACTCCCTCACCTCAGTCTACGGCCCAAATACGGGCCAAGCTGCCTTTTATGAGCCATTGAGCTCCACTCTCTTCCCCCTTTCTAGAGGGGCAGATAGTAATAGGCGGCAACTTCAACAGAATTCCAGATCCCACAAAGGACAAATCACAACCACCCTCCTCTGGGGACTTCACTTCTGCATTGGCACTTTTACAGCTATTCAGGACCCTAGGTGTTACGACGCATGGAGGATACTGCATCCCTCAGAAAGAGATTTCTCTTTCTATTTCTACGTCCATAGGACATTCTCCAGAATAGATGACCTCCTGGTATCCCCGCACACACTCACTTCGACAATGATGTCACCATAGGCCCAAGGATCCTGTCTGATCACGCTCCGGTGTCCCTGGAAATGCGAGTGCACGAGCCATTCCCCCAACGCGCAATGCAGATGGACGCTGTACGACCCAATACTTAACGAGATGCCGCTCAGGGACTCAATAGCGATCGCAATTAAGAATTTCTTTAAGGAAAACCCCCTAA
This sequence comes from Ambystoma mexicanum, assembly GCF_040938575.1. Classification (NCBI taxonomy): domain Eukaryota; kingdom Metazoa; phylum Chordata; class Amphibia; order Caudata; family Ambystomatidae; genus Ambystoma; species Ambystoma mexicanum. The sequence continues at coordinate 1,372,884,929 of NC_090921.1, read as the reverse complement.
CGAAGACACTTCCCCCGCTAACACATGGGACGCTATGAAAGCGGTAATTCGGGGGGGGGGGGGGGGTTATCGGGGACGGGACTGATATCCTTCCATAAGAAAAGGCATCAGACCCGCCTGATCCTCAAGGATGACCTCCGGAAAGCAGAGAGGATCCACAAGGAAAAAGGTTGGTCCTCAAAATCACGACGAGCTATCCGCTTGGTGCAAAAGAGGATTAAAGCCCACTATGCCGAACACACCGCACACCAACTGGTGAAGGCCGGCCAAGCAATTCTACTATGCCAAGAACAATGAGGTGAACAGACTTTTGGTGGCTGAACTCGCTAAAGCAAAAAGAAATACAATCATTGGTCTGCGGGACACGCAAGGTAGAGTGCATTATGCCGATCAGGACAAACAACGCCTGGAGCAGAACATCTGGAACAGGTCATGACCGCCCCAACACAAGATCTGGGGGAACAGAAGGAATAACTACAGAAAGCAGCACTTCCCAACTGAAAGAGTTACCTTGGAACACCTTGGACGCTCCAATCTCAAGCGAATAGGTAGACGAGGCCATAAAGTCCCTCAAATCCCAAGCCCCCGGTCCTGATGGCTTCACCACCAAATTCTATAAGATCTTCAAGCAGCTGCTGGCACCGTTGGTACAACTATTTAACTCTTTCAGAGCCATGCAAGAATCAATCACAATTCTCCTACCTAAGCCTGGGGGTGGTCTGAGAAACCCGGCCTCCTATAGACCGATTGCCTTGCTGAACATTGATGCCAACGTTTCCTCTAAGATATCCTGCCGGACATAATTCACCCCGATCAGAGCGGGTTCTTCAAGAACCGATCAACGGCCGACAACTTCTGCAGAGCCTCGAACCTAGTGGACCTAGCTTCCCGGGACTCCCAAGGCCTAGTGCTAATGGCGCTTGATGCAACCAAGGCATTTGATAAGGTGGACCGGACCTTCATGAGACTCACTCTGGAAGCATTTGGGTTTGGGCCGGAATTTCACACCATGGTTCTGGCTAACTACAAAACGCCCCAAACCCCCCTTCGAATTAATGGTACCCCCTCAACCCCCATCGCCTTGACTTGCGGAACCAGACAAGGATGTCCACCATCCCAACTCCTATTCACACCGATTTCCCCAGCGGATTAGGCTGAATTCCCTGGTCAAGGGCACCAGGGTTGGCACCTCATACCACAAACTAGCTCTCTACGCAGATGACGTCCTGTTGACCATCACAGAGCCCCGCTCCTCCTTAACACACGCTTTGGCTGAAATAGCTAGCTATGGAAGGGTCACAGGATTCTCCATCAACTTTAAGAAATCAGCGGCATTGGGAATTGGGATTCCTCCGGGGGAGCAAGAGGCCTTGATCCCAATGTGCCCAATCCAATGGAAGATAAGGGCTATCAGCTATCTTGGGGTCCAGGTTCCGGCCGATCCAAAAGAAGTCTACCATGCAACTTTTCCCCACTTTTAAGGAGCTGAAAGCCGACCTAAAACGCTGGGAGACCCAGGAATTATCACTAATGGGCCGGATGTCGGCCTGTAAAATGAATCTGCTGCCGAGACTTCTATACGCATGCTCATCCCTTACAGTTGCAATCCCAACTCCAGCTCTCCGCAACATGCAGAGAAAAATGCCACAATTCATTTGGAGGGGTGGAAAAAAGCTAGGATTCCTGAAGACACAATGTCAGGCAACGCAAAGCTTGGTGGCCTAGTACCAGATGGCAGCGCAGTTGGCATGCATCCAGGCGTGGCAGACTCACTAACAGCCCTAGTTGGGTGGACCTCGAACAATCACACTTATCCCTCCCTCTATGCTTCCTCCCACCACCAATGTGGCGGCAATGGTAGGGTTTGCTTGCAGCTACTATACACACCATTTCTGTCTGGGATAGGACCTTAAAACAAAAAGGGATGCCTTTGGGATTGGGCCCCTCCTCTCCGGTGTTCTTGAACCCAGCTTTCTCAACCGGGGCTTCCCTCCAAAACTTCAGAACCTGGAGCACAGGGGGACTGGAGTGCCTGGGACAGGTTTTCAAAGGAGGACAACCCTGTACTATTGAACGATGCAAAGAAATCTCGGCTCCAGGAAAAAGAAAGATTTACATACATCCAGCTACGTCACTGGTGCTCCCACCCACAGACTAACCCCTCCCCACCCCCCACAGCGACAGAACTGACTCTTAAGGAGCTCCCGACCCAGGTCAGGATCTCCATGCTATATAAACGCCTCCAGAGGGATTTTCTAATCTCAAAAACCCGATCCATGGCACAATGGGAGGCAGACTTGGGCCACCCGTTGGAGGACCAATCCTGGGTGGACATCTGGTTCCCGTGTCCACTCATCGGCATACATCACAAACAGGGAATGCGCATGCAAAATTTTACTGCGTTGGTACCATCCTCCTCCAAGACTCCACCAGATGAACCACACCCTTGACCCGACTTGCTGGAGACAATGTGGCCAAGTAGGATCCTTCTTCCACACGTGGTGTCGTGCCCAAAAGTCCAAAGCTTCTGGAAGCAATGCCTAGCAACCATCGCAGAAGTTACTCCGATATGGCTTCCCCTAGACCGCAAACCCATTCTCTTGGGCGCCCCAGTCCCTGGTATCTACCCAACATCAGGAGCTAGAGCCAAATTGCTGTCTCAATGCCTCCTGGCAGGTAGAATGGTGGTAGCTCGCACATGGAAATCAGTGGAGGGGGGGGCCCCCCTCTTGCCCCTTTGGTGGGTGAAACTATGGTACATACCAATGTCAGAAAAGGTGACGGCGGCCAGGACAGGTCTGCTTCACCGCTTTCAAAACATCTGGGGCCCAATCCTTGACTCTGATCGGGACTTGCCAGCCTTGACCTATAAGCCCCAGTTGGCCCAGAGGGTCTTGGCCGACGGAGACACTCCACAGGAACAAGAATGAAGTGCGCAACCCTAGATGGGCCAACAACCACAGGGAGGGAGGTGAGGGTAAAAGGATTGGGATCATTATGATGCATAACATGCTGTGATAAAAATTCTGTAATGTTGCTATCATGCCTTTGTTTTAAAAAAAAAAACAAAAAAAGCAATGCTGTGGGAGGAACCAACAACTTGCGATTGAAAGAGCACCTTCCAATGAAACCACCCTCTAAGAGGCACCAACCCCAACTCAAATCTCTGGGCCACAATTGGTAGGGAGTGAGGAAGATTCAGGGCCTTTCAATTAAATTCCAGTCAAAAGATCTCACCACAGAGGATATTGCCGAACCATAAACATGGTATGTACTATCATCATTTAAAAAAAAAACAAGAAGTGGAAAAATGGTAAACCTACAATACCTGCAGTAGTTAATAGACAGCTAACAATGTCACACGAGTGTGTGTTTCGTTAACCTGTAAATATCACCCAGTTACCCCATCACACATGCTATGTCCCAAAGAGATTGGTGAAAGATGCCTAGACACACACACACACACACACACACACACACACACGCAAAACAAACCCCTTGTGTTATTTGCCTAACGTACATACTTACAATTCAACCCCTAAAAGAAAAAACAGAGAAAACGTGAGACCCTCTCTGTCGGTGATCAAGGGGGTGGGGGAACGACAATATTTGTACTCTGGTTGGACTCAGCATAAACATGTTGGAATACCACTGATCTAGGCTATAGTATGTAGGGATGTAACGGTATAACGGTATACCGTTAAAGATACCGTGAACCACTTAATTGAACAATAATGACCATCACATTGTTTATACCGTTATACCGTTCATACCGTTAAGTGTGCTTTTCAATCTGATTTGGAAAGGCTGCTGTAAGCAATTGCTGCACAGTCTTGGTTTTGCACCGTTGGATGTGCCGTCTGCCAAGTAGTTTCAGTTGGAGCAGTTTTTAATGCCTTTCCATAAACCACACGTGCCTTACACAAAATCAATATATTAGCAATAGGAAGAATAGATAGTGCCAAGAAGGAAAAGGGTTTACTTTGGGGTGGCGGCTTTGGGGTTTATATATTTATAATTGATAATGTTCTCTAAACATATGGCAATGGGAGATTTCCCTGGTTCGATCATTGAATTTACATATAATAAGTCACACTGCGAAATTCACTCATCTCTGTGGGTATTCCCTGATGCCATACCAAAAGGGTAACATGTCAGTGATTACTGAACACCTTTTGGCCCGCAAGTAAACTAAAGGCTGTAACGTAAAGTGTAAGAGTGTGTAAGAGTGTGTAAGAGTGTGTAAGAGTGTGTAAGAGTGTGTAAGAGTGTGTAAGAGTGTGTAAGAGTGTGTAAGAGTGTGTAAGAGTGTGTAAGAGTGTGTAAGAGTGTGTAAGAGTGTGTAAGAGTGTGTAAGAGTGTGTAAGAGTGTGTAAGAGTGTGTAAGAGTGTGTAAGAGTGTGTAAGAGTGTGTAAGAGTGTGTAAGAGTGTGTAAGAGTGTGTAAGAGTGTGTGCGTGTGTGTGTAAGTGCGTGTGTGTGTAAGTGCGTGTGTGTGTAAGTGCGTGTGTGTGTAAGTGCGTGTGTGTGTAAGTGCGTGTGTGTGTAAGTGCGTGTGTGTGTAAGTGCGTGTGTGTGTAAGTGCGTGTGTGTGTAAGTGCGTGTGTGTGTAAGCATATACTACCATCAGCCTCCATTGATCTGTGGCACGCAGGTTATCAAGATGGCAACATGTTCATCTTCACCAGTAGCCAGTGGGGAAGCAAAAAGCCTAAATGACCACTTAAGAAAAGCTATTCAGTTTGCTTTGCCAGTTGCAGCAGGCCTCCACCCCACCCCCTCCTCTCCACACGTGTGTTTGGTGGAAGCAAGGCGTTTCAGTGGAAAGTATGTTGAAAAGCCCAATTCTGGCCCTGGGTGCCTGGTTTTGTTTGTGATGATACATCTGTCAATTTATGACCTTTTAGAAAATATTTGTTAAGATCAGTTAACTCCACCTGCTATACCGCGATAACCATGATATACCGTCATTTGGCAAGAAGGTTATCGTACCGTCATAAAACGAATACCGTGACACCCCTAATAGTATATGCACCTTCCTTGTTGCTTTCAATCATCTCCTGTATCCATGTTGTAAAACCAGTGCATTCTGCAAGGTTGACACTTTGTGCAGGGATCGAAATGCTGAGAGCAATTGGTGATGGGATATTTAAATATTGCATAATATATAAAACAGAGACATGGCTAGAGTTGCATCTTGTGCACAAGTTGGATTGGATGGACGCTATGTACTAGCACCTGTCTCCCCGGAGATCGCTCCAGCTCAACGAGTGATGGCTAATAACCAGGGGCAGCTTTTTGATCCTGGTCAAGAAATGGCAATTTTCGACCCCTGCTGTGCCCAGCATATATAAAAGGTTTATGTTCATTTACCCTATATCTTGCAATTCTCGTTTTTATGTTTGCTAGAGCGTGTGTTCCTCTTTCATGGCTTCATATCTGTATCCTGTGGCCATGCTGTACCCTTTTCGCGGCTTCAAACAATGTGTTGGTATCCTGAACGTCCTTGGGGTGCCTAATCGCAATTCTGATTCTATGCCACAGTATGCGTACCTTTCTCCCCAGACTACAGATGCGCATCCTGGATATGGTAGCAACGCTACAGGGGAAACGTCAACAAGTGTGAAGTACCCTTGTTGTGGACTGCTAATGTTGCCCTTGAAACGCCATGTTCTTATTAGCATTCCAGCATGATCACATGCAGAACAGAAGATCAAAATACCCACCGAGGCCTAGGTGGTGCGCCCCTTCCCCAAGTTTGCCTGTGACCAATTCTCCAGGTTTTATATTTACAATCAATTTTCGAGGTTCAGGGATATGGACTGCCAGTACAAAACAAAGATTTGAGGATTTCTCAAAACGTGCAGAAGTTCATATATCTGCCCAATTATATTTTTGCCAATGTCTCATTAAAAGAAAATAAGGGTGAAATGAGTACAAATAAAATTTCTAGAACGTAACTTTCTTATTGTACCTGGGGGCGATAAACAACCAAATACAAATTGTGCAAAACCCGTAATGCATAAAATACGATGGGTTGCACCTCGGCAAATTTGAAATTTTCAACAGCATTGCTTCTAATAAAGTACATGGAACAATATACAATGTTTTAGTGTCCACGCTGCGTTTTAAGGTGGGACTCTCAAACATAAGTACGTGTCATTTTCTTTGTTTAACCCGAGGAAAGGATGCAACATTTCATCTTTCAGTGCTGTTCCGTTTTCCTAATGGATTGGGATTTAAATAGGTTCTTGTTATTGCAGGTGCTACTCAAGTTAAAGCATATTGGTTTTAAATGTGGCGTGCGTTTACTAGCTTTTAACGTGAAAATATTCACCTCGACTATGAGGTAAGCGGGAGAAATAAAAAGCAAATGTAAACTAAACTGGCAAAATTGAAGGTAGTACCTGGGGTTAAGTCTCAATTATACGGCTATTCCCATACCGAGATGTGGCTTAATTGACATCCTCAAATAACGGAATTGTATGATTTTAGGCAAATAATGTTCCTGCATTTTCACTTTACCATATTTTATTATCCTGGCAGGTTACCAAGTTGGGAGCGCCTAAAACAATATGCAAATGCTGGATAAGAAAGCATTTGCTCAAGAGAAACAAAACAAGAGCACAACTGTAACACGCAACACTTGAATTAACAGACCAAAACATCTGCACAATCCAGCAAAAAGCCAGACCTATTGACTTGGCCAGTGCCGCAATTATTGCAATGTCCGTCCCTCAACTGCCACCATAACGCAAGGCATGTAAGGGTTCCATGTAATAGTGTCCCTACAAAAATGTTGCCTGGCAAATTTATTTTTTTTTACAAAAAAGACACCACAAAGTGACGGTTTTTTGCAGGGACATTGTATTGAACATGCGGGGGCACCCCTTCGTCCCCCAAAACCTTTTTTTTTCCCTCAAGGGTGCAGTGACACCCCCGCTCCACCTTATATATGGTACCATACATAATGTCGCCATAACCTTTTCCTGGGTACATTATAAATGGCGACCATATGTATGTAATAAAATGCAATTCCGTAGGTTTGCTATACACTTGTAAAGCAGAGCTAGCTATTTAAATGACAGTTCATTGAAGGCACTGCTCTCCATGCATTCCTTTCTTGCATCAGGGCTCAATGTATCCTCTTTTCTCTGCAATTTTAAAAGGAGCCAATGAAGAGCAAGTGCAGCATTAGTCCTGTTGTCCACAAGTGGCAAAGCCCCGTGTGGGAGGGTTAGGCAAGAAACATGTTTTCAACTCGTTGCAAACCAGAAGTAATCTGGCCGATAGCTTCCTAAAAACGAACTATACTATGTTTGGCAAATGCCAGCATGTATTTACTTTATCTTTTAAAAGGCAGTCCTTCACTTCATTTCCCAAGAGTTACATAATGCATCTTCGACTCCACTCCCTCTCAACTCACATTTCAGACATTTCTAAAAAGTCCAACTACCAACAGCACCTCAGAGGTATTCTTCCTTCTCTCACCATCCCCCAGTGGCTCACTGTCTCCAGAGCACTGGTTCTCTGAAGGCTTAACTACTGCAACAGCCTCTTCCTCAACGTACCTGCCTCAGCTTTGCACCCTGTGCAACTCATCCAGAACAGAACTGCCAGACTTATCCTTGGCCTCAAGCCCAGGGACTGTATCTATCCGGCAGTGAAATCCCTCCACTAGCTCCCTGTGGCTGCAAGGATCAAGTTCAAAACCCTCTGCATTGTCCACAAGGCTTTCTGGGGCCTGGGACCTACCCATCTCCAACAATCGATGCCTACCTAAATACTGTCCTTCCCAAGCCCTCTGCTCATCTACCTCCAACCTTCTGCGAGTGAGCCGGTACTCCAAGCAGACATTTGGAGGGAGATCTCCATCGCCAGAAGGGGCATCCCCTGGAATAGCCTCCCTGCCACCCTACCGTCTGGAGCCCGATCCCCAAGTTTCCCGGAAACTCCTCACATTACTCTCATCTCTCCCTCCTTTTCCACACAGCTTTCTGACTGGCCGCCGGGTGTATCTCAGCCTCACAGGTCCCTGGCACCCTCGCCAGTCTTCTCACACTTGCCTCTGGGTCGGCACTTTCCTCATCGCTACCGCACTTGGTCAATGACCCATGAGTGGGACATCTCTCAGCACGTAATCCAGTTTGACTGACTGTGCGTACTTGGACTCCCCTCCCCCTGGTCTCCTACCTCTCCTCTCCCGTACCGTCTGTGTACTTGCCTGATCTGAACATACCATGCCTTAAAGATGGTCTACATTCCCTGTCTCCACTCCCTGCATGGTGGCACTTCAATGCACTAGGAAAAACTGCAGAATCGTCATCAGACCCATTTGCTGGTATCTACACTGTAATTGTATGCATGTACTCTGCCTATGCAGACTTGTATCGTTCAAAAATTCCATGGCTCTGAATGACTTGTTCCCCCCCCCCCTCCTTGAACACTTATCTTGTGTATAGGCGCTTTACGAATAAACATCACCATACTGTATTGCTACTGTAAAACACAGCATTGTCTGTTTTTGTATTTGTTTATTTATATTGCGCACTGAACCTTGGGGTAACTGGGCGCTGGAAAACTTAAGAGTTACATACATGGAGATAATGAGTGGCATATATGGTGACCAATGGTTACAGGTAGGTCGGGCTCAGGAAACATTTACAACATAGCATAAGCACAATCATAAACAGAAGTTCGGGGTGGTGGCCAGAAGCAGTTGAAGGGTGCCTCATTGGAGAGGCTTGTTCAACCAGTTTTTGATTCCAGATTTGAACGGCAGGAGAGCGAGTTCTTGTCTGAAGTTCAGGGGTATTTTCCAGCGTTTGGCTGCTTGGACTGGGAAGCTGGCTGCTCAAGCAGTTTTTAGGTTAAACCTAGGTACTGCCAAGCAGTGGGATAGGGCGGATCTGGTGGGGCGAGAGGAGTAGTGCTTGCAGATATCAGATAAGTATTTGGGGGCTGTGTTTGCAAGGCATATGTGCGCGATTACCAGGGAGAGAAGCTTGATTCTGTCACGAACTGGCAGCCAATTGGCGTTTCGTCTGAAAGTTGATTGTGGCAAGATCTTGGTAGGTTAAATGCTGCTCTCAATGAGTTGCGTTGAAGGACCTGAAGCTTGGTAAGGTTGAGTTCAGAGGATCCTAGAAAGTGTGTTACAATAGCCAATTTTTGATAGTACTAAGGCTCTGGCTAGCATTAGGCAACTACTGGTGGACAGGTAGGATTTGCAACTATAGATTTGTTTATTGCTGTAGGCTGTGGAGGCAGCTATAGAGCCAACTTGTTTCTTGAGGGACAGTGTTGAATCGCAATAGACCCCCAGAGTTTTTATTTCTTTATCATATTACCGTCTATGGTGAAGGATGTGTACCTATGGTCAAGTTTGTTCAGGCGTGCTTGAATGCCGACAATCATGAGCTTGGTCTTGTCGTCGTTAGCGGTTTGTAACCATCCAGGCCAGGAATTCTAGGTATATGTCGTTCAGTAGTTTAGAGTCTCGATCGTAGCAGCCTGTGAGGGGAATGAGGACTTGGGCGTCATCTGCGTGGTTGGTGTAGATGACACCCAAGTTGTTCAAGTGATCAGATAGGAGCTTTGTAAATCTATTATAAAACGTGGGTGACAAGTATGAGCCTGGAGGGACTCCAGAGTGTAGGGCTCGGGTCTGCTGAAGCTGATCGAGAAAAAAAACTCTGGTGGTCCGATTGGAGAGAAAGGAGTTGACCCAGTACGATGCATTGGTGAAGAAGGATGCTGCTGTGGTGAGGTGTCTAGTTAGAATTTGGTGGTCGACAAGGATGAAGGCCGCAGACAAGTCTAGGAGCAAGAGGATCACTAGTTTGCCTTTGTCCCTCGCCTCGCCCATTTGGATCTTCAAGTTTAAGAGTGCTGTCTCCGTCCCATGCCTCGGCCTGAGATTGTCCGAGACCTAGCAGGTTGTTCTCTTCTAAAATTTGCAGATATGAAACTCGGTCCAAGATTAAGGGGACGGTAATAATGGGCCTATAGTTTGTTGGAATGTAATGTTTTGTTTTTGTTATATATTTTTTTTGACATAACCCAGGCTTCCTTGAGATTGTTGGGGACTTGATGGAGGTGAAAGATGAGTTTATCAATGAATGTGGTGATGAAGGTGGCCAAGTCTTTAGCTCCTTTCTTAATGACAGCAGCTAGACATGTCACCTTGACAATGGGAAGGTTTCAGACCTTTTTATGCGGTCTTCTCCTTCCTTTGATGTTACTTGGGAGAACTCGAAAGGTGTGCAATGCGGCCGACTATTCACTGGCGCTTCAATTTTACTTTAGTAGGGTGAGATGTTTTTCAGTAAAGTTTAGGCTACTGTATCTGAAGCTCAGTGTCAGCTATATTTAATTAAGATGCATCATACCGACGAGTGGACAATTGAAAATGAACATGATCACACGGCCAGATGCTTTTGATGGCAAACCTAATTCTGTGACAGGCTGGTTGTAAACATGTGTTCAACTAGTGCTCAACCCATAAGCTGATCCAAGCTCCTTGGCATTCCATATCATCACTGTTGCTTTATACCAGCTAACCTGAGTGGGATGGCCGCCTGCACCATATACCCAGCTTACATAATTAAGATAAAAGTTAACTCGATATTTACGCAAAGTAGTGATCAATAGTTCCATCCAGTCAGTGTCACTACAGATCTGCCTGTAGAGCTAACTTTGCTCTAAGATTATGATTGCATTATATATTATAACCTGCAGGGGAGAGCTGGCTAATCTAGAGGAAAGGACCGACAGGCACAATCTACAAGTAGCCGCACGCATTTCAGGACCGCCCGCTGCGCCCCTGCCCAGCCTCACTGTCTCCATGGAGGCGGTGCCCCAGGCCGAGTTGCCACACCTCAACTCCCCTGCTACATGACCTGGAAATAGTTACTTTCAATTGCAGATGTGTGCAATTTCTTTTTATGGGAAGCACGGCTGCACAAAGCCTTGTTCCCTTAAACCAGGAACAAAGAAACAAAAAAAGTATTGGTACCCCAGATGGTGGCTATGGGTGTCAATAGTGATAAATACCGCTTTTATAGGTGCGCAGGGCTGGAATGCTGTGCTTGGGCCTACCCGGCTAACGCATGTTAGCTATTACAGGCCATGCCCTACCCCAAAAGTGGCATTTAATGCTACATTGAAAACAGTTGGTATCGATGAATGGCAAGTGCCATCTTGCTCACCTAAAGTGGACTGTTGCGCTGCTTGCAACATCATACTAAGCCTTTGGCTCGGACTTTGCTTCAACATCAACATTGTAAACTTCTTGATTTATGAAACGTATGAACTTCTCCTTGCAGAGAAAATGATGGGTCAAGCCTATAACATATGGGACATTGCACAAATACAACTAGCTGCAAACAGCAGTGCACTGAAAACCGTTTTCAGAGCCTTCCATCTGTCCAACCGTGCAACTAACCTTTACATTTTACACACTCACTTTTTACTTCAGCGGCATACAAAAAATGCGGTGCTGGTGCTCATTTTAGGTCGCATAACTTCTGGTGACTAAAAATATTAGCACACAATTGCTAATCAAATACATTTGTTTGCTACTCAAGGAAATTTTAATTAACAAACTTATCCATTTTTGAAAACTAATGTATGCATGGTTGTGTGTCTGGCAGTGATAATTCAGGTTTGATTTAGATTCAGTATCTGAACCCAACAGTGTGATGACTTTTTTTTTTTTTAAACAATGGTGCACAAGCACCTCATGCAAGTATAGTGCCCAATGAATTCTCATCACAACCAGAGCAAAATTTATTTCAGCACCTAATTGAAAGGTAAAACATGTAAAAATGCTCTCATTTTCGTATAAAGAAAGTTTACTTTTGACAGTACGCCCAATGCATGATCATGGTACAGCTCAAACAGGCTTAAAATTCAGAATGCTTTTAAGCTTTTTGAACACTACAAAATAAGACCACGATTGCATGCGTTAGAAGGGAAAAGGTTAAGAAAGTGACTATTTTAGACAAGTTAGCAGCACTTGCCAATTACCCCAGGCTCACCTCGCTTTGCATTCAGTTACTGCAAACTAGCACCAAGGATGGGGAACGGGAAAAAAAAAATGTAAAAACGCCCCTTTTGGTCTAAATTTTACAAAAAATTCACGATTTTCATTGCCATTACACCCGGCCGCCACCACGGCTTTCGGATGGATGCAGTTAACGCGTGCCCTGGTGAGGACAACAACACAGTGGGATTCAGTGGCCATCGCAAACATTTCAGCAGACCTGGGCTTGCAATAATCGCATATTTCCTATCAGCGGCCTCTGGATCTCAGAGGACTCCCTATTATCCAGAATACGACAACACCCTTACTTTTATAACTAACACTGAGCGGCATAACATCCCTCAGGGAAAATATTGAGCCTTGTCTCCGTCTGACATTGCCTTAACATACCTAAGCCAAGGAATCGTCAGGTAAGGGTCCCTAGGAACCAAATGTTTAATTCGCTCCTGGGCCAAAATCGGCTCTACTGTTACCCTAGACTCTAAGCCAGTGATCAACAGGCTGGGATGCGATCCTGCAGCCCAATTCCTGATTGACTGCAAAATTAGGGGGAAGAGAGCAAGGAAGGAGGAAGCCCCAGTACTGGTTTCAAAAAAGTGTTACCACCTTGATGGGTTCAACCTTGCTGTATCCCCACAACTCCATACCATACATGGCAACAGAAATAGCGTTGCCATTATAAAAGCCCCCCCGCAAGTACCAGCTCGACCAGTTCAGCCTAAAACATACACATGGATCGTGTGCCGTGCCCCCCAACCCCCGAATCATCTGTTTGAACCTAGCAGTCTGCTTGGCAACATGGGCTTCAGCACCAAGGTTTGACGGAAATCTGACCCCCCCGAATAGTGAAAACTAGAGACTCTGGGGATCAAGGCCCCTCACTTAACATCGCCTGAAATTTTGGAGGAAACTTGCCCCGGCTACAGACCATAACTGCCTATTTTTGGGCATTAGCCTTTAGATTCAGCGAATCCATGAATGAAGAATAATCAAGCACCGCAAGGCTATCACAGTCTGTGCCAACAGACCTGTCTACATAAGCCAATAATGGCACACGCCAACTTCCCAAGTAAATGGGCATAAAGCCCATTTATGTACAGACAGAAAAGCAGGGGGGCTAAGCACACAACCTTGGCGCACCCCTTGCTCCACCTGGAAGAAAGCAGTGCAACGACCCTGCATGCTGCTCCTTACACAGGCCACCATAGATTAATGCAGTCTCTCCAGAAGATCCACCAATGCACCTGGACAGGTCATAGATCTAAGCACACACCACAATTTATTACTATTGACCTTGTCAAAGGCGGAGCTCAGATCCATGAAAGCAAGAAAAATAGGTTCATCCTTCATTTATAAAGAGCGAGCCACCACTAGATAAATAAAGCCTGGTCTAAACCAAAAAATTTTTGGGTGAAAGAATACAGTTACATTCCACCCAAGACTCCAATCTCCCCAGGAGAAGCCGCCCCATGATCTTGCACACTGAGCCTTTATGACGTTGGTAGCGCCCTCAGCCCCTTCTTATTTATTGGCTGAATTACTCCCTGAGAACAGGAAACGGGGAGCACACCCCCAGCACAAATAGCGTTAAAACCCCTAATCATAAATTGGGGCCGAGATCCGGTTCCGATAGGAACATTATCAGAACCTGGACCTCCATTTATTTTTTTGACATTTTATGTGATTTCCCCTTCTTTTAAAACAATTTTCCATTCACTGAGTATGGCAACTGCTGGGATCTATAACCAGCGGGCGTTCAATGGCCACAACCACATCACCCACACTATGTACAGCAGAAAAATTTGCCACCTAGGCCTGATCAGAAACCATGACATCAGCTCCGCTTGACTTAGATTTATAAAAAGGCCCATTGTTCACCATGTCCCCAAAAAGCTTGGGATCATTAGTGACAGAAGAATAGACCCAGACCCGACTATGATAGCCCTTTTAAAAACAGCTAGGCACCAACTATATTCCTTTTTGGAGGACAGGGGATTCTCACAGGTTTCAAGCAAAAATACCCAATTTCGAACAATCTGAGTTAAACCAACCCGGCTGCCTCTTCAATTTTTTTGATAACCTTCTGCAAATGTCTCCCAGCACACTAAACTTGATAACAGGGTCCCAGAATTGTACCCAGACACATCGATCGTTGAGCGACCCAAAGTTGACGAGAAAGTAAAATTGCATGGGATATCATCAGGGAAACGGCCACTGGCCGAGCCTTAACAGCATGAGCACCTCTGTGCAAATTCTAACATCCCTCATAATGGAAATCGAAATTCCAGCCAGATTGTTTTCTGAGGAATCAAATGGGGCAGTTTGTGAACCGCTACCCATCTTGGCGTTAAAATCGCCACTCCCGCCCACCCAGAATAAGGAATAGCCCATTAGCAGTAGATAGATTGACAAGGCCCTCCATAACTGAAGATAAACACCAAGAGACATACCCATTGGGATTATAAAAGTTGACCACCAACCCATCTTTCGGATTCTAACCATCTGCAAAAAAGGACAAGAAAGAAGCAGTTTGCTAGATGAGTGAGTCTTGACCAAAATAGACAAACCTCCACAGCAGTGTCCCGTATATAATAATTATTAAATGTTAATTTATTACACACAACAAATGCCACTTTCCATGATGCCATCAAGTATCAGACTGAAAACAGCGCTATATCTTCTGTGACAATCAGCTTCCATTATGTCAACACATATACAAATAAGAGGGCCTGTGTGTGCAGTGCTGCACAAAGTCAGGGAAATCCTTGATCCATCCCTAGAGAGAAATCCAACATTGACATTAGTAAATTAGAGCAGTTAATGAAAAACGTTTGTGGACACTTCTTAAAAATACATTGAGTGATGAAAGGGAAAATACCCTTTACAAAAGTTGACGAATGGCTCTAACCCTGTCCATTAGCCATTCACAATTTACATGGAGTTACTTCTTAGATTTGATGTTACCAATATGTACATAGCCAGTCTTTTGCCGATCGGTTGTGTTCTCAGAGCCAAGGCAGTCCAAGGGAACAACCCCCACACCCAATCTCTAATGCCCAGTGAGATGTGGCTACTTTTACCGACATAAACTGTCGTCTGGCAGCTTTGCGCTTTAAATTCACACAGATGACAAGGGAACCAATACTACGTATCAATAGACTGCTATTGCAGCACAAAAATAATATCTGTCCAGGTTTGCATGCCCATCATTAAACGCTTTTAGGGTAAACTACCATTAAAATGCAAAAAGCATGGAAATGGTCACTCTGGAAACCCAACTCACGGTTAAGGGAGCAGATTTCAAAAAGGTTACATACGGCTGATACCAAGTATAATACGGCATGCTGGTGAAATTGCAGGAATATGCAAAAACATTGGTGTTCGTGCACGGGAAGGCAACTTACCTTCTCGGTATGCAAGCACACAATTGTAATATGCCACAGAGGCCAAGAACGGGGTTCGTAATTGAGGGGAGCTGGGAGCCATTTAGCTCCTGCTTCTAGCCAAGAAGAGCCTAGTTTGTTTGAAACCAATGCCAAGAGAAGCTACTTTTGGCTCCCCATGCTGATGCAAAACGAGCACTTCCATTTGAGTTTAATTGTGCATTTGTGGTAGTCTATAAATAAACATGAGGCCAAATAAGGGGTCATAAATAAATGGACAAAAGTTAACATCTTATGTGGAAGTTAAACTTGCAGAACGCTATGCACTAGCTTCGAGTTCTCCAGTGATAGCTCATGGTCAATGCTGAATACACAAAAGCTGCTTTTTGCTCCTGCTTAGCCAACTTTTATTTCCATCACTGCAAGAGTGAGCACGCGCGTGTAATGTGTCCGTCTGGTGTAATCAGAATCGTTGGTAGTCATGACAGAACAAGTACGTTTTTGTTGTGGGTAGTTGAGCTCAGTGTAAACATAACGTCCAATTATTAATACTGCAGTAAGTAATAAGTTAGCCCATAGTGGATGTTACCTCGGCGCTTGTTGCCATGGATGCTAGCACTCACATTGCATTCAGACTGGGCGTCAGGTAGCAGGAACAGTATTTTAAGTTACTCTGTCACGCAGATGATCATCCAGCGACTCAAACTGGTAACCAGTTGGCACACCACGTGCAGTTAACTGATTGGTGCCATAGACCACCAGCATTTGAGGATCTCTACCGATTTCAAGCAGGTTACAACATTAAAGCCTCGACACTGTTAAAGGCTGGAATTAACCGAACCGGCCTGTAAAGAAACCAAGTGTTATGGTCCTTGCACTGTTTCCAGGCTGCAACATGGCCCTGCCTAAGCACCCACCTACGGGGGTAAAGGGTGGCATCAGCATTGGCCTGAAGGGGGACAGCCTCACGCACACTGTTGTCCCTGCGTCTTTAGAGCTGGGCTGCAGAACGGCCTTATGAAATGCGATGGGCCTTGACGGCCACTGACCAGATACGCTGCATCGTTGCTGCAGGCCTGCCTGCCCGCCCGCCCTGCGGCAATGCAACCACCACACCCTCGGGTTGCCCCAAGTGCTCAGTGAGGCCTTTATGTGGCATCTTATAGACACGATGTGCTGAGGAACTTTCCGGGATGCTACTAGTTGGGCCTGGACTGTCTGGGGACTTTATCCCCCACCGATCATGTTTTGTTTATTGTCCTCTACGGGGCGGTCATCTTACCCTGGTGGGACAGCCGAGAAAACAAAAAATGGCCTTTCCGGTTTCAAGAAGTTCTTAGATCACACAGGGCACCGGAGACAAAGAGCAAGGCCTTGTCCGGCACCGAGGGGGCCCTCTGTCCCCGTTTCTACTGTGATCTCGCCGCGCCACACATACCTGTCCGTGCTGTCTCCAGACTCGACCTGACGGTGCCCTTCGGTTCGTATGTCCGGGTCCGTGAAGCCTCCGCCCCGCCTCCTCCACCTCCTCCCCCCGCCGCCGCCGCCGCTCTCAGGGCTTCTACTGCCGCCTCATCCACACAGGCCGCGCGCGCACACGCTGTTGCTCGGGGGGACGCGCAGCGACGGTTGCGAGGTACAGCGCGCTGCCGGTCGGATGAGGAACGCGCGCGGCCCAGAATATGGAAGGGGGGGGGGGTGTAAAACTGAGAGCGCGTTGAAGACTGCAGACAACGTAAAACATCGCGTACGTCAGGATACGTAAATAGGCGAGGTCGCGTGAAACATGCGTTCCATGGGGGATGCCCATAACGTCACTAGTTCAGTAATGGTTTACAGGGATATGGGCGGAGCAAAGCTCTTCCTGGATTGGAACCATAGACAAGTCAAGTCAGCAAGTTGCCTGATTCCATAATGGCCGCAAGAGAAGTCTGTTTGTTCGTCTTTATTAGCAAAACGTGTCCGTTCTTTTCGTGGTGTACAGGGTGGTCGGGCCCACTCCTCGTTGTAACTCTTCCATTTTTGGGAACTGAAAACCTCGATCAGGCCGAAATATGTGTATTGCCGAGTGTCACGTGCACGGAGAAATTGACGTTTTTGCCCTTTTCTAAAATGGTCGACCTCATTATTCTGATCTGTAACCTGCAATTGCTGATCGCGGAGCGTTTCGGCTAAACCAAAACTCAGCGGGTGGGGTGGCACTCGCTAACACAAAGGACAGGCTTGGCTGTCACACATTTCATTTAATTTCAAGGCGTGCCAACGTTGTGATGTGTCATGGAGATCTGGCCGTATCCCCAACAGCAAACCGAGCCCAGAAGAATAAATAAGCATCGTTCCCAAGTTTTCGTAATTTCGTATTGCAGTCCCTTAGTGCGCAGATCCAAACAAATTAGAATATCCAGTTGGACAGGAGAGCGTGCGATTCTGAATATATCTCATGCCCACAAGTACTGCAAATATGACAATAAAGGATCTATGTGATTTTTTTTTACAGAAAACAAATTCAGAGAATGATTTTTTAGCTAAAAAAATTGAAAATTCACCGATTTTTTTTTGTATTTGGAGGGGGGTTTCTCTCCAATCCCCCTGTTTCCCTATGTTGAAACTCCCCTCCCGCCCGTTTTAACCCCTTACCCCACCCCTATATATATATATATATATATATATATATTTTTTTTTTAATCGATATTTTTTCGATCTTTTTGTTTCATTAAAAAATCATTCTCTGCAATTTTTTTGTTAAAATCACTGCTTACAGATAATAAAGATTACAGTCTAGAATAGTCCAGGGAGTCGCGGTAGCTGCCCTCGTGGAATCTTTGAGAAAGTCCTGTGTTTTTTTTCTCGCACTACGTGCTGGCCCACCTGTGCAATGGGGAAAAAAACGAAACTACAATTTCCACCATGCAATTGGAAACAAAAAGCAGGACTGCCTCGAGGTGTGATGCATGGAACTGGGAAACTTGCCAGGGAGGAATCTTAATTCTATTAAAGACACAGAGGCGAGCATTATACTTCACTTTCTTTACTAACTCCGCCATTACCTCCACGTCCCTCTTCCTCATCCCTGTACTTGTGAGGTCCCGACCTCCACACCAGGAATCCATTCCATGTTTTAACTCGTACACATACCTGCCCCAACCCTCCAGAGAGTACACTACTCCCCATGTGTTTTTTCCCTACCTATCTTTCAGGATCTTTGGTGGGTGGCTGGGCCACCTGCGGCTCTGTTGATTCCTCTGCCTACGGAGCTTGGAGGGGCACCTATACTTTCCCCTCCATCTGACTCCCTTTTGAGCTTTGAGGTACTTGGGGGTTGGAATGTTGGTCTCCCAGGCCTACTTGGTGAGCAGGGGGCCTGGTTGAGCTAGTGCTCAACATACTGGACCGGCTGGGCTCGGGTATCGGTAAGTGGTGGTTGGGGGCAGGGCCCTTGGTCCTTGTACGAGGTTTGGTAGGGGGGGGCTTTCTGCGGCCTCTTGTGCATTCTCCTACTGGGTCCAGTCCGCTCCGGTACCCGTCTCCGATGCTGCTTTTCGTGGCACATGGAAGGGGATTCTGGTGTGCAGACGCTTCTAAGGGCGGTTGCATTGTTCTTAGGCGCGCAGGGATACAGGTGTAACCAAGTGTCTCTGCGAGGTTCTTCCCTTTAATACAAGAGATATTCAAATATTGCACAAGTGATAAGTGCTTGGAATGAAAGTGAATGAAGGTGACCTGAGTTCAAGCACCACATGCAAGCTACCACTGTGCAGCTCTTTCCGTGGCCGTTTTTGGATGCTGGGGGTTGCCGTGCCAGGTCAGTCAGGTGGTGGGCCCAGGTGCAGGGGAAGGAGGCCACAGTGTGGGTTTGCCTGATTGCAATTGGGTGCACCTGGTTATCTTTGGTGCCTTAGTTTCTTTGCCTTCTGGTCTTTTTGACTGTGCTGATGCTCTATTACAATATAAAAACCAACTCAAAAGGATAGAATTTGCTCGACTTCTGGCATACAACCAAAACATGATCTCCCATCTTTGTAAACGTGATGTAAAAAATATCTGAACAATAATGAGAAATCCAACTGGTACATACATGCCAACATTCTGAGGCACCTAGGAGGGAGATTTCACGAGAGAATTAGGGAGAAATTAATTTCCCCATAGGCATGCATTGGGGCTAGAATTATTTTAGGCGGGAGAACGTGAAAAATAGCAATATTTTGCAATATTTTTTCGGTTCAAAATCGGGCGTCTCCCGCCTAAATCGGGAGGGTTGGCATTTCTGCTGGTAGCACTTTTTCATCTTTTGAAGCTGCCATTTCGGGGGGTTCTTGGTCACATTACATTAAATTTATGTATACCTTACCAAATGGCTTTTTTTCCAGCTGCTATAAACTCCCTCTCCACAAAGATTCCATTAAAATGTCCTTGGTCACTGGGAGATCTGCAATGGGAAATCAAAAATTGAAGTTTTCAAAGGCCGCAGGACCAGATGGATTACCTCCTTGTTTCCTGAAGGATGACACCCTTTTCTGGGCTAAAACAAAGATTCGATTTGATTTTTGAAACCAAGGTTATTCCTCCTTCATGGCTAATGGCTATTATTATTCAATTACATAAGAAAGGGCCCATTGCTGATTCTTCCATTTATCAACCTATCTCTCTCATCGATGTTTCCGCAAAGGTATTTGCCACTCTCCTACTACACGAACTTGAGCAGTTTGTCACCGTCAAAAATTTGCTGTCTCTATTTCAAGTAGGATTCCGGAAATCGATGGGCACCACTTTAAATGCCACCATCCTTGTGCACCTTTTAGAAACCTCACATAACACTCAATGCGGCTCGATCTACATGGCATCGTTGGACATGTCTGCCGCTTTGGATAGTGTCATAAAAGGGATTCTTTGGCAGAAAATGTTATCATATGGCATACCTGACTATATTGTAGGATTGATAGCGTTATTGCTTGACCAAACTAGTTATAGAGTTCTCATCAATCAATCTAGCCTTTTGACGGATCCTGTCCCAACAGAAATTGCAGTCAAACAAGGCTGCAATCTTGCTGCAATTCTTTTGAATTTGTATATATGCGACATTGACAAAATTTGGAACAGCCCTGACCTTTTCCCAGTAAAACTTGGAGGCTTCAAGATACATTGGCTTGCATTTGCAGACAATGTTATTCTGTTTGACTGTACTCCTTATGGACTGCAAAATAAACTCAAGACTATTTTCCACTTATGCCAAGTGTCATAATCTTGTAACTAATCCCACAAAATCTAATATAATTATATTCTCCAAAAAGAAAAAATGTGCAGATTTGAATGGAAGATCGACGGCTGTAAAATTCAGCGGGTCCGCTCTACACGTTACTTAGGATATAACCTTTGCGATTCTACTTCTTTTTCAATGTGGGAAAAGACCTTAAAGACTAAGGTTGCTCAATTGGTATCCCAAATGAAAATCATATGTCACAAGTACTGTAAATTCTCGCTACTTTCTGTAAAAGATTTTTACATTTTAAAGATTGAAGCAATCATACTATTTGGATTGGATCTTTGTTTGTTGGATATCAGCAAAATACTAAATAAATTACAAGGGAAAATTTGGAAATCAGTATTGGGGCTTCCAATCGCTTTACCCAATTCCATTCTTTTGCATGAGTTTGGTCTTAATTCCCTGGCCTCGAAATTTTACTGGAGGATGCTAATCAATTATTCTAAAATGTTGCACCCTCCTGGTAATTCTTTATACGACAACCTTGCAAAAATGTTGTACAGTGCATATCCTGCTTCAATCGCTCGTTTTGCTAGGAAAATGAATTGTATACTTCAACTGATAACGATGCAGCCTAAAGATCTATGTGAGCGCCCCAGTCTTGTAAAAAAAAAAAAGGTATTATGAACTTGACTGGGCGAACATCATTGACTCTAATGCCGCATATAAATCCTATATTAATATGCATGTTTTAGCCATAAGCAACTCCCTCGGCTATCATACCTGCAAGTATTTCGTTGCAACAAGGAAAGAAACCTAAAGGTTGCAACATCTGACGGTCCCTGGAGATTTTGTAAGAAGCTTGATGTCCAAGAAATGCTAAAACATCTTGTGATATTCTGTGTGCAATGGGAAAATCAAAGACAGATATGCAATAGTAAATATTTATGCTATGATTCCTTATATTCCAGTGAACTGTTGTGGATGCAATGTATGTGGGGCACACAACAGTCCCTTATTTTATCTTTGACACGTCTCTTTACAGCGATTCAAGTAAAGCTATATGAACTGGAACAATGATCACCGTAACTCATTTTAACAGGAGTAATTGTCCATATATGGTTGTAAACAGACCTAGTTGGCCATCAAAGTGGCATCTTTGTTTTTGCTGCTTGTTTAAGAATGATGTCTTCTATAATAGTTCTTTGTAAACTGGCTTTTAATATTGGTGTTATGAATTATTCTTATCTTGATGTTTTAGGAATATTAACTTTTGGTGCTGAGTTTTATTATCTTTGTATTTTAGGAACATTGTGGTGTTTGATCTTGTAAAAATAGCTGGTGCTGTGTCTTTTTTCTTTTCTCTTAAACCCAATGTTTTAGGAATAGTAACTTTTGGTACTATGCTTTATTATTATGCTGTTGCTTTGGGAATATATCTTTTTTTGTCTAATGTTTTGTTTTATGTTCTTTGCCATTTTAGGAATATTAAGGTCTTGAGATTGTTAAACATGACATGAGCATTTATGTTAATGTTTGTTATGTTTACAAATACCTTTTATGGAAATGTATAATGATCGTTTTTACAAGTCTTTAATGTGTTCT
The DNA here is from genome assembly GCF_040938575.1 of Ambystoma mexicanum. NCBI lineage: Eukaryota > Metazoa > Chordata > Amphibia > Caudata > Ambystomatidae > Ambystoma > Ambystoma mexicanum. The sequence goes on along the minus strand of NC_090921.1, from coordinate 1,372,862,696 downwards.
GAATTTTATTCGTATTTGTACTGTCATAAAAGAATATGTATTTGTAAAGATTGAGAGCCAAATGAAAAATAAAATAATTAAAACATTTTGCTACAGTTTTTTGTGGATTTCTGCTGCTTCCTTGCAGGCATATTGCTTGTGGTTGTGTGAAGTTGTTCTGCCTGCTATACATGGTTCCTGGAAAAAAGTGGTGTAAGCTGAAGTATGTGGAGATAGAGGGTGACACAGCAAGTTCCCTGTTGTCATCAACGGACTTGGACCGACACCCGTCCTGCAAGCATAAACTCTTGCCGCTCCCAACTCTTGCTCTGCTGTCAAACACTCTTCTGACATCTGCTGTCTCCTTGAAGAGCTTGACCTCGATGTCCTCGGTCTCACCGATACATGGTTCACGGCCAGCTCTGTTACAAGCTTTGACACTCTCCTCCCTGATGGCTACAAGATCCATTCCGCACCCAGATCCAACCGTTCCGTAGGGGGTGTAGCCCTGATCTTCCCTGAGTGGATCCCTGCCTCTGTCATTCCTTTGCAGGCCCACTCCTCTTTCGACTGTCTCGTCTGCAGGCTCTCTCTATCTCTCCTGGCCATTCCCTTACAGTGGCTACCATCTATCAGCCACCCGGTCAGATCTCCTCCTTCCTCTCTGAGTGGGCTGACCTCTCCTCTTCCCTTCTGGTCTCGACCACTCAACTCCTCCTTCTTGGAGACTTCAACATCCACCTCGATGCATCCTGTCCTTCCTCTGGACTCTTTCGCAACCTCTGTGACTCTCTCTCTCTATTCTCCCCTCTGGCCCGACTCACTCTGCAGGGCACACGCTGGATGTTCTGATCTCTTCAGACCTTCCCTGTTCTATCCCTCTCACCACTCCTCTCTCCTGGAGTGATCACTATCTCCTTTCCTCCCATCTCACCCTCTCTACCCCTCAGGCCAAGCCACCCACCTTCTCGGTTATCCGACCCATGAAGTGTGTGTCAGGTGAGACTTTCGCCGCCACTTTCTCCCCCCACCCCCTGCCGCTTTGGCTGACTCATACCCTGACACAGCACTTTCCATGCTCAACTCTGCTATATCTGATACTATCGATGTTCTTGCCCCTGTCATGAGGATCCGCCTGAAGCCCAAAGCCAAGTGCAACTCCTGGTATGACACTGACCATGTCACCCTCAAACTCAAGTGCAGGGTGGCTGAGAGGAAATGGTGTGCTTCCGGTACATCCTCTGACAAACTGGCCTGCTGCCTGCCCCAAAGGCAATACCGGCTCTTTGTCCGCACCAAGAAGAGAGCTCACATCCAAGCCCGCGTCTCTGAGGCATCTAACAACTCGGCCAAACTCTTTAAAATTTGCAAGGAACTGGCCAATCCTGCTGCAGTCTCTACCTCTCGTGTCCCCTCCCAGGCCCTCTGCACGGCTCTGGCTCCTCATTTCATCTCTAAAACTCAGGACACCCTGTCCTCTCTCTCTTCCTCTCCCTCTTCCCCCTGCTCTTCCTCTGACCCTTCTTCGGCCACCTCTCCTCCCTCCTTCTCTGCCTTTCCCCTGTTCTCCCCAGATGAGGTTTCTAGACAAGTCCAATCTATGAAAGTCTTGTCAATACAGGTTCTCCCCTGTTCCTGTAAAACCATCAAGGACCATATTGACACCCTGGCTCCTGCTCTGGCTGACTTCTGCAACCACTCCATTGCCACCGGAGTCTTCCCTTCCCCCCCTGAAGCACTCCCTTGTGCACCCTCTTCTTAAGAAACCCTCTGCCGACCCTTCCTGCCCGGCAAACTATCGGCCAATCTCCATCAGCCTTTTACTGGGCAAACTCCTGGTAAAGCTGGCCATCTCCCAGCTGAATCTTCACACAGAACCTGTTGGTTGTCTTCATGAGCAGCCAGAAGCATGGAAAGTGCTCTCCTGAACATCGTGAAGACCGGCTCTCCAACCTTGATTCCAACACCCCCTGTGTCCTCGTCTTACTTGATATCTCTTCTGCCTTTGACACAGTCAACCATGCCATCCTGCTCAACCGTCGCCATGATAACCTTGGTATCACCGATCAGGCCCTGGCTTGGCTTACTTCTTTCCTCTCTGATCGACCCTCCCAGGTCCAACTTGGGTCCTTCCTCTCCTCTATCTCTACCTGTGGTATGCCCAGGGGTCTAACCTCTCTCCCCGGTTGTTCAACTAATACTTGGCACTTCTTGCCCACTGCATTGCCGCTCTCTGTCCCAACTTTCAGTTCTATGCGCATGACAGCTCATTTTCAGGCTCCCTTCAGCCAGCTCTTCTCCTTCTCTCATCTCTGACTGTCTGTCTGCTATCCAGGAGTGGAGCGCCGCCAATTATCTCTGCCTTAATGCCAGTAAGACTGAGATCCTCCTCATCAGCACACCCGCTCCCTCCTTTCCTGTCACTCTCTGGCCGGCCTCTCTTAGCCCTCTTCCTGCTCCCACCTGTGAGGCTAAAAACCTCAGGGTCATCTTCGACTCCACACTCTTCTTCTCTCCTCACATCGCTGACGTCTCTAAGAAGTCACACTACCAGCTGCACCTCCTCAGAGCTATTCTTCCTTTCCTCTCCTTCCCCTAGAAGCTCACTTTCTCCACAGCTCTGGTTCTCTCTAGGCTGGACTACTGCAACAGCCTCTTTCTAAATCTGCCTGCCTCTACTCTCTGCCCTCTGCAGCTCATCCAAAACAGGTCTGAGAGACTTGTCCTTGGCCTCAAGCCCAGGGATCATATCTCTCGAGGACTGAAATCTCTGCACTGGGTCCCAGTGGTGGCGAGGATTAAGTTCAAAACCCTATGCATTGTCCACAAGGCCTTCTGGGGCCTGGTACCTCAATACCTTCAACTCTCTCTTCCTAAATATCTTCCTTCTTGAGCTCTTCGCTCCTCCGCCTCCTACTCCCTCTGGGTCAGTCGCGTCTCCAAGCAACGAGTTGGTGGTAGATCTCTTTCTTCGGCCGGGGCCTCCCTCTGGAACAGCCTCCCTGCCTCTCTGAAAATTGAGGAGAACCATCTCTGGTTCCGGAAACACCTCAAGACCTTCCTCTTTCCTTCTGCTTTCTCTCCTCCTCTCCACTGTTGAACTCCTGGATGAAACTGCACTGGTCACCTGGCTACCCTCTGTTCTCGGGCCCAGGTCCCCTCCCCGCCAGTTGCACAACTGCACTGCCGCTTGGAAACCCTTGCAGTCTGGGGCTGTCTCTGTATCCCTACGGCCTCTACCAGCACTCGATAGCTGATGTCTGCACTTACCTTGCACCTGCCACCAGCTGGACTCACCTCTTATTTATTGTTTTGTTTTATTTATTTACTGTCTATCCTATATACGGCACTCCCCACCTAAGCTGTCGCGATCTCAATGTCACCTTGCCTAGTAAGTTCGTTGTCTCTGTCTTCCCTCTGTTCCCCTCCCTTCCCTCGTCGTGCCTTGAAACACTTGTGTATAGGCGCGTTAGAAATGCCATATCGTATCAAATCATATCATAAAAGGGTTCCTGCACTGTCTGATAAGTTGCTGATCCCCATTTGTAGAAAAGCTCTCACAATGAAGGCTGGTGTGCGGAAGAAGTCCAGGCACTCCATGTCCCGGGTGCTATCGTTTGCTTGTTCTTCTGACAGGGAGTCCCCCTTGTCTTCCTTTGCGGTGCAGGCCACTACTTAAGATCCTAAAGGGAAGTATCTGGATAAAGAGGCACTGGCTGTAGTGTTTGGAGCAGCTGGCTGAGTACATGGGGTTTGATCAACGCCCCCCTGTGCCTAGTGTGGTATCCGTATCCAGGCCTCCTCCACGCCAGTTCAAGTATACTATCAGGACAGGACTGCCATTGCTACCTGAGATTCGGGAGGAAGTCCTCAAGACTGGCAGGAACCTGAGAAGGTGGCGATTCCTTGATTTATTACCACGCTTTATCCCTTGTAGGGCAAGGGGGATGCGCTGCCACAGGAACTTCAAGTGGATACTATCCTGTCCAACTTTCTGCATCTCTCGTTGATGGAGGCTGAGGAGGCGGCCATTCGGGATCTGCTGGACAAAAAGGTGGATTTGGCCCACCAAAGTTCTTGTGCTGGAGCACACATGGCCTTTCAGGCTGCCACATATGCATTTTACACAACAGAGTCTGCTTTAGGTGATTTTCATAAATTGGCTCAGGTTCTGCAGGACAGGGCGGACTGTGCTCCCCTGTTGCAGGCTGTGCAGTCTCAGGTGGAGTTCTTGTCGTATTTTGCCTATGGCAAGGTTCGTGTGCCGGCAGTGACCCTGGTTACTACAGGCTCAGGCCACCGTCACTGCATCTCTGTGACTGGCATACGGATGGGCATCAGAAAGCTTTGGCCATGAAGATTCCATTTGAGTGCAAGATGTTTGGTCATTCTCCGGAGGACAGGTAGTTGATCTGTGCCAGTACGTAATTGTTCAGGGTCAGTGGGTGTCAAAATATGCAGTTACAGTGACTGCGGGGTGCTCGGAGGTGCTCTCCGGACGTCCGATAAGTGATTCCAGTAGCAGAACTCCTTCACTTAACTGCAAGGGGATCAGTGGCGTAACACAAGGTCTGGGGGCCCCCCTGCAAGCCATGCTGAGGGCTCCCCCCCAACTGGGCAACAAATCACGAGACGCGCCACACTCTGGGCCACCCTAGATTACCACGCTTGCGCAATACGCACAAACGTGTTGCTGAAGGGGTATGCCACACACTGCACTAGGAGAAAGATATAAATATGCGTTTTAATGCAATATACAACACACTTTGTGAGAAACATTTACTAAAAAGCCACAGTGTTTGCTATTGTTGTGTAGGGTAACAGCAATCCAAAACAAGCAAATCACCAACAGTGCACATGAACATGAATGCTTTGCTACTAAAAATGCCATGCCACGCCACAATGAAAACATGTCCAACTGGCTGCACAATGAAGACCAGTGTAGACACATAATAACATTACAGTAACATTAAGACATACCTAGAGTGGTTGCACCAAAATGCCAGTCGAAGCAATAAGACTCATCAAGAAGAGAGCACACATTCAAGCCTGCGTCTCTACGGGCTCTAACAACATAGCCAAACTCTTTAAAATCTGCAAGCAACTGGCCAATCCTGTTGCGATTTCTACCTCTCCTGTTCCCTCAACAGGCCCTCTGTACGGCTTTGGCCTCTTGCTTCTCGGCTAAAACACAGGACATCCTGTCCACTATCTCCTCTTCCTCTCTCAGCCCCCTTTGGCCATCTCTCCCTCTCCTCCTCCTTTTTCCTCTTTCTCTCTAACACCTGACAAGGTTTCTAGACAAGTCCCATCTATGGAAGTGTAGTCGAAACAGGTGCTCGCCTGCTCCTCCAGAACCATCAAGGACCACATTGACACGATCCAGCCTTGGCCGATTTCTGTAATCATTCTTTTGACACTGTAACTTTCCCCTCTCCCAAATTCTTGGAAAAGCTGGCCAACTGCCAGCTTACTCTCCACACTGAATCTGTTGGTTGTCTCCATGACCATCAGTCTGGTTTAAGAGCTGCCAGAGGCACGGAAACTGCTCTCCTGAACACCTGTGAAGATCTGATCTCTAACCTTGATTCCAGCATTCCTTCTGTCCTCAACATCCTGGAACTTTCCTCTGCTTTCGACACAGTCAACCACACCATCCTGATCAATTGACTCTATGAGAACCTGGGCACCATGGATCAGGCCCTGGAGTGGCTGACCTCCTTCCTCTTGGGCCGCCCCTCGCAGGTCCAACTTTGGCCCTTTCACTCCGCACCGCTCTCTACATGTGGCGTTCTCCAGGGCTCTATCCTCTCACCCTGGTTTTTCAGCCTCTACTTTGCCCCTTTGACCCACCTGATCTCTACGTTCTCCTCTAATTTACAGTGTTATGCAGATGACACTCAGCTTTCCTTCAGGCTCTCCTCAGCCTACTCTCCTCTCTCGCTCATTCCTGGTGTCATCTTCAACTCCACTCTCTCTTTCTCTCCTCACATCTTGGACGTCGCCAAGAAATCTCACTGCCAGCTGCACCTCCTCAAAGGGACTCTTCCATTTCTCACTTTCCCCCAGAAGCTCACTGTCTCCAGAGCTCTGGTTCTCTCTAGGCTGGACTACTGCAACACCCACTTTCTCAATCTGCCTTCCTCTACTCTCCACCCTCTGCAACTAATCCAGAACAGGACTGCGAGACTTATCCTTGGCCTCAAGCCCAGGGACTGTATCTCTCCAGCCATGAAATCTCTCCACTGGCTCTCGGTGGCTGCAAGGAACATGTTCAAGACCCTTTTCATTGCCCACAAGGCTTTCTGGGGCTGGGATCTGCACTACATCCAACGCTATCTTCCAAAATACCTTCCTTCTCGAGCCCTAAGGGTTAGATACTTTTCCAGGCAGAGAGTGGGGGGGTAGATCCTTCTCCCCTGCAGGCGCCTCCCTCTGAAATGTCCTCCCTGACCCTCCCAAACTTGAGCCGGACCACCTGATGTTCCGGAAGCAGCTCAAAACGTTCCTCTTCTCCTCTGCTTTCTCTCTCTCCCTCCCCTGGTGACCTACCTGTCCGCTGCACCAACTGGTTGCTTGGATACCCTCTGTCTCACTGAGTCCAGGCTCTTTCTTGATCAGTCACCCTTGCACTGCCTCCAGCCCTACCACGCAGATAGGGGCTGTAATTGTAACCCTACAGTCCCTTGTTCTTCTTACACTACTCAGAGCCACGCTGCCCTGGCGGCACTTACTCAGAGCATTGCTGCCCTGTTTTACCCTCCCCTCTCCCTTGAACTTCCCCCCTCCCTTTCCACTTGCACTTCTCCTTCTCGCACTTGCAAGATCTGAATGACACAAGGCTTAGTGAGATCATTTGTCTTGTCCTCCCTCAGTTTTCCTTCTCTTGTGTTGTTGTGCGTAAAAACACTTGTGTACAGGTGCGTTATAAATGATTTATCATATCATAACATATCATTTTATCACAGATGCCCAGAAAAATATACAGTGCCGCAGTAAGAAACGGCTAGACTGCCAGAACCCAAATGCCAGTCTAGCCAGGTAATTACACTTAGCAGGACTGCTTTATCAGAAATGCCCAGTTAAAAAAAGTCATACCAAACTGAGGAATGACTAGACTGGCTGCACCAAAATGCCTCTCTAGCCACTAATACCACATATCATGCCTGCTTAGCATGGACATGGACGATCATTATGATTTATTGCACAATCCCAACCCCCCACACATCCCTTCTCCCTCCCATCCCCTACCCCAACCTCCAAAATCAGCTAATTGGCCCAGAATTACCTCCACGTCCCTCTTCCTTGTCCCAGTGCTTACGTATGAGGCTCCTTGCCTCATTGGTAAGTACTGGAGGAAGAGTGGGACTGGCAGTAATGAAGATTACAGGTAGCTAAGTCAGGCATTACCTTCATGTACCTCTACCTTATCCCAGTGATTGTGTATGAGGCATAGTGCCTCATACACAAGTACTGCCTCATACACAAGTACTGGGATGAGGAAGAATAGGGCTAGGTGTAAAGAAGATTACCAATAATTAATCAAGGCATTAAACACAAGTAGTGGTGCAACACCATTGAGCTGACTGCGCTTCAGCACTACCCCTACCCCACTGAAATTGTGGGCTATGTTGACTTGACCTGGCTGACCTTCAGAGCAGTTGCCGGACAGAAAAGGACACAGATGTTAAATGGCACCTGGGTTTTGCCGTTAACAACGGCCCGGCCCAGCAATTACTAATGTACATCATTTCACTGTTAGTACCTGCATTCAAATGCCACATTTTTTAAGCAATTGAAATTGTGATGTGGGTTTAGTACTTGCAGGCCAGGGGAGTGATTGGAAGGGTAGAGCGGAAACAGGAGACCAGTCATTCTCACAGCAGCCCATAAGTGGGTGCTTTCAGACCTAAAGGAGAGAGTTAACTGCTTGTAACATTGCAGCTGCACTAGAATAGTCTCATTAAAATGCGTAAAGAAGTTAGATGCCCCCACACAAATACGTTTGCTCCTCCCCACCACACGTGAAGTTAGCACCTCTCCCAGCATTTGAAAAGTTAGCCCCCCTGAAATGTAGGTTTTGTTGCGCCCCTGAACACAAGCACACACACCATTCACCATATATACGCACACACTTGCCCTATCAAAACTTCCGATCTAAGGTTGTCTTATGGTTGAAAACGTAGGCCTTCAAACACATCCAGGTCTCAAGTCCTTTCATATTCCTGCTCTATGTACATACTGTTCCTACATGTGTTTATCGGTATATATGTATATAATTGTGCTATTACTATTACTGTGTGTATGTATATATTGTTGTTGTAAGTAAGCTTCGCATATACATGTAACTGCTGCGCCCTGTTACCTTAGGGTATTCTTGTGTATTACAAATAATAAAACAAACAAACAAACAAACACGCACACCCAACCATCCATATATTTACGAGTGCTTTCTTACACCCAGGCAGCCACCCATACATTTAAGTGTGCACCCTTTCACCATACAGACACACCCAGGCAGCCACCCGTACATTTAGGTGTGCAACCTTTCACCACACAGGCACACACCCAGGCACCTACCCATACATTTAAGTGTGCACTCTTTCACCATACAGCCACACCCAGGCAGCCACCCATACATTTAAGTTAGCATCCTTTCACCGTACACCCACAGCCAGCACCCCATGCATTTGTGTGCACCCTTTCTCCATACACTCACACAGGCAGTCACCTATACATTTAAGTGTGCACCCTTTCACCATACCCTCACACAGACAATCACCTATACATTTAAGTGTGGACACTTTCACCATAAAGGCACACCCAGGCAGCCACCCATACATTTAAGTGTGCATCCTTTCACCGTACACGGACACACGCATACCCAGCCACCCATGCCTTTGTGTGCACTCTTTCGCCATACACTCACACACGCACACGTCATGGTTGAGGGGAGCCATAACACTTCAAAAATACATTGGGCCTCACTAGGACCATGGTGGTGACGGTATGAACAGTGCCGGTAAGGCACCGGCAACGTTCATACCGTCCCGCCGCATTACGAGTTCTGCTCGCAGGTTCCTGACAGCCCGCCAGGTCTTACCTGGCGGGCTGTGCGGCACCCGCAATCATAACTCGTAATTGTGCCGGCACCGTTATCAACGGTACTGGCGCAACCATGCTTCCCACCCCCATTCTGCCCTATTGGGCAGAATGGGGATCGGGAGCCCAGCAATACCGCCACCCGCGAATGGGCAATTACCAGCCCATTCATCTAGTAATGTGCCGGTTATTGCCCAATCGCGGGAGGCGGTGCCTGTAGCGAGCATGGCGGTAGCCGTGCCTGCCATACAGGCACGGCTACCGCCATGTTCGTAATGAGGCCCATTGTTTCTTTTTGAAGTCACTGTGACTTCATAAAGAAATTATTTCCGTTAAGGACTGAACCATAACGGAAATAATTTCTTTATGAAGGCAGAGTGACTTCAAAAATAAACTATTTATTTTTGAAGTCATAGGGCTTCCCCACCCCATGACATGGAAGCCTCCAGCCTAGGGTCTTCATGTCATGGGGTGGGGGTAGCCACGGGATCTTTTGTATTCACTCGGCCTTCATAAAGAAATTATTTCTGTTACAGAAATAATTTCTTTAGAAATGCAGAATGAATTCAAAAAGAAAATGTAAAAAAATAAAATTAAAAAAATATATATATATTTTTTTTACTCTAAGTGGTGCCCCCTTCCAGAACATGTGGTCGCGGGGCCCCCCGCACCGCGGGGGTTGCGGGGGCCCCTGTTACGCCAGTGAAGGGGAGTGGAAATATAACCTGGTAGGGCCCGTTCTACATTGGGGTAGCTCGGCCTGCGACAATTAATTGAAGAAGAGTGTGTGCTGTTGTCTGATCTTAATACATCGGCACACACCCCATCTAGGAAATACCTCACCCACTAACTAAAAATGTAGCTGCCCACTTGGCATCTGGATGTGCACAAGGTCCTGCCTCCACCCATCGGGAGAAGGGGGAGACAGCAACAATCAAATATCAAATATGCAACTCGCAGAACGGCCCTGTAGGGCGGGGCAGAGTGCCTCTGCTCATTTGCAGTGTCATTCCCGTACTGTAACTCTGATATGTGATACAGTGGATAACCATATTTGCTAAATGCTCCTGGAGATTTGGGACAAGCCAGTCGTCCTGTATGTCCACAGCAATGTGCTGCTTGGAGACATGGGCTGGGTGATGAAACTGGTCAAATGCTACTAGTAATAACTCGTGTGGCATAACTGCCTTTCTTGTTACCTCCTGTCTCCATATTACATCAGTTGGGGACTGTTTACACCCTCTTTTCACCCACAATTGCTTTTCCTTCTCTAGTGCTCGTCCCTGTAGCTCAATAATCTGTGCGGTTGGCAATACATTACAGGGGGCTGCTCGATGTTAGGTGTTAACACAGGGCATTCTGTTGGTTGGGGTACAGGAATGTAGGCGGCCATTTTGGCTGGCACATCTACGGCAGCATTTCCGAGGAAGATATCGTCTGTGTTATTGGTGTGTGAGGCACATTTTACAACCGCCACTGTGGATGGCTGTGAGAGCATGAAAATGAGCCTATGCAGCATGTAGAACTGGCGACCCATCAGCCCTCCTGAATCCACTCTGCTTCCACTGTGCAAGACTGGAGTGGACTGTTGTAGTGGCGTATGCCGAATCTGAATAGACGGCCACGTGGCACCCCTGTGATGCTTGTTGCACTTCTATGAGCGCTATAAGCTCTGACACCTATGAGAAACCTGAGGGTATTTTCCCAAGCAGACCTTGAGAATCCATTATTCACGTGGCCAGGGAGGAACTGGTGCTCTCAGATCCCAACACTGGGGGCGGACGAGCGATGGGGGATCACCTGGATTAGGAACCCAGGGCTATGCTCTGGGAAATTCCCCAGGTGAGGTGTGGTATTATACCAGGGAGGAGGATGAAGTCCCTGAAGCCTTTATAGGCTATTCCAAAGGAAAACCCCTCCCCCACAGTCATTCTCCCTTATCAGAATCCAACAACCCCTCCTTGTCCGTGAAACCAAGTACCTACCCGAGTACTCCCAATAATATTTCTCCATGTCCCTCTGATTGTCATTTTCCGAACTCCAAGTCGATCATAACAAAACACTATAGCTCCCACAATCCCTCCTACTCATTTCACAAAAATGACCATTCCGCGCAAACCCAACCCCTAGGACGAGGGAGATCATTTCTTATGGACCTTTTTCCCCATCCTGCCCAGCAGGATATTTAGAAACTCTAACTCCCCCCTTTTCCAACATGAACATTTTCTCACACTGTGATAGACAACGAGTTAACACCAAAGCCGTTCACCTGATATGTCCCAAAGCAAGGGTTAGGCAGAGTCAGACAGTTGAGAGTAACCACACACACCTGACAACCATTTACCTTCCCTACTGGGATAAAAGGCAGAACACAAAAGCACACAACGAGCATGGCAGAATGCATGAGAACACAGCTATACCGGACCGGCAGTTCAAACAGAGGAGAAAGGCGACGAGACCTGGAAGGACGACGAAGGTGGAACTGTCCTTACCCCTTTCAACTCAGACCTGCCAAGCCTCCGAAAGGGACATAATAAGACTAGGAGTTACAGCTGGCTTGTGGAGCAGATGTCAATGGTGCACGGGGGCCTCCCGCATTGATAGCACAGACGGGGAAGCGTGCTGGTTACCGTGGTACCGTCCTTGACTCCAGAGGCAAGACCAGCCAACAGAATCAACACAGCAAGTGAGTCGGAGGAAGCTGATAGCAAACCGACATGTGTTGAGCCCAAGGTTGCAAGTGGCAACATTAGATGAATGCAGCAACTTGGAATAAAGAACTTGTGTGTATTTGAACTTTTGTGGAAGCCCAGAGAAGGGCCTGCTGCAGAGTGGTCAGGTGCCATAGGAGTACTCAGCTGAAGGACTCTCGCTGGCCCCTTTTGTATTGAAAACTGCAAGTACCAGAAGGCCCTAGGAAAGGGCGACGTGAGATGCCAGAGTGGTCCTACAAAGGTCACGCCAAATCCTTTGTAGAAATGAAGGTCTCTAACCCATTTTTTCAGAGAAAGCTAGGGGAAGGGAACCCTGCTTTCTGATAAGATTGTGAACTGTGAAATAAGGCAAGTGTGAACATGACAAAGGGATGCCGAATGAAAGCTAGGAGAAGGGAACCCACGCTTTCTGATGAAATTGAGCAAATCATAAACATGGCTATGTGAATCCGACAGAGGGATGCCAAGGGGAAAGCTATTGAGAGTGAATCCTGCATTGAGATAAAGCAGACACAACTCTATATTGGGCAAACGTGAACCCGCCCGAGGAATGCTTGCGAGTTGGGGTGAAGAGTAATACACCTGGGAACATTGTGTCAATGAGAGTGAACCCAGTTGAGAGTTGTCCACAGTGGTGTTTGTTTAAAAAGACATTAAAGCTCCTGAATTTTATGAACTGTGTTTGAAAGGCTGTAGTGGGGCGAAGGGCCATCGCCGATGGTGCAAGACCACCGAAGGAACATTTTTTTGTTGTTTTGATCCAGCAGGCCTTCTAAGGCAAGAGACTTTGAGGAAAGAGACTTAGCCCCTGAAGGTTCTGGTATCTCTCAACTGGAATTGTGAGCCTTGAGCTGGAGAGGCCCAGGAGTGTGCTGTGCTCAGGAAATCGGCCTTGTCCCGTGCTTGAAATGTGGGGAAGGGAGACCCAGCCATACCATCCTGACTTTGGATTTTGAGAACCCTTCTTTCTTTTCTGTTGAACATTATCCCACACTCTTTTTGTAACTTAGTGATAAGGATTGTGTCATAAAGAGGAGGCTTTGAGTAAAAAAGCTTGCACAAAGATACATTCCAGTAACCTGGATCAGATGGCAGTCACCGAAGAATGGAAAACCTCCCTGGAGACTCTGCCTCCCTCCACCTGTAGACAAGGATCAGAGAGGTGCAGAGACCCAAATGAAACCTTATGGGGAGCGTGGCACCTGTTGATGATCTTCTGGGTGTTCAGGATGTGGCTGTGGAACCCTCAGGGGTGGACTGCAGTCAGCGTGTCTATCAACAAAGAAGGACAGGTAAGTGGTCTGAATGAGTCTGTTAGAAAAAGTCAAAAGAAAGACAAGTACCTTTCGGTAAGAACGGGAGGAGAGTATGGTTGGAAGATTCCAGGAGGAGGACGTGTTTCCTGCTGTGCGAGGGAAGACTGTTACTGGAACGTAAATGCCGTTAGAAAGAACATATCTCAGAAAGGATGGTTCTCAGCTTGCCTACCTGCTCAGACAGTTGTGTCAGAGCAAGTGTGTGTTTGATGGCCGTGATATGCGGGGAGTGAGCACACATGGGAACCTGCCCCAGACTGTCTGTTAATCCATAAGAGATGTTTGGCTGAAAGTACAAGAGAGGTAAATGCGACTGGTCGCAGGTGAAGAAAAAGAGTGAGCAAGGCAACAGGAGAATCCTATTGTGTTTTGGTGAGGGAAGAAAGGGAGGGATGGTTTGAAACCGGCTAAAGTGAGCTAAGGCACAGGTACGCCTTTGAAGAGTCGTAGGTCAAAAGAGGGAAACCGGGATGCAGAAGAAGCCGCAAAGTTTAACAGGGGGTCCTGGGCAGAAGATCTGTGGAAACAGCAGTGTTCAGAGCAAGAAAAGACAAAGAACAATGGCATAAGAATTACTTAGGAGTCGTACTTATGAAGCATCTGAAACTGGCGTAGCGACGTGAGGAGCCCTAGCAACGGGCTGTTGATATTCTGCTTCTGGAAGCTGCGAGGGTGCAGCCTGACTGCCTGCACACACGTTGAGACGAACCAGGGAGGAATGGGGAATACTGTATAACTGAATCTCCCACAGCACCACCACAACCTGCGCCGGTAGTGAGATATGACAGTATGCCCCCCTTTCAGAGATGCCCAACCCGGTTAACAGGGGTGAAGCCGAAAGAACCTACAACCAAAACCTACAAACCAGATGAGGTGCGTGAGCCTCTGAATCAGACTCCCAAGACCTGTCAGCAGGAGAATAGCCCTTCCAGTCCACCAGGAACTGGAGACGACCCCTGAAGTAACGGGAGTCACAAATACCGGACACTTCAAATTCGGAATCCGGAGGAGTAGCCACAGGAGGTGGGCAAGAAGCAGCTCCACGCTGGAAATGATCAGGGACATCGGGCTTGATCTGCGAAATTTGAAAGACCGGGTGAATCTGGGACCTTAAAGGAGGGAGTTGAAGACGAACCTCAGCCAACCCCACTAACTGCAGGATTTTGAAGTGACCAAAAAAGCAAAGGATACAATTTAGAGAGAATGAGATGACGAGGTAAGAAACGAGAGGCCAACCAGACCGAGTCCCCGACCGATAGGGCCGGAGCAGGCAGCCTTTTCTGATCAGCAAGCGTTTGACACGATCTTGAGCTTCATGCATAGCCACACGGACAGACTGATGGCCCTGTTGTATGTCGTAAAGCGTCGATATCCGGAATCCTGGAGAACAAGGGCATTGTTGTAGGGAAGTAGGAAGGATGGAAGCCATAAGTACAGAAAAAAGGAATGGACTTCAATACCAAATGAGGTGTGTTATTATAAGTGAATTCGGCCACAGTCAGAAGAGCCAGCCAGTTGTCGTGTGCTGCCGATTTGAAGCATCTCAGGTACCCATCCAGGGTCTGGTTAAGCCGTTCAGTTTGCCCATTTATTTGTGAGTGGAAGCCGGAGCTGAGGGCACACTGAATGTCAAGAAGAGAACAGATCTTCTGCCAATACTGAGAGGTGTATTGCGGCACCCGGTCTGAGATGGTAGTGTCTGGTAACCCATGTCGTGCAAAGATAGATTTGATGAAAACCCGGGCCATCTGTGCTGCTGTTGGGACTCCAGGCAGGGATACAAAATGAGCCATCTTAGTGAAATAGTCCATGGTGACCATTATAGTGCTATGATTATCAGAAGGAGGAAGGTCCACTATGAAGACCGTGGAAATTATTTGCCATGGCCTCACGAGATACAAGACCCATTGGGAGGGAATGTGGAGATTTAGTCTGTAGACAAGTAGGACAGGCAGATACATAATCAGGGACATCAGAGGCCAAGGACGGCCACCCAAAAAAGTGTCTCTTTATGAGTTCTGTTGTGTTGGACACCCCTCGGTGGCCGGCAGCTCGAGAGTCATGACACATGTGCATGACTTCTGTTTGTAGAGTAGCAGTTGGGATTAGTACCCGGTGCCCATAGAAGTAATATCCCTGTTCAAAGGTCAGATTGTGGTTTTGCATGAGTTCGAGGCAGTCAGTCTTGTGTTCCAGGGAAGTCTGCTTGACTTTCTGGAGAAAGTCGGTAACAACATAGAGAAAGATCGCCTTTGGGAATATTTTTTCAGAATGAAACTTGATGGTTGGAAGATCCTTTCGGGAAAGTGCATCGGCCCGAAGTTTCTGTCTTCCGGGTATGAAAGTAAAAAAGTATGTTGTATGTAGAGAAGAAATGGGCCCATCGAGTTCGTTGACTGTTACTGGTTTGGGCGTACTGGCGCACCTCCAAATTCTGATGATCTGTTCGCACTTTGATGGGGAACTGTAATCCTAGTAGGAGATGTCTCCATTCTTCAAAAGCTTTCTTTATGGCCAGTAACTCTTTCTCTAGGACTGAGTAATTCAACTGTGATGAGTTAAATGTTTTCGATAAATAAGCAACAGGGGATTCCATGCCGGAATCGTTTTCCTGTAACAGGATGACCCAAGAGTGTGATGCGAGGCATCTGTTTCAAGAACAAACCTCTTTTCTTGGTCTGGAGTTATCAGAATCGGAGCTGAGCAAAACAGATGTTTTAGTTGATCGAAGAATGCTTGCACTCGGGCATCCTGCAGGAAGGGGGTTCCTTTCTTGAGAAGCCTTGTGAGGGGAAGAATGATTTCTGAGAAGCCAGGAATCAATTTTCTGGAAAAAATTGCAAAACCGACAAAACGTTGGATCTCTTTGATGGAAGATGGAGGAGGCCAATCCAATACTGCAGACACTCTGGAGGGGTCCATAGAAATACCTTGAGCAGACAAAATGTAACCTCAGTAGGAAACTCGTGACTGGTGGAACTCACACTTTTCAGGCTTGCAGTACAGATTAATGGTTTGAAGACGGTCCAACACCAGACGGACCTGGTGAATATGTTCAGCCTCATTTGGGGAGAACACCAGGATATCATCCAGGTATACTACCACAAAATGAAGTAACACTTCAGCAAAAAGATGGTCCATGAACCTTGAAATATTGCAGGGGCATTGGAGAGCCCAAAGGGCATCACATGATATACAAAGTGCCCAAATGCCTATAAGACAGCCAACATAACGGAACCAGGACCCTAGAGGGGGGTCAGGAACATTGACATTAGCCTTGATAAAGACCCCCAGGGTCAAAACACGTGTCGGCTGACCACCCAGGCGCACAAATGCCATCAAGTGTATATGACACTTATCAATGTACTACGAGAAACTATTTGATACTAACACCAATAAAAGCGAAAATTATATTGCACTAACTATTGTGTTAAAACAATCATTTCATTCACTGAAGCAAGATAACCAGGAGAAAACCTACTTTATCCACTTAACAAATTGGGGCTCTGGCTAAACCCCAACAAGCTTCTGTGATCTTGCGACACCAGAACACTCATTAGACTCGGACAAGAGCGGAGCTTAGTGTAGGCTGGTTCCACATCTAGAGCCAACCCAGATCCCTTATATATGAGCACATAGGGAATCCCCGATACAAGGGATCCACTACAAACCCAAGCGGGTTTGATGAGTCTCAGATAGATCATCCCTTCCTCTCCCCAGAAGATCCAAATCTTGCAAAGCAGGCATTGAAAGCCCTAATAACCCACCATCTCCCTTGGCATAGGAAGTGTAAAACCCTGTTGCTAGAGAAATTTCTCGCTAATTCATTTCGGGGGAAAAGAAAAGGTGTAAGGGATACATCAAGTACCTACACTTTCATGCCAGAGGAAGATAATCATTTGGGAAGTGTAGAGAACAAAATACCCAAAGAGAACCCAATATATGAGACCCTGGGGGAAATATCATCTCATGAAACATCAGAAGGAGCTCTAGAGACCCCTTCTACAGAGAACAAAGTCCCAGAAACACATCCTTACTACTCAGAGGGGATAATAAGGAGTAAGCAAATGAGAGAAGAGATGAGAAACCCAAACTGGAAGATGCAAGAAGAACCCTATATGAGCCAGAAGGGGCAAAACTCGGAGGGCGGTCATGTCACAAAACATTTTTTTAGCCCCCTGAATAAGGATAAGAGAGGATAAACATCTACTATGTCTCTGAATGATTCAGAAGCCTCTCAGGTTGATCAATGTGTATTTTGTGGAGAGTGGGGCCATGTTATGGAGATCTGCCCTGACAGCCTAGATGAAGAGTTGATGGTATTGTTGGTATAGTATTGTTTATTTGTAAAGCGCCTATACACTAAGCAAGTGTTTCAAAGCACTCTAAGGAGGGAGGGAACAAGGGGAAAAACAAAAGTCATTCAGATCCCTTGAATTTCTGAACAACATAAGTCTGCACGGGCATAGTGTGTGCATGGAACAAGTGCACATAATATTTAAAGGTGTAGGTAACAGCAAATCAGTCTGATGACGATGCTCCAGTTTTTCCAAGTGCATTGAGGTGCCACCATTCAAGGAGGGGAAACAAGGGAAAACAGATGTTCTTCACAGCATGGTGCATTCAGATTGTGTAGGTCCAGGAGAGGAGCGGATGTGGGGGTGGGGACCAAGTGCACCCAGTCAGTCAGAAGCTGGGGTAAGCGCTGAGAGATGCCACTCTCAAGGGTCATTGACCAAGTGCAGTAACGATGAGGCAAGTGCAAGGCCCGGAGGCAAATGCAAGGGGACTGGCGAGAGTACCAGGGACCTGTGAGACTCTGAGGTTTACCAGGCGTCCAGTCAGCAGGCTGCACGGAAAAGGAGAGAGAGAGGGATAGAGCAGAGAGAAAGGTTAGCAGGGTAGAGGCAGAGAGAAGGAAGAGAAGAGGAATGTCTTAAGGAGTTTCCAGAAATTAAGGAGATCCGGCTCAAGACGGAGTGCGGCAGGGAGGCTATTCCAGAGGGAGATCCCTGCAGAGGAAATAGATCGCCCTCCAAATCTCTGCTTGGAGAACCGGCTCACTCACAGAAGGTAGGAGGTATATGACCGGAGGGATCGGGAAGGACAGTATTTTGGTAGGCAACGTTGCCAATAGGTAGGTCCCAGGCCCCAGAAAGACTTGTGAACAAAGCAGAGGGTCTTGAACTTGATCCTTCCAGCCACAGGGAGCCAGTGGAGGGATTTCAGTGGCGGAGAGATGCGGTCCCTGGACTTGAAGCCAAGGATAAGTCTTGGTGTTCTGTTCTGGATGAGTTACAGAGGGCGCAGAGCAGAGGCAGGGAGGTTGAGAAAGAGGATTTTGCAGTAGTCCAGCCTTGAGAGAACCAGGGCTCTGGAGACAGTGAGCCGCTGAGGGAAGGTGAGAAAAGCAAGAGTACCTCTGTGGAGGTGTAGCTGGTATGTGGATTTTTTAGAGATGTGTGAAATGTCAGTGGAGAAGGAGAGAGTGGAGTCGAAGATGACTCCAAGGTTTTTTGCCTCGCAGGTGGGTGTGGGCACAGGGCCAGGGAAGGCCAGCCAGAGTGAGAGTGGGAAAATGGGAGCAAGAGCCGCAATGCGAACAATCTCAGTTTTACTGCCGTTGAAGCAGAGGTCGTTTGCAGCACACCATGATGGTTATCACGAGTTTGGCGGAAACCCTTAAATGCGGTGGTAACTCTATTACCGCCGCATTTAAGGGTCCACCAAATCACGGGTTTGGCAGGATTTACCCCCAGCTCTGAGCTGGGGTTAAGTCTGCTGCGAATTACCGTAATACCACCAACGGTAGTCGCGCCGACAATTCCCCATTGAGCCCAATGGGAAATGGGGAATTTTCGATTGGGTCCAATAGTGAATGGGGAATTCCTGTTCCGCCAAACCCGTGATCTGGCGATAAAAGCGCTGGGGGGTACGGCAGTAACGCTATTATCCCTGGCGGCATCCTGGCGGTAATACCACTGGGATACCGCCGAACTCGTGATGAGGCCCCATGGCTGAATTGCGGACACAGTCAGATATGAGCGAGATAGAGGAGGTGGCGGAGGGTAGACTGAAGGAGAGTTGCGTGTCATTTGTGTAACACTGGGGGGGTGTGGCCAAGCAGCCATGGCATAAGACGTGCTTCAGACCATCTCCTGCCGATCCGTGATGATCCTGCGGTTTTATGGACACCTAAAACTGGAGCATTTGCAACCAGCAAAACACCTGAGGCTGTGGGAACCCCTGCAGCACGGAATGAACGCATCCTGGCTGAAATCCGTAAAGTAGCTGAGCAGCTACAGCAGAAACTGTGCCAAGAGCGACAGACGGCGCTCCAGGGGGAAGATGGCGGCCGGACCCATCCGCCAAACAAAGACGCAAGACGGTCGTTGAGGAGGAGGGCTCGTCGAGCGCCTCGAGTGGAAGCACCCGCGACCAGCCGGGAACGCAGTGCATGCTGCGAATACAAGGCGCACGCACATCCCGGGAACGCCATCAGCGAGCGAAGAGAAGCGGAAGCTCCAACTGGAGCCCCGAAGGTGAATATTACAGAAGGACGCGGCACGCCCCATTCTTCATTGCAGCGCGCCCCGGTGAAGAGGAAGCGGGCAGACAGCAGGATCGGGCGCATGTACTTGCTCCATAGCCTCGGTGGGGCGCCTGTGGAGCGGAGTGCAAGTGGACAGGCAGAGCAGGATAACAACAGGGGTAGACATAGCCACCCCTGCGTGAACAGCAGCCTAATACAGGGCAGCCATATAGAAGCCACACTGCCCCAGCTGTGAAAGGAGGCACAACAAAGGAGGGCTGCACAGGTACACAAGTCCTTACACTACGGTGCGCCTATGAGTCAAACAGAAAGGAACAAGAAATCCCTGAACTAAATACACCACGAACAAAGGAAGAGGGCGGGACTGGAGCTGCCCAATACACCGGAGTGCAGATTGTCACCGGCGAGGGACAGGGACCAGCGTGAGGTCCTGAGGCACAGCTGACGGGAGACCGCACCCGACGCTCAAAAGCAGCGGTGGGGACACAAGATCCTGAAACAACCGCGAGGTAGGCCGTGACACCCAGCCCTGGCCCGGGAGGTAGCCAGCACCAACGTGCAGCACCCCGCACACGACCCTGACACCTGGTCCGGGAAGTTGGACTGGAAGGGTGCAGAGCCAAAATGCCAGGTGCCTGGCGGACACAGCGTGGCACGGTGTGCACAGTACAATTACAGATGGAAGCACCATTGGGCAGGTGGTGAGTGGAGCAGAAGGGCTACAGGAGTGCCCACGGGAGCGGACTGGAAGGGAAAACCATGGTGCGGCAACATAACAGGGAGGCACGCATAATAGCTATCAAGGCTAATACAGCAGGACAGTGAGAACCCACAAGGCCTTAAAGAATTGGGGGAAGCCTAAGACGCCCATCCAGGGGGAAGCACCGCAGACGCATACAAGCACGGCTGACCCCGCCTCAGAGCCGGCACCTGAAAGTTGTAGGTACTGGGGGTGTAGCCAACATAAGGCCCAATACGGGCCAGTACACCAAGGTAAACCAAGGCAGTGGTGGCAACAGCAGCCAGCAACATGGGAGGACACAACTCACTCGAAAGCCAACACACAGCGCAAAAGGGGGCCAAACCACAGCCTTCCGCCGGTGCCACGGCCGGCCATAAATAGGCCTGGTAACACCGGAGGTCACACTCAGGACAGCCAAACTGCAGCTTTGGGGCAGTAGCGTGATGGCCGGCAGACAGACCAAGATCAAAGCGAAACAACCCACGCTGGAGGAGTTTCCTAGGTCCCCGCAGGCGGCAGAAGGAGCCCGGAGTAAAGACAAGACTGTCACAAAACCAGTACACAACAATGGGGTGAGATGTGTCGACACTCTTCCCCGAACCACAAAAGCTGAATGAAGTCAACCCTCCACCCGTGGTTGGCACAGATACCTGATATGCAAAATACAGGATACCACGTGGCAGCCAGTGGGGGGAAGAGGGTTAGGGAGAGGTTGTGGACGGGGAGGGGAATATTAGGAACACCGGATAGAGGGTTAGGGAATGCCTAGTTTGTATAGGACCTGGGAAGAGACAGGGAAAAAACCCTACCCTATCTAATACCTTCAAAAATACCATAGAACATCAACAGAAATTCAATGCCAAGCAGAACCCCTTAAAATGGGTCCTTGTTACACTTTCCTTGAGCAATTATCCTCTAGTACCCCTTGATACAGCACTGGTTGACATAGAATTGTATAGAGCACATATAAGCAAGCAAAAATGGAACATACACCTTGGGAGGTTTTCCCAGTATGAAGAACGTAACACATGGCCCTATGGGCAAGCATTAGCACACATACAAACATAAAACATAAAGTGGCATGGACATGAAACAAACATAACCATTGTGTTGTTTTTCTGAACGCCCTCTGAGTACTCTAGTTACACACTGATACTCAAGTGCCACCCGTGCTTCTTCTCAGAGCCACTTGCATTTTAAGAAGCAATATTATGAAAAACCTGTGGCGAGAGCAACGGTTCCCCTCTAACACAATTACTGGTAAATGAGGAGTTCTGCATCCACTAGCAATGCCCATTGAAAGTCAATACTTTCAAATATTGCAGAAAAAATACAACAACATCCAGATTAGCTTGTGTAACACTGAGAGTTCAAAAACCCCATCCCGCACTTATCTTTCGTCCGGGAAGCTCAGAAGCCTCCCCGGACGCAATCTTGTGTAGCCGTAGAAGACGCATGTGTCCTTCCTTACTGCTGCGCATCCAGTGCCTACTCCTCGAAAATAAGCACTGACACAGAGCCTTCTTCTGTTCCTGTTGCTGCTGACAGTTCATGTTGCCTGCCTATAAAAGAATAAATACAGGCGCAAGCAGTCTCCCTGTATCCTCCGGCATGGCTTCGTCCCAGTAACCAAAATAAGCCACACCTGCCGTGCGCCGTTGGCCCTTGATAAGCTGTATTAATGAGTGTCAGCTGGCCACACGCCCACACGGCAAGAACTACCAAATGTCCCAAGGACTGCTGGGTAATGTAGTTAATTTCCTAATATACCGTCTCCTGAGTCCCTGACCCTTCTTCCACCTCCTCCATCCCATACTCCTGACATTACCTCCTCTCCCAGGGCCCTTCCCAGGACCTGGTTTATCCAGATGATGCCGATGAAATTGTGTAACCAACCCCGAAGCATGTACTGCATCTGCCGGCTCCCAAGAGCAATCCTCCGGTCCATAACCCTTCCATTGAATCAAATACCATAATTGACGATTCCTTTTCTTTGCATCCAGAATGCGTTGCACTTTATATTCTTCTTGACCTTCTTTCATGATCGCGGGAGCCCGCTTCATAGTTACTCCCGGAGCTGCGGGTTTAAGTAAAGATACATGGAACACCAGATGTATAGGTAAAGATTTAGGCAAACTCAATTTCATAGCAGTTGTAGAGATGCATTTACTAATCTCATAGGGCCCAATGAACCGAGGTGTAAATTTTCGTGCCCCAATCAAAGACAAATTCTGAGTAGACAACCAAACCCTGTCCCCCACTTTATAGTTAGGACCTTCCTGACAATGCTTATCAGCTTGATTCTTGTACTGTCTCTTGGCTCTCTCCAGATTTTCTTGTGCCTTCTGCCTAATCTCGAGAACAATTGTTTGCGCTCCTGCAACACTGGCATACTTTCCATTTCTGGCAAATGTTCCGGTATCATATTCTGTTCATGACCATACAAACATCAATTCGGTGCCATTCCGAAAGAAGTGTGGTAAATATTGTAATAGCTAAATTCTGCCAACCATAAAGCTTGCACCCACAAATCCCTGCCATCAGCCAAGTAACCTCGTAAATATTGCTCAAGTGTTTGATTCACTCTTTCCGTCTGTCCGTCTGTCTGGGGATGATAGCTTGTGGAAAGAGCACAACTGATTCCCAGCATTTGACAAAAAGCACGCCAAAATCTGGAGGTAAATTGCGAGCCCCTATCCGAGACAATACTCTTTGGCAACCCATGCAGTCTCACCACATGTTGTAAAAATAGCTCAGCCAATCTCCCTTTCCCAGGTATTCCCTCACAAGGAATGAAATGTGCTTGCTTTGACAGAAAATCCACCACTACCCAAATGGTATCACATTGATTATCGGGTGGTAGATCGGTGATAAAATCCATAGAAATATGCATCCATGCTTTCTCAGGAGTTGGTAATGGTTGCAGTAAACCTCTTTTCTTAACATGCTCTGCCTTGTTACATGCACAATTCTCACATAAATCCACATATTTCTCCATGGGCCTCATTACAAGGTTGGCGGTAAGGCAAAAACAATGCCGGTATGGTAATACCAGCATCGTTTACCGCCCCGGTGTATTCTGACCCGGCAACCCGGTATTAGCGGCACCCTAAATAATGGTGCCACTAATAGCAGCATAGGCGCGTACATGCGCCCCTCCGGGGAGCAAATACCGGCATGCGGTAATAGGGGGACATCCCAACCCACGTGGACATGCAAATACCGGCATCATGAACACGGTAATCACGGGCTGCACGATGCCGGGCATACAGGCATCGCGGACCACCTGCAAACAGCAATCAGGAAACAAGCCAACTGCCACAGGTGCACACAATCCCCACAGGTGGAGGCAATGGAGGCTGGGCCAGTATAAAATGAGCACACCCACACACCACACCCCTTCCAACACCAAAATGCCACTACTAGCTGTTGCAATCATGGCGCTGGAGGACATGCCAATACTGCTACAACTACAGCAACACCAACTACAACAACTACAGCAGCAACAACAGGCAGCACAGAGGAGATGCAGGAGGAGAAGGAGGGTGAGACAGGCCCAGCAAATACCACCAGTGCAGCCAGCAGTGCCTCGTAGCCAGCCACCAATCCCTCGCACCAGACCCAGCCCATTCAACCTAACCCCTGAGCAGATCCACACCCTGTAACGGTTGGACCGGGACACCATCACCACCATAGTGGACATGATACACAACGACATAGGCAGCCTCATAGAAATACGCACTGCCACCCCCCCCCCCCTACTAAAGGTGGTGTCCGTGCTCCACTTCCTGGCCACAGGCACCTATCAACACACAGTGGGGCAGCTGCATGGCATTTCCCAACCACTTTTTTCACGCATGTTGAACCAAGTGCTGGATGCCCTCCTGAAGCATGCAAGCACCCACATATCCCTACCACGGACTGGCCAGGAGATAGCCGACACCAAAGTAGGCTTCCATGCACTGGCAGGCATGCCCAATTGTGTTGGTGCCCTGGACTGCACCCATGTTGAATTGGTAGTCCCCCATGCCATAGAGGCGGTGTACCGCTGTTAGGGAGAATTCTCTGTTTAGGCTGAATTTCCTAACCTAGTGAGCCCCCAGCAGCTTTGCTGGATTTTTGGGGTTTTATTTTTTTCTCCTGCCAAGAGTGAGACTCTTTTACCCTCACTCTTGGGCATGATTTGAGTGCGTTTCTTTGAATCTAGATGTGTTTAATGGGCTATGGGGTCTTTTACTCCATAGGGCTTCATGTGTTTTTGTGATGTGTGTTACACAGCACCCTCAGTGCAGTGACACAGGGGTGTCATAGTGACCCCCCAGTATAGACTCCATACCCTGGGACTGACTACTGTCTCCCAGGGCATGTAAAGTCACCATTGACTTTACTAGTCTTAAATTCTGAACAGAACCAGTACAAACCATCATATTGTGGACGTACTGGCTGGGGCAATTCAATTGCCCCGGGGTCTGTTAGTCGAGGGGGCACGTCTCCGTCCCCCCTGATCGAGTTTTGGCTGGTGGCAGTGGATACTACTTTTTACATTCAACCGCGAATATTCTCCTATGGGATTTCCCATTGTTTTAGGCTAGTATCTCTATTTAATTATTTACGCTAGCCTCGAACATACCGCCGGTTTATTTAATTAATATTAATTCTCTGGTTGGTATTTTTGCCAAAACTTGATTCTAAAATGGCGTTTGTGTTCCCTTCTGTGACTCCAACCCAAGTCGAGCCCTTTGTTCCACTTTTTGGCGGGCTTCTCCACAGAAGCCCTCCACAGTGGTGCCACTATGTCTGGGGTACTTAGGAGGGGTGGAGGGGAATTTAGGCACCCTGGACTGAGTTGCCTAGGCAACTCAAGTCGCACTCCGTCCTGATTGGCCCAAGTGGTGAGCCGGCCGGCTCACCACTTAGCATGTTTGAGTGACAGCTAGGCTGAGTGAATGGGGGTTTGCTGCATAAAAGCAGGGCTTTGGGGACTGGAACTTCAGAAGTCGCCACAGGACCTAAGAATCCGACGAAGGAGAAGCTGAGCCGACCTGCCACGACACCACTACCGGTGGAGCCCTGCTGGACCGTCTCACCACTTTTCCCAACGACAGAGGAGATCTCCCGCCGGAGAGTCTTCTTCCTTTAACTGGTGGGGATAACCAGTTTCACCGTCTTTTTGCTTTCCCGACGTATCTCGTGGCCGCCTTGCCCGTGCCAACCACCCCGGCAACCGGGATACCACGTTTTACCACGACCGCGAGACAAAGGTACCACCTTTAACCGGGAAACTCTGCGGCTGGTTTCTGCCCTGGTAGTGCAACGACCTTCATCTTTCCTCCAAGTCGAGATCTTCTCTTCCCCCGGACGACGACGCAACTTGGACCCACTACCAGGAACAACTGCCACCGCTGGAGGATCCTTCCCACTTAAGGTACCGTGTCCCGCCTGGCTTCCCTTGCTACCGACTGTACGGGGTAGATTTAGCCCCCGGCTTTCGAACCTGTGTTAGCCTGGGACACCCTGGCTAAACTTTTCTAAGCCTCTCTAAACTCTTTTCTGAACCCTCTGCAAGACTTTCTAAGCCTAGTGTAACTGTGTGATCTTGGGCGCATTTGTGCTCCGCTCTCTCTAAGAGTGTGCCCAGCCTTTGGACGTTGGCTCACCAGTGACTTTTCGCTCTCTGCCTTGCTAACAGTGTTCTTGAATCGTAGAGTGGTGTACCTCTTCATATTCTGTCTTTTCCCCTCCCTTTTTCACAAACTTATTAGAGTGCAATCTAGTTAAGCTCTCACCTCTGTATGAAAATAAGTGGTGTTTTACTGTGACTTTTCTAATAGGGAAAAAGGGGTGTATATATCATAATAGTAACCATGTGTAGGAGATGTTACAATAAGAGTGCTGGAGTGTTTCAACTGTGTGTTTTTAAATAAATAATTATATACTTTGATAACAAAGCTTTGGTCAGTGTTTGCTTGTATTATTGTATCTGAGTGCCTATTGAGTATACTTTGCATACTGCCTAACTCTTCTTGAGGGAAGTCTGACTGCTCAGCCACAGCTACCAGGTAAATCTGGGTGGTACAGACTGCCACCAAGTTGGTTTACTGCCAACACCTGTAGTCTTAAATCTTTTGCAGTGGTCCCTAAGGGAACTGAACAGGTTTCTGCCTAACAACCGCAATCGCAAGCAATACCACTCCATCAATGTGCAGATGGCATGTGACTCCAGCAAGATCATCACACATTGCTGCGCCCGATATCCCGGATCAACACATGATGCCATGCTACTGCGCAACTCCACCCTACCCCGTCACATGGAGCTACATGCTGGACCACTTGCCTGGCTGCTTGGTGAGTTGCACAATTGGGCCATGGCAGTGCTCTGGCGTACTGATGTGTAGGGGTGCATACTCCACCTGGTTGGGAAAGGGGTGGGGGAATGCATATCCCACCTGGGTGGCAATTGTTGGTGATTGGAGAATGCATGCAGAGCTAAACACTCCAGACCTGAACCTCACAAACTGAACATGACACATCACTGGCACAAATTAAACAAATAATGCATATCGATGACAACAAGTAAGAGGCACAACCTGGCCACCATGGTGATGGCAAGCAATGCATGACTTTACAGGATGGCAACTGGGCCAATGTGGCTAGTGTTTCCATGCATAGAACTAACTGCTTGAATGGGAGGCTAAACATTGTCGTACTACCACAGTACATCCGCCTCAGCATGCATGATTACACCCTGCATCATCTATTGAACGCCATCCAGACTACCATACCTCATAACAGTTTAGAATGCATCTAGGTGACAATTTTGCATATGTACAGGGACATGTGCATGTCCACACCAAATTGCTGCCGCCATGACTGTGCTTCCTGAAGGTGCCAGCTCAGAGTGACACACACCTATTTGTATCTGCTTGCAGGTGACGGAGGATATCCCTTGAGGCCGTGGCAACTTACCCCTGTGCGGAACCCGCAGAACAGAATTGAAGAGGAGTACATTTGTGTGCACACCTGCACCCCTGTTGTGATAGAGCAGACCATTGGCATGTCTGGTGGGGCACTCCTATATAGGCCTGAGAAGGTGGCAAAGATCACCATGGCCTGTGTCATGCTGCACACCATGTGCGTCCGGAGAAATGTACCACTGCCACCTGACATTGACATGCATGCCCCGGGTGAGGATGATGAGGATGGAGACAGAGGTGAAGTAGCCCCCCTGCTAGTACATGATTTATGGGATGGCCATGCAGTATGCCAAGCACAGATTCACAAATACTCCTGACCCACAGGGACTATGAAAGACATGCGTCAGTCAGACACTGGGCCAATGTGGACATGCACACAGGGAATGTTGGGAGTTGGCCACTGAACACCGTAACACATTAAATGGATGCACACGAAAATAAAAATGTCCAGCCATGGATTTTTCTTATCACAACGTGTGTATTATTTACAACAGCAAAAATGTGTCCACTCCCCCCTCCAAAACCCCCCCAACAAACTCCCAGACCCCCCCAACAAACTCCCAGAGCCCCCAACAAACTCCAAAACCCCTCAACCAACACCAATACCCCAAATAGACTCCACAAGATGCACCCCTTCACCCCCAGCCTTGTGTCCCACTCCCATTGTCCGCCCACACTACTTTCGGGACTTCTTCCTGTCCTGAGGCGGCATTTCAGTGTGCCTTGCACTCCTACGTGTCTGGCGCACTGGGCTGGTGGGGACAGATGAAGCTGGTGTGGAGGTTGTAGGTGAGTCGCTGGCAGGTTCCACACCTCCTGCAAGCCGTGGCCGCTGCATATGGAGCAGCATTGAAGTCAGCACCTGTGTCACCGCCCCCAGGCAGTCCCTCATTAGCCGAGCCGATGCATTAACAGCGGCTGTGTTGACTGCGATGGCCGCTGTGGTCCCCGCAATTGCTGTGGCAATACCCCGCCTGGTTTCCTCCCCTTCTGCTATGTACTGGCGGAGTAGGTCTAACATGGCCTCCTGTCAGGCCTCCACCGTCGACAATCGTGTCTCCAGGGTTTTGGAGGGGGCTGGAGTGGTGGGTTGTACAGTCACATGGACGGCATTTTCGGGACTGTACTCATCAGAGGTGGGTAGGTCACAGTCACGTAGGCAGGGATCAGCTTCACTGCAGGTGGGTGACTGCAGGTGTTGGGGCGAGGGGGTGGGCACGGTGCTCGGGGTGGCCGGGCATGTCACCTCCGTGTCTCCTTCAGGCTCCACACTGGCATCAAGTTCTTCCCCAGTGGAGGCGGGTGCTTCCAGGGACTCCCCTTCGACAGGTGTGGGTGTGGCCTGCTGGGTCAATAGTGTGTCAGGCACACTGGCAATAGGTGTTGCTGGCTGTGTCCCAGCTCACAAAGGCACACTGGCAGTGGCTGTGGCCTGCTTGCCTCAAGCGGAGGTGGTGGTGGTGGTGGTAGCCCTCTTCTTTGGGTGTGAGGTGGATGCCCTCACGGTGGTCTCCTGGGTTGCTTCTTCCTCATCGGTGCCTGGGGGGTAGAAGAGATGCAGGGCATCAGTGATGGCGTGACATGGCAGAGGCATACGATGGTGCTGTTCATTATTAATTTGATCATGCATTCATGTCTTACAGGTGTGTGACGCAGGATATTCAGAGGGGGCATGTTAGCATTCACTGCATGGCAGGTGGTATGCCGTTGATATGGGGTTTGTGTGTTGGGTTACATGGGCACCTTCCTGGTATGTTGCCCGTGTGTAGGTTATGGGATTGGCACTCAGCATGCATTTCTGTGTGGCAGGGTTTGGGCCGCAATCTTGACTTGGATATGTTGATGTGGGTGTAGGGACATGCATTGCCTTGCCTAGTCTCAAATCCACGTCACTAGTGCTAAGTCATGTTTTCCCCTACAGGGATGTGCAGGGTCACTCACCTCTTTCTGTGGATGATGCCGGACCCTTCTCCATCTCTCCGAATCCCTCTATTTACTCAGGATCAATAAAAGTGCTGGCAGTCTCCTCCCAGGGCATCAGCTTAGCAGGTGAATGTGGACCCCCACCTGTCTCCATGGCCGCCCTCCTGTTGCTCGATAGGATGTTTCGCACCCTCAAGCGGAGGTCGTCCCACCTCTTGCGGCAGTCACGCACGGTGCGTCGGGTGGTCCCCACGGCCGACACCTTCCGGGCAACCTCCTGCCAGATTTCCTTTCTCCTCATCTGGGCTTCTCGCTTCATATCATTGCTTTTCATTATGGCTGCATGTGCAGCCAGAGTGTCAGCAAGCATATTGAGCTCAGCGTCTGAAAAACGCTTCGTCCGCTGCCGGGTGGTCGCCTTCTGGATGGCGTTGGACATCCTCAGGGTTTTCCAACTCAGCACGACATGAAAAGACTGGTGGTTAGGGAGGATGGCAATGGATTGTGTTTTTAAAGATGGCCGCCGGCCCATTTCCTGTTCCGGCGCGATGACGTAATTTCCGGGTTCGGTTTTCCGAACCAGGTATTAGCATGGTGGTATTACTGGGCTGGTATTTAGGGGTTGCTCTGAGGCAGTGCCGATATCGGCGGGTCCCGCTATCGGGTGGTTGGAGGACCTTTAGCGGCATGCTGGTATTACCATTAACGGCATGGGGGTTCGCGTGTGCTTGCGCACTCGTAATCACCCGCTATTAGCGGGTTCAAACAAGCACAGACCCGCTCTTACCGGCATGCCGGTAATGAACCCGTTTTTACCAGGCTACTCGTAATGAGGCCCCATGTCCTGTCTTAATGTGGGCCACCAGAAATATTTTTCCAACATAATGTGCATTTTTCTCCTACCTGCGTGTCCCGCTAAAGGAGACTTATGACACCAAAACAAAGCCTTGTCTTGTAACTCTTTAGTTGGTAGATATAACCGATTCTGATGATATGGCAACCCTTCCCGTATTGTTCGTGCCGAATGACTGTTCCGCCACTCTGACAATTGTCATGAGGTTAACGCTTTCTTGACCAGTTCAATGACTTGGGTAGTAATGGCCCCACCAATTTTGTCTGGCAAGATAATAGTCTTCACTTTGCCTATTAAGTTATCCAAATTTTGTTGCCTGTAGAGAGCATCCACCTTTCCATTTTTGCTACCCGGCCTAAAGGTAACCACAAAATCAAATTCATTAAAGTACTGAGACCATGTTAATTGTCTAGGACTTAAGGTTTGGCCAGTTTTAAAGTATTGCAAATTCTTGTGATCAGTTACCACTACCACCTGATGCCTTGCTCCCAGTAAGTAATGTTGCCACTCCAAAAATGCAGACCTTATCGCCAATAACTCTTTATCAGTTATGGAGTAATTTCTCTCACACCCTGACAATTTTCTGGAATAAAATGCTACAGGATGCCATACTCCCTTCTTAACTCTTTGCGACAGAATAGCCCCTATCGCCACATTACTTGCATCGGTTTCAACTTGAAACGCCCTCTCTGTGTTGGGATGTTGTAACACGGGAGCACTAGTGAAGGCTAACTTCAACTCTTGAAAGGCTTCCTCTCCTTCAGAACTCCAAGTAAACCTCACCGCTTTCTTTAATAGGTGTGTGATTGGAGTGACAATCTTAGAGAGGTTGCTGATAAACCGCCAATAGAAGTTGGCAAACCCTAGAAAGGATTGTATGTCTTTTACACATTGGGGAGAAGGCCAATCTCTAACCGCCTGCACTTTCATAGGGTCCATCACAATCCCTGTATCAGTCAATATAAATCCCAAAAACTCCACCTGTGTCACATGGAATGCACATTTCTCCAATTTTACACACAATTGACAATCCTGTAATACTTTCAACACAGTTCTTACATGTTTTACATGCTGCTCTGGAGACTCGGAATAAATCAAATTATCATCAATATAAACAATGACAAAAATATCAATGAATTCATGCAATACTTCTTGCATAAAAAACTGAAAAGCCGCTGGAGCGTTATATAAACCAAAAGGCATCACAAGATATTCAAATAAACCAAACTCAGTTCTAAAAGCTGTTTTCCACTCATCCCCCTCCTTGACCCGTATCTAATGGTAAGCGCCCCTTAAATCCAACTTAGTAAAAATCTTGGCTGCCCTTACTTGATCTAAAAGGACTGAAATCAAGGGCAACGGAAATCGATTCTTTATTGTCGCCTTAGTTAATGCACAATAATCAATGCAGGTGCGTAAGGTTCCTTCTTTCTTGGGAACAAAAATAGAGGGGAGGAGACTGGGGATGTGGAATGTCTAATAAAGCCCTTAGCCAACATTTCATCTAGATATTCTCGCAAATGCTGATTTTCCTTTACTGTAAGAGCATACATTCTACTACAGGGCAATTTTGCTCCCTCCCCCAAGTCAATAACACAATCATAAGGTCTATGCGGGGTAATTGCTCGGCAATTCTCTTGTCAAAAACTTCACTAAACTTCACTAAACTCCACATCCTGTGAGGGAAGTTCTTCTGTTACTGCTCTCACAATATGATCTGCTGACCTTTTTTCCACTAACGATGTTGCTGGTCCTCCTTCCTGACAAATATGTTCCTGACATCTCTCCTCATCAAACCACACTGTCTGCCATTCCCAATCAATTCTTGGATTGTGAAGAATTAACCAGGGCATATCCAAAATTAATCCAAATTGAGGTGCTGCTATTAAGTGAAATGTGATTTCCTCTTTATGACCGTCTCCACAAAACATGTCCAATTTTTCTGTCTGCTTTCGTATGGGCCCTGACACCAACGGTGAACCATCCACTGAATGAACTCCTTCCACCTTGACTTTGTCCAACAATGGCAATCCTAACTGTTGTGCCAAAGTAATATCCACAAAATTACCAGTAGCCTCTGAATCCACCATTGCCAGGACCTCCTGTTTAGTTAACGCAAAGCATAATGTCACCAAAATATATAAGTGAGAAGCTTTACCCCCCACTGTGTTTGCAACCCATCTGGGAAAACCTATATCCATCGGGCCTGGCACCTTTGTCCCCCCAAAGGCCGGCCCATCTCTTTTCCCGCCTCCTTCATACTCTTTTCCGTTCCC
This sequence comes from Ambystoma mexicanum, assembly GCF_040938575.1. Classification (NCBI taxonomy): domain Eukaryota; kingdom Metazoa; phylum Chordata; class Amphibia; order Caudata; family Ambystomatidae; genus Ambystoma; species Ambystoma mexicanum. The sequence continues at coordinate 1,372,830,264 of NC_090921.1, read as the reverse complement.
ACACTGAGGTGTATTGGGGAATGTACGTATTAAATGTCCTGCATGTTCGCAATAGAGACACAATTTATTAACCTTCCGCTGTTCCTTCTCTGCTGCAGACAAAGGTCCTCGTACACTACCAATTTGCATTGGCTCCACTTCACTTGTCCTTCCTCCTCTACTCCTGTCTAGACGCACAAAGGGCCCTGCTTCCGGTCTCTTCTTATCTCCTTTCCTCTCATTCATGCGATGGTCCAACCTTAAAGCTAATTCAATCATGGGCGTACAAGTTCTCGGTTGCGGCTCCACTTGAGCAATTGCATCCTTCAGTTCCTCGCGTAATCCCTGATAGAATAATACTGTTTGTTTAGCCACTGGCCACTCTGTTTCAATTACCAATCTGTTGAACTGGGTTACGTATGCTACCAGATCCCAACCTCCCTGTCTTAATCCCAGTAACTCCTTATCTTGAGCTAATGAAACCTCTCGGCGATCAAATAACCTGCCAAATTCCCCTAGGAAACCATCCCAATTGTATAATAAAGGGACATCTTTTTGTACTAGTGGCATAGCCCATGCAGCTGCATCTCCGGTCAAATATGAACTTACAAAAGCCGTGCTGGCCTGAATGGTTTCAAAAGCTGTAGGTTTACACAAAAAATGAAGTCTACACTGGGTAAGGAAGGTCATATATTTCAGAGGATCCCCTGAAAAGTATTCTGGCGCTGCCAATGGTACATTACTAGGAGGTTGAACAATCACTGTGGGATTCTGATCCGTGGGCCCTGCACTGGTTCCCTCCAATGGGATCCGCTGGGCTACCAAACTCTGTACTTGCATCTTCAAATTATCCGATTCCTGTCTTGCTTGTACTAACTCTACCTGAATATATTGAAGCGCCTTTAGCACATCGACCAAGGCGGGAGTAGTCGCTTCCATTTGGCTTGGGTGGTGGTAAGTATCCCAATATGGGGGTGGCTTATTATGTCACAAAACCAGTAGACAACAATGGGGAGAGATGTGTCAACACTCTCCCCCGAACCGCAGAAGCCGAATGAAGTCGACCCTCCACCCGTGGTTGGCACAGATACCTGATATGCAAAATACAGGATACCACGTGCCAGCTAGTGGGGGGAAGAGGATTAGGGAGAGATTGTGGACCGGGAGGGGAATATTAGGAACACTGGATAGAGGGTTAGGGAATGCCTAGTTTGGATAGGACCGGGGAAGAGACAGGGAAAAAACCCTACCCTATCTAATACCTTCAAAAATACCATAGAACATCAACACAAATTCAATGCCCAGCAGAACCCCTTAATACGGGTCCCTGGTACACTTTCCTTGATCACTTATCCTCTAGTACCCCTTGATACAGGCACTGGTTGACATAGAATTGTATGGAGCACATATAAGCAAGCAGAAATGAAACATACACCTTGGGAGGTTTTCCCAGCATGGAGAATGTAACACATGGCCCTATGGGCAAGCATTAGCACCCATACAAACATAAAACATAAAGTGGCATGGACATGAAACAAAAATAACCATTGTGTTGTTTTCCTGCATGCCCTCTGAGTACTCTAGTTACAGCACTGATACTCAAGTGCCACCCCTGCTTCTTCTCAGCGCCACTTGCATTTTAAGAAGCAATATTATGAAAAACCTGTGGCGAGAGCAACGGTTCCCCTCTAACACAATTACTGGTAAATGAGTTCTGCGTCTACTAGCAATGCCCATTGAAAGTCAATACTTTCTAATATTGCAGAAAAAATACAATAACATCCAGATTAGCTTGTGTAACACTGAGAGTTCAAAACCCCATCCTGCACTTATCTTTCGTCCGGGAAGCTCGGAAGCCTTTCCAGACGCAATCTTGTGTAGCCGTAGAAGACGCATGTGTCCTTCCTCACTGCTGCGCGTCCAGTGCCTGCTCCTTGAAAATAAGCACTGACACAAAGCCTTCTTCTGTTTCTGTTGCTGCTGCCAGTTCCCATTGCCTGCCTATAAAAGAATAAATACAGGCGCGAGCAGTCTCCCTGTATCCTCCGGCATGGCTTTGTCCCAGTAACCAAAATAAGCTACACCTGCCGTGCGCCGTTGGCCCTTGATAAGCTGTATTAATGAGTGTCAACTACCAAATGTCCCAAGGACTGCTGGGTAATGTAGTTCATTTCCTAATATACCGTCTCCTGAGTCCCTGACCCTTTTTCCACCTCCTCCATCCCATACTCCTGACAAAGACCCCTCCTACAGACTCCACCACGGCACGAAACGACCAGCAGATCCTGGAAGCGATTGCCGATCTGAAACTCACGTGGGAAACCAAGCTGGAGTCCGCCATGACGGAATTGAAAGCAGCACTGGAGCTCAAAGTCGGAGAAGTCCAGGACGACGTGAACCTCCTAAGACAAGATGTAAGGGCACTGGCGGAGCGCACAGGCGAGCTTGAAAAAGACATCGCCCTCAAACACTGCGGCATATGCGTCCCACATATGGGAGAGCCACATCCTGAATCAACGGGTGAGCAACTTGGAGAATAGAGCGGAGGAAGCGGAGGGACGTATTCGAAGAAATAATGTACGCCTGGTGGGGCTACCAGAAGGGGCAGAGGGATCTAACCCAACGGAATATGTCGAGACGATGCTGCTGCAGAAAATAGAAGGAGGGGTGCTTTCACAGGGCTTCGCGGTTGAGAGAGCGCACAGAGTCTTGACCAGGAGGCCACCACCAGGCGTTCCCCCAAGACCGATAATAGCCAAAATCCTGAACTATCGAGATAGGGAGAAGATCCTTGAACACTTCCGGAAAGGAGGCACGATACAAAGGGCATCGGCGAACATCACAGCGTACCCGGACTATACCCTCCTGGTGCAGAGACAACGCATGAACTATGGGCCGTGAAGAGAAGATTGCGAGAGGTGGGCTACAAATACATGTTGATGTACCCGGCGAAGCTGAAGGTGTACCATAACAATAGAGCCCTGTTATTCGAATCCCCTGGGGACGCAACGGAGTGGCTGGATGCCCAGAACTGCCCGTCGGAACCAGAAGGAAGCCGGAGCAGATAAGTAGAATTGAGGCGGCTGGCCACGAGGCACCGCCCAACTTGACACTGGGACTTGAATATAAGATAGGGTGATGCCAGCTGTGATATTTAAGCACCGGGTGGCATATGCAGAAGAGCCCATGCTGGGCGAAATAGGGCAAATTGCAGGAAGTCTGAGGAGCTCGCTCTTATACCCCCATAACTAGTTTAGTTGGGCCACCGTTAGAATGGCAACCCCCCTGCTGGGGTCTTGAGACCGGCATTGCTGAGTTAAAGAAACAAATGCGGGCACACCTGAGATCCAGGGATGGAGCTGGGCAACAGTTGGGATGGGGGGGTTGGGGCAGGGGGAGTTTAGGAGGGTGTGCAGTTATTTGGGAAGGCCGGGAGCAGGGGGGAAGTTGGGGAGTTTATGTTGAAAAAGCATGGGGAACGAGCTAATACTCAGCCCAAGTTAACTGGAAGAGGGGGACGAGAGGGGCGGAGGGAAAGGGATAAATATGGATGACGATGGGAGAACTTAGAATAGTGACCTGGAATGTCAGAGGCCTCAACAGCTACCTGAAGAGGAACAAGGTTATGATGTACCTAGGAAGGCAAAAAATAGATATAGCCCTGCTGCAAGAAACCCACCTCACTAGAGAGAGACAAGAGGTGGTGGGAAGAAAGTGGACAAGGGCCACCATTGGCGCAACATAATCAGCTTGCGTAGGGGGGTGATCACCTGGGTGGCACCACATGTGCCCTTCCAACTGCTTCAAACCACGGTAGATCCAGATGGGAGGATGGTAGCGATGCGGGGGCTGCTAGAGAACAGAGAACTGTGCATCATAAACACATATGCCCCCAACCGAGACACAGTGGCCTATTTCAAAACACTATACCACAAAATTAGCCCCCACTTAGGAGGCGCAGTCATATGGGGAGGGGATTTTAACTGTACATTGCACCCCAAAATGGAGAGGTCGGATACTAAACTAGACAAACCCACCCCCGCGGCAAGAACATTACAGGCCTTGCTGAGAGATTTTGGATTAGTAGATATATGGAGGCAGCAACAGCCAAACGATAGGCACTACCCGCACTATGCTGCCCCACACAACCTGCACACGAGACTGGATTATATGTTCACCACCCAGGAACTGGCCGGGGAAATGACTGACTCAGAATACAAGGTGTGCATATTATCGGACCATTCCCCTCTGGTCCTGGCCCGGCGACACCAGCCTCCCAGAGCTAGAATCCCCACATGGAGGCTTAGGGCCGAAACATTGAAGGACACTGCTTTCCGAGAGGACCTCAGAGAGGAAATAACCAGGTATTTCGACAACAACACGGGGCGTGTGAAGTCAGAGGGAACCCTATGGGAGGCCTTCAAGGTGGTGGTCAGAGGGACGGCCATATCTAAATCCAGAGGGCTCCAAGGGGGTATAGAGGGAGAGTTGCATGAGACTGAGAGGAAACTAGAAGGAATTATGCGGAAAGGGAGCACCTCACAGGAGGACGCTGAATGGGTGGGCCAATTACAACAGGCATGCGTGGGACTCTGGAAGAGGCTCTGTAACCTGAACTACAAAAAATATGTTGAGAGGCAGCATGCGGGGGGGGGGACAAACCGGGGAGGCTGCTCGCATGGCTATATAAGAACGAGACACCAAGGCCAGCGATCAGAGAGATACTGGGGGAAGAGGGCCAGGTCTGGAATACCCAGGGGGGAGTGAGTGAGGGATTCTGTAGATTTTATAAACGTCTGTCTGAGGATGCAGGAGAGCCCGCAGCGCAGGAGATACAGTAAACGCTGGAAGACATGGGTTTATCAAAATTGAGCGAAGAAGAAATGGAGTACCTGGATGCCCCCATAACTCTAGAGGAATTGGAGATAGTGGTGTTACACCTGCCCACGTGCAAGGCCCCGGGGACGGATGGCCTCCCCAGCGAATTATACAAAACATATAGGCAGGAAGTGCTCCCCCCACTGCTGGCAATGTTAAACAAAGCCTTTGAGAGGGGGACTCTGCCGGAATCCCTAAGGGAGGCGATGATCATCCTGCTTATTAAAACCGGCAAGCCAAGCACGGATTGTGGGTCGTACAGACCCCTGTCCATGTTAAATCAGGATAGTAAAATCCTAACGACAGTGTTGGCTAACGATTGAAAAAGGTGATTATCAAACTCATACACCCCAACCAAACTGGTTACATCCCAGGCAGGAGCATAATGGATAATCACAGAAGGCTGCACCATGTCATAGAACAGGCAAAGAAGGACCCTGGCGAGATAGCAATAGTCTCACTAGACGCAGTAAAGGCCTTCGACCCGGTGAGGTGGCCATGGATGCTGGCGGCCCTGAAAGAGTATGGGATGGGACAAGGGTACCTGCGATGGGTAAAAATGGTGTACAGCTCCCCAATAGCCAGGGTTAAAATGGGGGCGATACTATCGGACAAATGGCAGCTCAGCAGAGGGACGAGACAGGGATGCCCATGGTCCCTGATGCTGTATATCCTGGCCCTGGAACCGCTAGCAATCTGCCTAAGACAGCAATACGAGGAAATAGGGGTACAAACTAAAGGGGGACCGTACCTGAGATCGTTGTACGCGGACGATATGTTGTTGTACCTGCGCTTCCCTGAGGAGAACTTGCAATATGTCCTAGAGGTGATGGAGAACTAGGCCACCCTCTCGGGCATAGCAGTTAACCCAGAAAAGTCATGCATGTTCCCCCTGAGCAGGAACACGGTGGTCCTACTCAGGCTGTTACATTACTTCGCAAACATCCTGTGCATGCTGCCAAAACGTTTCTTCACCAAACTCCAGAGCCTATGTCGAGGGTTCCTATGGCATAACTCTAGGAACAGAATAGCCTTATGGAGACTGCAGAATACGTACGATAGAGCAGTCATTAAGCTGCCGAACTTCGAGATATACCAACTGGCAGGGTTGCTACAATACGTGGCTAGATGGCTGTCGGAAGACGAGACGGAGGATTCCAGACTACTTAGGGGCGAATGCGAACCCTACTTCCTAAAAGAACTAATATGGTTACCTAAATCAGAGCTGCGGGGGCGCCCGGGATTACTGGTACTGGACTGGGAGACGTGGCGGAAGGTGTGCCGGGTGGTGGGGAACCCGACCCCAGCTCCCCGCAGGTGCCACTTGTGGCGCTATGCGGGATGGATGAGCAACTAAGGAGAGGGATCCACAAATACTGGGAACCGGTGGGCCTGCCGACCCTGGGAGATATATGGCAAGAGGGGAAGGTACTGGATTTTCATGCGATAGTGGAGGATACAGGGGTACAGTGGGCAGTACATTACACACAATAGAATAATTACACGGGTAAAGGAGACGTGGTCCGAGGCAGCACTTGCGGAGCAGCCGGATGCAGCCATAGAGACGATGTACAATATCTCGGAGGGAGGGCATGAAATATCTTGGATATACAAAGTATTGTTGTCCAGAGTGAGCAAGGAGCTGCCCCAATTGAGAAAAGAGTGGGAGGAAGATGCGGGAGAACCCATGCTAGACAGACAGTGGGAAAGAGCCCAGAGATACCACAAAAAGGTGTTCAGAAATGCCAGGTTGCAGCAGGTACAGTTATATGTCACCGACAAGGCATAAATGACCCCCCTAAGGATTGCCAAATTTGGGGGCCCAGACGTACAAAAATGCCCCAGTTGCGGGGAGGTGGATGCCGGGATGATCCATATGTTCTGGGCCTGCCCAGAGGTGGGGACATTTTGGGGTGAAGCCAAGCTACGATTATCCGAGAAGGGGATTAAGTTAGATGTGGAATCTGTGTGGGCATGCATGTTGGGGGGATTTGCCAGACCACGGAATTTAAAACACGTCAGTAAACTCAAGGACCTGGCATATATTCTGGCCAAAAGGAGAATAGCCATGGGGTGGAAAGTAGCTCACAGGCCCAGATTGGAAGTGTGGTGGAACGACCTCCTGAAATGGGCTGACGCTGAGACCACGGCGTGGTACGATGCAGTCAGTAGGGGGGGGGAGTGGGCCCACTTATAGCTTGGAAGCAAATGGTTGCCACACTGGCGGGATATTCCATCGTTGACTCCAAGGAAAGTGATTCTAGTGGCCATGACAAGGGGGATTTGCCCCCGGATTAGAGAAATTTGAGGCAATGAGGGGAAGCTCGAGTTAAAGGGGTGGGAACGGGGATGACTGTAATATGTAACATGAAACGAATGCCATGTTGGAAGTAACCGCGACAGTCGGGTGTGTTGGTTATGTTTTGTATATTGTGAAAAGCAATAAAATATGTTTTTAAAAAAAATCTGTATAACACTGGAAGATAGAGATGAAGATGGCAATCACACATGCAAGGGCAGCCATATAGGCATTGAAGAATCAGGGTGATAGGTTAGAATCCAGGGGAACGCTACAGGTTGAAAGAGTGATAATAGAGAGAAAGGACCCAAGTTCCACCTGGGATGGGTGGTTGGAAAGGAAGGAGGTTAACCATGCCAGAGGCTGACCTGTGATTCCCAGGGTGCCATGCAGACGTGCAATCAGGATGTTGTAGTTTACCGTGTCAAAGGCAGTGGAGAGGTCAAGAAGAATGAGGACAGAGGGCGTGTTAGTGTCGAGATTTGAGAGCAGGTCTTCACGGGTGTTCAGAAGAGCAGTTTCCGTGCCTCTGGATGCTCAAAGCCAGACTGATGGTCATGGGAGCAACCAGCAGTTTCAGTGTGGAGGGTGAGCTAAGAGATAGCCAGCTTCTCCAGGAATTTGCCCAGGAAAGGGATGATAGAGATAGGGCGGTAGTTTGCCAGAATGGAGGGGTCAGCAGAGGGTTTCTTAAGTAGTGGGTGCACAAGGGAGTGCTTAAGGGAAATTGGCAAAACTCCAGTGGCAATAGAGAGATTGCAGAGTTCAGCCAAGGCTGGAGTGAGAGAGTCAATGTTGTCCTTCATGATTTTGGAGGGGCAGGGGTCCACCTGTTTTGATGAAGTCTTCATAGATCAGACTTGTCTGGCAACGTCATCAGATGTGGCGGGAGTGAGAGAAGAGAGGGGAAGTAGAGGAGGGGACAAGGGAGGCTCCACAGGTGTTGGTGAATGAGGTGGTGTGGAGGAGACAGAGGAAATGATGCCTAGGGCTTTTGCGGTGATGTGTGCAGCCAGGGCCAAGCAAAGGTCATGGGTGGGTGTGATAGAAGAGGAGGCTGTTGCAGGATTGGCCAGTTCCTTACAGACTTTGAAAAGTTTGGCTGTGTTTTTTGGGTATCAGGTAATATTATCCCCACCAATAATATCACCATATATATGGTCATTGGGAAACGGCATAGGCGATATTATGAAAGGGGATAATTCATGGGGTAAATTGGACAAGGGGTTGCGGGGGTATCCCCCGCTCCCTTTAAACAAATATGGGGGCTTCAGGGGTGTCCCCCGCAGGTTTCATGGGTTAATATTGCCACAAAGAAATGGTGACATTCTTGTATGGGTATATTTTTGCAGGGATATTAACACATGGAACCATTGTTTAATGCTGCAGAGATGCAGGCTTGAATAAAGACACTTTTCTTGGTGTGTATGCAGAGTCGATATTGCCTTTATAGGAGGCGGCAGGCCAGTTTATCAGAAGATCCACCTGACGAATTCCATTTCTGTTCAGCTGCCCTACACTTGCGTTTAAGGGAAGCCAGATCGGAGTCATACCAAGAGTTGCACTTTTTGGAAGGCTTCAGTCAGACCCTCATGACAGGGGCAAGAGTATTAAGGTTGTTAGAGATAAAGAGATTGAAATTAGCAATGGCTGTGCCGGTGGGAGTCAGCTGCAGGAGTAGAAGGCAGAGAGTAGGTGGAGGCAAAGGCAGCCGCAGTCACTCTTTTCATGGGTCTGGTGACTTTGAGACTGAGTGGCCGCGCTGGGTGTGCTGATACAAGAGGAGAGCTTCAAGTGTGATGAGAGAAGAGAGTGGTCCATCCAAGAGAGAGAGGTAGTAAGAGGGATAGAGAGAGGGATGTTGGTAGAGTTGAACTCATCCAAAGTGTGACCCGCTATGTGCGGGTAGCCAGAGGGTAAGATAGAGAGGGAGAGAGAATCACATAGGTTGCTAAAAGGTCCTGAGGAGTCAGGAGAGTCCAGATGGATGTTGAGCTCACCGATCAGGAGGAGTTGAATTTGAAATTAGAGAGGAGGCCAGGTCATCCTATTCCGAGAGCAAGAGAGTGGGCTGTCCTGGTGGCCGATGGAAGGTGGCCATAAGAAGAGAAGATTTAGGAGAGAGTGAGAGCCTGCAGACTAGGCACTCGAAGGAGGAGTAGGTCTGAGTAGTGATGATGGATACAGGTATCCATTCTGGGAAGATCAGGCCCACTCCCCCTCCTGTCTCCTTCGGCCTTGGCACAGAGAGGATCTTGTATCCTTCAGGGAGGAGTGTGTCAAAGCTCGTGACAGAGCTGTCCTTGAACCATGTCTCTGTGATGGTGAGCACATCAAGATCCATGAGTTCAAGGAGGTTGCAGATGTCAGACGAGTATTTGACAGCAGAGCGAGAGTTAAGCGTGGCAATATGGAGCAGCTAGCCATCTTTGAAGGTCTTCCATGGGGGAGCGCAGGAGGCGGTGGTTTCCTCCGAGGGTGGCAGAATAGCCAGAGGGATAGTGGAGGGTGACGGAGGAGCCAAGGCCGACAAGGAAACCGGGCCAGTGGGGAAAGGCGAGGCAGTCTGTGCAGAGGAGGAGGAGTGCACACTAGGCAAGGAAGCCTGTGCAGAGGAGGAGGAAGGCACAACAGGCAAGGGAGTCTGTGCGGAGGAGGAGGAAAGCACAACAGGCATGCTAGCCTGTGCAGAGGATGAGGAAGGCACATCAGGCAAAGGAGCCTCTCGGGAGGAGGAGCAAGTCACAGTAGGCAATGGAGCCTGTGCGGAGGTGGAGGAAGGCACAGTAGGCAAGGGAGCCTGTCCAGGGGGAGAGGTCATGTTTTAGAAGCGAGGTAGGAGCCTGTCAAACAGGAGAAGGCTGGGTTGAGGACCCTGAACCATGATGGTTCCATTCCGATAGACATTAATGATGACCCTGGAAATGGCAAAAAGGTCAAGGGGGACCTCCCAGCGGGTGCCACCTTTAATGGGAGAAGATGCGATAGGAGAGAGAAAGGCGACCATGTGGGGAGTCCACAAGTCGGGTGAGGCAATGACAAAGAGAATGTCTGGGAGTGTCTCTCTGGTGGAAGCCGTGACATACGCGTCTTCTTAAGTTTCTTCTGGCAAGATTCAGTGATAGGACAGGGATAGGGAATAGAGAAGCAGTTAGAGAAGATAGGACAGATAGATAGTGACATAGCATAGCTGCAGTGGTGAGGAGTACACTTATCAGGCTGATGTACTGGGGCACAAGGAGGGGGAGTGTCGGGCAAACACACAGGGGGCGGGGGACAGTGGGTTGGGGGAGGCACTGAGGACAAGGTAGGAGGTGTAGGACGTTAATGCAGGATGTACTCACAGCAAATGCTATTTTTAAAGGTAGTAAAGTAACAGTTGTGCATTCAGCGAAAATGATAACAGTAAGTACACAGCCGTGTTCGATTTTAGCTAAAGCAGAATGAAACACAATGCAGCATGTGCACGCAGCCAAGTTCGATATCAGGCACAGCAGCATGAAACACAGTGCAGCATGGTGCAAGGGTAACAAAAGGACCCAAATTGGAATTAAGCAACACACCACAAACACGTTTTTGAATGCAGCAACACTGAATGCCGATGAGCACAGGGAAACAGAAGTACCCAAATTGGAATTAAGCAACACACCCTAAAATGCATTTTAGATGAAGCAACATTGAATGCAGCTGGTGCACAGGGAAACAGAAGCACCCAAATTTGAATTAAGCAACACACCCCAAAAACATTTGTAAATGCAGAAATACTGATGGCAGTTCAAGACAGGGAAAGGAAGATGGAGAGAGCAAGGGGAGGTGAGAGATCTTTTGAAACCATCTTCTTTGCAAGCCCTAATCAACCGGGTAAGGATTGAAAGTCCCAGCTGTGACAGTCCCAGTCATATGCTGGAATGCTTGGACCAACAGCCTGGGTGTTCCACCAAGGAATATCCAAGCGAAACACCACAGTCCAACCAGCATAGGGGAAGGGTATGCAAGAAACCTAAGGGTATTCTCCCAATCAGATTTCAAGAATCCCTTATTCAGGTGGCCAGGGAAGAGCTGGGTCTCTCAGATCCTGACCCTGGGGCGGGATGAGCGAGCGAGGATCACTTGGATGAGAGAACCCAGATTGTGCTTGGGAAAATGCCCCAGGTGAGGCACAGTATTATACCAGGGAGGAGGACGAAGTCCTTGAGGCCTTTATAGGCTATTCCAAAGTAAACCCCCTCCCCATAGTCATTCTCCCTTTTCAGAATCCAACAACCCCTCCTTGTCCGTAAAACCAAGTAGGAACCTGAGTAATGTTATTGTGGGGAACTACATCTCCCAGAGTCCCTAATGTCCGGTTACCTACTCGAGTACTCCCAATCATCCTTCTCCCCGTCCCTCTGATTGTCATTTTTCGAACTCCCAGTCGATTATAACAAAACACTATAGCTCCCACAATCTCTCCTACATATTTCACAAACCCTACAAAACCTACGCCAACCATTAGGACAAGGGAGATAATTTCTTATGCCCCTTTTCCCCATCTTGTCCAGCAGGATATTTAGAAACTCTAACTCCCCCCTTTTCCAACATGAACATTTTCTCACACAGTGATAGACAATGGGTTAACACCAAAACCATTCACCTGACATGTTCACCCTCACCACCCTTCTCCTCACCTGTGGCTTCCTCTTGTTTGTCCTTGGAGTGCTTGGAGGGTCTTCGGGGAGTCCTGGTATCTTCCTTTGTGGGCTTGTCTCTGGACTTCCTGTCATGCAAGTAGGGCCTGGCTCCCTCGGAGGCCACCTCGACAGGAAGTGGGACCTGTCTTGGGGGCCCTGAGGAGCCAAGGCCCCGCGACAGGGAAAAGACTGATGGACGGTAAAAAACCCTGTGTAGTCTTCCTGAGTTTGTACTGAGTAATAGACTCCCCAATAGCGGATGTGGTTGTGAGTGATCCGGAGTGAACCCGGAAAATAGTGGATCAGGTAAGTTCGTTCTGCCCCACCAATATGAAGATGGCTTGAGGAAAGGAAGGCGGGATCCGATCCGTGAAGACTTGGCCGGATACAAGGTAAGTAGCAAAGAGGAGAGATGCGGGAGGAAAGAGAAGAGGGATAGAGCCGGAACGGGGAAACGGTCCGAGCAGAGTGGGATAGGTAGGAATAGAAGGAGAAGCAGTTAAAGTCCCTACTTACCAGAAACGGTTGGATCCACGAAAGGCACAGGGAGGAACACGTAGATACGCGAGGATGGCGGCGGGCCGCTTCTACGAGTGGCAAGGTGCCGAAAGCAAAGGAAAAGACTGGGAAGGCGTAACTGTCGAGAGCCGTGAAAGGACTAAGGAAGTAAGTAGACAGAAAAACAAAGTTAAGCGGAGAGTAAAGGCAAGCGGGAAGGGGTAAACACTGCAGGAGGCACTGAAGGAGCTAAAACTGAGTTTTAGCCGACCGCTGGTATCACAGGAAAAATAACACAGATACAACGCGCCGGGGCTTGCTTAAATAACAAAGGCAGCCATGTTGGATGAGGACTGGACTGCTAACTGAAGGTTCTTTGCGGCGATAACTTCCACTTCTGCCATAGCTTCCAGGGATGGATCCAGACAGTATAACCCTTCTCCCTCCGAAAGCCCCCTGGTTTTCCCGGGTATCTTTGGTGAAACTCTCTCAGTAACCTTGGAGCATGCAGATGGTGTCTGGGTTCCCAGCTTCTTTCTTCAGTGGAGAAACCCTTCCAATGGACAAGATACTGGAAACTGCCTTGGCGATATCGAGAATCCACCAAGTATTCCACTTCATACACTTGTGATTCTACTGTGGTTGGAGTCTTGGCTTTCCGAAACTTTCGTGAGAAAGGATCCACCTTATATTCTTTAAGCAGTGATGTGTGGAAAACAGGGTGAACTCTCTGGAGGTTCTTAGGCAGGCGGATTTCGTAGGCCACTGGGTTTATTTGTCTCACAATAGGATAAGGACCCAGATATCGTGGAGCAAACTTGCCGGTATGTATCCATTTGGGTGGATACTTCGTGGATAACCAGACCCTTTGTCCGGACTTCCAATCTGGATTGGGTCTTCTGCTTCTGTCGGCCCACTTCTTTTGTGCTAGTTGGCTGTCCGCTAATGCTTCTCTCGCCAACTTATGTACCTTCTTTAGTTCCGATAACCGGTCATCTATGGCAGGAGATTTGGTGGGTTGTATTCCGGACCAAGGCATCTGCTGAGGATGGTAACCATAAGTGCAATAGAAAGGACTCATTCTAGTCGAGGTGTGGTAGTTGTTGTTATAGGCGAACTCGGCCTGTGCGAGGTAGGAAGACCAGCTCTCCTGTCTATTGCTGCAAAACATCTTAAGTACTGCTCAAGACCGGCATTAAGTCTCTCTGTCTGACCGTTGCTCTGTGGGTGAAAGCCGGACGACAGTGCTCGGTGAATCCCCAACTGTTGACACAACGATGTCCAGAACCTGGAGGTAAATTGGGCACCTCTATCCGAGACTATGGTTCGAGGCAGGCCATGCAAGCGTACTATATCCCAGAGGAAGACTGAAGCCGTCTTTGGAGCTGACGGAAGACCTTCTAATGCTGAGAAGTGGGCCAGCTTACTGTGTGAATCGATAGTTACCATGATTGCGGTCATTCCCTCTGATTTCGGTAGATCGACAATAAAATCCGTAGACACATGTTCCCAGGGCTGGGTGTGTAGGGTAGGTTGCTGCAGTTTGCCCAATGGTTTGCCTGTTTGGTATTTGTTGGTAGCACAAATCGGGCAGGCCGAAATGTATCTCTCTACGTCCTTGTGGAGTTCTGGCCACCAGAACCTTCGTCTTATGAGATCCTGGGTCTTCTTGATACCGGGGTGTCCAGCGAGGGGGGCATCATGACAAACAGGAGAGGATCTGTTCCTGAAGTCCTTTTGACGGGAGAAACAACCCAGTACCGTGGTAGTACAAACCATTGTTGGCCAGATTGACAGTGGTTGGAATGGTTGATAGCGAACCGTATTGGTTGATAAGTTCTTGCAAAAAGAGAGAGACACCTGCCATGATCTTAAGGTTGGGAAACAAGAGATTGTGATCTTGATTATGGTTGGTTTCTTCTCCTTGACATCTGGAGAGGGCATCTGCCATTCTGTACTCTGACCCTGGTAAATAAGAGATGTTAAAGTCATATTGAGAGAAGAAATATGCCCATCTAGCATGTCGGGCATTAGTACACTCCATCTGCTGTAACCCTTTGAGGTTACGATGATCTGTTCGTACTTGAAATGGGTGCGCTGCTCCTTGTAACAAGTGCCTCCACTCTTGGCATGCCAGTTTGATGGCCAGTAGTTCTCTTTCTAAAACGGAGTAATTTCGTTCGCTCTTGGTCAGGGTTTTGGAATAATACGCTACTGGATGCGTGAGAGAGTCTTCCGCCTCTTGCAATAGAATGGCTCCCACTGCTCCACCCGAGGCATCAGTTTCCATCGTAAACGGTCTTGCTTGATCTGGTTGCACCAGTATGGGAGCGGAGGTAAACAGCTCCTTGAGCTGTAAGAAGGCTCTTTTCTGTTCTGGTCCAAAGGAGTACTGAACCCCTTTTTTAAGGAGACCTGTGATGGGTAACATCACGGTAGAGAAGTTGGGGATAAATTGGCGATAGAAATTAGCCAGACCTAGGAAAGACTGGATCTCCTTGACACTTCTTGGCTCCTTCCAGTCCAGGATAGCCTTTATTTTTCCGGGTTCCATCTTGATCCCTTCCTTCGAGAGGACATAACCTAGATAAGAGACGGAGGCCACTTCAAATTGGCACTTTTCTGGTTTGACCAGGAGGTGATTTGCTCGGAGCCGATGTAACACTCTTTTGACTTGTTCACGATGGTCCAGTAGCTCTTGAGAATATATCAATATGTCATCTAGATAAACGACCACCGAAACAAACAACATGTCGGAGAAAATCTTGTCGATAAACCTCTGAAAGACAGCAGGGGCATTTACCAGGCCGAAGGGCATAACCCTGTATTCATACAATCCGAATGGGGTCCGAAATGCGGTCTTCCACTCGTCACCTATCCTCACTCTGAGGAGATGGTAGGCTCCTCTAAGGTCCAATTTGGTAAAGTAAGAAGCCCCCCTAACGGCTTCTAGGATGTCCCTTATGAGTGGCATAGGGTAGCGATAGCGGATAGTGATCTGATTTAACCCTCTGTAGTCTATACAGGGACGTAGTTCGGTGGTGTCCTTCTTAGGAATGAAAAACAGTGAAGCCCCCCCTGAAGACCTTGATTCCTGTACTAGGCCGTTCTGCAGGTTGTCATCCAGATATTTTCTTAAGACCTGTTTTTCGGAAAGAGATAGAGGAAACGTCCTGCCAAATGGGACAACAGACTCCGGGGTCAGTTCTATGGCCTAATCCTCTGGCCGATGAGGAGGTAAGAGTTTGGGTGTAGTGTCTTCAAAGACCTCAGCATAATCTTGGTACTGACGGGGAACCGATGAGACCACCTTGAGGAGAGGGGTTCCCTTGTCCTTGTTTTCTTTTTTGACTTGAAGGGCTGATTGGCAATGCTGTTCACAGTAGGAAGAATCAAAACGCACACAGTTGGTAGTCCAGTTTATCTGCGGATTGTGTCTTCTTAACCAGGGTATCCCTATCACCAAGAGAAAGTGGGCTGCTCTAATGAGATCGAATACCAGCAGTTCCTGATGCTCTCCCAAATCCAAACGTAAGGGTATCGTCTCGGATTGGATTGGGCCTGAGGACAGGGGGGTACCATCCACTCCTTCTACTGGAATAGGCCTTTCCTTCTGCCTAAAGGGGATATGTTGTTCTCGAGCCCATCCTTCGTCCATAAAGTTCCCTGCGGCACTGCAGTCCAGCATGGCTAAAACCTCCACACATGAAGTTCCGGTTGTCCAGAGTTTGACTCGAAACACCATCAGGCTGTTATCCTCTTTTAGTTCTGTTGGTCTGGTAAGGTTGCAAGGACTGTGTCTTGTTCCCCCGAGACCTCCCTTGCGAAGGACCGAGGGTGGAAGTTTTCCTTCCTTCTTGGAGGAACTTCCGGACAATCTCTGAGGAGGTGCTTTGAAGAGCCGCGATACATACAGAGGCCCGAATCCCTGCGTCTTTTGCATTCTGCAGGCTTGAGGGGGCCTCGGGCTGCCCCTATCTGCATAGGTTCCTCTTGGTTGGACGGTTCCTTTGAAGGGTGAGGAGCCGGGCTGGATGAGGGCTGGCTGGGACAAGGTCTTCTCCTTTCCTGGCGTTGTTCGTTGAGACGATACTCTAACTGTAGAGTGAGTGACATGAGATCCTGAAAGGACGGAGGTCGGGTCACTCGGGCTAACTCATCCTTCAACTCATCCTGAAGTCCCCTCCGAAAGAGCATCTGTTTGGCAGATTCTGGCCAATCTGTCTTCGCCGCTAGTCTCAGGAAGCGAGATATGTAGGTCTGTACATCCGTGTTTCCCTGTTCTACATCTAGTATTGTTTCAAAAGTGGTGTACAGAACCTCAGGCCGATCGAATCTGGCCTTGAAAAGGTCGACAAATAAGTCATAATTAGCCAGTGCAGGATCATTTATTGTTACCAACGGGGTGGCCCAAGCCAAGGCATTTCCGGTGAGATTGGCTATGAGGAACCCCACCTTAGCTCTGGCAGTTTCAAAGGCGTGGGGACGAAAGGCAAAATATACGTGGCAGGCGTCTAAGTACTCCTTTAGACCGCCTGGATAGCCATCATATTTTCCGAAGGATAAAGGCATGGGTGGTAGGTCTCCTTGGTCATCCCTATGTAGGACCACTTGTTGGTGCAGGGCGGCATTTTCGGTTTTCAGGGATTGGACTTCTAGGGTTAGCCCCTGTAATGCTGCCACCAGCTCTTGATACTGTTCAAGGGAAGCCATGATTCTGTCTGGCCGTTGTATTCTGTCAGGATGTTCACCCTCACCACCCTTCTCCTCACCTGTGGCTTCTTCTTGTTTGTCCTTGGAGTGCTTGGAGGGTCTTCGGGGAGTCCTGGTATCTTCCTTTGTGGGCTTGTCTCTGGACTTCCTGTCATGCAAGTAGGGCCTGGCTCCCTCGGAGGCCACCTCGACAGGAAGTGGGACCTGTCTTGGGGGGCCCTGAGGAGCCAAGGCCCCGCGACAGGGAAAAGACCGATGGACGGTAAAAAACCCTGTGTAGTCTTCCTGAGTTTGTACTGAGTAATAGACTCTCCAATAGCGGATGTGGTTGTGAGTGATCAGGAGTGAACCCGGAAAATAGTGGATCAGGTAAATTCGTTCTGTCCACCAATATGAAGATGGCTTGAGGAAAGGAAGGCAGGATCCGATCCGTGAAGACTTGGCCGGATACAAGGTAAGTAGCAAAGAGGAGAGATGCGGGAGGAAAGAGAAGAGGGATAGAGCCGGAACGGGGAAACGGTCCGAGCAGAGTGGGATAGGTAGGAATAGAAGGAGAAGCAGTTAAAGTCCCTACTTACCAGAAATGGTTGGATCCACGAAAGGCAAAGGGAGAAACACGTAGATACGCGAGGATGGCGGTGGGCCGCTAGTACGAGTGGCAAGGTGCCGAAAGCAAAGGAAAAGACTGGGAAGGAGTAACGGTCGAGAGCCGTGAAAGGACTAAGGAAGTTGGTAGACAGAAAAACAAAGTTAAGCGGAGAGTAAAGGCAAGCGGGAATGGGTAAACACTGCAGGAGGCACTGAAGGAGTTAAAACGGAGTTTTAGCCGAGCGCTGGTATCACAGGAAAAATAACACAGATGCAACGCGCCGGGAGGTGGGCGGGGCTTGCTTAAATAACAAAGGCAGCCATGTTGGATGAGGACTGGACTGCTAACTGAAGGTTCTTCGCGGCGATAACTTCCACTTCTGCCATAGCTTCCAGGGATGGATCCTGACACTAGGTGTCAAATCCCCTTGTTTCCTCCCCCAAATCACTGACCTCCTCCTCCTCACCTGGTCTGAAGAGCTGGTCTCAGTGTAGATGCAAGGATGTTCTGACTGCAAGGAAGGTACGTTATATGAAAGTCATACTGAGCAGCAAAAAAGTGCGCCCACCTTGCTTGTCGTGAATTGATGCATTTCATGGATTGTAGAACCTGCAGGTTTATGTGTTCTATGCAAATAAGGAATGGGTGTGAGCCCCCTTGTAGGAGGTGTCTCCACTCCTCACATGCAGTCTTCATGGCGAGGAGCTCTTTCTCAATCACAGAATAGTTACATTGGCTATCAGTGAGTGTCCTGCAAAGATACGCCATACAGTGCTCCATATCCTTGTCTTTCTGTAGTAGTACAGCCCCAATTGCCGCTGCCAAGGTGTCGGTTTTCACGATGAAAGGTTGTTCTTGGCAAGGTTGGTGCAGTATAGGAGCAGTAGAGAACAAGTCTTTCAAACAGTTAAAGCTGTGTTCTGCATGAGGTGTCCAACTGTAATGCTCACCTGATTCCCGCAGAGGCGCCGGTCTTGACTGGGTGAATGCCGTATCTTCAAAGGTGATGTGTAACACACGGTTGGCTCTTTGGGCTGGACCTCTGTGCACTGTATGTCTGACTCGAAGAGTAAGATGTCTGCAGATAGAAAATATGGGATTAATGAACTGGGTTTATTGGGTGCCTCTCTCCTCTTCCCTTTCTCTTCTCCTGTAGAACCCCAAAGGTTAACACCCTCACCTTAGGTAAGTGAACGCCGAGCTCTCCATCTGCCTCGGGGCAGGGTGCCGTAACCAGTTTCTTCACTGGATAAGGGTGCAGGCCTCTTGACCTCAGAGGATTGCTGTCCATTGTTAACTGCACGAATGGTAAGTTCTGGGCACTTCAAATGTCTTAAAAGTCTTTTGTAATGATATCTCTTGTTTTGCAGGGTTCCGGCGATGGCGGATGGCGGGCTGATGAGAGTTAAGGATCGAACCCGCGTGAGGAATAGAAGCGCCTGGAAGCACGTAAGTAAGCGCTTGTAGCCTGCTTCACGATGCGCACTAACTGTCCCTTTTATCTTGCAGGTACAAGTTCGGAGCTTTAGAGAAGCTGAAGGGTGCTGGAATACCTACTGGATTCGGCGTGGGAAGGAGTAATGGCACGTGAGTAATAAAGTTGCCCAATGTCTTTAAACGCACCTTCTTTTGTCTTTCAGATGTGGGATGCAGCGCCGAAGGCCTCCGGAGCGTGCAAAGAGCTGGTAAGCTTTTGTCTTTCAGATGCCGGAATGCAGTGCGAAAACCTCCGGAGCATGCGAAGAGTAGGTAAGCCTTTGTCTTTCAGATGCCGGAATGCAGCGCGAGGCGTTGGTGACAGCCGATGGACCAGGTAAGAGATGCGCTGCCACTGAAGACCGTAGTGCTAACCTGTTCTTTCTTTGTCTTTACAGGTGCTGCTGAAGACTGGATTCCAGGATGGTAAGCCTTTGTTCCCTTAGGCCCAGGATCAGAAGCAGAAGACACGATGAGCGTTCTGCTGCAGAGAATGCAGAATAACGCAAAGCAAGATTCATCCATCGGGTGTGGTTTAAATAGCCTCCTGTAGTGCTTAGGTGTCTCCTTCCACAGCCACGCCTAGGTAAGAAAAGAGTTCCTGCTTTCCAGAAGAGTTCCAGTGTTCTGAACCTAGGGAGTGGCTCCTGCCCCACCCAACAGGAAAAGTAGTCCCAAACAGAAGAGGGTCAGGGGTTCAACTGGCAGGTAAGTAAGCAGCATGATCTGCTGCAGGTAAGTCCACCCAAGCATTATGACAGCACCCCCCCTCAAGGCCCCTCCCAAACCGGGCTTCTCCGGGGGTTTGGGCTTGTTAGGAAATGTTTGATGAAATCTTTTGATTAGACGAGGCGCGTGGACATATTCTGCAGGTTCCCAGGATCTTTCTTGGGGACCGTAGCCTTTCCAGTCAATCAGGTAAAATAGTTTAGATTTGTTGATCTTGGAATCCAGGATGCTTTTGACTTCAAACTCGAGTTCTCCATCAACTAGAATAGGTTTTGGAGATGTAGTTAGTCGGGTTTGAGGTTGCACGGGTTTTAATAGAGAGACGTGGAAGACCGGATGTATCTTCATGTGAGGGGGCAAGTCCAACTTGACCGCTACTGGATTTACTATGGTAGTGATGGAATAGGGACCAAGGTATCTTGGGTTGAATGTGTGTGGTCCTTTTAGAGGTAGATATTTGGTGGATAACCAGACTTGATCTCCTACTTGATATTGGGGGGCTTCCTTCCGATGTTGGTCTGCTCCTTTCTTGTATTGTTCTTTAGCCCTTTGAAGGTGAGAAACGGCTTCCTTAAAGGCTTGGGTGATTGTAGAATGCAGGTGGTCTACTGCTGGTGTTCCAAGATCTTGGAGTGGATCCAACTCCGAGGTTCGAGGGTGACTACCGTATAAAAGAAAAAACGGGGTCTTCCCAGTTCCCGAGTGGACAGAGTTATTGTATGCATATTCGGCTATCCAAAGGCTATCTCAGGATTTTTCAGTTTGTTGTAGCATGCAGCGCAAATACTGTTCCAGAGTTTGATTGGTCCTCTCAGTTTGTCCGTCGGTTTGAGGGTGGTGGCTGGTCGAAAGTCTCACATCAATTTGAGCCGACCGACAGCAACTTCGCCAAAAATGAGAAATAAATTGACTACCTCGATCCGAAATTAGAACTGAAGGAAAACCGTGCAGTCGGACGATGTTTTCGAGAAATTCTCGGGCCAGAGTTGCTGCTGTTGGTAAGCCTTTGAGTGGAATTAAATGCGCCATCTTGGAGAATAGGTCCACGATTACTAGGATCGTATTGTATCCGGAGCATGGAGGTAGATCGGTGATGAAGTCCATAGAAAGCGTATGCCAAGGGCGAGGCGGGATGTCAATAGGGCGTAAGAGGCCGGCTGGTTTTTCCTTTTGACTCTTGTTTTGGGCGCATATTCCACAGGACATTATAAAGTCTCTGATATCTTTTTTCCAAGACGGCCACCAGAAGTAGCGTTTGATCTTTTCCGAGGTCTTGGTCATACCGGGATGTCCTTCCATTAAAGAATCGTGATAACAAGAGATTACCTTTTTCTGTAAATCTGTGCTGGGCAGGTATAACCGTTCTTGGAAATATAATAGGTTGTCCTTCACCGTAAAGTCCTTTCCCTGCAGATGCCAATTCTGTATGTCTGCTGGAGTTACCAGTAGCCTGGCTTTATCCTTAACTTCCTCTATGGATTGTGTGGCGATTACACCTAGAATTCTTTGTTCGGGAATGATAGGTACAGGTTTAGGATTGATCAAATGTTCTTCCACTCCCATCCGAGAAAGGGCATCAGCTTTACCGTTTTTTGTACCAGGTCGATAGGTAATTATGAAGTCAAACTCGGCAAAGAATAGTGCCCAACGGAGTTGCCTAGAGGATTGAGCTTTTGCGGTTTTCAAATATTGCAGGTTTCGGTGATCTGTAATCACAGTAACGGTGTGTCGGGCCCCCAGAAGATAATGCCGCCAAGCCTTAAAGGCGGACTTGATAGCTAGAAGTTCCTTATCAGTAATAGTGTAATTGATTTCAGGAGGCGAGAATTTGCGGGACCAAAATGCCACGGGATGCAACTGATTGGTTACTGGGTCCTTTTGTGATAGAACTGCCCCCATGGCAAGGCTCGAAGCATCAGTTTCAACGATGTAGGGGAGTTCTGGGCGAGGATGTTTTAAGATCGGTGCAGAGATAAATCTAGTCTTCAAATTCTGGAAAGCTTGTTCCGCCTCGGTAGACCATTCAAAACGTTTGTTTTTCTTTAACAAGGCGGTGATGGGCTGGACTATTCGAGAGAATTCGGGGATAAACCTGCGGTAAAAGTTAGCGAAGCCTAACATGCTTTGAACACCTTTTACGGAGGATGGCGATGGCCATTTGAGAATTGCATCGACCTTCTTTGAATCCATACGCACTCCGCTAGGTGATAATATGAACCCCAAGAATTCAACTTCAGTCACGTTGAAAACACATTTTTCCAACTTAGCGAAAAGTTTGTGTTGACGCAATCTCTCGAGGACCATTTTCAAGTGTTTCCGATGTTCAGTTTCCGATGAAGAATAAACGAGGATGTTGTCAATGTAAACAACAACACACACATCTATGAGCTCTCTGAGGACACCGTTCATAAAATATTGAAAGGCGGCCGGGGCATTGCAAAGTCCGAAGGGCATGACCTGATATTCAAATAGCCCATACTTGGTGCGGAAGGCCGTCTTCCATTCATCGCCCTCTTTTACTCGTACCAAGTGGTAGGCTCCTCTAAGATCCAGCTTTGTATATATGCATGCTTTCCTGACTTGGTCCAGGAGTTCAGGGATCAAAGGTAACGGATATCTATTCTTAACGGTGATCTGGTTCAGGGCGCGATAATCTGTACAAGTTCTAAGGTCCCCTTCTTTTTTTGGAACGAAGAACAAAGCTGAGGAAGCAGGGGACTTGGAAGGACGAATAAACCCATTCGCTAGGTATTGATCCAGGTATTGTCGGAGGTGAAGATTCTCAGGCTCGGTGAGGGCATAAATTCTACTACAAGGAGGAGTAGATCCAGGTATCAGGTCTATCTGGCAGTCATAAGACCTATGAGGAGGTAGAGAGTTAGCCTGATCCTTCCGGAAAACATCTTGGAATTCTAGGTATTCAGGAGGTAACTGGGGAGCCTCCGAGGAAATTGCTGCCAGTGCAACACCAGGTCGAGGGTGACAAGTAGAGACACATTCTGGAAACTGAACCGTTCTTGCTCGCCAATCGATCTGAGGATTGTGCTTCGCTAACCAAGGAATTCCTAGAATAATCTGGAACTGAGGGGCCTTGATCACATCGAACACGATCTTCTCATGGTGTCCATCTTGATTTACTAGCGTCACTTCTTGGGTGGTATGCGTTACTGGTCCGGAGGCTATCTCCGTACCATCCACCGTAGTAATGACGTCCTTTACAGCCTTTGGACAAAGAGTCAGATTCATCCTCAAAACCATTTCATGATCCACATAATTGCCGATGGCACCGCTGTCGACGTAAGCTTCAATCGCATGTAATCGATCCGGATGTTCAGTGTTCAGGGCTAATGAGGACCATAGGTATCACGAAATGCGAGGTCACAGAACTGGTTTTAACGCTCGGCAAGAGGACCTCTATTCTTGTCGGGCGAGGTCGTTTCCCTGCTCAGAGTTTGTGACCCTGGTAACTGCAGCTCCTACTGCCTTCTTGGCTGGTTTCACCGGACAGTCTCGAAGAAAGTGCCCCGAGTTTCCGCAATAGAGGCATAATTGCAGCTGTTTTCTCCTTTCCCGCTCCTTTTGTGTTAGTGGTCCTTTCAGGCCCCCTATTTGCATGGGTTCCCCGGAGTCTACTCCTTTGGTAGGAGTTGGTGGTTTGGAAAATACTCGAGCATCAAACTTGGAACGATCGGCCTTCCTGTTCTGCAGTCTGTGGTCAATTTGAACGACTAAGTCAATATAGTCCGAACAGTCTTGCGGGGGATTCACTACTTGGGCTAACACATCTTTGAGCTCTCCACGTAGACCTCTATAAAACAGCGTAATCCTTTTGTCCTCAGGCCACCGAGTTGCCACTATCAGTCTGTTGAAAGACGCAATATAAGCCAAAAGGTCTTGATTACCCTGTCGCAATGAAAGGAGCTCATTGTCCAAGGCCTGCCCCTGTGAATGTCTTGCAAACAGTTTTTCCATACTGAGCTGAAAAGCTTGAAAATCATGGAGAACCGGATCATCTTGATTAACTAGAGGGATCGACCAGTCTGCCGCATTGCCACTAAGGTACGAAAGCACGAAAGCTACCTTAGCTTGATCAGTTGGAAAGGCTGCTGGCCGGCATAAGAAGTGCAACCGGCACTGATTAATAAATACTGCAAACCTCTTTGGGTCACCAGAAAATCGTTCGGGCGGAGCCAGAGGTACATTCCCAGGTAGGTTGATCTGCACTGGGTTCGTAGAGGATGTTGAAGGAAGATTTGCCCCTGATGCGGGTAACGGAGTTTGTCCGGCTTGTGACTGTAGCAATTGTCTATCGAGATCGTCTGTTCGCTCCTTGGAAATAATCAGTTCCCTTCTTAGAGCATTTGTTTCCTGACGGGCTGCATGCACTTCTGCTCTTAGTTCCCCAAGTAACTGGGCTAGCTGGTCGGTATCCGAGGTTTCCATAGCGCCTGGGTGGGAGTTTTGCGGTAGGCTTTGCGTTCTGTAACGCTCACCTGATTCCCGCAGAGGCGCCGGTCTTGACTGGGTGAATGCCGTATCTTCAAAGGTGATGTGTAACACACGGTTGGCTCTTTGGGCTGGACCTCTGTGCACTGTATGTCTGACTCGAAGAGTAAGATGTCTGCGGATAGAAAATATGGGATTAATGAACTGGGTTTATTGGGTGCCTCTCTCCTCTTCCCTTTCTCTTCTCCTGTAGAACCCCAAAGGTTAACACCCTCACCTTAGGTAAGTGAACGCTGAGCTCTCCATCTGCCTCGGGGCAGGGTGCCGTAACCAGTTTCTTCACTGGATAAGGGTGCAGGCCTCTTGACCTCAGAGGGCTGCTGTCCGTCGTTAACTGCACGAACGGTAAGTTCTGGGCACTTCAAATGTCTTAAAAGTCTTTTGTAATGATATCTCTTGTTTTGCAGGGTTCCGGCGATGGCGGATGGCGGGCTGATGAGAGTTGAGGATCGAACCCGCGTGAGGAATAGAAGCGCCTGGAAGCACGTAAGTAAGCGCTTGTAGCCTGCTTCACGATGCGCACTAACTGTCCCTTTTATCTTGCAGGTACAAGTTCGGAGCTTTAGAGAAGCTGAAGGGTGCTGGAATACCTATTGGATTCGGCGTGGGAAGGAGTAATGGCACGTGAGTAATAAAGTTGCCCAATGTCTTTAAACGCACCTTCTTTTGTCTTTCAGATGCGGGATGCAGCGCCGAAGGCCTCCGGAGCGTGCGAAGAGCTGGTAAGCTTTTGTCTTTCAGATGCCAGAATGCAGTGCGAAAACCTCCGGAGCATGCGAAGAGTAGGTAAGCCTTTGTCTTTCAGATGCTGGAATGCAGCGCGAGGCGTTGGTGACAGCCGATGGACCAGGTAAGAGATGCGCTGCCACTGAAGACCGTAGTGCTAACCTGTTCTTTCTTTGTCTTTACAGGTGCTGCTGAAGACTGGATTCCAGGATGGTAAGCCTTTGTTCCCTTAGGCCCAGGATCAGAAGCAGAAGACACGATGAGCGTTCTGCTGCAGAGAATGCAGAATAACGCAAAGCAAGATTCATCCATCGGGTGTGGTTTAAATAGCCTCCTGTAGTGCTTAGGTGTCTCCTTCCACAGCCACGCCTAGGTAAGAAAAGAGTTCCTGCTTTCCAGAAGAGTTCCAGTGTTCTGAACCTAGGGAGTGGCTCCTGCCCCACCCAACAGGAAAAGTAGTCCCAAACAGAAGAGGATCAGGGGTTCAACTGGCAGGTAAGTAAGCAGCATGGTCTGCTGCAGGTAAGTCCATCCAAGCATTATGAGCCCGGCGCTTCCAGCGCTGGGACTGGGCATCTTTATGAGCCTGGTGCCACTGGCGCCAGGACAGGGTCCAAAAGGTCCCAATTGGGACTGGCTGGCACTCGGAACCGGGGTTATGGGTCTGCTTCCAAGGGAGTCGGGCAAGTCCTGATCTTTTGGAAGCAGAGATCATGACACCAACTGAATGGGGTAGATGACTTCTTAAACAGACTGGTTATAGGCAAGACCACCTCAGAAAACTGTGGAATTAAGCGACAATAGAAGTTCGTCATTCCTAGAAACCACTGGACTTCTTTCATTGAGGTAGGTGCAGGCCAGTCAAGAATGGCCAACACTTTCTTACCATCCATCTGAATACCCTTTTCTTAGAGGATAAACCCCTGGTACGGAACTGAATAGACCCCAAACAAACACTTCTCTGGTTTAGCCAGTAGATGATGCTCCTGAAGGCGGTTTAGTACTTCTTGTAAGTGTGAAAGGTTCTCTTGAGGTGATGACGAGAAAACCAGGATACCGTGTAAGTAGACTAAAACTGTCAGAAACATCAAGTCGGAGAATAGACGGTCCACAAACTGCTGAAAAACGGCAGGGGCGTTCACCAGTCCAAAGGGGATTACCCTGTATTCAAACAAGCCAAAAGGTGTACGAAATGCTGTTTTCCATTAATCACCAGCAAGTATTTGTGATAGATGTTACGCACTGCGAAGGTCCAACTTCGAGAAGACCTTAGCCCCTTGTGCGGCCTCAATGATGTCTGTTATGAGAGGCATGGGGTAACGGTCTCTGACAGTTACCTGATTAAGACCCCGGTAGTCTATACAGGGGCAAAGCTCTGCAGAGTCTCTTTTAGGTATATGGAATAGAGACGCCCCAGCCGGAGATCTGGAGGGTTGGATTAAGCCATTCTATAGATATGCATCCAGATATGCACGCATAGCCTTGTTTTCTGTCTGCGAGAGGGAGAACATCTGTCCAAAAGGTACTGAGGCATTGGGAACTAACTCAATGGCACAGTCTTCTGGCCTGTGCGGAGGTAGCTCTTGTGGAACCCTCTCGACGAAGACCTTATCATAGGCTGATAAGTTTATGGGTAAGCT
Organism: Ambystoma mexicanum; assembly: GCF_040938575.1. Classification (NCBI taxonomy): domain Eukaryota; kingdom Metazoa; phylum Chordata; class Amphibia; order Caudata; family Ambystomatidae; genus Ambystoma; species Ambystoma mexicanum. Next base: position 1,372,803,561 of record NC_090921.1, on the reverse strand, counting down.
GTGTACACCAATAGTTTTATCCGAAATGGCAGGAGCCGTGTGGACAGTACTGTATGTGGTACGAGAAAGGCAATGTTTTTTGCAATAACTTGAGTCCAACTCAAGTTGGTTCTGGGCGTAGTCTATTCTTGGGTTGTGTTTCCTCAACCAGGTAATACCCAAGATGACAGGGAAATGTGCCGCCCGAATAATGTCAAACTTAAGTGTCTCAGAATGTTGCATGAGTGTGACATTCAATTCTTCAGTGGTTTGTGTTGTGGGTCCTGAACTGAGAGGGCTTCCATCAGCCCCTTCCACTTTCTGCCCTTCCTTGCGCTCCAGCCGTCGGAGACCCACTTTGTCTGCCCAAATGATGTCTACAAAGTTCCCAGCTGTGCCACAGTCCAGGCATGCTAGGGTGTCAATAGTGCGTTGGTCTAAGTGTACTTATATCGTTACCACCATGAGACGAGGGATGGAGATAAAGCAACAGAAAGAGATACGTATAGACCGGATATGTGACCTTGGTAGCTCGTCCCTCCTAGGACCAAGGTCTGCCGTTTCCCGGACGCCTACGAGGAACCTCTGGACAGTCCCTGAGTAGGTGGCCTTCTGATTCGCAGTATGCACACAGACCCTTCTCTCTTCAGTGCTTTATCTGTATGGGCTCTTCGCGATGTGGGGACTTAGAGGCAGGAGAGATAGTCAGAGAGGGGATACAGTCCTCGATATCGTCTTCTTTCTGTCCTTTTTTCTTGTATGAGATAGTCTATCTGTAGTACCGTAGAAAGCAGGTCTGAGAAGGTGGGAGGCCTTGGAGAGCGTGCCATTTCATCTTTAATCTCTTCTTTGCGACCGCATCAAAAAATTGCATATAGTGCTTGTTCTGGCCAACCCACCTCGGCAGCCAGTCATTTGAAGGTGGTAATATAGGAAAACTAATCCCCGGAGCCTTGGCGGACGTCCAACAACTCCTCACAGGCAGTGTAAGTGATTTCTGGTCTTTAGAAATGCTTGTTTCAACTGAGCTAGAAAACCCCCAAAATCGTCTAGGAGGGGGCTGGCATTGGTTACAAAAAGTTTCCCAGGCTAAGGCATTGCCAGTCATGTTTGATATCATGAACCCAATGCGGGCATGTTCAGATGTATAAGTAGTAGCTCGGAATGTAAAGTGTATCATGCAGGCATTTAAGAATTCTTTCAATCTTTTTGGCGTTCCCAGATGGCAGGGACATAGCGGGCAATTCAGTGGGATGGTGTGCGCGGGTGGATACCAGTTGGCATAATACCATGTTTTCAGCCTTTAGATTTGGCATCTCTAGGGTTAAACCTTGGACTGCAGACAGTAGTTCCTGAAATTGTTCAGCAGTCGCCATGATGGGTTCCGGGCATTGCAAACGGTCAAATCCCCTTGTTTCCTCTCCTGAATCACTGACCTCCTCCTCCTCACCTGTGTCTGAAGAGCTGGTCTCAGTGTAGGTCTTCAAAGATCTTCTTCTGCTACTGTAAACTCTCTTTTTTTGTAGAGAAAAGGCCTACCCCGGCAAGAAGCCACAGTGACTACTGATTAGGCAGCAGACCTGGGCCCCCGCTTCCGGGATAGCTGGAATGGGGAAAAAGCCTCTGTTGGCATAAAACACCCCAATTGGGAGAAGCTTGTTTGAATGTTCCCAATACGTGATCGTAGTAATTGGTAAGATTGAGACTGGAAGGTAGGTATGGCTAGGTCCGGATGGTGAGTCAAAGAAACAGTGTACAGAATGCAACCAGGAAGTGAGCCGAGGGACTGGGAGAAAAGCCTGCCGGTAGCTGCAAAGAGAGCAGCCTGTGAAAGTAATGAACGATTGAATAGAGTTCCACGAAGCACCAAAGATGCGCTGCGGAAGCAAGCGAAGCCAGAAAAAGAAGGAGAAAGGGAAGAGAAACAAAGGATAGGTGAAGGCAGCAGAAGCACCGCGGCAGAGCCCTGGGAAGAAAACTGGTACAAGGACCTGCACAGCACACAAGCGAAACCGCAAGCAGAGCGAAAGAGGAAAAAGAAAAATGGGTTCTTGTGTGGAACACTGAGAGTAGCACTTGTGTTAAAGTTGCAGCAAAGGGAAAAATAACACTGCAGTTGCAAAGTGCCGCCCGCCGAGATGGGAGGGATTAAGAAGCTCCCAGCGGCAGCCATGTTGCACAACCACTAGAACGCTGCATGGAGAATGTGGAAAGTGCGGTGGCACAATTCAATGGTTGCATACCTTCCAACGGTGCCACAGGCTCCACACATTTGGGCGCATGGCACTAGGAAAGGGCGACATGAGATGTCAGGGTGATCTTACAAAGGGAACGTCAAATTGTTGTAGAATTGAAAGTCTCTGCTAGGAGAGAAAGCTAGGGGAAGGGAACCCCACTTTCTGATAAGATTGTGAACTGTGATATAAGGCAAGTGTGAACCCGACAGAGGGATGCCGAAAGAAAGCCAGGAGAAGGGAACCCACATTTTCTGATGAAATTGAGCAAATCGTAATTGTGTGAAAGATGGCTATATGAACCCGACGGAGGGATGCCAAGGGGAATACGTCGCTGATGAAACGCTGGAACGTTGCAGGGGCATTACAGAGCCCGAAGGGCATCACGGTTTATTCAAATAGTCCCTGTCGGGAGCAAAATGCCGTTTTCCATTCGTCTCCATGCCGCATGCGGATTAGGTTGTATGCCCCTCTCAGGTCTACCTTGGTAAAGAGGGACGCCTTCGTCAACCTGTCCAATAGCGTGGAGATGAGCCGAATGGGGTACCTGTTCTTTACGGTGATAGCATTTAACCATCTATAGTCTACGCATGGGCGTAGATCGCCTTCCTTTTTTGGGATGAAAAATATAGGACTGGCAGCTGGAGAACAGGAAGGGCGGATATGACCCAAACACAAGGCTTGCTGGATGTATTCTTTTAAGGCCCGTTCCTCAGACTGCGATATGGAGTAGATCCTACCCCTTGGTATGGGAGCATCCGGGAGAAAATCAATAGGACGGTCGTAGGGTCTGTGTGGAGGTAGACCTTCCGCTGTGACTTTGTCGAAAACCATATGATAGTCGTGGTAGTCCATGGGAATGCCTGCCATAACAGCTCCCACGGTGTGTGATGACGTGGTGTCGGGAACTATGTCCCTGATACTGAAGGAAGCCAAAGCACCGAGGATCCTGGCAGGAGAGGAGAGTGATTCTGGTTCTGTTAGGCAGAAGTGCTGGCATTGCTCCGACTCGAACGTCACTTGTCCCGTTCCCCAATTAATCAAAGGGTTGTGGTGCCTTAACCAGGGGATACCCAAAATAACACCGAACTGTGGCATGGTGATGAGGTCAAATGACAGGTTCTCCTTATGAGTGCTCTGTATCACCACTTCCAGAGGCGCAGTTTGGTGTTTAATCGGACCAGAGGCCAAGGATGTGCCATCGACTGCTTGCACTGGTTCCGGGTGTTCTTTTTTAATCAGGGGCAGATTGAGACGATGGGCTAATGCGATGTCTATGAAACAACCCATGGCCCCGGAGTTGATCACGATCTGAACAGCATGGACGATCTCCCTGGTAGGTTTCAAAAGGGCGTGAACCACAACCGGTCTGATAGGACCGAAGGCGGGTTCAGTGGTGGTTGTGGACAGGCTCACCAGTGCCCCCTGTATCATGGGCGAGCCTTCTGAAAACCCGACGCCTTGTTCTTTGGTCGTCGGGGGCATTCCCTTACGTAGTGTCCATTTAGCCCGCAATAAAAACAGGCGCTGTAGGTTCTCCGACGTTCCCGTTCGGACTGTGTTATCGGGCTTCGAATCTCGCCTATTTTCATGGGTTCGGAACCGGTGGGAGAAGGGGCCGGGGTTGACTGGCCGGCAAACGTGGTTTCTGCCTTCCGTTCGGACCTCCGGGCGTCCACCTGTAGTGCAAGGTCTACAAGATCCGTGAACACAGAGGGAAGGGCAGGAACCACCGACAGAGCGTCCTTCATGGCGTTGCATAAACCTCGGTAGAACACGATCACCTTCTTTTCCTCTGGCCAGGAAGTCTCAGCGGCGAGCTGATTGTACCGGGTGATGTACTCAATTAGTGTTTGCTTACCCTGTGAGAGATCTAGTAGTTCCAGGTCCCTTGACTGGGCCTTGTAGCGGGTGTCGAACACTTTAGCCATCTCTCTTACAAGAAGCTTGAAATCGTATAAAGCAGGGTGGCCGTTTTCTAGCAATGGGTTTGCCCAGGTAGCCGCTACTCCGGATAGATGAGACAAAAGAAAGGCGGCCTTTGTGACAGAATTGGGGAAGGCTTGGGGTCTGCACAAGAAGTGAAGTTTGCATTGGTTTATGAAGGTGCGGTATTTGCGTGGGTCACCCTGGTAGCGTTCTGGGGCAGCAAGAGGGAAGGAGGTCGGGAGCAACACGGGAGTGGGGACGGGGGCTGGAGCAGGGACAGGCTGGACTGGAGGGGCAAGGTCCCCGAACTCGGTGTCTGCAGGTAGAGGATAACGTGTGCTCTGCAAGGCGTCTAGGCAATGGTGAATGGCGGTCGTGGCTGCGGCCATGTCGGTCCTAAGGGCCGCTACGGCCTGCATTAGAGCAGTCACTGGATCCCCGGCGGAGGGATTCATACTCTGAACGGCCAAATGGCTTCACAGTCTGTTATGGACTTGATGGTCGTGCAGAGTATGAATACCTCTGTCCCCAAGTACCACACAGACAACACCAGAAATACTGCCTGTGCGGTCTTTGAGGCCACAGGTGGTAGTCCGTCGGGCCTGATTCAGGAACAGTCAGAAGAACCCCTTGAACGCTGTAAGGCAATGGATTATGAGGTTATGCACAGAACAGGAAGAATAACACAAGAACACAGGTAACTTGACGCTGCTTACCTATGTGTACGAAAAGGTTGCCCAGAGACGTGAGGAAGGACTGGACCCCCAGGGCAGGAGCTGTATGAGGTCAGGAGTATAGACAGGTAAACACCTAGCGTGGAGGCCTGAGGTCAGGTTCCAAGACAAAGAGACGTGATCCGTAGAGTATCCAGGGACGATACCGTGGTCAGGCAACAAGAGGACCAAAGTTCGAACAGTAGAAGGGTGAGGCAGAGCAGTCCGTGGAGCAAGGCGTAGTCCGGCAACAGGAGGTCCAAAGTTCGAACAGTAGCAGGGGGAGACAGAGCAGTCCGTGGAGCAAAGCGTAGTCAGGCAACAGGAGGTCCAAAGTTGGAACAGTAGAAGGGTGAGGCAAAGCAGTCTGTGGAACAAAGCGTGGTCGAGGAAAACAATCCGTAAGTCACACCGAAGAACTAAGCGTCACGTGATCCAGGAGGAAAACAGCTGTGAAGCAACGCTCCTTGTTTCCAGAAGCCTTTAAACAATGTCAGGAGTCACGTGATACGTGACACGGAAGCGTTGCTGCGTGATGGAAAATCACGTGATCCGTGACGCGCGGGTCTCCGTGGGCAGCGCATGGCGTTATGGCGAGACGAAAACCTCCAGTTCAGCTGCCAAGAACGGGAGGGGCGATAGATGCCAGGTCTGCCATGCTGCAATCTGCCATGATGGGCGAAGTGATGCAAGGGATTACGTGAGCCAGGGTATGTGTGTGGGGTAGTGGGAGGGACGGAGGCTGAGGGCGGAGAAAGAGCACCTATAGGGGATGCACTCGGCGCAGGAGACGTGACAACACTATAAGGAGTAGAAAGTCGGTTTAGGGCTTGTTGGAAAGCTTAGATTCTTAGCTTTAAAATTAAAGTTAAATCTCAGACAATTTTGTGGAGATAGATTTTCAGAAATTAAATTAAAGTTTCAGAATAACAGATGCGCTGTGGAAGGTTTTGGATCAATTCTATGATACAGTTCTAGATAGCTGGAAATGGTTTGAATTAGATTATTTTAAACTAAGAGATTGGTTTGCACAGTTCTGGCTGAGTACTCACACTATAAATTTGAAATAGGCCGTCAAGTTCTGATCAGGTTTGGACTGGACTCCTGGCGGGTGGTTCTGAAGTCACAGCACTCTGGGTCAGCTCTGCTCTGCACTTCACAGCGGTCTGGTCTCTGGTTCTGGCAAAAGTTCTTGGCACTGCTGAAAAAGTTCTGAAGTCTGGATTCTAAGTTCTGGAGATGGTCCTTCTGGATATTGTCTGGTCCTTCAAATTGCTTTTCAAGACAGTGGAAAGTGAATGTCTTGCCTGTCCAAAGCAGTCTCTTTTTATGTGTTTTGAAAATGGGTGTGTGTGTGGGCATAACTAAGCCTGCCCCTCACAACTTATCATTGGCCAAGCTCTCCTGTCTCCCTTGATTGGGGGAAGGAATGGAGTGTCATCAGGCATTAATTTTATGGCATACAGAAAGAACACTCCCCTTGTCAATTTGCACACAAATCTATTTTTGATCCAAATACATATTTATCTATGTACCATTTTTCTAATGTTATATGTCCAGTTAACATATGTTCTGTAGCACCAACCCATCCGATCCCTGTCTTTGTAAGATGTCCTGTCCACTTATGACAGAATTCTGCCCTTTTCATCAAGAACACAACCTCTAAACTTTTCCAGAATTTACACAAACATGCACAAGGAATATGGGCATCAGATGATAAAGTGTCAGATTTTTAACATACAGACATTCGGAGGAATACCTTATTTTCCACTACTACCCCCCAGTACATACCACAGAGTCCTAACACCTCTTAAAAAGTGCACAGAAAAATCACAAGAATAATGATATTAATTATATAATTTTGACAAGTCTGTACTATGAATTATCCACCTTTTTTTAAAAAAATTATGCTCTGGCCCAGAGGGGTGTGGTTTCCCAAAGCACATGGTGGAATTTCTGGTTTGTCCACTTCCTCCAACTCAGGTGGCTCACAGAGGCACTGCTCCTCCCAGTTTCTCCCAAGAGGAAGCCATTTACGATCCCCCCCCCCTAATTTAACATTTGCCTGAGCCAAGGAAAGCTCATTGTTCTGTTTCCCTGCTCCCAGGTGCTCCTCCCCTGATTCAATCAGAGAGGTGTAACCTCCTTTTGGTGGGAACAGCAGAAGGCAGCCAGGCCTGAGAATGCAGTGGCTGGGCAAGTTTCAACTCCTGTCGGGGGTAGTTGCCGGGCAGAATTCAATCTCTTCAAGCCAGGCTTCAGCTAAATGTCACTTTTGATCCAGTTTTCTTCATTCAAATCAAACTTACAATTTTTACACATGCAGCTAGAACGCTGATTCTAAGTTCAAAACTATGACATTTAAACAGTTGCAACCTATGTGACACCCAAAAAGAAGGTCACTCATTTTTTGAAACATTTCGATTTTAGTGGTTTTAAATCCAATTTCAGTTAAGCTGCTGACATCCACAGCTCAGCCAGTTTTGTTAGAAACATTGTTTTGGGCTCTTCATCTTTCCAGATTGTGTATGCACACAAGACTACATTCTGCCAAATGTCTGCTGGTGTTCAGTGAGATTTTTGAATATCTTGCAATGTTTAAAATAGGCATTTTTACCTTGCATTTCAGAGAAAGAAAGGTGATTTCAAAGCGCTTTTTTTTTGTTGAGCTAACAGGCACTGCTGTTTTTCCTTTGGCACCACGTTTCACTCATGGCGCTTCTGGCCGATCACGCTCGCACTGGTGGGTGGTAGGTCAGGCGACCATTTTGGTGTGCGCAAAACTGCACGGTTTTCCTGGATTGTGGCGCAAATGTGGGCTTTTTGGCCATCTTGGATTTTCTGAGCCCACAGCACCAAATGTTGCAGCATAATAACTAGAAAGTGGGTCAAGACACCCAACAGTTGTACCTTTCGGGGTTATGTCCAAACAGGCCTAAACCCATTAATGATGATGCAGGATGCACTGTCCTCTTCTGCGTAGGCCCATCCAAAGACACAGACACCCCCAAGTGTCGTAAGGAGATGTATCCACAAACACATATCAACACAAGACTACCAGCACAATCCTAATAGCAATGAGCACTATGACAACAAGCAGTCACTTTCCGCAATGTCCTTTCTGCCTATTGTACAACAGGTAGAAAGGACAGTGTTTAGTCAGGCTATCCACTGGGTTCTATGTAATAATGTCCCCGCAAAGGTTTGTCCTGACAAAAAATTCGCTGTTTTTTGCTGAATCATTATTACATTGAGACACCCCCGCAAACCCCCATTTTTTATTTATACAAGGGGGGCAGGGGACATCCCCACAACCCGTCCCCATACATAATCTCACCATATATAATGTTGCCAATGGCTTTTCCCGGCAACATTATATATGGGGACATTATTACCTTATACCATCCACAGTTAGTGTGGTTGATGACACTTGTGAGAAACTCTGGTAAACAGCAGGAGGCGTCCTATAATGAGGCCCATATGAGGGCCAGAACATCTATTGAGAGCACATTGGGACTGCTGAATGTAAGGAACATCTATTGAGAGCACATTGGGACTGCTGAATGTAAGGTTCAGGTGCCTCCACCAGATTTCTGGTGCAACCATGTGCACTTCAGTAAAATTATTGTCATCTGTGAAATAATGCAAAAGAGGTACAATGACTCCAGATGAGGACAACACAACCCTGACTAAGGTGCAGGTGAAAACAGGCTACCTTGGGATGGATGTGAGAAAGTGAGAGAAAGATGCTTTGTCCTCCAAGATCTAATGGATGACTCGTTTTAATTGCACACATATGCACGTCACTGTTCTGTAACCTTTCACTAAAATCACACCTATCACTGAAACAAAATGACCACTGTATTCATTGCCTTTATTCTTAAGTGATTTATATAACATGTATGCACCCCCACTGCCCCCAGATCCTCATCCCCAACACACTGCTCTCGCCATGTCTTTATCCCCAACATCCTGGCCTGCCCACATCCTCATGCTATATGGAAGCCTCTATTCTTTCTCTGCCCACCTTCCCGGCCTGGAGTGGTAGGACAAGGGATGTGCAGCAGAGCATGCTTTCGTGGTGTTCTTGCCACGGATTACACGTTTGGGGTAGCTGACACAGAACTGGATGTTTCATCCCACCAACCCCCCCCCCCACCCCCCTCAGCCCCCCATCCGGTGTGCTAGGGATTGAGTGTTCTACTCAGTGTGACATATTTATTGGTGGCAGACATATTCTTTGCCCACTCCGCACCCTTTGGTTCATGAGTGTAATGCTGGCTGGGCCATCTGCTGTTCACCAACAAAAACGGTCCAAGTTGGTAGTCATCCTCCTGGAAGCACTCTGCATGGTGTCTTGCATTGCGTGGGAGTAGCCCAGGCTTTCTTGGGTGATGTGTTCCATATGCTCCTGCCTCTGCTCCATCTGTGCGAGACTCTCTCAGAGAGCATCCAGGGGGTGTTGGTTGGTGGGGGATGGCCGTGCCTATCCATAGATCCAGAAGCCAGTGCACATTCAGTGTCATCATCCTCTAGAGATGTATCTGTGTCCTGACTGTGGTGCAACTGCAGAGCGCAGGCACAAGATAAGGTGGAAGGCCTGGTGTGCAGTGATGAGAGGAATTAAAATTGAATTCCCTTATAAATAGACGTCTGATAAGGGGGATTTCACTCCCCAAAAAAAGAAACTAATTAATTCCCGGGGGCTAATTTCAGAAAGTACATTTCTTCCTGGAAGTTGGGGTTTCTTGATCCAATTTCACTATTCTGACAAAAACAAGTCTGTTGAAACTGCCCTTTTTTTAATTTATTACAAATAATTACCAGTGCTGCATTTTGCAGTGTTTTATTAATGTCTTAATTATTTATTTCAATGTATTGTGTGATTTGCTGTGCTGTAAAATCTGTGTTTGACTTTAATGATCTATTTATTGGATCGAAATAAAGTATTTGAATTTGAATAATTAAATATCACAAAGTAGATGATCTCTGAAGAATACTGCAGGACATGAGGCGACATACTATTTTCTGTCACATTCATAGGTGCACTACAGCACCAATGGATAAATGAAAATTCCCATTTCACCCACCTGTTGTGTGCTTGCTGTCAATATATATGATCTTAAGTATCCGTTCCAGACCCCTGCTAACCTCTTCTTCAATGAATAGTGCCTGGCATATTCATCACTCTACCTATAACTCCCTGAAGACCTCAAGTCCACACCTGGACACCTCTGTGCTGTAATCTGGAAAGGAAGGTTACGTTCTCATTGTGTGACCATTGCTCTTTCAGATGGGTACTTTCAATCCCTAACTACACAAACCCACTGAACAGGTTGCTACTGTGACAGGGCCTGTCAGAGGAGGGAGAGAGCCTAGCCCCCAAAACCCCTGCAAGGTACCAGCATGTGGGCAAGCCCAGCCTCTCTTTACCTTGTCCACAGGGCGGAGGTGCTGCAGCAGAGAGTCAGAGGGAAGAACAGAGAGGAGGACCCCGGCGGCAGCACGTGCCGGCACAGACATGGAACGTTGCGGGATGCTGTGGCGGTTGGCACTGTGCCACGGCCGAGTAGTAAGCTGCTGCTGCTGCGTCCACAAAGTGACCCCACCACCTCTAAACCATCAGGGATCGCTTGTGAGGAAAAGGCCCCATGAGGCTATTAGAAACTTGCACCCACTAAACCACCAGGGATCCCTATCATGGGAAGAGGCCTGGGAGAGCAACTTGTCCCTAGGAGCCTGTACAGGCTCCATGCAAGAAATGTGGCAAATCCACAAGAAAAGGGGTTGGGCTTACTAGTCCCTATGAAGCTTCCCGAAACCCCTTCCTGTCACACACCCTCAGGAAATGTAAGCTATTGGATAAGGCAAGTGGCCAATTCTGGGAGGGGGTGGGGTATTTAAGTATGTGGGAGTGGTATAGTGTTGGTTAGGTGGGTGAGGACAGGAGGTGCAGGAGAACGTCCGAGAGACCAGAGAAGAAAAGTGCGACAGGCGTGTGGATGTGTTGGAGGGAGAGGTATGTGCAGTGTTTGAACGTGGGAGTAATGAGTGAGTGGAGTAGCAGTATAGTTGCAGAGTAGTGGTGGGAGTAAGAAGTGGTAGCGATAAGTGGTAGTAGTACTGGAAGTAGAGAGTGGTAGTGAGGGTAATAGAGAGAGAAGGAGGGAGAAGAAGATGACACTAGACATATTAGGTGGTAGTGCTGGTAGTAGGTAGAGGAATACAGAGAGTAGTAACATCTAAGGGTGGAGGTAAGATGGCTGAGTGTGAGATCATAGGTACCGTACTACAGTGGGAGGAGAACATCTTGGGAGCTAGTACAGGGAAGTGTCAGGCGAGAAAGTCTGTGAATGACAATTTGGTGGAACTGGGTGGAAGGAGGCACCATCCCAGGACACCATGGAGTACTAAGCGGGCTAGGTCAGGGACATTTATAAGACCCTTGGGGAGACTGGTCGCCATCATCTTCGGGAAAACATCATTAGTCCCAGTTAGAAGACCACCCAAACAGGTGGCACTGTTCAGCACAGCTCACATCCCTGTTATGGACGCCTGGGCTAGTGAGGAGGGAACGGCGAGTCACAAAGGGACGGCCCTAGTGCCCAAACCCCAAGCGCTGAGAATGAAAGAGAACACCCAAATTCAGCATCCAGTTTGAATGTTGAAGGTCAATAAGCACACTTGGACTTACACCCGAGTCAAAGTGGTTGTTTGTGGTGGGCCAGCCCGTCACACTATATAATGGTAAGAAGCCAAAACAATCATGCATTTCCTGTAAACACACAGTCCTGTGTCCTTTGTGGATTTACTGCTACAAGAACTTCATGTGTATGCCACGGTTCCAAAGGCTGCACTTGCCCACCTGGAAGTCCCTGTCCATCTGAAATATGGTAACCTGTGGACAGTTCAATGCTGGAAAATCTGCTGCGACAGGAGACCACATGATGAATGAGATTGAAGTGGAGTGGAAAGGAGGGCCACAAATGTTCTGTCATATCTATGCGAAAGAATGAGTGAACGACGAGCTTGACAACCTGTGCATGTGTGTGTAGTGCATACACATTTGAGTAACGCTAACAGGACATCCTCACAGTGACTGTTTAACTGCACATTATGGGTATCATTTGCCAACAACACTAAGGCCCTCATTACAATACTGGCGCTAAACCATGGCGCTATTAGCACTATGGTTGGTGCCGGTATCGTAACGAGTCCGCCAATGTTCAATGGGGAATTACCACCCCATTCCAAGGTTGGCGGGGCGGTAATTCCCCATTGAACATTGGCCCTTCCCCATTCCCATTTTTGCCCCATAGGGCTCAATGGGACTGGGGAAGGCGCTAAGTACGGTACTGCAAATTTCGGTACCGTACTTAGCACCAAGGTCCCTTTGCGGGTCCCTACTTTAACGGCTGGTCTAGACCAGCCGTTCAGGTCGGGTCCCGCAAAGGGACCTCGTAGTAAGGCGGTAATGGCTTAACGGCGCCGCAGCCTTTTACGTTGCCGTTAACCCATTAGCGCCAGGGTCGTAATGAGGCCTTAAATCTCAAAATGGCTTTTACACCAATGTGGACACTGTGGCCAGGTTGCAAAATCAACATGTCAGGAATGAAATCACTGCTGCCATACGCAATACAGGCATAGCCGTATGTGCACAATGGGAACATTCAGTACAACAGTTTAACAGGGATAGTATTGGGTGAAAACATGATCTTGACAGTTCGGAAGCACCACATATATCCTACACGCAGGTAAACCTATGCAGAATAACAGTTCCTTAAATAACCGAAGACAAATGTTACAGACTGCCACTGTAATGGCACCTGACTCAGCAGGGAATATATATTTTTAAATTTTTTAATTTTTATTTTTATTGGATAATAAAATCATCCTTTCAAATTTTGAAGATATTAGAGAATATTCTGTCGATTTGATGCCACATCCACACATTCATCCCAATTCAATGCACGTGCATGTGTGATATGCCCCACATTGCACCATGTATGACATTCCATGCACTGACTAATTTCTTTAGACACTTGTGCATGAGAAAACACTCTGTTCAAGTGTGGAAATGTGCCCATTACGCCTTTCACTCTGGAGATGTCCGTCCACTCCAGTGAACAGGTACTCAGTGCATCAAATTGCACACTTTGACAATAACGACAGCTGATTGAACCAACATGGGCCCGGGACCTAGCTGCCGAGTACAGGGGAAAAGGGGCACCCATGCCCTTACCTTGGTAGGTCCTACAACACACATTCCTACACCACACATGAAACACAATCTTACCAGACATGCTCCTACGACAGACACACTTACAACACACAAACCTAGGACACATACACTTACAAGAAGTGCTGTTAAGCAATATGCTCTTATGCCACACACACTGTTGCTACTTATAGAATTTTACTGTGTCTCTGTCCTCCACCGCATTGCTGGTACTCTTGCCTGCTCAGCAGCTGGAATACCCAAATGTTGTCTGCATCTAAGTATAATTGCTCTGGGAAAAACTTTTCTACAACATGTACATCTTTCATGCAACCAGTACAAAGAAGCATAAGAGTTTAAAAGTCCATATATCACGTAATGCACCTCTTCTGAAAACTCACATAAATGCTCTTAAGACACATGCTCCTATGACACATGCTCCTATGACTCACCCTACAATGACACACGCTCCAACTACACATTCTTACTATGCATGCTTCTACTACACTCTCTCCTACAACACATGCAGTCCTGTGACGTGCACTCCTATGACACATTCCCCTATGACACACACTGACTTAGCAAATTTGGGGATATTAACAATTTAAGATGTTTCTACTGTGGTAAGTCAAAGGAAGGATGTAGACAACTGGACATGTTTTAACTCTCTTATTAAAGCAAAAATAAAGACATCACCTAGCCCTACTGCTACTGTGGAGGTTCCCTATGATAGGAAAATAACGAAAGGTGCTCATCAGGATATCATACAAATCTCATTGTTGTCTTCAGCCCAAACATATCTTATATTCCTATCTAACCCTACCACTATCAAAGAAATATACATTACATTTAGCCCAGAGAGCTTTTCTACTCCCCCTTGCTTGGCTTATGCTGGCTGGTGCATGTTCCCCTGCCAACATGGTCTCTAGAAATAGTCCTCTTGACTTCCCTGGGTTTCTCAGGCAGCTCAAGTAAACAACAAAACTTCTGGATTCCAACACAAGTACTTGTCTCTTCACACAGTTCTGGGAAACAACAAGTCTCTAGAATTTGTGTATTTTGCAGTTGTTCAACTGCTGTTTCTCTCTCACCCCTCCAGGGCATCTCATATTTGTGCCAATAGTAAGTTCTTGGGACCCTACTGGGGCCTTTTACCTCTACCTGAGGGTTGTATAGGCTGTAGGTCTCCACCCGCTTTTCTGGGGTTGCCTCATTTCCTAGAACCCTTCTCAGATATGTCTCTTAACCTGTCATACCTCTGAACCTCTTGTGGATTATACTTTTCAGGTTTGTTGCCTTTTGATATTGGTTTTGCTTTCTGGCTTCTTGGAACCCCTCACGGGTTACGACCTTCAACTTCAACGCCTTTGGTATTTTTCTCTCTTTCTGGTTTTTAACAACCCCTTGTGGGTTGTGTTTCTCAATTGCAGACCTTTTTCTGTTATTTTGCATGCTTTCTGTTTTCTAATAACCCGTCACGGGTCGTGGTTCTCATGTTTTTGTATTTATATCAGTCTCTGTTGGCTTATTGGCCAAATGGCCTTCTTTGGCACTTGGTTTGCTTTCTCAGTGTTCTGGCTTACTCTTGTAGCCCCAGGGAACTCAACCACCTTCCTCGATCTCCTTGCTGAGAACCTCGTACCTTCTTCTTTGCTGTCATTTTCTTTGGGGGAGGCTGTCACTCCTTCCGCAGTAGAAGTGGGCTCCTTGTGCAGTCAGTTTCCTGTTGCTTCCTTCGGCTGCCATGGTTTCAACAAGGAGGTCTTCCCTTTCAGTCTTGGTTTGGTCTCGCACCTCTTGAGACCTTCAACCCTGGAGCTTCCAGTGCCCCTGGCCTCAGCAGCGTTCCACAGACTCTCTGCCCAACATGTATGCACTGTGGTCCTGCCTCCAGGAAGTCTCGGCCTTGTGCTACAGTTGTGGCTTCTGTCTGGTGCGTTCCCTCACTGGTTCTTCTGTCCCCACTGGTACACTTGTTTCGTAAAAGCTCCTCTACAATACTTAAGGGTCTTGTGCCTTATATGTCTCTCTCTGTGCTAGTAGAGATGCAATTCCATTGGTCCTGGGATTCCAGTCTCAGAGAGGGATCAGCAACCAAACCAAGCATAGTAAAAGGTACTTTTTCTTTAACATTATCAGTCCCCATGTATGCAATAACCTTATGGGACATTGATGGCAAGGGAGATGTTACAGATTTGTTCACTGGAGAGTCCTTGTCCTTGAGGGGGTGGGCGGAGAGACGAATTGCCTGGGTTGGTCACATGTGAATGACAAACATGTTTTCCAGTAAAAGATAATACAATGATAACGTAGTTCAAAAACATAAAATGTGTTCTCAGAAACATAAACTCTGTATTGCATCTTTGATACAAACTGTGGAGTTTGACCGTGTCTCTGTCCTCCATCGCACTGGCACTGCTAACACTCTGGCCTGCTCAGTGGCAGAAATACCCAAATAGTGTCTGCGTCCAAGCGCAGTTGCTCTGGGCGTCTCTACAAAACTGTTCATTTGAACAGTAAAAAGAGGAGTATGAGTTTCACAGTTAGTACATTAAGCAATATACATCTCCTAAACCAAAGATGCTTCCATTAAATAAACGTAATGATAACGTAGTTCCAAAACATAAACCTTGTATGCAGAAAGATAAATGGCGTATTGCATCTTTGAACAGCTTCTATACAACATATACATCTATTATACATACTGTACAAAGAGGCGTATGAGTTTCCTTTTAAAGTTTGTACATTACTCAATGTGCATCTCCTGAAAACTCAGATCAATGCTCTGAAGACACACGCTCCAATGACACATAGGGCCTAATTACAACCCTGGCGCTAATGGGTGAACGGCGCCGTAAAAGGCTGCAGCGCCGTTAACCCATTAGCGCCTGATTACGAGGTCCCTTTGCGGGACCCGACCTTAATGGCTGGTCTAGACCAGCCGTTAAAGTAGGGACCCGCAAAGGGACCTTGGTGCTAAGTACGGTACCGCAATTTGCGGTACCGTACTTAGCGCCTTCCCCATTCCCATAGAGCCCTATGGGGCGAAAATGGGAATGGGGAAGGGCCATGGTTCAATGGGGAATTACCGCCCGCCAACCTTGGAATGGGGTGGTAATTCCCCATTGAACCATGGCGGACTTGTTACAACACCGGCACCAACCATGGTGCTAATAGCGCCATGGTTTAGCGCCGGTGTTGTAATGAGGGCCATAGACTTACAACACATGGCATGTGCTGTTACACAACATGCTCTGAGGCCAAACACTTATGCTACATGTTCTTAAAACACTGTTAAGACACATGCTGAGAATCAATGTATACCTTCCATACACAATGTGCAGCTACATCTAGATGTTGCTCATTTCATACATGTACTGAATTATACATATGAAAACTATTGTTGGCATGCACTGAGTGTAAAGTGTATGGCTCATATGCCATACGCTCATGCGCAAATACAGTCATGGCAAACACTCATACTACATTAAATTATACTACACACAATCACATCCTATAATCGTACTCCCCCACACAAAACACAATTATAAATAAAAAAAACCTTTAAAATCAAAAGTTAAGGTTAATCAAACAAAAAATATAGTGTAAAAAGAGTGGGAATTACAATGTTAAGGTAGAAACTCACTTTATACCACTAAAAATTCAACTGTGAAACCTGAAGTATAAACACTCACTACAAAACAAATCTTAACACTCACTTGAAGTATAAGGCAGCTTAAATCTATACTCTTGTGAAATGAGTATTAGGATTTGATTTGAAGTGAAGTGGAGTGAGTGTTCATACTTTGAGTTTCACATTTGAATTTGTAGTGGTATGCAGTGAGTATACGTTATACGTTAACATTGTTATATATATATATATATATATATATACACATATGTATAAATATATATATTTATATATATATTTATTTATTTATTTATTTATTCCACCAAACAAGTAATGATAAGTAGGTTTAAAGCTCTAAAACACAACTAAACATCAAAACTTAAAGTAACCCAGCACTTGGTCTCTTGTGCAAAAATACATTTATTAAGCAATTATTCCATTAAATTAAGGCATTGCCCGGCATGGATTTATAGCACCATAGTAGTTCATTCAAGCCTATAGCTTTTCCCCCACGCTTTCTGGCTCCCTTGCAGAGACTTCGTCAGGCAATCTTCTGTTTCAAACGTACAAAGCCATTATTTATTTCCATGGCTCACGTTGCGGTTACGATTTTACTGCAGTCATATGACCATTTCCAAAGACTGCAGCATTTACATTGCTAATATCGTGGCCATTTTATAATTTTGTAATACCTTCTTACATAATTTTAAAACCCAAATGAATTCTGAATGATTGAATCACCAAACCAAGGCAGAATGAAAAACGCTCATTTAGAAAAAAAAACCACCACGCGTTCCACCCCAACCGGGGGATTCATTAGGCTGCTGTCATATTATATATTACATGGCCACGGTAGTGGCCATGTAGTTATGGTTAAGTTGCTGTTTCCATAGGAATAGCACTTTTTGGGTGGCTTATAACCTCGCTCTCCCTGGACGGATCCTCACCAAACTTTGCAAAAAAATAGTTGGGTCACTCTGAATTTATTTGCAAAGTTTGGTGAGGATTCGTCCAGGGGGGGCAAAGTTATAGGGGGGGTCCCAAAACTTTTTTTTTTTCCATAGACTGAATGGGAAAAAACTTTGCGCACGGCTACAGCCCGAACCGCTGGACGGATTTACACCAAATTTGCGGCAGGAGCGGCGGCCTGGTCCCAAAAGCGTGCTTTTGTAAATTTGGTGTAAATCCGTCCAGTAGTTTTTTAAAAAATTACCAAAATGTAAGGCAAAAAAATTAGTGATATCTGCGTTCGCTTCGCGGACGGACTTCCCTATTCGCTCCGCGGACAGCACCCCGATTGGCCCATGGGCTTGCGTCATGTCCGCGGACATGCGACGTGTTCGCTGATTGGACGGCGAGGGGCGTGGAGCGCGTTAGATTTTCTGTGGCGCCTGCCATCTTGTATTCGCAGTCGACCGCGTACAGCGCAGTGAAACGTGGATAAAAAATTGTATTTAGTGCCGTGTGTTGGTGTGTAAGAGTGTTTGGGGAGGGTGGTGGAGTATGAGATAGGTTCAATGCTTTGTTTTTTTTATGTGCTAGACCTTTTTGTTGCGTTCGATTTGTCCGTGGAGAACACGGCTGTTCTGACATTTTGTAAATAAACTAAATGGTGGGGTGTTTAACGGAGTATGTGTCATTTTTGTTCGCAAGGAAGGTAAAAATGAGCTATGAACACTTGCGGTGTACTTAATTGTTCGTAAATACACAAACTGGGGGTGTCCTCAGGACGCTGTCTGTATTGTAATCTGTCTAGTTGAATGTGTTCTAAGAACACTCGCAGTGTCTCGAAATGGTTGCAATTACACAAAATGGGGGTGTTCTGAGAACGTTGTTTGTATTGTTCGTTGTCAGGGTGAAAGTGTTTTAAGAGCACTCCTTTTGTTCGCTAATAGTACAATTTCCTAGGGGCGTCAACCAACTTTTTGTCCACTAAAGAAACGATAAATCCGGCTGGTGTGCGTCAACATTATGTGATAATCCTATGACTGGCGCTATTGACCTGGCTGACTTGCTTTTGCGACACTAAATCATATCTCCCGCCTCTAAGCCTGATATTATCAAAGCATTCATATTCCCCGCCTTTCTCCGTGACGTTACAGGGTGCGTAATGAAACGCGCCCAGTCGTCTCCAGTACTACGCGACTTTACACAGAACCCGGAAGACAACACACATTATGTCACAACACAGCGCGCCACAATTCAGTATATGAAACTGTGATTTAAAAGCAAAGAGCAAGATTGTAAATGTTGTAAAGTACATTTATTTGACATCAAATGTTTAGAGAATATTCAGCAATTTGCATTTGTCTTTGTTGTCGATCCGCAAAAGTTCATGTTGAGACACGCGATGTTCCTTTGCGGTACAGATAGTGTTAGATCAGGTTACAACTCAGTGCGCCACAATTCGGAATATGAAACTGTGGTTTAAAAGTAAACAGCAGGATTGTACATTTGGTAAAGTACATTTATTTCACATGAAATGTTTAGTGAATATTCAGCGATTTGCTATTGTCTCTGCTGTCGATCAGCAAAAGTTTATTTGGAGCCACGCGTTGTTCCTTTGCGGTAGATAGGCTGTTGGTTTATGATAAAAGCAGTAAATGGTCTCTCTGATAATCGGAAGGTTGCTCCAACAACGAGCCATTAGACCACCGTATTGGTTGGTATGTTGTTTGTAGCCGCTAGTACTGCGTAAGGGCATATTGGTCCTTGGCGATTGTCCCATAAAATGGTGAGGGTCATGAAGTTGAATATTTTGGACTTGCACCTGGCAGTTGAAGACCCCATCCGCTGGAGTCTGTAAATCGTGACATAGACAAAACGGGGCCACGTACCTGTTTTAAAAAACATAAATTAGTCTCACCAGCCGATCTTCATTAAAAATCATCATTTTATTTATTAGGGCGTGAAACTATTTGCTATCAAAGATAGTGCAACAGAGTATGTTAATAATAAAATAATAATATTTTCCCATTCATATAGCGCTAAGAACTGTGAGGTATGTAAGCGGTGCTTATTATTAACCACAGTGTGTGGTGCTCATTTATCGACCACGGAAGGATGAAAGGCTGAGTTTCGCCTTGCCGGGATTCGAACTTGCGTTAGCAAGCTGTGCACGGATGTCAAAGCGAGCGCTGTACTCGCTGTGCCACTTGACAGGTTACAGTGAAGTGGCACAGCGAGTAGAGCGCTTGACCGCCTATAGACCGGTTAAATTATTTATATTAACCCACTCTGTGTCGTTTGCCTTTTTCAGAGCCCTCTGAACGACAGGGGATCAATTCGGCGGTGATAGTGCGCGGTAGAAAACATTATGCCACTTTCAACGAACAAGTTCAACTTCAGCGGTCTTTAATGCAACGCTATTGTAATTATATTTGGTATAAAGTAATCTAAAGGGTTACTTACAGTACAATTGCAATTTCCATTGTCTACGAGTGGTGCAGTCCCAAAATACGACTCCGTGTGTGCCAACGATCTTTCGCATAGTGATATAATATGTAAAAGTGGTTTCGTTTCAGAAATTTCATCTTTATCTTCTCTTATGTTTTAGCAACACTCCTTCAAGAGAAGTCTTTCATCACAATCTCTGTCTGTCAAGGTCAAAACACAATACAACATTATAGTCTGCTTCGTGAGCCTCTCCGGGGCCCGAGAAAAAAATGGAAGCAGCTGACCTTCACTGTGAACGAGCATAAATTCTTACTTTGCAACATTCTGTGTAAAGCCATCTGTAGAAGTTGGTTTTTGCACGCCATGTTTGTATATTGTTTGCGTGATATTAAAAAAAGTTTGTTTAAAGGACGTTATGGTTCTAAGTACAGCCAAAATACCCCTGAAAATAGCAAGTTATGGTAAGCTATGAAAAATAACTCGCGCCAACACCATGCACTGCTAAGACTAACACCCAGGACATCAAAGATGACATTGCAAATGTCATTGATGAAATCACTGATGACATCACATGTGTATGTACTTTTCATGGAATTTGTGTACTAGGGATTTTTATTATAATGATCCGAAAAAAGTGTCAAGGATATTGCAATAAATATCATACCGTTATTAGTGCTTTGAACAATGCATTTATATCAATAAATAGCATTGTATTATGGAATTCTATGTAGTATACTGAGCTACTAATGGAGAAAGATAGCATTGTGTGCAGAGTACAAGATAAAAGTATAATATTTGTAATGTTAATATGTAGAATAATGAAATGATAATTGTCCTGAAATGTTCGAAAATTCACAAAATGGGGGTGTTCTGAGGACGTTATTCGTATTGTGTGATTGCTTAGCTGTATGCCATGAGGGAATGGTACAGAGAGTAAAGTGGACACCGTCCGCGGACACCGCGGCTGTTCGTGGACAGGGCGTGGTAAATCTGGGTTTTTCCAGGAAATCCAACATGGAAAGAAGACTGTACGGATCAGCCAATCAGATGTCGAGGTTGTGGATTTGTGTTGAAAGAGACTGTGTGTGGTAAAGATGGCAGAAGTGGAGAAAGTCAGGGTGTTGGTGCTCGGAGATATGTTTGTGCATGGTTTACAGCAGTACGCTGAATGCAGGCATGTTGCAAAGAACTTTGATGTCAAAGGAGTGGAGGTGGTGTGGAGCACTGTGCCTGATTGCAATGTACAGGGAATTGTACAAGTTTGTGTGGATATGGCCACGATGAACAGTCCGTATGTGGTAGTTTTGCACTATGGTGCTTTCCATTTGGGCAACGTCAGTGCCCCTACTTTGTTGGCTGATTTGGAACGCTTGGTTCAAGCCGTAGTGAAGATCCTTCCAAATGCGGAAGTAATTTTTTCTGGATTACTACCTAGGGCAATATGGGACAATAGTTCAGTTTTTTGTCCTCAGCAAAACATTGCTAGGTGTGTCATCAACCGAGGCATGTGTGCATTCATGCTTAGAACTGATATGTTCTTCTGTAACAATGAGAATATTGATGCCAGTAATGCTGTTAATTTTAAAGAAGATGGCATTTGTTTATCTTTTATCGGAAATGCCTTTTTATTTTGAAATGTAAGGGTTGCTTTGGAGAAGGTTATGTGAAGATTTAAGGAGTAAAGTAAGAAAAAAAACAGGAAAAAAAATATAAAATAACAGGTGTCTGTCAAGCATCTGGAAAAAAAAAACGGCTCTTTTCAGAGCCAACTTCAAAGGGGAAATGGGGCACACTATTTAAATTTACATTCACCACGCTCAGATTTTAGATGTGTCCGCGGACATGGCGGTAGTCCGCGGACATGAAAATCACTACGAGGGGGTTAGTATGTTCTATGTTACATGTCAGGGATATTATGCTTAAGTTGTGCTTCTAAAAACCTATGAAATTCAGTGAAAAAACTTTGTTAAAGGGACGTTATGGTTCCAAGTAAAACCGAAAAACCCTTGAAATTCGCCAGTTATGGTAACATAAGCAACCATAACTCGCGCCACCGTGCACTGCTAACACTAACACCCAGGACATCAAAGATGACATCACAAATGTCATTGATGACATAACTGATGACATCACATGGCTGGCTCTCCGTTTTTATCCTTTACTGACATATCGAAGCCACATAGTTTTCTACAGTAACAGTCAGGAAGTAAAAATTGAAAAGGTACTATATTTGTAGACTTGGGGTCCTGTCACATCATATATGAAACATGTACATAGCGGAAGATACAGGCTTGAAAGAGAGCAATCCTTTCTGTGCATGAAGATAATCATTACGGTTATCAGCACTTTGTCATAGTTTTATTTTTATTACTCTACCTTCCCTCTATATGCTCATATTTGTATACATTATACTCACTCTCCATAGAGTGAATGGGAAAAAAAATTTTGCTCGCGTCTACGGCTCAAACCGCTGGACGGATTTCCACCAAATTTGGACCAGGAGCAGCGGCTTGGTCCCGAAAGCGTGCTTTTGCAAATTTGGTGAAAATTCGTCCAGTAGTTTTTTTTAAAAATGACCAAAAAGTAGGTAAAAAAAAATTAGTGATATCTGTGTTCGGTTTGCGGATACACTTCCCTGTTCGCTCCGCCGAAAGTGTCCTGATTGGCCAATGGTCTTGCGTGATGTTCGCGGACATGCAAAGTGTTCGCTGATTGGACGGCGTGGAGCGTGAAGCGCGTCAGATTTTTCAGTAGCGCCCCCCATATTGGATTCGCGGACGTCCCCGGACAGCGCGGTGAAACTTTGTTCAAAATGTGTATTTTGTAGAGTGTGTTGGTGTGTAGGAGTGTTTGGGCAGGGTGGGAGTGTGTGAGATAGGATGAAAGTTGTGTTTTTTATGTGTTAGATGTTCTTTTTGTGTTTGATTTGTTTGTGGACATCACGGGTGTTCTGAAATTTTCTAAATAAACTGACTAGGGGGTGTTCTAAGGAGTCAATATGTGTCCGTTTTGTTCGCAAGTAAAGTGAAACTGTTCTAAGAACACTTGCGGTGTCTGGGGAGTGTTCGTAGGTGGTGTCCTGAGGACGCTGTCCGTATTGTTCTCTGTCAAGTTGAATGTGTTCTAAGAACACGCGCGGTGTCCTGAAATGTTCGCAAATAAACAAAATGGGGGTGTTCTGAAGACGCTTCTAAGAACACTCGCGGTGTCCGGGGAGTGTTCGTAGGGGGTGTCCTGAGGACGCTGTCTGTATTGTTCTCTCTCAAGTTGAGTCTGTCCTAAGAATACTCGCGGTGTCCTGAAATGTTCGCAAATAAACAAAATGGGGGTGTTCTGAAGACGCTTCTAAGAATACTCGCGGTGTCCGGGGAGTGTTCGTAGGGGGTGTCCTGAGGACGCTGTCCGTATAGTTCTTTGTCAAGTTGAATGTGTCTTAAGAACACTTGCGGTGTCCTGAAATGTTCGCAAATAAACAAGATGGTGGTGTTCTGAAGACGCTTCTAAGAACACTCCCGGTGTCCGGGGAGTGCTCGTAGGGGGTGTCCTGAGGACGCTGTCCGTATTGTTCTTTGTCAAGTTGAATGTGTCCTAAGAACACTCGTGGTGTCCTGAAATGTTCGCAAATAAACAAGATGGGGGTGTTCTGAAGACGTTTTTGAGAACACTCCCGGTGTCCTGGAATGCTCGTAGGGGGTGTCCTGAGGACGCTGTCCGTATTGTTCTCTGTCAAGTTGAATGTGTCCTAAGAACACTCGCGGTGTCCTGAAATGTTCGCAAATAAACAAGATGGGGGTGTTCTGAAGACTTTTTTGAGAACACTCCCGGTGTCCTGGAATGTTCGTAGGGGGTGTCCTTAGGACACTGTCAGTATTGTTCGTTGTTAAGTTGAAAGTGTTCTAAGAACTATCGCGTTGTTCTGAAATGTTCGTAGGGGGTGTCCTGAAAACGGTGTCCGTATTGTTCGCTGGCAAGTTCAAAGTGTTCTAAGAACACTCACATTGTTCGCGGACATTAAAAGTTTCCCATAGATCATAGTTGAAATGTTTGACTCTATGGATGTGATATGCTGCGGTGGTTGTTGCCAGGGCATAGAGTCTTGGGTGCATGGCCATTTGGCCATGCACCCAAGACTCTATGCCCTGGCAACAACCACCGCAGCATATCACATTCATATTTGTTTATAAGTTTGGGTGAAAAACAAATGTATAAGGAACAAAGGTATTAGATACTATGGATGTGATGTGCTGCTATGGTTGTCCTTATTATTCTATACTTACTGTTTGGTCTAGTAATGGGAGTCCATGTTTTTCTTCTTCATTTCTGTGATAAAAGAAAATAGCATGTTAGTATTAGTATTTTGTAATGACTTATTACATTGTATAAGCAATATACTTTTATTTTTTTTCGACCCTCATATTTAGTAGAGTACAAATCAGAGTACTGTGCAATTTGCTCAGTTTCTGTATTTGTTGCTAAAATCATTGGGTCTGTGGGAGAAAAAAAAATCCAGGTTGGATTTAAAAAAAAAAACTTTTTCTGTTATGCTACAGTTTATTTGTTTGTTTGTTTTCAGTGTTCACTTGTTGTTTCTGGCTAATGCTTTATACTTTGCTTTGTTGTATTTTTTTTGGAACAGTAACAGATTCTTCATTTGTATTGATATTATAAAATTTTGGGGCAGTTAGATACCAATTGGCGTATTCTAACTGTCTATTTTTTTAATATATTTTAGTGGTTTTCATTTACCTATTTGGATATTGTTAAATTTTGGGACAGTTAGATACCAATTGGCATATTCTAACCTTGTATTTTTTGGCCTAATTTAGTGGTATTCATTTATCTGATTAGTTGTTGTAGAATCTTTGAGCTGTTAGATAGCTTTTGGAGTATTCTAACAGTTTATATTATTTTAACATACATTTATAATTTTGGGACAGTTAGATACCAATTGGCGTATTCTAACTGTGTATTTTTTGGTCTAATTTAATGGTATTCATTTATCTGATTAGTTGTTGTAGAATCTTTGAGCAGTTAGATAGCTTTTGGAGTATTCTAACAGTTTATATTTTTGTAACACAAATTTACTTAAAGGTTTAAATACAGTTTATTTATCAAAGTTTGGTTTTAAGAACATCAAATAAGCATTTGTAAGATTTGCTGGTAATCTCTCCTTTAGAGTAATGGTACTATCATTACATTCAAACCATCCACATTTCTTTTTTATGTATGCAGTGTAGTGCCCTGAATTGGTTGTGGCTCCTGCGTGGTAGATTATACCTATTGTTGTGAAGGTTTTCTTACCAAGTGATATTTGACCATGTGTGAATCCAGTCAGCTTGCAGTTGTTTTTGGTACCATCTGCATTGTAACGTAGAAGCTTTAGTATTACCTATTTACTATGTGTTTGTATTACTAACGTGGAGCGATTATCTGAATTGCAGGTAGAGCATAATCTACCATGGTTTGCATTTTGTACAAGTTGCTGAAATGGAATTGATTCACAATTTGGTATTGATATATATATGAAGCGTTCATTGGGGATTTCTTCTTGTGTCACATTGTTGCAGAGAGTGCATGTATGTTTCCACATGTATGAAATCTGAAAGATTTCATTTATAGGTATGTTTTTGTTTTCCAGTACTTGTAGTAAGTACATTAGAAATTCTTGTGGATCTTCCTGTGAGTTTATAGTGAATTTCACCATTCCAGCACAGTAGTCCAATTGTCGTCTTATTCCAAAAACACTATATGTGTTGTCAGGATTGTTTGCTGCATTTCTGTGAAGTACTAACATTTGCAAGCACAATGGGTCTGTACTGTGTGAGTAAATGTTGTCAACAATTGGTGGTAATTGAAATAGAATATTCATTGCTACATTTGCATAGCAACTTACACCAACTATATTTGAGAATTTAAATGGTCCAGGTAGTTCTGTATCTAACTGCTTTTTTTGGAGTTTGTCTTCCTTCTTTAAAGAAGTACCTGGTTTACTTGCTCTAATTGATTCTTTTTTGTTTGTGGTACTTGATGAAGTATTAGTTTCTTTTACTCTCTTTGGAGGATTTGCAGTGACGTCCTGTTGCATTTCAGTTTGATTTAGTTTTCTTTTACAACGTTTTAGTTTTTGTGGAACAGAATATGTGTTTAGATGGGGAGTGTATAGTGAGCGAAGTCTATTATATTCTAAAATGCAAGGAATATCAGCGTTTACTTTACTTGTATTAAAGTTGATTAGAAATAGACCGTCAAGTGTACGTAAGCGTGATAGTGCTAAGTAGCTCATGCCTTCTTTAAAGACTGTGTTACCAATATCTATCATTGCTTTGTCTAGGGTAAGACCTTGTGATTTATGAATTGTGACTGCGTATGCAAGAGTTAGAGAAAATTGTTCTCTGCGTACATACAAATCTTTGAAGAGAAGGAATCTAGCTGTTGAGCATCCTATCCGTTTTACTTCTGAAAGTTTGTCAAAGAATATATTGACAAACTGAATTTTGTTGTCACGTGGGTATGTTTGAAAGCCAACAACTGTACCCAGTGCTCCATTAACTAGTCCTTGGTCCACGTCAAGGTTACGTTTAAGCATTACTCTGCAATTTAAGGATAATTTTAACATCTTTTCTAAGCCTGCTGTGTTTGAGATTGATTTTTCTAAATTATTTAGTCTTGTTGTGGCTTGGTCACACATGGGTAGTGTCATACCATGTACATCTAGTTTGTCTGTGGCGCTAATTTCCATTATTGGTTGCATTTCTTTACTTAGCATGATTTCATTTAATTTGAAACAGCTTGCAAGAGTTGGCATTAAGGCCATACAATTGACATTTTTGTGGGCTAATTGTTCCATAACATCTGTAGCACATGCATTATCGCCATAAAGTGCATTAATGTGCCGGGTTTTCAATGTTGCTTCTGCTTCTTTAGAAAGTATACCAACTCTCAAACTTTTTAAAATGTTGGCATAAGTTAGGTCTGTAGATTGGCGCATGTTTTCTGTTAATTCTCTGTATTGAATTTGTTGCCAAAGGTTGACATTTCCAATGCTGCCAACAGTTTTACGGCAGAGTTTGTGCCCTAATGTTTTAAAAATAGATTCACCTTTTACTGGTGTTAATTGAAGCAGATCTCCAAAAACAATAATGTGTTTTCCTGCAAAGAGCTCTTCATAGTATGTTTTGAGTACTTCTTGTAATCTGAGGTGAATCAAAGCTAACATCAGGTTGGAGACCATGCTCACTTCATCTATTAGTAGCATTTTCATTTGTTTCAATACTCTGCGTAATTCCATTGCAGCTTCTGCAGAAAGTTTGTAATAGTCTAATTTGTTCTGGTGTTCTACTGGTAATAGTAGTAATCGGTGTAATGTAACACCACCTATGTTGTAGGCAGCTAAACCTGTGGGGGCAGTGACAACAGCTGACAGTTTGTTGTTTGTCAATTGTTGAAGGAACTTACTAATGATTTTGATTAGGAATGTTTTGCCAGAACCAGCTTCACCACTGACGTACAGTAGTATAGGTTTATAATTATGGCAGGAACATTCTTTATTTTCATGTTTTACACCATGTGCAATTTGTTTTATTACTTCTTGAAAAATGCTACTTTGCTCATTGTTTAGTTTTGATTGTAGTATAGTTAAGTCTTCCTTATCTTCATACTGACACATGGTGTTTTCTACTTCTATCATAGCTAATTCTGCCTCATTTGTTATTAGTGGTTCTCCCAGTGGTTCTTGGCTTCCTGTTACAGAAGGTTGACTACTGTCAGGAGTATCCTTATCTAGTTGAGATTGGAGTTCTTCTTCATGTTGCTGTTCATTGTGCAGCATTGTTTTGTACTGTGTAAAGTTTACATCAGTTATAGTGCTTTCATTTGCTTTGAAAGCATCCTCATATGAGTCATAGTTATCTAGTAATTGTTCTTCTTTTCTCCATGGTTTGAAGAGTTGTAGCAGGGACATGTAATATACTTCTTTATGTTGAGGAGTCTTCAATGACAATTTGATATGATTAATTAAATTTGGTTTAGTGAGTTTAACTAAGCTGCCTTCACAGTCTGTCACTTTATATTTACCTTTTTTTTCATCGGGTTTAATATTATTTTTGTATGTGTAGTTTTGGGCTATTTGGTATACACACATGTTTTCCAAAGTATTACTTCTGTTTGGGTAGTATGTGTCAAATCAATTGTTTTTTAAAATGTCTTGGCTGTTGGGATAATGTTTGGCTATTGTTTCTATATCTTCATATGATTTTAGAACTCTTTTTCTAGATTTAGTTGGACCAAGACTTAGCCATACTATATTTTCAGATTTACCATACAATGAAGTACCAGTTAAACGATCAGCTGCTTCATAAAATCCACATTCTCTATGGGTGAGCATTTTTATGCCCAAGCTGTATAATTTCTGAGATACTGTTTTATCTGATGACAGGTCATTCCAGAGGTCTTGGAGCTCTGTCTTTTCTGCTTTAGGTAAGTATGCTGTGACATATCGTGCAACTGCAGTAGAATTGTCTGCAATGTACTGCACATCTATGTTTGCATTCCATAAGTGGGCAATGATTGCATTATAATCATTGATATATTTTTCTTCTTCTTTTCTTTTCTTTTCTTCTTCTTTTCTTTTTATGTAATATGTATTTTTAGGTGACTTTCCTTTAACACTATGTCTAACTGAAGACATGAGGTTGTTTACTTGACCTGTATTTGTAACTGGTCTAGGGAAACCAAATCGGCATTTGGTGTAGTATTTGCCTCTGTTTTTTCCACATTTGTGTCTTTGAAATTGTAAAATTTGTGCACAAAGATCACTATTTGTGGCTTCTGATGGAATTTGACAAGTGACATATTTTTCAATAAACTGTAAAACAGTGGCATCACTGTCTTGACCAAATTTAGGAGCATCTTTAATCTATAAAAGCATGTGGATATGTGGTGCTCCTCTGGCTTGGTATTCTTTTCTCCAAAAGAAGTGTTGCACTTCTCCAAGGGGAGGAACAGTTTTATTACAAATAAAATGTAGCATAGCAATGAAGCGATTGTGAAAATATCTTGAAACATTAACAGGATCCAAAGAACAAAGTTCTCCAGGTGTTAGAATATCTATGTTTGTTTTGTTTTTATTTGATATGCGTAGGAAATCATGTAAATCTTCCCATGCATATTCTGCAAAACTTAATTTAACAAACCAAGTGGGTGGGCCAAGGTTTCTGATCATACAACGTACATCTCATGACGTCGAAACCAGTACTCTTTAGTACCACGCATATTTGCTAATAGATTTGTAATATTTGATTGTAAAACCTCATCCTTTTGTTGCACTTTCTCTAATAATTGTGTAGCTGTCATATTTTGAAAGTGTGATCCTGATTTTAATATGTGTGCAACTCTGTAACATAAAGTTGCTACTTCACTTTCAAAGAGTAGGTGGAATATGTATTCCACATTTTGTCTAAATCTGGGATCTTCAGAATACATCCGTAATGAGCGGTATTCTGAAGCTGATATTTGAATAGGTCTATCATCATATCGTCCTCCTTTGCCAGTTGGAAAGAGTAGAGGAAAAGCACGTGCTTCTATACTTTTTTCCCATATACTGATTGGCGATCCTTTCGTTTGACGCATTTGGTAAGTTTCCAGTACATCTTGTACGGTGTCATTACAGTGCAAAGGATGACTTGTATACTGGTCTAAAGTATTTGATATTGTAGCAGGATCTAGTAGCTCAAATTGACCAGCTTCTTGTGTTTCTTGAATTATTTCCGTTGTATCTTTCAAGTTTTCTTCAATATTAATTTCTTTGTAATATTCATTATTCTCTTTAAGATATTGGAAGGCTTGTCTAACTTTATATAAATCTACCAGCTGTTGCCATATTTTTTTGTCTTTTGTAGGTACTCCATTTACTAATATAATTAAAGATTGCTGCATTGGACGTTGCACTCCTAGAGTATGCACATTTTCTTTTAGATTTAATGGTAAATAAACTACTTTTCCACAAATGCATTTTACCAATTCAGAGGGAGGTAATTTTGCTGTTTTTGGTTGAAGGCGTATTATTGCTTGAAATGGGTGTACTGTTTGAATTATGATGCTCTCATATAAATTAAGTTGTTGTAGAGGTTTTGGTACTGGGTATAATTCCAAATTATTTGTGATAGAACGTGAAGGAGTTTGGTTGTTGTCAGGTTTTGTAGTGCAATAACTGCAAAGTATTAAGGGCTCAGTTATTTCATATTTGTTTTCTGCTAGAAGGTAGAGAGATAATTCAAACCATTTAGAATCTTCATTGTCTTCTATTCTGTATGATAGGTCCACAGTTTTTGTGTTACTTTTATAAAAAATTCTACGGCAACATGCACATACATGGTTTGGTACTTCAGCTGATGTACTTTTAAATTTTAGTATTTCTTTTTTGTATGTGTTTAGCAAAAGGTTGCCATGTGTAGAATTGTTGCTTAATTGGTTTAAAGCTATTTCATTCTGTAAATGGCTTTCACTTCCAAAATATTTTTTCTGGATATAGTGAATTTCTTCAAGTAGGTCTTTTGCTGTACCATGTAGAAGGATGTTATTTAACTTTGCTAGTGCTAAAGCAGGACTTTTAGCATAGTACAGTTTATAGACTAGATTTCCTATAGTTGAATGATGTGTTGATATCCTTTTGCTATCATGGAAAGTGGTTTTACAAGTAGGTCCTGTAATGCAGGCCAATGAATGTCCTTGTAGTCCTGTGTACTTGCGCACTGGACAGGTATCTATATTTTGCAGTAATTTAATTTTGATTTTGTCTTTGCTTTTTACATATTTATTGAGGAATTGGTGTAAAAATTTGAAACATTGTTTGGGAATGTTACACATTGACGTGCATGACCATTTGTACACTAGACGTTCTGATTCAGTTGAATGGAGGGGTAATTCTAAGTTTTCAGGGCATATTTTTTTAAGGAGTACTTCTTGTTCCATTATGGTATTATTCACTTTTTCATAACCCCGACCACTGCTATTTATGGCAATTGTATTCGTTTGCTTTTGTTTGTACGCTTCTTCATTAAAATATGGTTCTGTGCTCGTAGTGTGATTCCATTCACCTCCGCAGATACTTAAGAAGTTCTTTCTGTTGACATTTCGCTTATTGAGAAGTCTTTTTTGTAATTTAGTTATTAGTTTTGTTAGTGGTTTCATTTTGTTTAACAGTAAAATAAATACATTTCTTTTGAGAAGAATTGCACTGTCCATCAATGCTTCTAAGATTAATTTCCTACGATAGGTTTTAAGCTTTGAACCTGATTTCTCTCCTGTTTTTATAAGATTTTGAAGGACTTTGTGACGGTATATTTTGGCTAAAATACTATTCTTGGTATGCTTACTTTGCACTATATTAAAATTTGAAGAAGTAGTTTTATCTGTACTGATAGGTGATTTTCTGTTAATTGTTTTTTGGTTTGTTTTACATTTTGATAGAGGAAGCGAAGTTGTTGTACTTGAAACTTCTTGTGTTTCACTAAATGATTGTATTAGCTGTTTTGTTTCAACTTTTTTTTACAAATTCTGCTAGAGATGGATGCTTATGTTGGACACCTTTATTTTCATTTGCTCTAATTTTGCGTTGCTTTCTACGGAGTTGTCTTTGGTAGGCATTCTTTAGGGTCTGTTGAAAAAAATAAAGAAGATATGGGTTGGTTTGTTCTGGAATGTATGTGTGCTGTGTGCATGAGTGTTTGAGTAAGATGATAAAGATGTATGTAATGGTGTGTGATTGTGCATTGGGAACTAAAACTAGTAGGGGTAGGTATTCTTGAATTTATGTGTCACTAAACTGGGGTTCAGATGACAAAAAAAAGTAAGCTAGTGGTGTGGAAAAGTACAAATAGTAAATGTAATGCATACAATTAAAACAGTTGTTTGTTCTATAATATGAAAATTGTAGTGGTTCATTTGGCTAATTTGTGTGTCCAAAAATAGAAATTTGTGGGCCATTCTGGTTGTAAATCGCTGTTTACGACATGGAGAAATTTTTGGACAAAATGGTACAAACTCTCTATTTTAAGAAACCAAAATAGCTGGTATTAATGTTATAGTATATTTGATTAATAATATAAATAATATGGTGATATTTTACTTACTTTTTTTTTAAATTAACAGGTAACTTCTTAGTTTTTCTTTCTTCTTCGAATTCGGCTGCTTCTTTTCAGGAAACTGGTCTTCACTGCAACTGTGAAAGCTTCAAATTAGTAACTTTGTTTGTATATAGCACTGTTTTTAATTTAGATATTGATTTTTTTAATTGAAATCCTCAGTGCCTTCTGTAAAACCATTAAACTAATTTATTTACATAAGATACATTGCATCAGTTCAGTGCATATGATATGTTCTTAATGAAAAAAATTGTATTGAATGACTAACTGTAGCAAAAATAAAATATCTTTACTATGTCTTGTGAAATTTATAATATATTAGTGAATACCACTATTTCTGTAAGTAAACTGTTCTAGGTAATAGCGCCTCAATGTCATGTCTAATTTAAAGTAATTAAGTAAATAAATAAATAAAAACAAAAAATATGAAATTGTATAAGTATTTTTATAAAGGTTTAAACATAGATTGTGTTTGCATGCAATTTTGTTTGAATATATGTAGTCTATATATTTCATTTAAAAAATGTTAGTTTAACATGATTTGAGTGTGTGTGTTTAAAGAAAGTAAAAAGTATAAAGGTGTATAAGTGGTAGTTGATTTTAGGAAATTGAAAAAAGTACAGTAAATTAATTTAACAGATTTTACAAGGTAAAAGTCTGTTTGAAAATGTGTTCATCTACCATAGCTCTGAAGTCACACGCTTTTGGCGGGTGTCACACGCCTTGTAAAGAGCAGACTCACCCGCCAAGCCTCCTGCACGCCCATTCATTGCAATGGGCGTCTCACCAGCTAAAAACAAAATCGGGTGATTTCACCCGCCTGTAAAACAAAAATGGTTGAGAGCTATGTCATGTACTATACAGAAAATATGCATACCTGAAGTTTGTGTTCATGCATATGGATATGCATGGAGCTGCAAGTAGAAATCTTGAAGACTTGTACAGTATTTGTGGAAGATGCTGCTTGCCAATGATATGACACTTTTACTCAGAGAGATTCAGAGTACATTTGCAGTGCTGATCTATGATGATGCAGTTAGATGTAGAGGTCTTGAATGTGATTGGTGCATGGTCATGTGATTTTTGAGGTACATCCAATGAGGGAATGGCAGAGAGAGTGTAGTGGAAATGGTAGAAGGGCTGTTCATGTTACGATATGTCCGCGGACATGGCGGTAGTTCCAGGACATCGGGAGTTACATCCGGGGATTTTTGGGTTCAGAAGTAATGCAAATGAGAATGAGCACTGAAAGGGATTGGTCAGGAAAGTTTGGTGGGTGTGTTGTGCCAGGAGAGATTTTCTGAGATACTCTTTTTGCTGAGAGAACAAAAGATAGCTATGGCTGTGTGTTTCAGAAAACAGATTGTTTGGATTTTAGGAGATTTGTGGATACATTGGTTGAAGGTGCATGCAGAAAGCTGTGGAGTAGCTGTAGATCTTGGATTCCCACATGTGGAAGTACACTGGCATGGAGTACGTGGAATGAAGTGGTTAGATTTGCTACCTCTCTGTGCTACTTTGGAGACAGAGGAACATCCAGACATAATTGTAATTCATTGTGGAGGGAACAGTTTAGGGCATGTGACTGGATTATTTTTGCAATTTGCTATGAAAGAAGGACTGAGGAAGGTTATGGACATGTTTCCTAATTCGCAAGTGATATTTTCACGGATTGCGCAGAGACAAATGTGGCTTCGTTCTTCTTCATTTGGTCCACAAATGGAAAAAGCAAGGCGCAATGTTAATAAGGCTGTTTGTGGCTTTCTAAGAGATTTTGGCATGTCTTCTTTTCACAATGAAAATATTATGTTTTGTAATACATACATTTTTGGCAGAGATGGAGTCCATCTTACTTATGCTGGCAATCAGATTTTTCTGAGAAATGTACAAAATGCATTGCGACCTTTTTTGGAATTACAACAACGATTTTGAAGTAGATGTTAAGCATTTACAATTTTTGACTTACAAACACCACCCAAAGGCTCTTTTCAGAGCCACCACTTCTTTCCAGAGAAAATTACAATGTTTGTGATGGAGTAGTAACCCAATTTTTTTAATGTTCGCGAACTGTTTGCGGACTTCTAAAAAATACAAAGAGCCCTGCTTCATTTATTTTCACTTCTATTTTTTAACTGGGAAAGGCGGCTCTGAAAAGAGCCTTATTTTTTTTTGATTTTTGTAATTTTGTATTTTTTTTGGTTTTTCAGACATGACACACTAGGAGAGGAGGGTAAAGGAGGGTACAGGGGGGGGGACACCAACCACAGGGATAAGAAAAGGCGAGCTGAGAGAGGAAGATGTAGAGTGGGTTTTATTTGGGTAGTGAGCAGGTCTTCTCGTGCTCTGAGACGATAGTCTCAAAAGCACTCCGAAGTCGCTCCCCCCTGCAGAGTACTGTGTCACAGTACATACATACAACTGTGACCCTCGAAAGGTAAGGGTCATCAGCATTCTGTATGGCCTGTGAGGTAGCTTGAGAAAGACGCTGTCCCACAGAGGTGGTCCTTGTGGTGACAGGATCAGAAACAGAGGATGAAGTAGAGGAAATCAACCTGCTACGTTCTTCGCAAGGTACAACCATGCGAATAGCCCCAGAGTGAAATGACCTCAGGTGTCGCTTCATAGTAGTGGTCCCAAAGCTGTAGTTACCGTGCTTCCCGCGACTGAGTATCATTTTGC
The DNA here is from genome assembly GCF_040938575.1 of Ambystoma mexicanum. Lineage (NCBI taxonomy): Eukaryota > Metazoa > Chordata > Amphibia > Caudata > Ambystomatidae > Ambystoma > Ambystoma mexicanum. Next base: position 1,372,768,642 of record NC_090921.1, on the reverse strand, counting down.
ACTCATTGCAGGTAACATGGTTCGCACGAGCCTTAGGACCATTCCCATGAATGGTAAATAACCGCCACACTCAAGACTCACGCCTAGTGCGGGTAGTAGGGATTTCCTCTACCTCATTCTCATCATCCTCTTCTTCCTCCTCCGCATCCTCAGTCCTGTTCCCCTCTTCAGGCCCTTGGGGAGGTGGTGGTGGTGGAGGGGGTGGTGGTGGTGCTGAAGCAGGTGCAGCACCAAGTGGTAGTTCAGCAGCCAAGGATGCCATGTCGATGATGGTGTAGTCTGCAGGTGGCAGCAAAAATCACTGTGTTCTGAAGAATAGCCAGAAACACAATGGGAATAAGCTCTTGGGCGTGGTCTTTTATAGGGGTGCTTGTGCGCGGTCCGCAGACATGCGCACTGTGCGCGGACAGATCGAACACAAAAAAAGGATCGGAAAGTTTCAAAAGGTATATAGAAACTCAAGATTGCTATGTGGGACTTGTGGCATGGTGAGATTTTATTGAAAAATATTATGGTTTAACTGAAAATGTACTTTTAAATTGTTCGGGGACACGAACAGTGTCCGCATTTCAGGACACACGATGAGCGTGGGCGCGGTCATGTGATCTGTTTGCGAACTAGTCTGCGAAGGAAGCGCCTGTCCGCAGGACACCAAGTGCACGGAGATTGGTTAGGGAATGCGCGTTGATGTCCTACGGACACTGTTCGGGTCCTGAAGTAATTAAAAGTGCGTCACACGTTAAACGAATATTTCAGGACACCGCGTGTGTTCTTAGAACAGTTTAAACTTGGTAGCGAACAGTAAAGACAGATATAGTGTTCTTCAGGACACGTGTAATTTAGTTTATGTACGAACATTTCAGGACACCAATTGTGTTCTTAGAACACTTTCAATTGGGTAGCGAACACTACGAACAGTTGTACTGTTGTTCAGGAGACATCATTTTTGTGTATTTACGAACATTTCAGGACAGCAATTGTGTTCTTAGGACAGTTTTAAGTTGATAGCGAACATTACGGACAGATATAGTGTTCTTTAGAACACTTTAATTTTTGTTTCTTTACGAACATTTCAGGACACCACTTGTGCTCTTAGAACAGTTTCAACTTGCTAGCGAACAGTACGAACAGGTGTGGTGTTCTTCAGGACACCTCCATTTTCGTTTATGTACGAACATTTCAGAACACTCGCACTGTCCGCGGACACTTTTATTGTTTTTTTTTAAAAAAACGGAAACTGTTCACAATACAATATAAAAATTAAACTTTATTTAACATATATTAATAATTTATGACAGAGAAGGTGAGGCAGAAACAGAAACAAAAACAGGAGAATTTGGGGTTTCAACATGATTGGTATTAGGTGAGGAAGGGATGGAAATCTCATCAAAACGTTTTGGATTATGGCGAGGGTTTGGGGATAATTGACTGGGATATGGTGAGGAGGGACAAGTACATGTGGGGTAATGGTATGACGTTTTTGTTTTAAAATGATCTTCAACAAAAGTTTTCAAATTATTAAAATTGGTCAACAGTAAATCAATTTTTTCTTTTATGTTGTCAAGCGTGTTTTCCATAACAGCTTCTTCAGAGGTAGTTTCTATTTTGTTATGCTCTGTATAAAAAAAATATATATATGTTAAATGTATACAAAATAATAATATTTAAATGGTTTATATTATAAAGTGTTTACCATTAGTTTCACTATCTCGTGACATTTCTTCATGTGGGAAATTGTCCTCTAGCCATTCCAGAGTACTAGACATTTCTGTGAGAAAAAAAAAGAAAAGATAATATATTTTTTAATCTAATACAGAAAGTTTATAAATATATGAGTAAAATGAAGTACACTTACTATTTTTGGTAAGATAAGTCCTATGTATTCAGTGGGTTTGGTCTTGTTCTCAGTTCTGTTGTGTCTGTGAGGTAATTATGTTGGAAGCCAATTTATGTTCTTGTGGTATATTCCATTTCAGAACATATTGTATTTAAATTAATGGTTAGTGTGTTACATATATGGGTTACATTTCTTATGTATTACTATATATAATGTGTTTGTGTGCTGCTTTTTGAATTTGTTAAATGTTCTTATATTATGATATAACAATCAAACATACCCCCCCCACCCCCTCCCCACAGTTTTTAGGTAGTGGTACTGTTCTCCGAACATGTCCGCGAACATTAAATAAGTTTGCGGACATCAAGTTCATAAGAAGAGATCTAGTCAGTTCCATATGACATGTATATAAAGTCAAGGTCATTATTGTTAAGTTTTGCTACTAAAAACCTATGAAATTCCGTGAAAAAACTTTGTTAAAGGGACGTTATGGTTCCTTGAAATTCGCCAGTTATGGTAAGCTAAGCAACCATAACCCGCGCCACCACCCTGCACTGCTAAGACTAACACCCAGGACATCAAAGATGACATCACAAATGTCATTGATGACATCACTGATGACATCACATGTGTATGTACTTCTCATGAAAAATGTGTAGAAGGGATTCTTATTATGTTGCGAAAAAAGTGTCAAGAATCATTGCAAGAAATATACCCTAATAAGTGCATTGAACGATGCATTGATATAAATAGCATCCTATTATGGGGTTCTAACTAGTATACTAAGCTACTCATACAGAAACATAACATTGTGTGCAGCGTACAAGATGAAGGTATGATATTCGTAATGTTAATATGTTGAATAATGAAATGATAATTGTTTTCTTAATAGATTTTTGTGTACTGTGAAATATGTAATAAGTAGCTAATAAAACCCATGTATTACATAATTGCATTACTATAGACAAAACACAAAGACACAAGAAAACATACCAATCTGGGTATATACAGGGAAAGTGAAGTTAGCAAAAAGGCACAAGTAGTAGCAGAAACAATTCATAACTTAACTGATTAGTTTCATGCAAATAAATGATTGCTCTGTTTCAAAGCTGCTATTTACCCTATGTATATGTATCACTTGATGTGATTGGACCCTAAGAAAGTAGTGTGAGTACAATGTATACAAATATGACCATATACAGGGAAAGTACAGCCATAAAAAAAACAACAGAACTATCAGAAAGTGCTCATAAGTCTAGTGATTATCTTTATGCACAAAAAGGATTGCTGTCTTTCACGCTTGTTTTTTCCCATATGTATATGTTTCATATGATGTGACTGTACTCTAAGGGAATTACTGTAAGAACCTACTAGAAGGATACGTCTACAAATAAAATAGAATTCTTAGTTTCTGACTTTTACTGAAGAAAACCATGTGGCCTTGATATGTCAGCAAAAGAAAAAAAAAATAGTGAGCCAGACATGTGATGTCATCAGTGATGTCATCAATGACATTTGTGATGTCATCTTTGATGTCCTGGGTGTTAGTCTTAGCAGTGCACGGTGGTGGCGCGAGTTATGGTTGCTTAGCTTACCATAACTGGCGAATTTCAAGGGTTTTTCGGTTTTACTTGGAACCATAACGTCCCTTTAACAATGTTTTTTCACTGAATTTCATAGGTTTTTAGTAGCGCAACTTAACCATAACGTCCCTTTAACAAAGTTTTTTTCACTGATCTATATGCGCACACCTACAAATCGCTATGAGTAAATTGTAATCTTAAACAGATTAAGGTAAAAAAAGCTTTGACTGCAGGAGAGGAATACAGGCTCTGGTACGAAGACTTCACAACATATAGTACACAAAGTGTCTACCACTTGAGACACTCCCGTCCCCTCCCGTCCCCTGCAATCCACGTGGACGGGAGAAAGGCGTGGATACATGCAACACATGTAAATAAGGTCCCATCTATTGACTGTATAAATGAACATACAGTCAATAGTTTATAAAAGATCACAGGTTTTTTAATTCAAACATGTAAATCAAAACACACAATTCTCAAGTCGCTAATTTCGTGGCATATTTTATGCCTACACATTAACACATGTTATTTACAAAACACAATATATCTGCAAATCAAGGTGAAAGAAATTGATTTAGCTTGAAATCCTTCAGGCGCAACGCGTTTCGGGGGGTGATCCTCTTCTTCAGGAGCAAAAATACTGAAAAAACATATAATAGAACCATTTCAGTCGCCATTATTGATGAATTGCATAGGTACTACAAAGATGTTATCATTTGTTTCAGAGATACCATCACCATATTCGTGTATCTATCCCAATCACGTCATTCCAACAATAGTGCATTAAGCTGTGGGTACCATTCTAATCCATACCAACCTATAACCCAGGGATTGGCAATCCAGATAGCCAATACCAGTAGTGTCCATAAACCAGTGGCAGGTTGCTTTTAACTAGTACCACCTCTGACATAGTGATAGACGCACCATAGAATGATTCATACCTCAATTCTGGTGCCGAAGGACCAGTATCACGTGTGCCTATATATAAGATAAAATGGGAGAGGCCTCGATGTAGCTACTAGACACCAATTGTCTCAAAAGTATTTGAAAATCGAAGCTCAAAGCCTACCTGCACAAACAGGCAAATGTTTAAATGCTGTAAAGATACGTAGATACCGACCCTTCCTCCAAGGAGGATCCACAGTGTCTACGGGATCAGTCGTCATGATAATGATAATGATGCGTCAGCAGTCGTTTTCCTGAAACAATATCCAAATTACCGGAAGATAAATATAGATACTGAATATCTTAGCAATTTTGTCCGCACTCAGAGTCTCGCTCAGACTTGAATTAACTTCAGCGAATGATGTTATTAAACTTCCACATATGTAACATTCAACAGTACTTCAACGAGGGTGCCCGCACTTTAGGTATACATAAACTTGAATGTTTACCTTCATTACCATCCAAGTCGGCTACTACGGTTTCCACGATGCCTTTCCTCTCCGTAACCAAGCTATAATACCAACAGCCTCACAGCGTGTCACGCGACCAATCACGTGATCATGCTTAAAAGGAGGTTGCGTCACGGATACTCATCAAGAAACTAGTACGTTAACTGAAACATTAGAAAAAGGGTTTGCAAGGGTACCATTTGTATTTACCTAATGTATAATCAAAGGAGTAATAAGTCCTTTGAATGAACAACTAAGGTTCAAACAACTATTTGGTGGTGGATCATCTTCCACAGTATAAAAGTGTTCAACACCGGATAAATGGTTGAGAGAGAGCAGCAACAACCTCATGCATCTCCTCCATATATTCCTAGTACTGTACTGTACTGTAACCACCGTGTGGGCATACTCCCCAATGTACAGACCTGATACTCATCGGTCTTCTTAGGTGGCATAACACATCTATATTTATTTCTCACTGGTCAAGAATTGCAATCTTTAGGATAAATGAAATGCCTAACAGAAACCATCAGTGGTTCTACTGGCCTTAATTTTGCTAGGTCACATCCACATGTGAGGTGATGATAATCACTCATCTAACCGATACCAAGTCATATAGCCACTAGATAAAACAGTTCAATGAGAACTCTTCGTTCATTCCTCTTTGTTGGGCCATGTCTATCAGGTCAATCCAAATATTTCTCTTTTTGTCAGCCGGGTATTAAAATCTCCAACACTGGGGATGAAGGGGCCCCTAGGGGACCCTCGTGTATGGAAACAAGGCACAATTACCACACACGAACTGATACGCCAGACACAAGGTTGTATTCCCAAAAGCTAGGGTTTATTGCAAAGCAAATAGTCTCAGTTGGCCAACTGGGTCTCACGCCCCACGATGTGTGTCTCCAGACCCTGAGGGACGCAAGAGAGAGAGTCATTCTACAACAGTTACATATATACAAAATGAGCATCTTACAATCAGTGGTGACACATTCAATAATGCCCATAATGCATTTCCTTTTAACTAGGTTCGATGATTGACATTTGTGATGAGCATGACACCTTCAGACATTCATTTAAGCAACAGTTTGCAATTTTGTGTGCCTGCAGACAAAGTTCTTTGTTTAAGAGAACTAATTGCTTCTTTTTTTGCAAGCAAGCTGCGTGTATGGGATAGACACATTCCAGGCCTCGCTATCTCCTAGTTTCTATTTGCGTGCTACGGGTCAACTCGCTCTCCAGGGCTCTACAGGGGTCAGAAAGGGGGGCCGCAAAGAAGAGCATAATTCAAGCCATTAATTGTTTGTTTCTACTACTCCTACCACATGAGCGAGACTGGCTGACACCTGTGTAATGATTAAATGCCTTGCTGCTTACTTCCAAGGAATTGTGAGGGAGGAGACCGGGCATTTCTGTCTGGGTCGCCTCCGTTATGTTTCAACAAGTATCCCGCGGCCCTGCTCTATGCATGAACAATAAAATAATAGTCGAGCAGAATAAGCTTTCAGCAAAGCAATTTTGACAGAAAAGCAAGAGGCGAAAGTTAAAAACAAAATGGCGATTTCAATCACTTCAAAATGGCCGCACTTTAGTCAAGCTAATAGATGCGTATTTCTAATACCGGCACATGAGGCGGTTGGTCTTCGGCCAACAAAATACATTGCCTCCATCATTGGGGGGTACCTACTTTTTCTAGACTAACAAACCCTCCTTTTGGCCGTATGCCAAACGCCTCATCCATACATTGCATCCTCTTCAGACCAAGTATCTGATTCTGAATCTTGCATACTGCTAGTTTCCTCCCCATTATTATTGTCATCAATATTAATTGACATAATTGTTTCACTGTCTCTATTTCATCATTTATTTGAGTATCTGATTTAGTGGTGCTCTTTTTTGCTACTATCTGTATACACTCCACACTTATTGCAGTACAAATTATAGGTATGCAGTGTATACAACAACAACATGTCATAAATATTCCTAGTACTGCTACTCTGCTACTAGGATTGCAACAAATTTCCAGCCTCATGAGCATAATACTTCCCAGAACCAGGAGCTTATGTTCAGTTCCCAACTTCCTTCTGGGGGGTGTAGATCAGAGCTCAGACGTGCAACTTTCTTATAGCCTCGAAATCATAGGGGAGGAGTCGCTTACAAATATGCAACATGATGATCCCACGATTTTGCAAACTCCCCCACGATCAACCAAGATTACATCAAGAGCCATCCTATTTTGGAGTGTCATCAATCTAATTCCTTTCTCTTCTAATGTCATATTGTATAATGTATCTGTTGTCCCATTTATTGTTTTTTCTAATATTCTAGACAGTTGTCTTATATTATAGGAGTTTATTGCTTGGCCCCAAAATGGTATGAATGATTTTGCTATGTCTTCCGCGATCAAACCTTCTTCCTTATTTCGCCGTGGTCTTGACCTGGACAATTTGCCTATATCTGATGTTCTTGAAAGGAATACCCCCGGGAACAAAAGTCCCAGGTAACAAGTACCTCCCCAATTTCTAGGCAACCAGGGATATGCTTTTTCTCCACATATGACATAAACAGGGTCACCTACATAAACTGGTTCTACCTCTCTATCAAGGAATGCTATATTCATGCATCTAGTGAATGTCCCCACTGAATAGGAGACTTTCTTTCTTAGGCAAAAGGAGACAGAGCCTGGACTGTAATTTACTGCATAGGAGGGGGGCACTGTATCTTTATTTCCTTCTGGGTTCATATGAAGCGTGATTACAGATGATTTATAGGGCACAAATAATCTGTCTTGTGGCATCACTACCGGTGTGATCAGTCGTGCTTTGTGAAATATAGAACAACCTACAGGTTTCATAACAATCTCCTTGAATTCATTCATATTTGTTCTATCTAATTGACCAGATTCACTTTTGTTCCATTTCCCATAATATAATGCACTCAAGGACGCGTAGCATGCAGAACTCAATGGCAGTGGCTGCACATACCAACCAATTCCCTTACCACTATGCTGTGGCAAGTGGGCACATACCCAACAATTATTTTTTCTTAATATTGAGTGAGTCATATTCATTATCAACAATAATGTGTTCTTTCCATAACCTACCCTGTGTCTTTCTTCCATTGGGGACAAAGTGTAAGTAATCACATGGACCGGGCTTTCAGTAGTGGAGATGTTTCTAACAGGCAAGAGTACTTCCAAGGGGTGTATTTCTTCTAAGTACCATAATACCAGTACTGTCATTATTGGGGCTAATACACTCATCACACACATGATTATTGTTAAGATCAGCATACAATTTTTTCTGCAATTTCTTTTTTGTAACCTTCCAATCTCTATAGTTAACTCATTATCAGCAGTGGTGCAGGAGGAGGCAAAAGCTGGTCCCAGCATTTTCTCTCGCTGTCCTTTTTCTCCAACAATGTTCATCGTGAATATCTCTTGTCGTTGCACTCGCTCGAATGTCAATAAGTTCGGGAATGTCAACAGTTAGCTCTGCAGTTCGCTCTGCCAGTTCTCTGCAGCCTGATTTGCTATACGTTCGGCAAGATTTCTGTGCATCTGCACAGTGCTCAAAGAACTCCAGAGCAGTTATCAATTGCCTTCGTACCATGTGAGCCCCTCCTGTTCGTAAGGGGTGATCTGCACATGGATTATTTTAGCACAGAGGAGCCGCGCACTTGAGCTGTCCGATTTGCACAACTCTCACACCGCTCTCCCCTAGGCCACCGGTTCCTACTTCATCCGTGATAGGAAACAGAGGCAACAAAAGATCCAAAGAAATGAAGATTTGATCATTCCTTCTTCCGAGGCCGTAAATTATACCGCCTTGCTCATGGTATTGTGTGATCAATGAATAGTGCAGGCACACTTCCAGACTCAGGCTCGGAGTCAGCTTGTGGCGCAATGGCAGATGGCGGGTGCCAAAGGGGTACACGTTTTGTGTCAGCCAGCAGTGATGCAGGTTCTGCTGGACAACGTTGGGGCACTCTTTGCCCTTTCTCCTCTATAGCAATTTTTTTTCCAGGCTTCGTTTCAGGCTTTATTTCAGAATCAAACAGATTTTGTGGCAAAGAACTGGCAACAATTTCTTTCGTCTCTGGGCCCGCTGTCTCTTTTTTATCGTCTTGATCAGGCAGTTCTTCAAACGGCGATGGGACCTTATTTACATGTGTTGCATGTATCCACGCCTTTCTCCCGTCCACGTGGATTGCAGTCTGTGTTGCTAAAAGTATCTGGTAGGGTCCACGCCATCTGGGTGCAAGTGATGACTTCCTCTCATAATTCTTCACTAGAACCCACTCCCCGGGTTCCAGTGAATACCCCGGACCAGCGTACCTGATGGATAGAGCCTCCTGCACCTGCTGATGAATCAAACGCAATTTCGGAATTAAAAGATTACAGTAAATGCTGAGCACAGGATATTCTATCTCATTTAGCCGCCTTGGCTGTGGTGCACACCAAACATTCGCCGGCTTCCCCATCACTATCTCGTATGGGGAGAGCCCCGTTCTTGCCTGCACAGATGTGCGCATGCACAGTAACGCTAGCGGTTATGCGTCCACCAAGCTCAATTTGTTTCCTGCACAAATTTTACTTATTTTGGCCTTGAAAATGCCGTTGTGACGTTCAATAAGACCGGCACTCATGGGGTGTCTGGAACAATGGAATCGCTTGTCAATCTGGAGACCTGCGTAAATCTGTAATATCACTGCTCCCACTAAATGCGGGCCATATCTGACCATATGACACGGGGCAGACCAACAGGGGAAAAATACTCCTTTAACATTACTTTTGCAGTGCTCATGGTGGTGCAGTCTTTTTTTAAAAAAAACATTTTATTCACTTTATTTCAATTTAAAATAAACACACAGAAAACAAGAACAGAACACCAATGTAAAGCCAGTACATTGTATAGATCGCAAAATGTAGAGCATTAACAATAGCTATATTAAATTAAAAAGAAGTCATGAAACCGATAAGTCAAGCAAATTAAAAAATAACATTTTACAACCAAATTAGTTAACAATTTTCGGACATACAACAACCAAGACAAAACCACATGAAAAAGCCCAACAAACAATGATGTTTAAACAATTCAATCCAACCCCCAGGCCAATGTACATTAATGATGGAATATAAAGTACAGGACAATTAGTCAAATAATTCATTAAAGGACCCCCACAATCGAGAATAACAATCCTCCCTTCCTTGTTGTAAAAACATAACCTTTTCATAATTTGACAGAGTCTTCACATCCAACAACCAATCCTCCACCTTTGGCTTCTTTCTTGACTTCCAAACCCGCAGTATCTGCTTAGTCGCCACCTCCAAAACTCGATTTATCCAATCAGCTTTGTCCCTGGCCTGATGACCCCTACCCCTGTTTGACAACAGGATAGTGGAACAAAAGGTACGTGGAAGTTGCTCCTCTATCACTATGGCCAATCTATTTAGCACCTCAGACCAAAAAACAAACACTCTTGAACATTCCCACAACATATGTAGTAAGGTACCTCCACCACATCCACAACCCCAACAGGAGTCATTTACCAAAAGACCCAGCCTTGACATCCTAGACGGTGTCCTATTCAATCTGTAAAGGATTTGTTGCCTAATGTAACGTAGCTCCAGTTCCAATTTTGCTTGCACCCCCACACGGAGCAAATACTCCCATTCCTTAACAGGTATATCGACATCAAGGTCCTCTCTCAAACAGCTGGCGAAGTTTATCCCACGTTACCACCTCCCGATCATCCATAGGCATTAACTTCATATATGTGGATACAGCACAGTGGCAGGAGCAAACAATCTCACACATGAGGGTCTCTCTGACAAAGCACCATTTAGCATACCAGTCCGTTCAATCAAAAGAGCCCTCAGAGATCTGTAACGCTCCCGTTCCCTACCCCCAATCCGAAAGACGTTCTCAGTTGATCGAAGGGGATCATACGATCATTATGCCACACATCGCGAATTCTGAGTATACCCTTATTAATCCAACTTTTCCAGCACAATGGTTTATTCGCTAATTGTAGTCCCAAGTTATGCCACAGAGAAGCATCATAATGCATCCAACATCACCTCCACTGTTTATCACAAAGCTTCGCAATGCCTCCCTCGTAGCACACACAGTTGGCAGTTTCACTCCCGAGTTCGGCAGCTTTGACATAGAGTAAACCGTACTAAAAGCATAAGGCGAAACCTGAGAGTTTTCAATGACATGCCAATTAGGCCTATAGTTGCCCGCTGCAGAGAGATAAAAAGTTGATTTTTTCAAGACAAAACCAGTACAATATTGCCTTCTCCCCAGAGAAAGGACTGAAAGACTTTATCAATGGAACCAATGACTTTCTTAGTAACTTTAAAGGGCTGGACTGTATAGTATATAGAATATTTGGCAAAAGAACCATTTTAACTGCATTCACGCTAGCCCATAACCCCAATTTCAGTTGGCCTCATTTTAGAATATCCCTTTTCACGATCTCCAATATCTTAGACACATTGTATCCAACCATTTTCTTTAAATCTCTGACCAAATAAACACCCAGATACTTCACAGCACCCACTTCCCAACGACAATCCCATGAACCCAAAACATCCCATGGATGTCCCACATCCAGCGGGAAGGCCACCGTCTTCTCTCAATTAATCTTGTGGCCAGATAACTGACCCACCTCCTCAAACATACTTTTAAGTTTAATGCACCCCTCCGCTGGATTGGACAAAACAATGGTCATATCATCAGCGTAACAAACAACTTTTATCTCAGCTTCCCCGAAGCGAAGGCCACGTAGACTTGGTTCCTGCGTTAGAAACGCAATGAGCGGTTCCAATGCCAAATTAAATAGATATGGCGACAATGGACATCCCTGTCTCGTCCCCCTATACAGGAAAAAAGAGGAAGACATACCACCATTCACCCAAACCTTAGCATTAATGTTGAAATTCAATGTTCGAATAGTACTAATGAACGTTTCCCCAAATCCCATTCTTTTAAGGGTGTGGTATAGGAAGGACCAATTGACTCTATAAAAGGCTTTCTCAGCGTCCATAAACAGTAACAGGGTACCTTGAGTTTTAGTCTGTGGTAGGCCCTTAACGTCAATTAGCATCCAAATGTGATCATACCCATATCTCCCTCTCATGAATCCAACTTGGGAACCGCTTATCAAATTACCAACACATGCATCTAACCTATTAGTCAATATCCTTGTAAATATTTTCAAATCCACATTCAATAGCGAAACTGGCCTGTAATTTGCACACTTTCTACAATCCCTACCTGGCTTTGGTAGAACCACCAATCAAGCTTCCCTCATTGTGGGGCATATGACCCCGTCTCTCATAAAACCATTATATAGATTACATAAAAAGGATGCTTACACTCCACTTAGTCCCTGGTAAAATTCAACGGGAAGCCCATCCAGACCTGGTGAATTGCCCCTATTAAGTTGCTTAACCGCTGTTAACACTTCATCCTCTGTTATAGGACTATCCACCACACCTGCCTGGTCTTCGCTTTACCTGGGTAAAACAATTTTATCAAAAAATGTATCCATGTTGTCTATCATTGGAGACTGTTCCTCCTGATACAAAGTAGTATAAAACCTCTTAAACTCCTCACATATTTCACCTTTTTTGACTATTAATTCCCCATTTACACTCTCCAATCTCCGAACAAAGGAACTCTCTGTGAGACCTCGAAGCCTATTCGCCAGGAGTTTACCATTTTTGTCTCCCTGCTCCCAGAATGTTTGCCTCATAAAGAACACACCCTTTTCATATTGAGTATCCATCGCCTGTCTAAATTGTTCCCTCAGTCTTCCTATGTCCGCCTTGTCCTCAATTTTGTTAGACACTGCATATTTGTTTTGAGAAGCATTCAGCTTATCCTCCAATTTCTTAAGTTCCGCCATCCCTTTTCTCCTTATCCTAGAAGTAATGTTAATGATTTCCCCTCTTATGGCCACCTTATAACTGTCCCAGACCATATGATATGAAGCCGAGTTAATATTTAGTTCGAAGAAATTTCTTGTGAAGCCTTCCAGGGATTCAATTACCCCTGGTTCCTGTAAAACATAGGATTTCATTCGCCATCTAGAGAACCCCGAGTCCTCCTGTCTCACAGTCACTTGCATGGTCATCATTGAGTGATCAGATATCCCTCTTTCCTTAATATTCACCGAATGGATTTTGTCATTCAATTTGTCAGAGATTAGGAAATAATCAATCCTCGAGTGAGAGTCATGGACAGGTGAATAAAAGGTGAACTCCCTACTATTGGGGTGCATGACCTCCAAGCATCTACCAGGTTCAGACTGTCCAAAAAATCTCTAAACGCCTTACTAGAATTATCAGCCGTATATCTACAGTGCACTGCATGATCCATCCTCCCGTCAATTACACAATTAAAATCACCCCCAAGAATTATGTATTCACCATTCATGTCTCGCAAGAGTGATAATATCCTATCAAAAAAAGAATACCCACCAGCACAAGGACCATAAATAGAGCCAATTGTGACCGAACTACCCTCATACGTAGCATCTATTAATATTATCCTTCCCTCACCATCCATCACTACTTTATCCACTACCAAATTCAACCCTCTGCGTATCAAAATACCCACTCCTCTCGATTTGCCACTGTAACAATTCAATAGAACTTTCGTGAACCATTTACAAGTAAGAAGGTGCTTCGACTCATCTAGCAAATGAGTCTCTTGAACTAGAGCAATGTCAACCTTCTCCCTTCTTAACCTGGTTAGTACCCCCTTCCTTTTCCGTGGGATATTGAGGCCTTTAACATTCCAAGAACATACATTTAATTCAGCCATGATCTACCAATTTCCCTCCCAATGTATATTTAACCAAGCAAACAAACTTGCTAATGAGACGTCTCCAAGGGAGCTTGAATAGAAGATTTGTAAGTGAGGTCTCAAGACGACAAAACAACACTGAAAAACACGACAAACAATAACACAAACAAACTAATAAAACACATAGAAACCTACATCTTAAATCTACCCTCACACCTAGTGCCACCACCAGATGGTACTGAGCTTCAATATTTACAACAATCGTTGCTTCCAGAATTACAGCCACTCCAAAGCCTGCACCTGACTCTTTACCCCAATTCAAAAAAGCAACAACCCACCCAGCCTCACTATCCAGTCCCAAACAACCGTTTGAACCACAAAGATGCATTTAACACTCATATCTAAGGTACTAATAACCGAAACAATTAATTCATAGAAACATTTGTATTGTGCCCCTACTCCCCCAGTCCCAGAAACCACCAATATCAACATCACACCCTCCACATCAAGACTTGGCGGGTCAGAACTGCACCCATGCAAAACAGTAACAGAACCCAAGTATAGAAACAATCCACAGCTCTCCCCACAACTTTGGACTCACAACATAGCAAAGAAGAAGTTGGAAGTGATGAGCAAAGAGCCAAAAACAGTGAATGATGCGGAAACCCGCAGCTGCTAAACAACGGCCACTGATCTGTGCCTATTTTATTTTTTATTTTTTTATTTATTTTTTTTCATTTATTTCTCCTCAATAATTTCCACTGTTCCTATTTTTCATATGATTAGATGACCCAATTCCCAGGATGTGCTAAATCATGACGACACCCATAAACATCCCCATAGTACCACATTCTCCCCCACCTCAGCCCAAGCTCAACTAGACCGTGTATATTCATCAATACAACACGTCACACACACAGCGAGGCCTGGAGCATTAGCATGAAATTCCAGTGCCACTTAGAAACCCGCCAAACACCACTTCCACCCAGACCCAACATAGGGATATCCATGTAGTTTTTAGTCCCACTTCATACTGGCTTCAAAATAAACACATAAAAGGTGCATAGATATATCACCCTCCCAGGGCTGCAAACATATCACCCTTGCCATGCCGTGAGGCAATCACAGCAGACTGACACACCATATGACTTCATATTAGCTTGGACCATCCAGGTGGCAGGTATTTACTGTCAAAAGAAAAGTAGTTCAGAATCTGCTTGTGCCTTACAGAACGTGCATCAAGTAGACCAAACATCACCGCTGTGATGCACAAGACTGTACACTGTACACCAGAGATGGTCAAATGAGCTCCAAAAGACAAACACGTGCTCAGAATGCTTTGAAAAAACCCATTAGTCAACATATAGCCGTAACCTGCTAGACAAATTGAAACGTTCAAAACACCGGCAAAAACTGCTCGAAAATGTACTTTCCTCGTGTTTTGACAATTGCGAATTCCGGGTGCCGTGCGTTTGATAATTTCACCGCACCAGCCATCCACCTCCTGAGAGGGCCATATGATATATCGGAAGTGCACACATTAAGCGGCCGGCGCCGATTCTGCTCTCATTGCGCCTGCCTGCTGTCTGCGCCCAATCCACCTCCTCACCTGCAACTGCAGTGAACGAACGGAGGGACCGCATCTCCCAATCTTCCCACCCGTACACCAATCAGGCACGGAGACACCGAGGATCCACACCGCTGCTCACATAACCTTGTTGCCTCCATGTTCGAATCATCTCCACGTACAGTATATCCCCCACAGACGTGATTCACGCACTGAAGCGTCGCTAGGACCTTTCCTCTAGCGCACGCTCCTTGCAGCACAAAAGTAAACAAGATGTAATGAATCCAATGGTTCATTGAAGCCGACATATTTTTTTTGATTTAAAAAAAAAAAGATTACTTCAATAAAGAAAGTAGAAGTAACACAAAACATAAACATAAACATGTGGAGAAAACCACAACTAAATCGGTGCAGTCTTTTAATGGATATGCTTCCACCCACTTACTGAATGCACATATAAGCACTAAAACATATTTCAAGTTTTGGCCATCGTGACCATTGCAGTTACATAGGAGTTGGGCAGCATCCAGTTTTTACTTTTCTTGTCTACCCAGCAACCTTCTAGATCTAATTCTGCAAAGCCCTCAGCCCACCCTTTTACCTCATCAGCAGTAGCTTCTGCCTGCATCTGTTTGACAGTGGCAATTCCATTTTCTATCATGCAGGGCACTTCCTCAGACTGTACTGTCAACATTTTGGTATTCAAATCAGTGGCAGTTTGCTTCGCAAATCTGTCTGCAAATGCGTTTCCCTCTCCCACTTTACATGTTATCTTTTTATGCGCCTCGCATTTCACTATTGCTAGGCGCTTTGGACACGTAAGTGCAGACAGTAATCGTACAATCAAAGGGCCATGTTGAATTCTGGCTCCATGTGATGTCAAGAAACCCCTCTCAGCCCAGAAGTATGAACCACACCAAAGGCGTATTGGCTGTCAGTATATATGTTTACACTCAGATTCTCAGAAATCTCACAGGCTCTCATCAAAGCTATTGTCTCCGCGGCTTGTGCGGAGTTGTAGGGGATTCTTTTGGTTTCCACAATTCTTTTCAGTGTAGTGATAGCATAGGCAGCAGTTGATGTGCCATCAGGTAATTTAAAACAGGAGCTGTCACAAAACAGTTCTCCATCTGGCTCTTTTTGTGGGGTATCTGCTAAATCAATTCTTCCTTTCGTTTCTTCCTCGGTGGTCATTAAACAATCATGGGGAGGTGATTCATTCTCCCCTAATTCTCCATTGGGCAGTGGCATTAATTCTGCAGGATTGAAAGCGCTACACCTCATAATTTGGATGTGTGGTGCAAACAGGACAATTTCATATCTAGTCAATCTAGCAGATGTGAGGTGTTGCGTCTGTGTTCTATTTAATAGAACGTCTAAGGCATGTGGCACAATCAAAATTAAGGTGTGCCCCAGCACCATTCCTTCCGTTTGTTTCACTGACGCAGCAGCTGCTGCAACATCTCGCAAACAACGTGGTAGTGCGTGCGCTACAGGGTCCAGGGTGGAAGGAAAATAACCACATGGCCTATTTCTTCCACCTTGTTCCTGTGTCAAAGCAGCCAACGCACAGCCTTCACTCTCGTGTACAAACAATCAGAAATTATTTTCATAATTTGGTGTGCCCAAAACTGGAGCAGAACACAATGCAGTTTTGAGCAGATCAAATGCTTTCTGACATTCTTCATTCCACTGCAAAGGCATCACAGCATCCTTTTTTGTCAATGCCACCATTGGCTTCACAATCAATGCAAAACTCACAATCCACTGCCGGCAATAAGAAGCCATACCTATTATAGCTCTGACTCCTTTCTGTGTTTTTGGAATAGGCATACCAGAAATACTCTCTATTCTCTCTGGCGTCAATCTTCTCCCCTCTCTCAAAAGTAGGTAGCCCAAATAAGCCACCTCCTTTCGACAATATTGGAATTTCTTTAAGCTCGCTTTATGACCATGCGCTGCTAAATGTGACAAAAGTAAAACAGTACCTTTTTTACAAATCTCTTCTGTATCAGCAGCAAGCAATATATCGTCTATATACTGTAACAATACACATCCAGTCTGTAATTCTAGCATATCTAGTTGTTCTTTCAATGCCCTACTGTAAATACTCGGACTCTCTGTGTAGCCCTGTGGAATGCGCGTAAATGTAAATGATCGTCCTCCTAATGTGAAGGCAACAGATATCTACTTTCCTTGTGTACTGGAATACTGAAGAAGGCATTCTTCAAGTCTATAACACTAAAGTACTCTGCCGAGGCGGGAATCATTGTCAAAATCGTGGTGACGTCTGGGACCAATGGGAATTGAGGGTCAACCACTTTGTTTAATGTGCGCAGATCAATTATGAAACGATATAGTACTTCATTACCCCCTTTCTTATACACCGGGAGAATGGGGCTGTTACATATACTGCCAGTAATCTCTTCAATCACCCCCAGTTTTACCAGATCTGAAACAATAGTCTTCAATCCTTTCTCTCCTTCTGCTGAAATTTTATACTGTGGAACACGCGGTAGCGTTACTCCTTCTTTTAAAACAATCTTTACTGGCTCTATTTTCAAGCATCCCACATCATTGTCATTCATCAGCCATGTGCAAGTTGGGACTTTACTCAATTCTCCTGGCAAAGGTTTGGACAAAAATTCAGATACTGGTACATTCTGTGGCGAAATTGTCAAGGACACTCCATCAGGAGTGCAATGGATAACTGCACTCAGCTTTTTCAATAAATTTAAACCCAAAAGATTTTCCCCACAATTTTCTGTTAAGAGAAATGGACAATATTCAGTGAATGGACCTAATGTCACTGCTACTGGTTGGGATACTGGATTGATCACTGGGGTACCTGCGAACCCTACTGAAATATTTCTTTGCCCTGACAGTGGTATCTCCGGAACCAAGTCATGGTCTATCGAGCACTTTTGCGCTCCTGTATCTACGAGAAAGCTATGCTCTCTATTCCTGACTTTCATTTCTACGTAGGGTCCTGTTTGATTCACGGGAATAGGCACTGGTTCCCCCCCTGTCTTGGGCTGTCTTACACATTACATCACATTACATCATCCGATGTGTAATCACTACTATAATACGTATTTGGTTGTGTATGAAAAATGTTTCCGCCCCTCCCTCTATTTCCATTTTGGTGTTTTGTTGGCTCTGGTTTTGGCTAAAAGCAGTCTGATTTTGAGCTTGGTTCTGATTCTGGGTAACATTTCCTTGATTATTTTGGTGCTGCTACATACTGTTTCTATTCTGCCCATTTGTTCCTGGGTGCCCCCTATGCTGTCTTCTCTGTCCATACCCATTTCTATTTTGTAAATGTGGACATTGCGCTTGCCAGTGGCCTTCCTCTCTGCAGTACGCACACTGATTTAATCCCAGAGGCCCTCCATGCATGTTCGAATTACTCCTGCCTTGCGCGTTTCCTCTTCCTCTATTGTGTCCTGTCACTTGCTGAAGTAGCACCATTGTTTTCAAATTCACCCTATCCTTTACCTCTTTCTCTCTCTCTGTATTCACTCTGTTCTCATAATATTGGGCCACATGCAATACTTTGCTCAACGTTTTTGCTTTCCATGCACTTTCTGATGTCATTATTACATTTTGGATTGGAGGCATTAACCATCTCACATACTTATCAACAAATAGTCTTTTACCTGCTTCTGTGCTTACATCTTGTCCACTAAAATCTGTCAATACTTCATCAAATCTATTAAAATAATCTGCGGATAACTCATCCTTGCCCTGAACGCATGCAGTTAATTTGTTCCATACAATTCTTTTTTCTGGAACAATTTCCTTCAATTTTTGTATTATCCGTGCTGGTAACGCCGACATATTTGCTGATGGTTTTCCGCCCGCTTCTCTATTCTTATCCTCTGCTACTAGATCCACCCAAGTGGCGCCATAGTCCACATCATCATCCACTTTTCTTATCTGCTTCCATATATCTGCTGGAACAACTACTGGGAATATTAAATCTATATCACTCATAGTGAACATTGACGATTTCAAATAGGACTCTATTTTCTTATAGAATCCCACCGGATTCTTCCTTATGTCGGGAACCGTCTGTTTTATATTATTCACTTCCTGTCTGGAGAAGGGGACGTGCACATATTGTGCTGTATAATGTGCTTCCGTTACCTGTGCTGGAGCTCCATTAACACCAGGAACTTCTACAACCATTGTCTGCAGTGCTTTTCTTTTCATTGGCAAGGGGTATTCATCAAATTTCTCATGAATTTCATTGTGGGAATATTACGATCTGTAATCCATTTTAACGCCTCTTGTATACATACTTTTAATTTCTCACTCGCCAGTCTTGACGACGGAAGGAATCGCCGTTGTACATATGGTATCGCCACCTCCCCCTGTCTCTCCCTATATCCTTTTTCCTATACCCTGGTATGGCAAACATTTCAGCATATGCATCATCAAGTTCATTCTTAAATTCAAAAAGCCTGTCTATATGTTCCTTTATTTCTTCATCTCTCTCTCTACATCGTGCCAACGCATTCAAATCCAACAACTGCTGTGGCGGTACCCTCCCAATCAACTGCTTCCATTTCCCCTTTAAATATTCCCCCATGCATTCCAACACTACCTGTCTTTCATTGGTCCTCCTGAAATCATACAGCCAGCATCGACATTTCATCATTCCTGTCTATAAACATCTCGGCCTGTTCTTGCAGCTCCTGTTTTCTCTCCTTGCTAATCGTGCTGCAGGTCACCCTAGTGCATTCACTTTGTCCCGTCCCCTCTTTTCTTTCAGTGAGTTCAAGTTCAATAATTGGAGGTGTGGATGGGACAGCGGGAACGGGAAGTAACTGCTGCAGTGCTGGCTGGCTAATGGGAGGCACTAGTTGTATGATTTGTGGCTGTGCTGGGATCTGAACAATAGGGAGGGGCTGAGCAACTGAAGGGCTGAGAATAATCCCTCTTATTGGGCGTTCTCGCCTTGTTTCAGTTAGTATTTTGCTTATCATCTCATCTGATGAATGCAGCTCTTGTTGTGGATATATCTTGTCTATACTCAACTGATCACGTCTGTTTGTATTTCTCAAACTATCATCCCACTCCTCCTCCTCCTTTTCTTTCACTCTTTCTGCTTTCGACATTTGCCTGCGCGCCCTCTTCTCTCTGCTTTTCCAACGAAGCATAGCTTCCCTCCTCCAGTCTTAAGGATATCAAATGCTGCCGGGTGTGTTTTCTTTTTCAGTAACACCTTCTCCAAATAATCTATTCTCAATATCTCAAAACTCCCATGATTCGGCCATTGTAGATCTTCCTCTTTTCTGGTTTGCCTATGCCAAATCTCACAAAACATTATCGCCCCTACACCATACTTCACATACATCTCATACGCCGGCGACCCCACGGGTGGCGCGACCTGGCCAGTTTCCAAAGATTGTCTACCACAGCGGAAAAATCCTGCTAAGGTGGACAATACACCAGGCATGTTTTAACCTTACCCTCGGCTAATCAACCTTACACTGGGCGTTTTATTTTGCAAAATCAACTCTCAACCAATATCAGGGTTACTTCGAATCGGGGCACGACTCACCTGATCAATCTAGTCGTCTTTCAAGACGCAATTTGTCTGTATACTGACGCAACTAATAATAGTCGTGTCTGCGTATCTTGGCTCACTCTGCCTCGTTTCGGGACCCTCGCCTCCTTGTTCTCTGGCCGGGCACGTCGATCAGGGATCAGTTGTGTACAGATCTGCAAAGGAGTCTCTCATCACTTTCACAGGGGCACCCCGAACACCTCTTGATCCCGGCTCGATCGTCCCCTCCTCGCCATTCTCTCCACCTTCCTTATTTTACAACGTACACGATGGAACAAGTGGGGGAGGGTCCCTATTCGGGCGCCATTTTGAAGGGGCCCCTTGGGGACCCTCGCGTATGGAAACAAGGCACAATTACCACACACAAACTGATACGCCAGACACAAGGTTGTATTCCCAAAAGCTAGGGTTTATTGCAAAGCAAATAGTCTCAGTTGACCAACTGGGTCTCACTCCCCGCGACGTGTGTCTCCAGACCCCGAGGGACGCAAGAGAGAGAGTCATTCTACAACAGTTACATATATACAAAATGAGCATCTTACAATCAGTGGTGACACATTCAATGCCGCCCATAGTGCATTTCCTTTGAACTGAGTTCAATGATTGACAATTGTGACAAGTCTGACACCTTCAGACATTCATTTTAGCAACAGTTTGCAATTTTGTGAGCCTGCAGACAAAGTTCTTTGTTTAAGAGAACACATTGCTTCTGATTTTGCAAGCAAGCTGCGTGCAGGGGAGAGACACATTCCAGGCCTCGCTATCTCCTAGTTTCTATTCGCGTGCTAGGGGCCAACTCGCTCTCCAGGGCTCTACAGGGGTCAGAAAGGGGGGCCGGAAAGAAGAGCATCATTCAAGCCATTAATTGTTCGTTTCTACCATTCCAACCACATGAGCGAGACTGGCTGGCACCTGTGTAATGATTAAATACTTTGCTGCTTACTTCCAAGGACTTGTGAGGGAGGAGACCGGGCATTTTTGTCTGGGTCGCCTGCTTTATGTTTCAACAAGTATCTCGCGGCCTTGCTCTATGCATGAACAATAAAATAATAGTCGAGCAGAATAAGCTTTCAGCAAAGCAGTTTTGAAAGAAAAGCAAGAGGCGAAAGTTAAAAACAAAATGGTGATTTCAATCACTTCAAAATGGCCGCACTTTAGTCAAGCTAATAGATGCGTATTTCTAATACCGGCCCATGAGGCGGTTGGTCTTCGGCCAACAAAATACATTGCCTCCATCATTCGCGGGGTACCTACTTTTTCCAGACTGACAGGGGGACGTCTCACCACTTCTAAAATGGTGAATTGAATCTGTGCAATTGAATGCCTCACCTCCTTAAAGTGTCTTGCCAGAGGTTACTTTTCATTCATACAGCGTATGTTGGGTTTATGTTCATTCCACCGCTCACGGACGGACCTGGATGTTTGCCCAATGTAGAGCAATCCACATGGGCATTTTATGCTATATATAACACCTGTAGACCTGCTGTTTTTGCCCGTACGGTGATACGTGATGAAGTCTCCTTTCTGCACGTTATTACAATGACTGCACATTAGACAAGGGAAGGCCCCCTTTCTCTTTGGTCTCAAAGTAGTTTGATCTTCCCTTGGTATCCGGTCAGCCTTCACAAGTTTGTCACGCAAATTTCGACCCCGTCTATATACCATCATTAGTGGTTTAGAGAACAACTTAAGGAGAGTAGGGTCATGATGTGGAATCAACCAATTCTTGCTAATGATGTTCCTAATGTGTTGGCTCTGTCTCAAGTATTTAGAAATATATAAAAGTGACATCGATTCACTTTTAGGTTTCAGTGTCAGTAACTGATCTTTCAAAATCTGGGTGGCTATTACATTGGCTTCATGTAGGACATCCACCGGGTAACCGGTAACTGTAGTGTAGAGCCAGCCAGGATCCAAATTTCCCCCATATTTCAATATTAGCCCTCAGTGGGTGCGGGGGGAGTTACCATCAGTATGGCACTCCAAAGTCAGGCTTGCTTAGTCCTGGTGCAGCCCCTCTGGAACCCCAGTCTCCAATTAGATATGCAAAGAAAAAAGGAAGGGAGGCAGGGGCTCTACTCTGGGTCCCAGCTGCAGTAAGCTCAAACAGTCCAAAGATGTTCTCCTCTTAGCGCGCTTTCATGCCTCAGCAATCTTCAGGGAGGCTGATTGGATTCAGGTGTCAGGGCTGACTCCCTCTGGTAAGTACCAGAATGTGTCAGCAGGGAATTCTGGTAACTGTAGTGTAGAGTCAGCCAGGATCCAACTCTCCCCCATATTTCATTTTAGCCCTCAGCAGGGAGCGTGGGGAGTTACCATCAGTATGGCGCAACTCCAAAAGTCAGGCACGTTTAACCCTGGTGCAGCCTCTCTGGAGCCCCATTCTCCAGAAAGCTCAAACAATCCAAAGATGTTCTCCTCCTAGCACGCTTTCATGCCTCAGCAATCTTCAGGGAGGCTATACATATTTATATTATAGTGTAGCAGTTGCTGCACTATACTTAAGGTGAATGACATGAACCATAGAAATTCAGAAAATTCTATTGCTAAGAACTTTTGACTTGCATGATGGATTTGGCTGATATTTACCAAACAAAAACTTTGCCACTGACCACCCACCCCCGGCTGGGAATTATGGGAAAGATTTGTTACAAAATGAAAAAGTTATAAAGAAAGCAAAATAACGCTGTTTTCGGCCTACTCTCATTCATGTTTGCATTTTGCATAGAGAAAAAGTCCATATTTTATCAAGCCGAAGCGCAAAAACCACTGACTTAATTTCTGGGACAGGTTTGGAGTTATTGCGTTCAGTATTTTTTTAAATATTTGACGGCGAGGGGGGTGCTCCCTTCTCCTAAAAATGTAGCTATATTTCCCATGGTGTTTTGCAGCATAGAGGCTTCTCAGCTGCCATTTTTTTGTGCCCAATGAGAGCAATGCTGCGGTAAAATCGGGGAAATTCGAAAACAAAAAGTGCAAAAAAAGCTATTCGGAGGAGAAAAAAGGTTGAAATTGCATCAAAGAGGAGGGGGGGAGTAAGAGGACATAATGTGAAGGTAGGGAGTTGGGAGTGGTCTGTGGAGAAAGTTACAGTTCGGACATTTTTGCATTACTGGGTTAATACTGGGGAGATTACTGCAGTAGTAGCTCAAGGCGCGCTCGGAAACGCAAATGCACCACACAAAGCAAAGTGAAAAAGGGAGTAATGGGAGGTTGCAAAGGAGGTACAATTCAACTGTGGTGGGTGGGGTACCTAGGCAAAAGGAAAGAGGGACATGGGTAGCACCTGTAAATACGTTTTAATTTTCAAGAGTTATCGTGGTAATCATCAGGGGATTGTCATGGAATGGAAACTGAGGGGGGAAACAATCAGTGGGGGGATGTCTGTTGTGATTACATCTACTAGGCAGAGGGAAGTGAGTCTTTGTGCCAGTGGCCCAATTTAATGGGCCACAAAGAAACCTATTGATGCAACATGTGCAGCGGCCATGGCCGGAGGCCATGGCGAATAGACTTAAAAGAAACCTAATTTATTAAAATATACAGTGGGCATGGCCAAAGACCATGGCAAGTGGGCTCCAAGGAAATGTAAAGGTGGAATATGTACAGTGGCCATGGCCGAAGGCCATGGTTAGTGGGCCCTAAGGAAACCTATTGGTGCAACATGTACAGTGAACCTGGCCGAAGGACATGGGTGCTGACCCCCGAATAAACCATGGTTTAACCAAACCCTTGAAATTCTTTGAAGAAATGGTAGTTAAGGGACAGTGGGCCTCATTACGAGGTTGACGGCAACCTTGCATTACCATTTCCACCGCCTGACATCTCAGTGTTACCAGGATATCACAGGCGGCGGTGGTACGCTAAGTTCCCATTCCTATGGAGTCTCATAGGACTTCAAGGCAATGGGAACACTAAAGCACTGGCACTGTTGTCAATGGTGCCGGTGCTTCAGTGAAAAACCTGCCCGTAGGGGCCTGGAATACCAGCGGGTCAGGCCTGCCAGTTGTTCTGTGCCCCTACCGGCAGAATCAGAGTTACCCATTCTGGAAATAAAGGTGCTGGTGTCGTTACCAGCACCTTTATTTTCCGGACGGGGTCACTCGTATTGAGGCGACCCCGTGATCAGATTTAACGCAACAAAAGCCCTAGAAATTCAGCGGGTATGAGAAGTGATGACAATCTTAACTCAGCGTCGCCCCTGTTGCAAAGCCCATGAGCTCATACACATTATAACAGAAGGGATTCACAATGACATACAAATTCACATTCTTCGGCGACATCAACAGGGGGACGCCGAGTAAGATGGTCATCACTTTCCACATCCACTGATTTTCAAGGGTTTTGTGGCATTAAATCTGATAACCCTAACTCTCTCTTAACTAAAGTGTTTCACTGAATATATACATATATAGACACATTGAAGGTTATGTAGGAAAATTTAAAATTAAAACATGCTTTCCCCTATAACTTTTCAATCCATGTATGGAACTTCACTATATTTGTCCAGCAACTGATCGTGGCTAGGCCAACAAAACATAACAAATTTGGGACAAATCCATATACGGGTTCCAAGGAAGAAGACGTTTTTCTTTTCTTCACTTTCTTAGAATGGAGATCCCCTTTGGGAAAATTAATTTTCAAAATGTATTTTCTTAAAATTGTCTGATTTGATTTTTCTCATTTTAAGCTTACATTCCATTTCTGTATGGTGGAAACTTGTTCAACAGCACACAGGCGAAACAGAAGATTTGAACTTCAGAGATGTACAAATGTATCTATATTTTTGACATGAACAGAGTATATACGAAGCACTTTACAATATATAAACTGAAACTGAAATATATACAACAACAGCGTTCACTTCACAATGTATGCTTTACTATGTAGTACAATTAACTAGGAGGAATCACCTGAGTAAAAATGTGTACAAATGTATGAAATATGTACGAGACAACTTGAAATATATATACAACAGCCCCATGTGCCCTTTGATCTGAAGTACAATTCGAAATCATGTAGTACAACCAATTAATTGATTCAAAATATATGAAATAACAACCACTGGCAAACACACTATATCTTTGCTTTTTCAATAAATAGCAAGCATTGTCAAAAACTGTAATTTTTCAATTTTTAGTTGTTCATTAGCAAACAAATTGCTGCGCTTAAATTACTATAAGCAATCATTCATCCAAAGAAATACAAAATAACAAGCGATTGCAAAGCCAAATAGTTTAATAGTTTTGGCATTTATCATAGAGATTGCAAACGTAATAGCAATATATCGCAAACTTTGTGGCCATTTCTGCAAGGGTGGACAGAGAACAAAAAGTGGCCATGGAAACTATTTTCAAAGTGGCTCTATATTGCCTCGGGTGAGCCTAACATCTCTATGGAGGGCTTAGCGGGATTTCTACCACCAAGAAAATGTTCACAAAATGGGTCAAAAGGGTGCCTTTTAAAGTAGATAAAGCCATGTTTTGAATAAGATCATGATCAGTAAATGTTTACATCTGTTATGTTATGAGGATTTATACTGTGCGCTGCTGCCATTTTCATGGTCTCCAGGCACTCATGTGGCTCTGTAAGAATGGGGGTAGGGTTGGTTAGTGAGGGAGAGAGGGATAGGATGGAGGTTGAGCTCATCTGTTGATGGGTGAAGAAACAGGAGAAACTGTTTTCTGTTTGTGTTAGCTTTCTCTGTGTCCTTTGTTATGTGCACTTGACTTGTGTCCGGAAGTGTGGAGTCCAGTGTCCGAGTTGTTTGTTGTCTACAGATACTGGGTGTGTGTAGTATGTGAAAACTGTGGGGGTGTGGAAAAGTGAAGGGGGTTGGTTAGTTGGCTTCTGGTGATGTCTGGGTGTTGAGGAGTTTTATTGTCAGTTTTTCATTCTGTATTGACCCATGTCTGCTTTTGTCCAGGACTATGGTTTGTAGGGGCATGCGTCTATATTTATTTCGGTGAGTTGAATAGTTAGGTTTTTAGCAATTTCCTGAATGTTAGGTGATCTTTTGTCATTCTTATTTACTTCGATATTGAGTAGCATAGTTTGGCTATCAGATAGGACAAGGCGGGGAGGATACTTCTTATTAATCGCAGGATGTAGAAACATTTTTCTGCTAGTGTGGTGACTTGTGGTTCCAAAGAGAAGCCTTTGTACATAAGAATTCCCAGATTCTTTATCACTGTCGATGTCTCTGGTTGGGTTTCCATGCTCAGTGACCAGATCATGCCTGTGTAGTACTGTCTTCCGGTGGGGAGATAATTTTTTCTGTGCTGGTTGGATTAACTTGAGGTTGTTGTTTGTCATCCAGGTGTTTGTCGGCGAGGCATTTGTTGAGGAGGTTGCCTGGGTCTCGGTTGGAAGTTATCAAGCGTAACTTTATTCGGCTTTGAGAACCATAAAAGCAACATTACATCACATTATAAAAGTTTAACCTATATAAAACCATAAATATAATAGTAGAACATACATATATCACTAGCACAACCTGGAAAAAACCTAAAAGCATACATTTCTAAGACATAAACAATCCATATTTAAAATGTATATAAAACCAATGGATCGACAGCTATAAATTCAGACAAATACTTTACACGTTACCAAGAAAATGTATCACAGGTTATTTTACAAAATGTGATCTTCTTAACCAAGCCCTATGTACCAACTTTGAGTTAAAATAGACTGCATTCAGATTGATGGTAATCTGTCTAATTTCCCTCAAACGAAGAAGTGGTAACAAGTAACATTCCCTCTGGGCCAAATAACCTGGACAAAAAAATAAGGAAATGTCTAATTGATTCATCTGGATTGCCACAAACTACATTGTGTGTCTGGGGGATTTGACCATTTTGCCGTAAAAGTAGCCACCTTCAAGGTATTGGTACGCAATTGAATGTATGGGGCTTGGCTATTACCTGGTGCCATGCAATCTAAGTAGGGCTCAAATCCATCTTCCTGCTTCGACAATATATACAACGATCCCGTGGACAACCCAGCCTATGTCCTTTTCATGTTCCTAATTGACTCCTCTTTGCACTTCATTTTGACCACTTCCCTGGAGCCTGGTAATAAACCAGCAGTATTGGATCATAAAACTGTCAGGTCCAGTTCCTCCAACCCTTTGCAAACAAGCCTAAACCAACGCAGGGAACCTGAACCAGAGATATGCTGCAAACTTATTAGTGCTTCTCTATATTTTACAAGTCCTGGTGCGCTCCTTAATCTCATCCAGTATGTCTGGGGTTTATTTGCTATAACTTCAGAAATAGGTCTTAGGTCACTTTCCCAACAGAGACTAGCCATAGGTGCTAGGCCATAAAGACTGCATATGGAAACTAAGGCACAATAACCATATACTAAAGTGACACGTCGGACGCGAGGTTCGTTTTCCAAATAAGTCTGGTTTATTTCAAAGTATTCTCAGTCGGCCGACTGGGTCTCACCGCCTCACGACGTGTGTTCCCAAAAACTGTGAGATGCGAGAGAGAGCGAACAGCGCTCAAGCAGTAATATATATACATTAGACATATCCTTTGCTAAAGCAATTCGACCTGCCCTCATACATGTCATACAGGCTAGGGTTCAGTGATTGACAATTATGACAATTATGACACTTTATGACAAGTCTTCATTCAGCCTAAACATAGTTATTTTAGCAAAGGCAGTAGAGACAGCTTTCTGTTATGAGGAACATGGAGCTCTGGCTAGGCAAGGATATTGTGTTCTTAGCAGGGAAACATTCCTTACTACGTTATCTGTGTGTTTCGGCTCATGAGCTAAGGATCAGATAGTTCTGAAGCAGAAAATACCACTCTCCTCGAAGGTGCACCGCTAGGATAATATAATTCATGTTTAACTGCCTTTTACAACAGCGCTTGCAAGACAACCCGGTACCTGGTCTACTGATTAGATGCGGCTTCTGCTCGACTTCAAGGACTTAGTGAGAGAGAAAAACAATGTATTTGTGCACAGTTTGACATTCCTGTCTGTGTTAGTATTTCAGCGTTCAAGCCGTGGCCTCGCACGGTGTGCGAATCTTAAAGCATATAATAAATTTGCAAAGCATTTTGACAGAAAAGAAAAAAGCAAATGGCCGACATTTCACAAAATGGACGCCCTTTGGTTACATTGACGATTCTAGGATTGCGATGTTTGTCACATGATGCGATTGGCTTCTGGCCAACATAATATACGTATCCATTACCATACTTATCTCTGTGCTCTGTGTCCTTCACCTCGTCTGAGACGATTCATCCTCTTGCTGAGGATTGACCAGCTAGCGGTCCTGGCCACCAGTGGGATTATGAGTAATCTTACTATATCAGAACACTCCTGCCGGCTTTGTATGAATAGATCTGAGACTGAAACTGGTAAACATGTCCTAATTAGGTGTCCTGCCATGTTAAAAATCTACATAACATGTTATGCTGATTTTGTCCATAGTATGGACCATATAAGCAGCAACGACTTCTGGCTATGGGCGATCAATACAACTGGGATGAAACTTTATATTGCAATGTATAATGTATGATTGACTGTAGAGAAACTACTGGGTATAACTATATAGATGCGCTCTGCTGCTTCAATTCATCATGGGCAAAGCTTCACTTACGAATCAATAAGCGTCTGCACTAGCAATGCGAAATTGTCACAAAAAAGAATTGAACATAGATAAACAAAGCTTAATGCCTATGCACTGTTCATATTTCATGTAGTTTGAATATTCTTTATGCTTGATGTATCGAAAATCCTTTTACTTATTATTGTCGTTGCTTCTATTAATTTTTCTGATTTTTTTGTATTTTTATATGTTTAATGAAGATACAATAGTACTGACTTTCAGTAATCTGTATTGATTTATGACATGTGAAAAGCTTATGTTAAGCTATAACACATTAATAAATAAATAAATAAATAATATATGTATCATTCGACTATAAGGTTACTTTTCTGGTCTAACAAACCTCTTTTTGGCCGTAAGCCAATAGCATCATCCATACATCGCTTCTTCATCGGACCATGTGTCCAATTTCGAACTACCCATGCTGCTATAAACGGCATCAGAAATTTTAATTGCCATAAATTCTTTAATTATTAAATTTTCGTGTTGTGCACCTTCACTTAACATGCGAGGAGGTTTCGTTCTAATTGCATGTACACACTCATTTGTAATTTGGGAGCAGAGGACTGGCAGGCATTGTATGCAACAACAGCAGAATATGAGGATTCCAAATATCATAACCAAAATTGCAATTAGTTTCCATTCCCATGATCGTAGCAGTTCCCAAAACCATTAACTTATATTCAGATTCCAACCACCTGTGGGAACATGAATTTCAGAACTAAGAACATGCAATTTCTTAATTGCTTCAAATATCATGGGGGAGGAGTCACTTATGAATACACAGCATGCTGACCCCACCAATTTGCATACTCCACGATCAGTCAAAATTATATCAAGCACCATTCTATTCTGAAGTGCAATTAATCTGATTGCTTTTTGTTCCAATGTCATATTATAGAGCATATCTGTTGTCCCATTTTTCATTTTTTCTAACACCCTGGACAGTTTTCTTATATTCCATGAGTTTATTGCTTGTCCCCAAAATGGTATAAATGATTTCGCTATATCCCCAACAATCTGTCCTGCGGTATCATCTCGTTGTGGCTGAGATTTAGATAATTTTGCTATTTCAGAAGTTTTGGAAAGAAATACACCAGGTAAAAGTATACCTAAATAACATGTCCCTTCCCAAGTTCTAGGTAACCATGGATAGGCCTGATCTCCACATATAAAATAGACAGAACCTCCTATATATAATGTTTTTTCTTCATGTTCCAGCACAGCAATATTCATTCATCTAGTGAATGTTCCCACTGGGTAGGAACCTTTTTTCCACAAGCAAAATGGGACAGAACGTGGACTATGATTAATAATTTAGGAGGGAGGCACAGCATCGTTATTTCCTATCGGAGCCATTTTAAAAGTGATTCGCGATGGATAAGGCCTAGAGAACCTATCTACTGGACTTGTTACCAGTTTTATTTTGCTTGTAAATATGGAACAACCCAACGGTTCCAGTACCAATCTTTAAAATTCATTTATGTTTGTGCCATCAAACTGACCAGTGACACTAGCATTCCATTTTCCAAAAAATAGCGCTCTTAATGATGCATAACAGGCGGTATTAAGTGGCAAAGGATGTGCACACCAACCCATCCCTCTTTCCCCGTGCTGGGGTAAATGGGAACAGACCCAACAATTGGACCTATTCAGAATAGCATGGGTCATATTCATAACCAACAATAATGTATTGTTATCATACCCTTTCCTATGTTTCACTTCTTGTGAAGGGAGAGCATAAGAGACTGCATGAACTGGGCTGCTTTTGGTAGGAGCATTGGTAGCAGTCAGGAGAGAGTTTAAGGGATGCACAGTTTCTAGATACCAAAATAGTGGGATCAGCGTAATCAAAATGCAAAGCGGTATCATAATCATTGGCATATTTTTCTTTCCGAACCAAGTCTTTCTTGGAGTTGGCTTAATCTCTATCTCTATATCATCAACAGCATCAGTACAGGAGGGAGAAAGAGCAAATATAGGCATTGTCTGTAATGTTTATCTCAGGAAAAGTTTTTCAGTGTTCGTTGGGGAAAGTTCTCCACAGCAACACAGGTTAGCAACAAACTTTCAGGCAAATCCAGGATAGCCTGCTTATAGATGATAGCAAGCTGATGTTTATTTGCACAGAGCTCCAAAAAGGCAGGAGCAAGTATCAATTTTATAGTGTCGGTACCATTTGCCCCCGCTTGTCTGTGCTAGTTTGCAATGGTCCTTCACTTTCAATGGTAGCACCGGGAAACCGTGTGTCAGAGCTTTCAACTTGATACAGCTCATACGCTCCTTTTCCCTAGGCCTCCGTTCCCAGCTTCATCCGTGAGCTAGGAACAAAGGCGAAACAAAAGCTGATCACTTCCGATTTTGTGAACGTAGATTGTACCTTACAGCTCCAGGTACAGTATGATCGATGAACAATGCACTCTCATTCCCAGATGCAGGATCAGTGCCAACTTGTGATGCACTGCGTGATGATGATGAGGCAGCAGTCGGACAAAGTTGAGGCAACTTTGGCCTTTCGATCTTTGTTGCAATCTCCCCAGACCCTTTCTCGGGTTTAGGAAGTACTTTTGACAGGGAACTGGCGATGATATCTTTGTGATCAAGTGCAATTGTCTTTCTTTCGACGTCAGGATCATCAATCTCAATCTCTTTCTCATGTGGCAAAGGAAACAGAACTCTTTTCGTGTGTGTTGCATTGATCCAGTGCTTGCAGCCATTCACTCGGACTGCAGTCTGCGTAGCCAGTAGCACCTGGAAGGGTCCCGTCCAGCGCGATGCAGGTGAAGATTTTCTTTCAAAATTTTTGACCAGAGTCCAGGCTGCAGACAATGTCCTGGGCTGGTATATCTGACAGGAAGAGCCTCCTGCACCTGTTGATGAATCAAACGCAAGTTTTGAGTCAACTGTTGGCAATAATCAATAAGTAATGGGTATTCAATATCCCTCAACCGCTTCGGTCGAGGTACGTTCCATACATTTGCTGGTCTCCCCATCATGATCTCGTAAGGGGAGAGACCAGTCCTCACCTGTACAGCTGTTCACATGCAAAGTAAAGCTAGGGGCAGTGCATCGTGCCATTTCAAATTGCTCCCGGCGCATATTTTGCTTAGCTTGTTTTTCAAGATACCGTTTTGGCATTCTACCAAACCGGCACTCATCGGTTGTCTGGCCGAATTGAATCGTTTATCAATTTGTAGACCTGTGCAAATTTGCAATATAACGGCCGTAATAAAGTGCGGGCCATTATCTGACCATATGACACGGGGTAGCCCGAATCAGGGAAAATATTCTTTCAGCATGGCTTTAGCTGTGGACATAGCTGTACAATCTTTCAGGGGATAGGCCTCTACCCATTTGCTGAATTCACAGACCACGACGAGGACATACTTATAGTTTTGGCACCTCTCCATTTCTATGAAATCAAAATGGATGACTTCAAATGGCATAGATGGTGGGCCAAAACTACCTACTGATGTCACTGTTCCCTTTCCAATGTTATGTTGTAAACAAGTCATGCAATTCTGAACCAATCTTTCAGCAGTTTTTCTAATGTGTGGATTCTGCCATACAGAATCCAGGTGTTGAATAATTTTTCTAGCACCATAACCATCATGTAGGCATTTGGCAACATCCATCGGTTATTTTGCTTGTCCACCCAACAACCCTCAGAATCTAATTCTGCTGGACCCTCAGACCAGTTTTTTATTTCATCTACAGTAGCTTCTGCTTGCATTTCCTTAACTGTTGCAATTCTGTTTTCTATCATGCAGGGTACTTCTCCTATTCTTTTGACATACATTTTTGTGTGTAAATCAGTGGCAGTTTATTTAGCAATTTTATCTGCAAATGCGTTTCTCTTTCCAACATTAAATGTTACTTTTTTATGTGCTTCACATTTTATTATCAGTAAACGCTTGTGAAGTGCAAGTGCTGACAACAGTTTCACTATCAAAGTGCCATTTTGGATTTTAGTTCTGTGTGATGTCAGGAAACCCCTTTCAGCCTATAATCGACCAAAATTGTGTACCACCCCAAAGGCATACTGACAGTCAATATATATGTTTACTTTGAGGTTTGCAGAAATTTCACATGCTCTTGTTAACACTATTATTTCTGCAGCTTGTGCTGAGTTATATGGGATTCGTTTGCTTTCTATAATAGTTTTCAGCGTGGTGATGGCATAAGCAGCAGTTGATATGCCATCTGGTAATTTAAAACAAGAACCATCACAAAATAGTTCTCCATCTGGCTCTTTCTGTGGGGTGTCAGTTAAGTCAATTCTTCCTTTTGTCTCTTGTTCAGTAACCATTAAGCAATCATGGGGGAATTGTTTTTCACACCCTTTCTCATTTGAAGGAGGCATTAACTCGGCCGGATTTAAAGCGCAACATCTCTTAATTTGTATATGTGGTGCAAATAGAACAATTTCATACCTTGTTAATCTGGCTGATGTGAGATGTTGCGTCTGCGTTCTATTTAAAAGGACGTCCACTGAATGAGGTACCATTACGGTTAAAGCGTGACCTAAAACCATTCCCTCAGTTTGTTTTACTGATGCAGTAGCTGCAGAAATAGCTCTCAAACAACGCGGCAAAGCACATGCTACAGGATCCAACGTGGAAGAGAAGTAGCCACATGGTCTATTTCTCCCCCCGTGTTCCTGAGTCAAAACAGCCAAAGCACATCCATTGTTTTCATGAACAAATAACTTAAAACTCTTATCGTAATTTGGCGTACTCAGAACTGGAGCTGAACAGAATGCAGCCTTGAGCAGGTCAAATGCTTCTTGACATTCCATGTTCCATGGCAAAGGTAAGGTAACATCTTTCCTTGTCAATGTCATTTCACGATCATTGAAAAGTTAGCGATCTACTACCTACAATATGAAGCCGTGCCAATTAAAACCCTGACTTCTTTCTGCGTATTTGGAATAGGCATATCAGAGATGCTTTCTATTCTTTCTGGTGCCAATCTTCTTCCCTCCTTCAAAAGGAGGTAGCCTAAGTAGGCCACTTCCTTTCGACAATACTGGAATTTTTTTTTTAACAAAGCTTTATGTGCATGCTCTGCTAAATGTGTGAATAATGCAACTGTACTTTCTTTACTTATTTCTTCTGTGTCTGCTGCTATTAACAAATCATCTATGTATTGTAGCAATATGCAACCTGTTGGTAGTTGAAGCATATCTAGTTGTTCCTTTAAGCTCTACTGTAAATACTTGGACTTTCAGTGTAGGCCTGTGGAATTCGTGTGAACGTAAATGATCGTCCTCCTAGTGTAAAAGCAAACAAATATCTACTATCTGGATGCACTGGGATAATAAAAAATGCATTTTTCAAATCAATTACACTAAATATGATGCAGAGGCTGGAATCATAGTCAAAATTGTAGTTACATCCGGGACTAATGGAAATTGCAGATCAACCACTTTATTCACTCCGTGTAAAACAGTAAGGTATATCATTACCTTCTTTCTTGTAAACCGGACGAATCGGACTATTGCAAATACTACCAGAAGTTTCTTCAATTAGGTTTCTTTTAATTAAATCTGATACAATGCATTTCAATGCTTTTTCTCCCTCGAACAACATTTTATATTGCGGAATACGCGGCAATGTAATTCCTTCTTTCAAAACAATCTTTACTGGCTCTACTTTCAAACAACCAACATCATTGTCGTTCACTGCCCATATACAAGCCGGTACTTTACTCAATTGAGTCGGTAGTGGCTTAGATTCAAATTGTGATATAGGAGTCTTTTGTGTCGAAATTGTAAAATACACTCCATCAGGAGAACAATAAATGACCGCATTTAATTTCTTCAACAAATTTAATCCCAACAAATTTTGCCGCAATTTTCCGTCAAAAGAAATGGGCAAGACTCTGTGAATGGACCTAGTGTTATAGGTACTGGTTGTGACACTGGACTAATTACTGGCGTATCTGAGAACCCTACTGAGACATTTCTATGCCCTGACAGTGGTATTTCTGGAACCCGCTGATGGTCAATTGAACATTTTTGTGCACCTGTGTCCACTAAAAAAATGTGCTCCCTATTCCCAATCTTCATTTCTACGTAGGGCCCTTTCTGGTCTACGGGAATAGATACTGGTTCCAACCTCTGCCTCGGGCTGTCCTAGTAGAACAGTACATCGTCAGATGTAAAGTCGCCAGAGTAATATGCATTGGACTGATTGTCAAAAACATTCCCACCATTTGTATTGTTTCGTTGTTGATTCTGATTACCCTGATTTTCTTGAAATTGTGGTGCCTTTTGGGGTCTAGTCTGTCCTTGTATTCCCGGACGACTTCTATTCTGTCTTCTCAGAAAAGTCCCATTTCTATTCTGTATATGCGGGCACTGTGCTCGCCAATGGCCTTCTTGTCTACAATAGGCACATTGATTATTCCCTATTGGACCCCCTTACATATTGGATGTTAATGCAAATTGGACTCTAGACGGTGCATTCCCACCACCTCTATTATTGTTCGCTATACTCTTGTTTTCAAATTCCCTTTGTCCCTTGATTCCTTATCCTTTTCTGAATTTACTTTGTTCTCATAATATTGGGCCATATGTAATACTTCACTTTGTGTTTTTGCTTGCCATGCACTTTCAGATGTCATTATCAAACTTTGGATTTTCAGTAACAACCCTCGCACAAACTTATCAACAAACAATCTCTTCCCGGGTTCAGTACTTAGATCTTGACCACTAAAATCTGCAAATACTTCTTCAAACCGATTAAAATAATCCATCGCTCCTTCCTCTTTGCCCTGTAAACAAGCAGTCAATTTATCCCAAACTATTCTCCTTTCGGGCACTAAAGTTTTCAATTTCTCTACTATTCGCGATGGTAGAGCCAACATTACTTGCAGTGGCTTTTCTCCAGCCTTTCTCTATCAATTCTAGTCCAACGCTCCCATGTTTCACCTAATATCGGTGCGTCATTTATATTTCTAACCTGTTTCCATATGTCTACAGGAAGAATCACAGGGAACAGTAAATCAGTGTCACTCAATGTAAAAACAGATGAATTGAAAACAGATTCAATTTCCTTATAGAATCCTGACGGATTTTTCCTAATATCAGGGATCGTCTGCTTTAAAGTATTTACCACTTGCCTAGAAAAAGGGACATGTACAAACTGTGCGATATAATAAGCTTCTATTGTTCGCGCTGGAGTCGCTTCATCGGCAGCAACCTCTACTTTCGGGACAAACGTGGGAAGTACCTCCCTCATGGGTAATTGCAAACTAGGCGATTCTACATTTGTTCGTCTATTAAGCAACAAAGCTAAATCAAGTGAAAAAACAGTTGTTCCAGTTTCAGGCAAAAATGCTCTTTTAGAAATTGTCATTAGATCAGTGGGACAACATATCTTATTCTTCATACATTCATCCTGTAGGTACTCTACCATAACCTGTAATACCTTTCTCTGCATTTCTGGTGTATACTGACTAAACGTATCATGCACTTCAATTAGGGAAATGGCGGCATCTGTAATCCATCTAAGCACATCTCGCGTACAAATACGCATCTCTTCACTAACAGGTTTCAACGGTGGTAAAAACCGTTGCTGAACCTAGGACATATGCGGTTTATCTTTTTTCAATAATTCTTTATGCAATCGATCAAGTTCTCGTTTAAACACAAATATTCGGCCTACGTGTTCTCGTACTTTCGTCGCATTATCTCGCAAATTCAAAATAACAACCAAATCACGCAACTCTTGCCGTACCACTGTATCGGTCAAATAACTGTAACGCTCACCTGACTCCCACGGAGGCGCTGGACTGGTTCGCGCTGCTGTAACCTCTTCTAAGGTGATGCGCAGGGTTCGGAAGACGGACTGGACCGGGCCCCCAAATCTGGTTTGTCTGGCTCGCAGAAGTATGCTTCTGTAGGCGAAAATA
Organism: Ambystoma mexicanum; assembly: GCF_040938575.1. NCBI lineage: Eukaryota > Metazoa > Chordata > Amphibia > Caudata > Ambystomatidae > Ambystoma > Ambystoma mexicanum. The sequence goes on along the minus strand of NC_090921.1, from coordinate 1,372,731,321 downwards.
GGGGATTAACTGTCTGCGGGGTAATGCAATCAGCCTCCCACTTTCCCCTCTCACCCTCCTCAAAACCCTTCTGTGATTCCTCGCAGCGTCTCACCTTAGGGTCTGGAAGGACAAGCTCTTCATCCGGCTTCTGATGCAGGGGCGCGTTGGTATCCAGTTACTTCACTGGATTTTCGGATTGGTGAGAACCAAACTTGCTTGGCTTCCAGGTAAGTTTTTTGATAAGAGGTTCCCCTTGTGTCCATGCATTAATGTACTAATGCTAGTGTCTTTTTCCTCATAGGGGCCGGGGTACGGAATGCCGGGCAACAGGCACGGACCCGAGATGAGAGGTCAAATCCTTGTAGAAATCAGGTAAGTCTTTAATGAGCGTTTTTTGGTAATGTCTTTTCATTCGCTCATTAACACTGATGTCTCTTTTTCCCCTTAGGGGCCGGGGTCCGGAAATTCCAGGATGCGGCGAGGACCCGAAATGAAGAGGGAATGAATCAACAGGTAAGTCTTAACATGGAGATTTAGCTTTCCTTATTCCCTTCTCTCTCTCACCTTTTGTTCTGGTCTTTTTCTCCCTAGGCGCTGGGGCGTGACTGCGAATCCGGATGATCGCTGCTGAACTTGGAGGCGCCCTGTAAAGGTGAGTGGAATGCGGCGCTGCAGCGATCGACGCGATGAGCTTTTAAATAAAAGTCTTCCTTTTCAGGATTGTCGGCGAGATGTCTCCGGGATGCGGATTTAGCAGGTAAGGACTTTTCCTTCTTCTGTTCTCTTCTTCTCTTCCTTTGCAGGTGATTCAGGATGCTGGCAGGGGTGGCAGAAGTCAGGATGCAGGAGCAGACACGGTGAGCGTCCAGCTGCTAGATGCAGAACAACGCGAAGCACGTGTGGCTGTTCGGGTGGGGTTTAAATAGCCTTGGAAGAAGTTCCAGGTATGTATCCTTCCTCCAATCAGGTATGTATCCTTCCCCGACCACGCCCGGATGGTAAATTAGTCCCACAGGTAAAGTAGTTCCTTTCAGGCCTCAAGGAGGCCGGGATCCTGCAGCAAGGTCTGCATCAGGTAAGTGCACCCAAGCCCTTCCATAATGAGCCTGGCGCCTATGGCGCCAGGACTGATGTCTTTTATGAGCCTGGCGCCATAGGCGCCAGGACACTGTCCAAAGGGCCCCTATATGGGGTTGCTGGGTCCTTCCTTGGGGACTGGATGTCCGCTTTTGGGGACGCAGGGCTTGAACCGGCTCCCCGGGAGCGGGCATCATGACAGCACTCCCCCCCAAGGCCCCTCCCAAGGTTGTTCCCTCCGGGGGTTTTGCTTTGTCTGGGAAGAGTCGGTGGAATTTCCTGACTAATCGAAGTGCATGCACATGGTCGCTGGGTTCCCACGACCTCTCCTGAGGTCCGTACCCCTTCCAATCAATTAGATAGAACAGTTTTGACCTAAACATTTATGAGTCTAAAATGTTCTTCACTTCGAATTCGGGCTCCCCATCTATTAGAATAGGTTCTGGAGGTTTGAGTAGTCGGGTTCCGGGTACCACTGGTTTCAGAAGTGATACATGAAAAACAGGGTGAATTCGCATACTAGCTGGTAAATCAAGTTTAACAGCCACTGGGTTAATTATTGCCGTAATAGAATAAGGTCCCAGATATTTTGGGTTAAAAGTTCAAGGCCCTTTGAGTGGTAAATGTCTGGTAGCTAACCACACTTGATCCCCAATCTGATACAGAGGTGCTTCACTCCGATGTAGATCAGCATTCTCCTTGTATTTTCTCTTGGCTTGTTGTAAATGCGTAGTTGCCTCTTTGAAGGCTTGGGTAATTGTAGAATGCAGATGTTCTACTGCAGGCATTCCGAGGTTCTGAGGTGAGTCAAGGTTTGAGGTTCGAGAGTGATGCCCAAACAAAGTATAAAAAGGACTGTGGCCAGTTCCAGAGTGTACCGAATTATTATATGCGTATTCGGCTATCCAAAGAATGTCTTTCCAGTTGCTTTCAGATTGCTGTAACATACACCGTAAGTATTGCTCAAGGGTCTGATTTGTCCTCTCGGTCTGACCATCGGTCTGAGGGTGGTGACTGGTCGATAATCTTACGTCGATCTGTGCCATTTGACAACATTTGCGCCAGAAGTGGGAAATGAATTGGCTTCCCCGGTCAGAGATTAGTATAGATGGGAATCCATGTAGCCGAACAATATTTTCGAGGAATTCTTTGGCTAGGACAGAAGCTGAAGGTAAACCTTTCAAAGGAATAAAGTGGGCCATTTTGGAAAACAAATCCACAATTACCAGAATAGTATTGTACCCCGAACAAGGAGGCAGGTCCGTAATAAAATCCATTGATAGGGTGTGCCAGGGTGCTGGCGGTATGTCTAGAGGTTGAAGGAGACCGGCTGGTCTTTTCTTTTGACTTTTATTTTGGGCGCAAACACCACAGGACATCACAAAAGATTTAACATATTTTCGCCAAGAGAGCCACCAAAATTGTCGTTTCACCTTTTCCTCTGTCTTGGCAATACTGGGGTGTCCCTCTATTAATGCATCATGATAACCGGAAATGACTAGTTTGTGTAATTCCTTATGTGGCAGGAATAAGCGTCCTTGGAAATAAGGTAAACCATTATCTATGGTAAAGTCTGATCCCTTTTGTATCCAATCCTGTAAGGTTGTAGGGTCCAGGAGTTGTTTCACTCTTTCTTGAATGTCTTCAAGCGTCTGTAACGAAGTCATGCCTAGAATCCTCTGTTTGGGAATTATTGGTACTGGTTCTGAGTTTGTATCAGATTCTCCCATTCCAATTCGGGATAAGGCGTCTGCTTTGCCATTCTTGCAGCCAGGTCGATAGGTAATCACAAAATCAAATTCAGCGAAAAACAAAGCCCATCGGAGCTGCCGTGATGACTGAGCCTTGGCGGTTTTCAAATACTGTAAATTCCGGTGATCAGTGATCACTGTGATGGTATGATCGAGCGCCAAGCAGATAATGCTGCTAGGCTTTAAAAGCGGACTTAATGGCTAACAGTTCTTTGTCTGTGATTGCATAATTAACCTCGGGTGCCGAGAATTTTCTGGACCAAAATGCTACGGGATGCAGTTGGTTGGTTTCGGGATCTCTTTGGGACAGGACAGCTCCCATGGCTAGGCTGGATGCGTCAGTCTCGACGACATAAGGGAGATCTGGACGCTGGTGTTTCAATATAGGTGCAGAGGTAAACTTAGCTTTTAAATCCTGAAAGGCCTGCTCGGCTTCTTCAGACCATTCAAAACGTTTATTTTTCCTCAAGAGTGCAGTAATGGGTTGTACCATGCGCGAAAATTCCGGGATAAACCTGCGATAGAAATTGGCAAAGCCGAGCATGCTTTGAACCCCTTTTACAGAGCTAGGTGATGGCCATTTGAGGATGGCATCCACTTTTCTTGAGTCCATTCGGACTCCTTTGGGTGTCAGGATGAAACCTAGAAACTCGACTTCTGTGGTATGGAAAACACATTTCTCCAATTTAGCAAATAGTTTGTGTTGGCGCAGTTTTTCAAGTACTGCCCTGACGTGTTTTCTGTGATCAGATTCCGAAGAGGAGTACACCAGAATGTCATCGATATATACGACAACACAAACATCGATGAGTTCCCGTAGGACATCATTCATGAAGTATTGGAAGGCAGCCGGCGCGTTACACAATCCGAAAGACATCACCTGGTACTCGAATAATCCGTATTTAGTACGGAAGGCAGTTTTCCATTCGTCGCCTTCTTTAACTCGTACCAGATGATAAGCCCCCCGGAGATCTAACTTGGTGTATATGCAAGCGTCCTTCACCTGGTCAAGGAGTTCATGGATCAGAGGCAGAGGATAACGGTTTTTAACCGTTAACTGGTTCAATGCGCGGTAATCGATACAAGTTCTAAGGTTGCCTTCTTTTTTGGGCACGAAGAACAAAGCCGAGGATGCCGGGGACTTTGACGGGCGAATGAAACCATTAGCTAGGTATTGATCCAAATATTGTCTCAAATGCAGATTCTCAGGTTCGGTAAGGGCATAAATCCTGCTACAAGGGGGTTGTGCACCGGGCACCAGATCGATTTGGCAATCGTACGATCTGTGAGGAGGTAACGTGTTGGCCTGTTCCTTTTGGAAGACGTCCTGAAAGTCTTGGTATTCCGGAGGTAGTTGCATGGAGGCAGAGGTTACAGATGCTAGATTAATCTTCATGTTTTCTGGGTAGCAGGCTTGTGTACAATCCGGGAAGGTTATTCTCTTAGCTCACCAATCAATTCGAGGATTATGTGTCTCTAACCAAGAGATTCCAAGAATAACCTGAATCTGTGGAGCCTTGATTACATCAAACACAACACCCTCCCGATGGCCGTCGGGACCAATAAGAGTAACCTCAGTAGTGGAATGTGTTACCGGTCCAGAGGCAATTTCAGTTCCATCGACTGTGGTGATGACATCTTTGCTGGTTTTAGGATGGAGAGGGAGGTTAATCCTAGAGACCAATTCACGATCCACATAGTTTCCAATAGACCCACTATCGATGTATGCCTTTATTGCATACAACCGCTTAGGCTGTTCTGGATCTACGAGAACCATTGGCACAATGAAATGCGAGGTCTGAGAGTTAGTTTTCAAGCTCGGCAAGCGGACCCCTACACTTGTCGGGCGGAGTCGTTTCCCGAAACAGAGTCTTCATGGTTTTTATCAGCGGCTCCTACCGCCTTTCGGGGTGGTTTTGCCGGGCAATCTCGTAGAAAGTGTTCAGAATTCCCACAATAAAGACATCATTTTAACTGCTGCCTCCTTTCACGTTCCTTTTGAGTTAAGGGTCCTTTAACCCCTCCGATTTGCATAGGCTCAGAGACATCAACTCCCTTGGGATTAGCATGGGTCTTGACCAACACCCGGGTCTCAAACCTGGACCGATCTGCTTTTCTGTTTTGAAGTCTGTGATCCAATTGGACCACTAAGTCTATATACTCTGTGCATTCTTGGGGCGGATTTACAACTTGGGCCAAGACATCTTTAAGTTCTCTACGTAGGCCTCGATAAAACAACGTGACTCTTTTATGCTCTGGCCATCCCGTTACCACAATTAGTCTATTAAAGGTTGCAATATAGGATAGGAGGTCCTGATTGCCCTGTCGCAGGGATAGAAGTTCGTCATCCAGAGCCTGCCCCTGAGAGTGTCGAGCAAATAACCCTTCCATGCTTGCTTGAAACCTTTGAAAATCACGGAGAATCGGGTCATCTTGAGTAACCAGTGGAACTGACCAATCGGCAGCGCAGCCGCTGAGATATGACAATACAAAGGCTACCTTGGTCTGATCATTAGGGAAGGCCCCAGGTCTGCATAGGAAGTGCAAACGACACTGATTCATGAATACGGCGAATCGTTTGGGGTCCCCAGCAAAGCGTTCGGGTGGGGCCAGCGGCATGTTTCCAGGTAGATTAATCTGCACAGGGTTACTGGAAACCACAGGAGCGGGGTTCCCTCCGGAACCGGGTAGAGGAGTTTGCCCAGCTTGACCTTGCAAAAGCTGTCTGGCCAGGTCATCAGTTCTTTCCTTTGATATTATTAATTCCCTCCTGAGGGCATTAGTCTCTTGACGAGCGGCATGTACTTCGGCCCGTAATCCCCCCAGTAATTGGGCCAACTGATCAGTCTCAGAACTTTCCATAGCGCCTGGGTGGGAATTTGTAGGAAGGCTTCGCATTCTGTAACGCTCACCTGACTCCCACAGAGGCGCTGGACTGGTTCGCGCTGCTGTGACCTCTTCTAAGGTGATGCGCAGGGTTCGGAAGACGGACTGGACCGGGCCCCCATATCTGGCTTGTCTGGCTCGCAGAAGTATCCTTCTGTAGGCGAAAATAGGGGATTAACTGTCTGCGGGGTAATGCAATCAGCCTCCCACTTTCCCCTCTCACCCTCCTCGAAACCCTTCTGTGATTCCTTGTAGCGTCTCACCTTAGGGTCTGGAAGGACGAGCTCTCCATCCTGCTTCTGATGCAGGGGCGCGTTGGTATCCACTTACTTCACTGGATTTTCGGATTGGTGAGAACCAAACTTGCTTGGCTTCCAGGTAAGTTTTTTGATAAGAGGTTCCCCTTGTGTCCATGCATTAATGTACTAATGCTAGTGTCTTTTTCCCCATATGGGCCGGGCTACGGAATGCCGGGGAACAGGCACCGACTCGAGATGAGAGGTGAAATCCTTGTAGAAATCAGGTAAGTCTTTAATGAGCGTTTTTTGGTAATATCTTTTATTCGCTCATTAACGCTGATGTCTCTTTTTCCCCTTAGGGGCCGGGGTCCGGAAATTCCAGGATGCGGCGCGGACCCGAAATGAAGAGGGAATGAATCAACAGGTAAGTCTTAACATGGAGATTTAGCTTTCCTTATTCCCTTCTCTCTCTCACCTTTTGTTCTGATCTTTTTCTCCCTAGGCACTGGGGCGTGACTGCGAATCCGGATGATCGCTGCTGAACATGGAGGCGCCCTGTAAAGGTGACTGCAATGCGGCGCTGCCGCGATCGACGCGATGAGCTTTTAAATAAAAGTCTTCCTTTTCAGGATTGTCGGCGAGATGTCTCCGGGTTGCGGATTTAGCAAGTAAGGACTTTTCCTTCTTCTGTTCTCTTCTTCTCTTCCTTTGCAGGTGATCCAGGATGCTGGCAAGGGTGGCAGAAGTCAGGATGCAGGAGCAGACACGGTGAGCGTCCAGCTGCTAGATGCAGAACAAAGCGAAGCACGTGTGGCTGTTCGGGTGGGGTTTAAATAGCCTTGGAAGAAGTTCCAGGTATGTATCCTTCCTCCAATCAGGTATGTATCCTTCCCCGACCACGCCCGGATGGTAAATTAGTCCCACAGGTAAAGTAGTTCCTTTCAGGCCTCAAGGAGGCCGGGGGGATCCTGCAGCAAGGTCTGCATCAGGTAAGTGCACCCAAGCCCTTCCATAATGAGCCTGGCGCCTATGGCGCCAGGACTGATGTCTTTTATGAGCCTGGCGCCATAGGTGCTAGGACACTGTCCAAAGGGCCCCTATATGGGGTTGCTGGGTCCTTCCTTGGGGACTGGATGTCCGCTTTCGGGGTCGCAGGGCTTGAACCGGCTCCCCGGGAGCGGGCATCATGACAATAACTCCATATTTTCATAAGATAATTCCCCATGTATTCTAACAATACCTGCTGTTCACCAAGGCCTCTATGATCAGATATGGAACTTTGCACAGCCACTTTGTTGTCATCATACATATTCGTTTCGGCCCATTCTTTCAATTCTTCTTTCCTTCCTTTGCTAATCATACTACGAGTCTGTCTAATACTTCCTTGCACAGACCCCACCTCTCTAGAACTGCCTGCTAAAGTGGCTAACTCATGCTCTGGAGGAGGTGGAGGAAATGATGTCACAGGCACAGGGGGAGACGAACTGCTTACTGCAGGTGCAGATGGAATAACCGGAATGGGAGGTACATAAGGAAGAGGTGCAACTGGGTCAGTACTTTGATGTTAATTTCTTCGCTCATATAATATTTTGTTTATTAGTTCATCTGATGTATGCAAATCTTGCTGGGGATATATTTTCTGTACATCTAATTGGAAAGCCCTGTCCATGTTTTCAATGGCTTCTGTCTGCTGTTGCTGATCATGCTCTAGCGCTTCCTCTACATTCGTTTTATGTCTGCGCGCGTGTTTGTCCCTACTTCTCAAACAGAGATTAGCTTCCTTCCTCCAGTCTTTTACAACGTTGAATGCTGCAGGTCGGGCCTTTTTGCATAGCAATACTGATTCTAGGTGTTCTATATGTGCTAATTCAAAGCTCCGATTATTAGGCCACTGAAGGTCTGATACACATCTGGTCTGCCTATGCCAAATCGCATTAAACACTATTGCCCCTATACCATACTTGATATACATTTCATGAGCTGGCGACCCTTCGGCTGGCGCGACCTGGCCAGTTTCCAAAGATTGTCTACCGCAGTGAACAAAAACTCACTAAACAAGAAGATAATTTCCCAGGCATGGTTAATTCTTACCCTTTTCTTACCCTGGGCGTTTGATCTTGCAAGAGCAACACTCAACCAATATCAGGACATTTAAGAATCGGGGCATGACTCACCTGATCAACAAATTCGTCATTCAGGACGCAATTCGCCCGTATACAGACGCAACCAAGAATCGTCGTGACTGCGTGTCTGGCTCAATCTGCCTCGTTCCAGGACCCTCACCTGATGCTCTCTGGGTGCTGCTTGTCGATCAGGGATCGGCTGTGTACAGATCTGTGGATCTGTTGAGGAGTCTCTCATCGCTTCTACAGGGGCGCTCCGAACACCTTCCGATCCCGGTTCGATGGCTTCGTACTCGACTGTTTTTTTTTGCCTTGCTTCAACTTCAACGTATACGATGGAGCATTAGTGGGAGGGTCCCTATTCGGGCACCATATTTGCTAGGCCATAAAGACTGCATATGGAAATTAAAGCATAATAACCATATACTAAAGTGACACGTCAGGCGCAAGGTTCGTTTTCCAAACAAGTCTGGTTTATTTCAAAGTATTCTCAGTCGGCCGACTGGGTCTCACCGCCTCACGACGTGTGTTCCCAAAAACTGTGAGATGGGAGAGAGAGCAAACAGCGCTCAAGCAGTAATATATATACATTAGACATACCCTTTGCTAAAGCAATTCGACCCGCCCTCAGACATGTCATACAGGCTAGGGTTCATTGATTGACAATTATGACAATTATGACACGTTATGACAAGTCTTCATGCAGCCTAAACATAGTTATTTTAGCAAAGGCAGCAGAGACAGCTTTCTGTTATGAGGAACATGGAGCTCTGGCTCAGCAAGGATATTGTGTTCTTAGCGGGGAAGCATTCCTTACTATGTAATCTGTGTGTTTTGGCTCATGAGCTAAGGCTCAGATAGTTCTGAAGCAGAAAATACCACTCTCCGCGAAGGAGCACCGCTAGGAGAATATAATTCATGTTTAACTGCCTTTTTTGGTCTACTGATTAGATGCAGCTTCTGCTCGACTTCAAGGACTTGAGAGAGAGAGAAAAAAGAGAGAGAAAAACAATGTATTTCTGCACAGTTTGACATTTCTGTCTGTGTTAGTATTTCAGCGTTCAAGCCGTGGCCTCACACAGTGTGTGAGTCTTAAAGCATAGAATACATTTGCAAAGCGTTTTGACAGAAAAGAAAAAAGTAAATGGCCGACATTTCACAAAATGGACGCCCTTTGGTTACATTGACGATTCTAGGATTGCGATGTTTGTCACATGATGTGATTGGCTTCTGGCCAACATAATATACGTATCATTCCACTATAGGGTTACTTTTCTGGTCTAACATAGGGGCGCCCTTTGGTTGCATAAGTAAAGCCCTCAAAAATGTATTTTCAACCCCATTAAGCTGGGCATATGCACAATGACTCCATATCTCGGCTCCATACATAGTCGCCACCCAAGCTTGGGCCTGTAAAATTTTAAGGCGGGGGAGACTGCTCTCCTTCCATGACTATTATAAAAAATGCGGATTCCACCACTGTACTTTTCTATCGTTGCCACAGCCTTACAGGCCGATTCATGGAATAAATAGCGCGGCGCAAGTGGGCAAAAACGTGCGAATCGCAGTGGAATTGCAAAAATCGCAGTGCAATTGCGAAAATCGCACGAAAAGCAGCGCACACCGATTCATGGAAGGGCGTGCGCGAAAAAACCATCTGATGTGCGCTAAAAAAGTGCGCGGCGCACGTTGGCGCACAGGCCATCTAACGGCGTGCGCCAGGCCACAGCGAAAATCGCACAGGCCACAGCAAAAATCGCACATAGCGCGGCGCACGCTACAAAAGTAGGCGGAACACGGGGCGTAACACTCGGAAAGGGGAACAACTTGCCAAAATGTGGGCGTCACGGGGGAAGTACAGGGTGCAAGTGCGCGGAACGTCCACACGCTCGCCTACAACACGTATTCATGGAATCGAATAGGGCAAAACAGCGCACGGTCAAACCAGCGCACAGGCACAAACAGGACCGCCACAAGAAAGCAGGCGGTAGCGTCCCTGCGCCAAAAGGTGCGCCAACAAATAGCACCTATATACAGCTATGATGAATGTCCAATACTGTGGCCCTCCAGGACAAATGACGTGCAAAGGGGTACCCACAAACACGGACACCCGCTGACTGAAAAATAACGTGTGCGTGTATTTCGGGGAGCGCGGGAAGTTTCACACGCGAATTGGCTGGGTACGTGGATTCCAGGGGTGCGCGGGAAGTTCCACACGCGATTTGGCTGGGTACGTGGATTACAGGGGTGCGCAGGAAGTTCCACACGCGATTTGGCTGGGTACGTGGATTTCAGGGGTGCGCGTGAAGTCCAACACGCAATTTGGCTGTGTACGTGGATTTCAGGGGTGCGCGGGAAGTTCCACACGCGATTTGGCCGGGTACGTGTATTTCAGGGGTGCGCGGGAAGTTAAACACGCGATTTGGCTGGGTACGTGGATTTCAGTTGTGCGCGCGAAGTTCACACGCGATTTGGCTGGGTACGTGGATTTCAGGGGTGCGTGGGAAGTTCAACACGCGATTTGGCTGGGTACGTGGATTCCAGGGGTGCGTGGGAAGTTTCACACGCGATTTGGCTGGGTACGTGTATTTCGGTGTTGCAGGGGAATGCTACACGTGATATGGCCATGTGGGTCCCCCCAGGTGTTCCCTCTACACCCTCCACGGCCCCTGCAGGCAGCCCACACCACAGGGTACCACCCTGCACCCCTGCTCATGTCCCACAGGCAACCCATCCACCATGGCCATGCCCACCAGCCAACCCACATGTCACCTTGCACCACTGATCACCAACACATGTCTCCCACCACCCCCACCCCCCAGCCACCAGGGGCAGCCTCCACCAGGCCCCCACTCATGTCCCCTATTACCCCCACCACCCCGCAGTGCAGGGGCACCCTCCACCAGGCACCCACTCATGTCTCCCAACACCCCCACCCCCCAGCAGTGCAGGGGCAGCCTCCACCAGGCCCCCACTCATGTCCCCCTGCACCCCCACCCCCCAGCCACCAGGGGCAGCCTCCACCAGGCCCCCACCCATGTCTACCACCACTCCCAACCGCCAGCAGTGCAGGGGCAGCCTCCACCAGGCCCCCACCCATGTCTCCCACCACCCCCACCCCCCAGCCACCAGGGCAGCCTCCACCAGGCCCCCACTCATGTCTCCCACCACCCCCACCCCCCAGCAGTGCAGGTGCAGCCTCCACCAGGCCCCCACTCATGTCCCCCTGCATCCCCACCCCCCAGCCACCAGGGGCAGCCTCCACCAGGCCCCCACTCATGTCCCCCTGCACCCCCACCCCCCAGCCACCAGGGGCAGCCTCCACCAGGCCCCCACCCATGTCTACCACCACCCCCACCCCCCAGCCACCAGGGGCAGCCTCCACCAGGCCCCCACTCATGTCTCCCACCACCCCCACCCCCAGCAGTGCAGGTGCAGCCTCCACCAGGCCCCCACTCATGTCCCCCTGCACCCCCACCCCACAGCCACCAGGGGCAGCCTCCACCAGGCCCCCACTCATGTCCCCCTGCACCCCCACCCCCCAGCCACAAGGTGCAGCCTCCACCAGGCCCCCACTCATGTCTCCCACCACCCCCACCCCCCAGCAGTGCAGGGGCAGCCTCCAGCAGGCCCCCACCCATGTCTACCACCACCCCCAGCCACCAGGGGCAGCCTCCGCCAGGCCCCCACTCATGTCTCCCACCACCCCCACCCCCCAGCAGTGCAGGGGCAGCCTCCAACAGGCCCCCACTCATGTCTCCCACCACCCCACCCCCCAGCAGTGCAGGGGCAGCCTCCACCAGGCCCCTACCCATGTCTACCACCACCCCCACCCCCCAGCCACCAGGGGCAGCCTCCACCAGGCCCCCACTCATGTCTCCCACCACCTCCACCCCCCAGCAGTGCAGGGGCAGCCTCCACCAGGCCTCCACCCATGTCTACCACCACCCCCATCCCCAGCCACCAGGGGCAGCCTCCACCAGGCCCCCACTCATGTCTCCCACCCCCCCCCCCGCAGTGCAGGGGCAGCCTCCACCAGGCCCCCACCCATGTCTACCACCACCCCCACCCCCCAGCCACCAGGGGCAGCCTCCACCAGGCCCCCACCCATGTCTCCCACCACCCCCACCCCCAGCAGTGCAGGGGCAGCCTCCACCAGGCCCCCACCCATGTCTACCACCACCCCCACCCCCCAGCCACCAGGGGCAGCCTCCACCAGGCCCCCACTCATGTCTCCCACCACCCCACCCCCCAGCAGTGCAGGGGCAGCCCCCACCAGGCCCCCACACATGTCTACCACCACCCCCAGCCACCAGGGGCAGCCTCCACCAGGCCGCCACTCATGTCTCCCACCACCCCCACCCCCCAGCAGTGCAAGGGCAGCCTCCACCAGGCCCCCACCCATGTCTACCACCACCCCCACCCCCCAGCCACCAGGGGCAGCCTCCACCAGGCCCCCACCCATGTCTCCCACCACCCCCACCCCCCAGCAGTGCAGGGGCAGCCTCCACCAGGCCCCCACCCATGTCTAACACCACCCCCACCCCCCAGCCACCAGGGGCAGCCTCCACCAGGCCCCCACTCATGTCTCCCACCACCCCCACCCCCCAGCAGTGCAGGTGCAGCCTCCACCAGGCCCCCACTCATGTCCCCCTGCACCCCCACCCCCAGCCACCAGGGGCAGCCTCCACCAGGCCCCCACCCATGTTTACCACCACCCCCACCCCCCAGCCACCAGGGGCAGCATCCACCAGGCCCCCACTCATGTCTCCCACCACCCCCACCCCCCAGCAGTGCAGGTGCAGCCTCCACCAGGCCCCCACTCATGTCCCCCTGCACCCCCACCCCCCAGCCACCAGGGGCAGCCTCCACCAGGACCCCACTCATGTCCCCCTGCACCCCCACTCCCCAGCCACCAGGGGCAGCCTCCACCAGGCCCCCACTCATGTCTCCCACCACCCCCACCCCCCAGCAGTGCAGGGGCAGCCTCCACCAGGCCCCCACCCATGTCTACCACCACCCCCAGCCAACAGGGGCAGCCTCCACCAGGCCCCCACTCATGTCTCCCACCACCCCCACCCCCCAGCAGTGCAGGGGCAGCCTCATACAGGCCCCCACTCAGGTCTCCCACCACCCCCACCCCCCAGCAGTGCAGGGGCAGCCTCCGCCAGGCCCCCACCCATGTCTACCACCACCCCCACCCCCAGCCACCAGGGGCAGCCTCCACCAGGCCCCCACTCATGTCTCCCACCACCTCCACCCCCCAGCAGTGCAGGGGCAGCCTCCACCAGGCCCCCACCCATGTCTACCACCACCCCCACCCCCCAGCCACCAGGGGCAGCCTCCACCAGGCCCCCACTCATGTCTCCCACCCCTCCACCCCCCGCAGTGCAGGGGCAGCCTCCACCAGGCCCCCACCCATGTCTACCACCACTCCCACCCCCAGCCACCAGGGGCAGCCTCCACCAGGCCCCCACCCATGTCTCCCACCACCCCCACCCCCAGCAGTGCAGGGGCAGCCTCCACCAGGCCCCCACCCATGTCTACCACCACCCCCACCCCCCAGCCACCAGGGGCAGCCTCCACCAGGCCCCCACTCATGTCTCCCACCACCCCACGCCCCAGCAGTGCAGGGGCAGCCTCCACCAGGCCCCCACCCATGTCTACCACCACCCCCACCCCCCAGCAGTGCAGGGGCAGCCTCCACCAGGCCCCCACCCATGTCTACCACCACCCCCACCCCCCAGCCACCAGGGGCAGCCTCCACCAGGCCCCCACCCATGTCTACCACCACCCCCACCCCCCAGCCACCAGGGGCAGCCTCCACCAGGCCCCCACTCATGTCTCCCACCACCCCACCCCCCAGCAGTGCAGGGGCAGCCTCCACCAGGACCCCACTCATGTCTCCCACCACCCCACCCCCCAGCAGTGCAGGGGCAGCCTCCACCAGGCCCCCACCCATGTCTACCACCACCCCCACCCCCCAGCCACCAGGGGCAGCCTCCACCAGGCCCCCACCCATGTCTCCCACCACCCCCACCCCCCAGCAGTGCAGGGGCAGCCTCCACCAGGCCCCCACCCATGTCTACCAGCACCCCCACCCCCCAGCCACCAGGGGCAGCCTCCACTAGGCCCCCACTAAAGTCTCCCACCACCCCCACCCCCAGCAGTGCAGGGGCAGCCTCCACCAGGCCCCCACCCATGTCTACCACCACCCCCACCCCCCAGCCACCAGGGGCAGCCTCCACCAGGCCCCCACCCATGTCTACCACCACCCCACCCCCCAGCCACCAGGGGCAGCCTCCACCAGGCCCCCACTCATGTCTCCCACCACCCCCACCCCCCAGCACTGCAGGGGCAGCCTCCACCAGGCCCCACTCATGTCTCCCACCACCCCCACCCCCCAGCAGTGCAGGGGCAGCCTCCACCAGGCCCCCACTCATGTCTCCCACCACCCCCACCCCCCAGCAGTGCAGGGGCAGCCTCCACCAGGCCCCCACCCATGTCTACCACCACCCCCACCCTCCTGCCACCAGGGGCAGCCTCCACCAGGCCCCCACTCATGTCTCCCACCACCCCCACCCCCCAGCACTGCAGGGGCAGCCTCCACCAGGCCCCACTCATGTCTCCCACCACCCCCACCGCCCAGCAGTGCAGGGGCAGCCTCCAACAGGCCCCCACTCATGTCTCCCACCACCCCCACCCCCCAGCAGTGCAGGGGCAGACTCCACCAGACCCCCACCCATGTCTACCACCACCCCCACCCCCCAGCCACCAGGGGCAGCCTCCACCAGGCCCCCACTCATGACTCCCACCACCTCCACCCCCCAGCAGTGCAGGGGCAGCCTCCACCAGGCCTCCACCCATGTCTCCCACCACCCCCACCCCCCAGCCACCAGGGGCAGCCTCCACCAGGCCCCCACTCATGTCTCCCACCACCCCCACCCCCCGCAGTGCAGGGTCAGCCTCCACCAGGCCCCCACCCATGTCTACCACCACCCCCACCCCCCAGCCACCAGGGGCAGCCTCCACCAGGCCCCCACCCATGTCTCCCACCACCCCCACCCCCAGCAGTGCAGGGGCAGCCTCCACCAGGCCCCCACCCATGTCTACCACCACCCCCACCCCCCAGCCACCAGGGGCAGCCTCCACCAGGCCCCCACTCATGTCTCCCACCACCCCACCCCCCAGCAGTGCAGGGGCAGCCTCCACCAGGCCCCCACCCATGTCTACCACCACCCCCACCCCCCAGCCACCAGGGGCAGCCTCCACCGGGCCCCCACTCATGTCTCCCACCACCCCCACCCCCCAGCCACCAGGGGCAGCCTCCACCAGGCCCCCACTCATGTCTCCCACCACCCCCACCCCCCAGCACTGCAGGGGCAGCCTCCACCAGGCCCACTCATGTCTCCCACCACCCCCACCCCCCAGCAGTGCAGGGGCAGCCTCCACCAGGCCCCCACTCATGTCTCCCACCACCCCCACCCCCCAGCAGTGCAGGGGCAGCCTCCACCAGGCCCCCACCCATGTCTACCACCACCCCCCCCTCCTGCCACCAGGGGCAGCCTCCACCAGGCCCCCACTCATGTCTCCCACCACCCCCACCCCCCAGCACTGCAGGGGCAGCCTCCACCAGGCCCCACTCATGTCTCCCACCACCCCCACCCCCCAGCAGTGCAGGGGCAGCCTCCAACAGGCCCCCACTCATGTCTCCCACCACCCCCACCCCCCAGCAGTGCAGGGGCAGACTCCACCAGACCCCCACCCATGTCTACCACCACCCCCACCCCCCAGCCACCAGGGGCAGCCTCCACCAGGCCCCCACTCATGACTCCCACCACCTCCACCCCCCAGCAGTGCAGGGGCAGCCTCCACCAGGCCTCCACCCATGTCTCCCACCACCCCCACCCCCCAGCCACCAGGGGCAGCCTCCACCAGGCCCCCACTCATGTCTCCCACCACCCCCACCCCCCGCAGTGTAGGGGCAGCCTCCACCAGGCCCCCACCCATGTCTACCACCACCCCCACCCCCCAGCCACCAGGGGCAGCCTCCACCAGGCCCCCACCCATGTCTCCCACCACCCCCACCCCCAGCAGTGCAGGGGCAGCCTCCACCAGGCCCCCACCCATGTCTACCACCACCCCCACCCCCCAGCCACCAGGGGCAGCCTCCACCAGGCCCCCACTCATGTCTCCCACCACCCCACCCCCCAGCAGTGCAGGGGCAGCCTCCACCAGGCCCCCACCCATGTCTACCACCACCCCCACCCCCCAGCCACCAGGGGCAGCCTCCACCGGGCCCCCACCCATGTCTACCACCACCCCCACCCCCCAGCCACCAGGGGCAGCCTCCACCGGGCCCCCGCTCATGTCTCCCACCACCCCCACCCCCCAGCAGTGCAGGGGCAGCCTCCACCAGGCCCCCACCCATGTCTACCACCACCCCCACCCCCACCCCCCAGCCACCAGGGGCAGCCTCCACCAGGCCCCCGCCCATGTCTCCCACCACCCCCACCCCCCAGCAGTGCAGGGGCAGCCTCCACCAGGCCCACACCCATGTCTACCACCACCCCCACCCCCCAGCCACCAGGGGCAGCCTCCACCAGGCCCCCACTCATGTCTCCCACCACCCCCACCCCCCAGCAGTGCAGGTGCAGCCTCCACCAGGCCCCCACTCATGTCCCCCTGCACCCCCACCCCCCAGCCACCAGGGGCAGCCTCCACCAGGCCCCCACTCATGTCCCCCTGCACCCCCACCCCCCAGCCACCAGGGGCAGCCTCCACCAGGCCCCCACCCATGTCTACCACCACCCCCACCCCCCAGCAGTGCAGGGGCAGCCTCCACCAGGCCTCCACCCATGTCTACCACCACCCCCACCCCCCAGCCACCAGGGGCAGTCTCCACCAGGCCCCCACTCATGTCTCCCACCACCCCACCCCCCAGCAGTGCAGGGGCAGCCTCCACCAGGCCCCCACTCATGTCTCCCACCACCCCCACCCCCAGCAGTGCAGGGGCAGCCTCCAACAGGCCCCCACTCATGTCTCCCACCACCCCCACCCCCCAGCAGTGCAGGGGCAGCCTCCACCAGGCCCCCACCCATGTCTACCACCACCCCCACCCCCCAGCCACCATGGGCAGCCTCCACCAGGCTCCCACTCATGTCTCCCACCACCCCCACCCCCCAGCAGTGCAGGGGCAGCCTCCACCAGGCCCCCACCCATGTCTACCACCACCCCCACCCCACAGCCACCAGGGGCAGCCTCCACCAGGCCCCCACTCATGTCTCCCACCACCCACCCCCAGTAGTGCAGGGGCAGCCTCCACCAGGCGCCCACCCATGTCTACCACCACCCCCACCGCCCAGCCACCAGGGGCAGCCTCCACCAGGCCCCCACCCATGTCACCCACCACCCCCACCCCCCAGCAGTGCAGGGGCAGCCTCCACCAGGCCCCCACCCATGTCTACCACCACCCCCACCCCCCAGCCACCAAGGGCAGCCTCCACCAGGCCCCCACTCATGTCCCCCTGCACCCCCACCCCCCAGCCACCAGGGGCAGCCTCCGCCAGGCCCCCACCCATGTCTACCACCACCCCCACCCCCGAGCAGTGCAGGGGCAGCCTCCACCAGGCCCCCGCCCATGTCTACCACCACCCCCACCCCCCAGCAGTGCAGGGGCAGCCTCCACCAGGCCCCCACCCATGTCTACCACCACCACCACCCCCCAGCCACCAGGGGCAGCCTCCACCAGGCCCCCACTCATGTCTCCCACCACCCCCACCCCCAGCAGTGCAAGGGCAGCCTCCAACAGGCCCCCACTCATGTCTCCCACCACCCCCATCCCCCAGCAGTGCAGGGGCAGCCTCCACCAGGCCCCCACCCATGTCTACCACCACCCCCACCCCCCAGCCACCAGGGGCAGCCTCCACCAGACCCCCATTCATGTCTCCCACCACCCCCACCCCCAGCAGTGCAGGGGCAGCCTCCACCAGGCCCCCACCCATGTCTACCACCACCCCCACCCCCCAGCCACCAGGGGCAGCCTCCACCAGACCCCCACTCATGTCTCCCACCACCCCCACCCCCAGCAGTGCAGGGGCAGCCTCCACCAGGCCCCCACCCATGTCTACCACCTCCCCTACCCCCCAGCCACCAGGGGCAGCCTCCACCAGGCCCCCACTCATGTTTCCCACCACCCCCACCCCCCAGCAGTGCAGGGGCAGCCTCCACCAGGCCCCCACCCATGTCTACCACCACCCCCACCCCCCAGCTACCAGGGGCAGCCTCCACCAGGCCCCCATCCATGTCTCCCACCACCCCCACCCCCCAGCAGTGCAGGGGCAGCCTCCACTAGGCCCCCACCCATGTCTACCACCACCCCCACCCCCAGCCACCAGGGGCAGCCTCCACCAGGCCCCCACTCTTGTCTCCCACCACCCCCACCCCCCAGCAGTGCAGGGGCAGCCTCCACCAGGCCCCCACCCATGCCTACCACCAACCCCACCCCCCAGCCACCAGGGGCAGCCTCCACCAGGCCCCCACTCATGTCTCCCACCACCCCCACCCCCTAGCAGTGCAGGGGCAGCCTCCACCAGGCCCCCACCCATGTCTACCACCACTCCCACCCCCCAGCCACCAGGGGCAGCCTCCACCAGGCCCCCACCCATGTCTCCCACCACCCCCACCCCCCAGCCACCAGGGGCAGCCTCCACCAGGCCCCACTCATGTCTCCCACCACCCCCACCCCCCAGCAGTGCAGGGGCAGCCTCCACCAGGCCCCCACCCATGTCTACCACCACCCCCACCCCCCAGCCACCAGGGGCAGCCTCCACCAGGCCCCCACTCATGTCTCCCACCACCCCCACCCCCCAGCAGTGCAGGTGCAGCCTCCACCAGGCCCCCATTCATGTCCCCCTGCACCCCCACCCCCCAGCCACCAGGGGCAGCCTCCACCAGGCCCCCACTCATGTCCCCCTGCACCCCCACCCCCCAGCCACCAGGGGCAGCCTCCACCAGGCCCCCACCCATGTCTACTACCACCCCCACCCCCCAGCCACCAGGGGCAGCCTCCACCAGGCCCCCACTCATGTCTCCCACCACCCCCACCCCCCAGCAGTGCAGGGGCAGCCTCCACCAGGCCCCCACTCATGTCTCCCACCACCCCCACCCCCCAGCAGTGCAGGGGCAGCCTCCAACAGGCCCCCACTCATGTCTCCAACCACCCCCACCCCCCAGCAGTGCAGGGGCAGCCTCCACCAGGCCCCCACCCATGTCTACCACCACACCCACTCCCCAGCCACCAGGGGCAGCCTCCACCAGGCCCCCACTCATGTCTCCCACCACCCCCACCCCCCGCAGTGCAGGGGCAGCCTCCACCAGGCCCCCACCCATGTCTACCACCACCCTCACCCCCCAGCCACCAGGGGCAGCCTCCACCAGGCCCCCACCCATGTCTCCCACCACCCCCACCCCCAGCAGTGCAGGGGCAGCCTCCACCAGGCCCCCACCCATGTCTACCACCACCCCCACCCCCCAGCCACCAGGGGCAGCCTCCACCAGGCCCCCACTCATGTCTCCCACCACCCCACCCCCCAGCAGTGCAGGGGCAGCCTCCACCAGGCCCCCATCCATGTCTACCACCACCCCCACCCCCCAGCCACCAGGGGCAGCCTCCACCGGGCCCCCACTCATGTCTCCCACCACCCCCACCCCCCAGCAGTGCAGGGGCAGCCTCCACCAGGCCCCCACCCATGTCTACCACCACCCCCACCCCCCAGCCACCAGGGGCAGCCTCCACCGGGCCCCCGCTCATGTCTCCCACCACCCCCACCCCCCAGCAGTGCAGGGGCAGCCTCCACCAGGCCCCCACCCATGTCTACCACCACCCCCACCCCCACCCCCCAGCCACCAGGGGCAGCCTCCACCAGGCCCCCGCCCATGTCTCCCACCACCCCCACCCCCCAGCAGTGCAGGGGCAGCCTCCACCAGGCCCACACCCATGTCTACCACCACCCCCACCCCCCAGCCACCAGGGGCAGCCTCCACCAGGCCCCCACCCATGACTACCACCACCCCCACCCCCCAGCCACCAGGGGCAGCCTCCACCAGGCCCCCACTCATGTCTCCCACCACCCCCACCCCCCAGCAGTGCAGGTGCAGCCTCCACCAGGCCCCCACTCATGTCCCCCTGCACCCCCACCCCCCAGCCACCAGGGGCAGCCTCCACCAGGCCCCCACTCATGTCCCCCTGCACCCCCACCCCCCAGCCACCAGGGGCAGCCTCCACCAGGCCCTCACCCATGTCTACCACCACCCCCACCCCCCAGCAGTGCAGGGGCAGCCTGCACCAGGCCTCCACCCATGTCTACCACCACCCCCACCCCCCAGCCACCAGGGGCAGCCTCCACCAGGCCCCCACTCATGTCTCCCACCACCCCCACCCCCCAGCAGTGCAGGGGCAGCCTCCACCAGGCCCCCACTCATGTCTCCCACCACCCCCACCCCCCAGCAGTGCAGGGGCAGCCTCCAACAGGCCCCCACTCATGTCTCCCACCACCCCCACCCCCCAGCAGTGCAGGGGCAGCCTCCACCAGGCCCCCACCCATGTCTACCACCACCCCCACCCCCCAGCCACCAGGGGCAGCCTCCACCAGGCTCCCACTCATGTCTCCCACCACCCCCACCCCCCAGCAGTGCAGGGGCAGCCTCCACCAGGCCCCCACCCATGTCTACCACCACCCCCACCCCACAGACACCAGGGGCAGCCTCCACCAGGCCCCCACTCATGTCTCCCACCACCCCACCCCCAGTAGTGCAGGGGCAGCCTCCACCAGGCGCCCACCCATGTCTACCACCACCCCCACCGCCCAGCCACCAGGGGCAGCCTCCACCAGGCCCCCACCCATGTCACCCACCACCCCCACCCCCCAGCCACCAGGGGCAGCCTCCACCAGGCCCCCACTCATGTCTCCCACCACCCCCACCCCCCAGCAGTGCAGGTGCAGCCTCCACCAGGCCCCCACTCATGTCCCCCTGCACCCCCACCCCCCAGCCACCAGGGGCAGCCTCCACCAGGCCCCCACTCATGTCCCCCTGCACCCCCACCCCCCAGCCACCAGGGGCAGCCTCCACCAGGCCCTCACCCATGTCTACCACCACCCCCACCCCCCAGCAGTGGAGGGGCAGCCTCCACCAGGCCTCCACCCATGTCTACCACCACCCCCACCCCCCAGCCACCAGGGGCAGCCTCCACCAGGCCCCCACTCATGTCTCCCACCACCCCCACCCCCCAGCAGTGCAGGGGCAGCCTCCACCAGGCCCCCACTCATGTCTCCCACCACCCCCACCCCCCAGCAGTGCAGGGGCAGCCTCCAACAGGCCCCCACTCATGTCTCCCACCACCCCCACCCCCCAGCAGTGCAGGGGCAGCCTCCACCAGGCCCCCACCCATGTCTACCACCACCCCCACCCCCCAGCCACCAGGGGCAGCCTCCACCAGGCTCCCACTCATGTCTCCCACCACCCCCACCCCCCAGCAGTGCAGGGGCAGCCTCCACCAGGCCCCCACCCATGTCTACCACCACCCCCACCCCACAGACACCAGGGGCAGCCTCCACCAGGCCCCCACTCATGTCTCCCACCACCCCACCCCCAGTAGTGCAGGGGCAGCCTCCACCAGGCGCCCACCCATGTCTACCACCACCCCCACCGCCCAGCCACCAGGGGCAGCCTCCACCAGGCCCCCACCCATGTCACCCACCACCCCCACCCCCCAGCAGTGCAGGGGCAGCCTCCACCAGGCCCCCACCCATGTCTACCACCACCCCCACCCCCCAGCCACCAGGGGCAGCCTCCACCAGGCCCCCACTCATGTCCCCCTGCACCCCCACCCCCCAGCCACCAGGGGCAGCCTCCGCCAGGCCCCCACCCATGTCTACCACCACCCCCACCCCCCAGCAGTGCAGGGGCAGCCTCCACCAGGCCCCCACCCATGTCTACCACCACCCCACCCCCCAGCAGTGCAGGGGCAGCCTCCACCAGGCCCCCACCCATGTCTACCACCACCACCACCCCCCAGCCACCAGGGGCAGCCTCCACCAGGCCCCCACTCATGTCTCCCACCACCCCCACCCCCAGCAGTGCAGGGGCAGCCTCCAACAGGCCCCCACTCATGTCTCCCACCACCCCCATCCCCCAGCAGTGCAGGGGCAGCCTCCACCAGGCCCCCACCCATGTCTACCACCACCCCCACCCCCCAGCCACCAGGGGCAGCCTCCACCAGACCCCCATTCATGTCTCCCACCACCCCCACCCCCAGCAGTGCAGGGGCAGCCTCCACCAGGCCCCCACCCATGTCTACCACCACCCCCACCCCCCAGCCACCAGGGGCAGCCTCCAACAGACCCCCACTCATGTCTCCCACCACCCCACCCCCAGCAGTGCAGGGGCAGCCTCCACCAGGCCCCCACCCATGTCTACCACCTCCCCTACCCCCCAGCCACCAGGGGCAGCCTCCACCAGGCCCCCACTCATGTTTCCCACCACCCCCACCCCCCAGCAGTGCAGGGGCAGCCTCCACCAGGCCCCCACCCATGTCTACCACCACCCCCACCCCCCAGCTACCAGGGGCAGCCTCCACCAGGCCCCCATCCATGTCTCCCACCACCCCCACCCCCCAGCAGTGCAGGGGCAGCCTCCACCAGGCCCCCACCCATGTCTACCACCACCCCCACCCCCAGCCACCAGGGGCAGCCTCCGCCAGGCCACCACTCTTGTCTCCCAACACCCCCACCCCCCAGCAGTGCAGGGGCAGCCTCCACCAGGCCCCCACCCATGCCTACCACCACCCCCACCCCCCAGCCACCAGGGGCAGCCTCCACCAGGCCCCCACTCATGTCTCCCACCACCCCCACCCCCCAGCAGTGCAGGGGCAGCCTCCACCAGGCCCCCACCCATGTCTACCACCACTCCCACCCCCCAGCCACCAGGGGCAGCCTCCACCAGGCCCCCACCCATGTCTCCCACCACCCCCACCCCCCAGCCACCAGGGGCAGCCTCCACCAGGCCCCACTCATGTCTCCCACCACCCCCACCCCCCAGCAGTGCAGGGGCAGCCTCCACCAGGCCCCCACCCATGTCTACCACCACCCCCACCCCCCAGCCACCAGGGGCAGCCTCCACCAGGCCCCCACTCATGTCTCCCACCACCCCCACCCCCCAGCAGTGCAGGTGCAGCCTCCACCAGGCCCCCATTCATGTCCCCCTGCACCCCCACCCCCCAGCCACCAGGGGCAGCCTCCACCAGGCCCCCACTCATGTCCCCCTGCACCCCCACCCCCCAGCCACCAGGGGCAGCCTCCACCAGGCCCCCACCCATGTCTACTACCACCCCCACCCCCCAGCCACCAGGGGCAGCCTCCACCAGGCCCCCACTCATGTCTCCCACCACCCCCACCCCCCAGCAGTGCAGGGGCAGCCTCCACCAGGCCCCCACTCATGTCTCCCACCACCCCCACCCCCCAGCAGTGCAGGGGCAGCCTCCAACAGGCCCCCACTCATGTCTCCAACCACCCCCACCCCCCAGCAGTGCAGGGGCAGCCTCCACCAGGCCCCCACCCATGTCTACCACCACACCCACTCCCCAGCCACCAGGGGCAGCCTCCACCAGGCCCCCACTCATGTCTCCCACCACCCCCACCCCCCAGCAGTGCAGGGGCAGCCTCCACCAGGCCCCCACCCATGTCTACCACCACCCCCACCCCACAGCCACCAGGGGCAGCCTCCACCAGGCCCCCACTCATGTCTCCCACCACCCCACCCCCAGTAGTGCAGGGGCAGCCTCCACCAGGCGCCCACCCATGTCTACCACCACCCCCACCGCCCAGCCACCAGGGGCAGCCTCCACCAGGGCCCCACCCATGTCACCCACCACCCCCACCCCCCAGCAGTGCAGGGGCAGCCTCCACCAGGCCCCCACCCATGTCTACCACTCCCCCCACCCCCCAGGGGCAGCCTCCACCAGGCCCCCACTCATGTCCCCCTGCACCCCCACCCCCCAGCCACCAGGGGCAGCCTCCGCCAGGCCCCCACCCATGTCTACCACCACCCCCACCCCCCAGCAGTGCAGGGGCAGCCTCCACCAGGCCCCCACCCATGTCTACCACCACCCCCACCACCCAGCAGTGCAGGGGCAGCCTCCACCAGGCCCCCACCCATGTCTACCACCACCACCACCCCCCAGCCATCAGGGGCAGCCTCCACCAGGCCCCCACTCATGTCTCCCACCACCCCCACCCTCCAGCAGTGCAGGGGCAGCCTCCAACAGGCCCCCACTCATGTCTCCCACCACCCCCATCCCCCAGCAGTGCAGGGGCAGCCTCCACCAGGCCCCCACCCATGTCTACCACCACCCCCACCCCCCAGCCACCAGGGGCAGCCTCCACCAGACCCCCATTCATGTCTCCCACCACCCCCACCCCCAGCAGTGCAGGGGCAGCCTCCACCAGGCCCCCACCCATGTCTACCACCACCCCCACCCCTCAGCCACCAGGGGCAGCCTCCACCAGACCCCCACTCATGTCTCCCACCACCCCCAGCAGTGCAGGGGCAGCCTCCACCAGGCCCCCACCCATGTCTACCACCTCCCCTACCCCCCAGCCACCAGGGGCAGCCTCCACCAGGCCCCCACACATGTTTCCCACCACCCCCACCCCCCAGCAGTGCAGGGGCAGCCTCCACCAGGCCCCCACCCATGTCTACCACCACCCCCACCCCCCAGCTACCAGGGGCAGCCTCCACCAGGCCCCCATCCATGTCTCCCACCACCCCCACCCCCCAGCAGTGCAGGGGCAGCCTCCACCAGGCCCCCACCCATGTCTACCACCACCCCCACCCCCAGCCACCAGGGGCAGCCTCCACCAGGCCCCCACTCTTGTCTCCCACCACCCCCACCCCCCAGCAGTGCAGGGGCAGCCTCCACCAGGCCCCCACCCATGCCTACCACCACCCCCACCCCCCAGCCACCAGGGGCAGCCTCCACCAGGCCCCCACCCATGTCTCCCACCACCCCCACCCCCCAGCAGTGCAGGGGCAGCCTCCACCAGGCCCCCACCCATGTCTACCACCACCCCCAGCCACCAGGGGCAGCCTCCACCAGGCCCCCACTCATGTCTCCCACCACCCCCACCCCTCAGCAGTGCAGGTGCAGCCTCCACCAGGCCCCCACTCATGTCCCCCTGCACCCCCACCCCCCAGCCACCAGGGGCAGCCTCCACCAGGCCCCCACTCATGTCCCCCTGCACCCCCACCCCCCAGCCCCCAGGGGCAGCCTCCACCAGGCCCCCACCCATGTCTACTACCACCCCCACCCCCCAGCCACCAGGGGCAGCCTCCACCAGGCCCCCACTCATTTCTCCCACCACCCCACCCCCCAGCAGTGCAGGGGCAGCCTCCACCAGGCCCCCACTCATGTCTCCCACCACCCCCACCCCCCAGCAGTGCAGGGGCAGCCTCCACCAGGCCCCCACCCATGTCTACCACCACACCCACCCCCCCAGCCACCAGGGGCAGCCTCCACCAGGCCCCCACTCATGTCTCCCACCACCCCCACCCCCCAGCAGTGCAGGGGCAGCCTCCACCAGGCCCCCACCCATGTCTACCACCACCACCCCCACCCCCCAGCCACCAGGGGCAGCCTCCACCAGGCCCCCACTCATGTCTCCCACCACCCCCACCCCCTAGCAGTGCAGGGGCAGCCTCCACCAGGCCCCCACCCATGTCTACCACCACCCCCACCCCCAGCCACCAGGGGCAGCCTCCACCAGGCCCCCACTCTTGTCTCCCACCACCCCCACCCCCCAGCAGTGCAGGGGCAGCCTCCACCAGGCCCCAACCCATGCCTACCACCACCCCCACCCCCCAGCCACCAGGGGCAGCCTCCACCAGGCCCCCACTCATGTCTCCCACCACCCCCACCCCCCAGCAGTGCAGGGGCAGCCTCCACCAGGCCCCCACCCATGTCTACCACCACCCCCACCCCCCAGCCACCAGGGGCAGCCTCCACCAGGCCCCCACCCATGTCTCCCAGCACCCCCACCCCCCAGCAGTGCAGGGGCAGCCTCCACCAGGCACCCACCCATGTCTACCACCACCCCCACCCCCCAGCCACCAGGGGCAGCCTCCACCAGGCCCCACTCATGTCTCCCACCACCCCCACCCCCCAGCAGTGCAGGGGCAGCCTCCACCAGGCCCCCACCCATGTCTACCACCACCCCCACCCCCCAGCCACCAGGGGCAGCCTCCACCAGGCCCCCACTCATGTATCCCACCACCCCCACCCCCCAGCAGTGCAGGTGCAGCCTCCACCAGGCCCCCACTCATGTCCCCCTGCACCCCCACCCCCCAGCCACCAGGGGCAGCCTCCACCAGGCCCCCACTCATGTCCCCCTGCACCCCCACCCCCCAGCCACCAGGGGCAGCCTCCACCAGGCCCCCACCCATGTCTACTACCACCCCCACCCCCCAGCCACCAGGGGCAGCCTCCACCAGGCCCCCACTCATGTCTCCCACCACCCCCACCCCCCAGCAGTGCAGGGGCAGCCTCCACCAGGCCCCCACTCATGTCTCCCACCACCCCCACCCCCCAGCAGTGCAGGGGCAGCCTCCAACAGGCCCCCACTCATGTCTCCAACCACCCCCACCCCCCAGCAGTGCAGGGGCAGCCTCCACCAGGCCCCCACCCATGTCTACCACCACACCCACTCCCCAGCCACCAGGGGCAGCCTCCACCAGGCCCCCACTCATGTCTCCCACCACCCCCCAGCAGTGCAGGGGCAGCCTCCACCAGGCCCCCACCCATGTCTACCACCACCACCCCCACCCCCCAGCCACCAGGGGCAGCCTCCACCAGGCCCCCACTCATGTCTCCCACCACCCCCACCCCCTAGCAGTGCAGGGGCAGCCTCCACCAGGCCCCCACTCATGTCCCCTATTACTCCCCACAGCAGTGCAGGGGCAGCCTCCAACAGGCCCCCACTCATGTCTCCCACCACCCCCACCCCCCAGCAGTGCAGGGGCAGCCTCCACCAGGCCCCCACTCATGTCTCCCACCACCCCCACCCCCCAGCCGTGCAATTTGCCTGGGTACGTGTACTTCGTGGTGCGCGTGAAGTTCCACACGCGATTGTACGTGTACTTCGGGGTGCGCGTGAACTTCCACACGCGACTTGCCTGGGTACGTGTATTACTGTGGGTGCGCGTGAACTTCCACACGCGATTTGCCTGGGTACGTGTATTACTGTGGGTGCGCGTGAACTTCCACACGCGATTGGGCCTGTGAGAGTGGGTCACATGTATTCCAGGGGTGGGCGGGAATATTGACCCGCGACTGTGCCTGTGAGAGATTGCTACGTGTATTCCTGGTGTGGGCGGGAAGATTCACACGTTCGCCTACGACGCGCCGAAAAAGTGTCCAATCCTGACACACGTACGCCAGCATGAAGCAGGCGTACGTTGACCCGCGCAGCATAAAAGTGCGCGAAAACCACAAACAAGCTCATACGCCAGGATGAATATACCATTCCTAGCAGCAGTGGCCGTGGGTTACCAAAGGAGGAGGAGGAGGATAGTGAGGGCCCGAATTTTCACTCCCAGAACCAGCCTTTTTGGGATGCCTGATGACCAGATGTATGGGAGGTACAGGTTTCCCCCACACATGATACTTGACCTGGTCAGTGAGTGGGGGGATGACCTCACATCACCCACCCTGTGCTCCCAAGCACTCAGCCCCCTGGAGAAGGTCCTCAATGTACTGCACTTCTTGGCCACAGGATCATTTCAGCGGACAAGTGCCATAGTGGGTGGGGTGTCACAGGCCACGCAGTCACGCTGCCTACACCAGGTCTTGAACATCATCACTGCACGCCCATCAGTCCGTAGGCACATATACCTGCCCAGGACACCTGCAGAAAGGCAGGCTGCCACCCTCGATTTCTACGGTGTGGCACAATTTCCAAAAGTGCTAGGTGCCATTGACTGCACCCATGTGGCACTACGTCCCCCCAGGGCATCTGAGCACATCTATAGGAACCGCAAGCACTGGCATTCCATCAACGTGCAGGTAGTATGTAATGCTAAGGGAATCATCACCTCAGTATATGCAAACTATCCAGGGTCCACCCACGACAGCTTCATTTACCGAATGTCTACCCTAAACCGGGACCTCGAAGCTGGGTGGCATGGTGATACATGGCTGCTTGGTGAGTATGAATGCCACTGCACATGCATGCATGTCAGATGCAGAGTAATGTCACTACCCCACTAATGATACCCATCACCTCCTCACCAGGGGACAGTGCCTACCCTCTGAGCACCCACATGATGACGCCAATTCGGAACCCCATCACGCCTCCAGAGGTAAGATACAACACAGCCCATATAGCAACCCGGGGCATAGTGGAGCGCACATTCGGAGTGCTCAAGTCACGCTTTCGCTCCCTTGACTGTCTGGCGGGCAGCTGTTATATGCGCCCCCAGTAGTGTGCAGGATCATTGTGGCAGCATGTGTCCTGCACAATGTTGCAACATGCCGGGGCCTGGCCGTGGACATGGTGGTGCCCCCACATCCCCAACCACATGCACGCCCGCTGCGCATGGGAGGGGAGAGGGCATGGGGTGAGGCAGCCCGTACGCAGCTGGTGGCTAATTACTTCACGTAGAAATCACACCCCAGTGGAGTGCACACAGGCCTGGCACATACCATCTGATTAGCAATGATGACTCGGCCTGACAATTAAGACGAACAAAGGGACTGTCAACTGTCAGAACCATATCAGCCTGAGATTGTTCATGTGGAAGTGTCACAATGTGTGCATCCCTACCTACACAAACACCACCAATGCAGAGTCATGAAAATACACTTCCATGCTGCAGAAATCAATACCCACTTGCAAAATACTACATGAAAACAGTGCCATGTCACCCACCCCCTCCACGGCACGGCCACACAACACACCATGGCATGTCATGCAATGTGAGAGGAAAGAAATGAATCCCCACAACATGCCCCAAGTGTCAGCAGCTACAGTGTCCCTAATGGAAACCTGTCCACACATGAAATGCTCACAGTAATGCAGGACCTACAGCCCACATTACCAAATACTTACCAATAATACCAAACACCTACACAACCTCCAACCCACCTTAAACATGACATTACAGAATTAAAAATTAGATAGCCTCACCACCTGATGATGACAGCCCTCCGAACACTTGCAAGTATACAGTGTTGGCGCCACGCAAGAGTGTAGGTGCACTGCTTACAACATGGACTCCATTTCCAAGGTGGACCGCATTGTGAAGACATGAGGAATGGACCTGCAAATATGGAGGATGAGATGGATGCAGAGGCACATATGAATACACCACGCAGTGTACAATACAACAACAATATGCACTATGAATGTATACACAGTATTGACTACAGACTGCCCACACAGCTCATGAGAGTCCAATGTCACCATGTACGTCAATGTCACTTGGGCACACCCTTTGCAAGCCCATGGAAACGGGAAGCAGGAGGGGTGTGTGTGACAAAAACCCAAGCATCTGAACCAAATCCATGACAAGCCTGCATGTGCCCAGCCACAATGCAGCGTATGCCCACGGGAGCCACACAAGGCAACACACTGTCCCAAAAAAAAAAAAAAAAAAGAAATAATAATAAAAAAAATGGCCATTAATGGGCCCGGGGGCGTTGGGTAGGCCACCCAGGAGGTCCGAGGACAGGGTGCACACCAAAACCCACCTGTGTGGATCCTGCGAAAAAAAAACACCTCCATGGGCCACACGGCTACCCTATTGTGGGAGTATCACTGCTGTCGCTATTCTCACCCTGTGCAGCTGCATCCGGAGGTGGTGGCACTATGGGAGGCAGCCCACGCAAGGCCCTAGTCTGTTCCTCCATGGCTGCAAGCATGCGGGTGTGGTAGGTCTCGTTCTGGAGGATGAGTGTGCGGAGGTTCCCATGCAACAACTCACGGGATGCCCGGACCTCCGCCCTAGTTTCCTGCATCTCAGCTGAGAGCGTACGGGTGAGACGCTCCAGCTGCTGTTCTGTCCTTTGGTCTGTTGAAGCCTCAAGCTCAACAAGAGTCATCCTGAGGTGAAGGAGTTCCAGCCTCAGGGCTTCCCTGTGGCCCTGGGACTCTATGGAGATGGCTTCCTGCAGAGTCGCCAGTGCCGCCCGCCTGTCCCTGTTGGACGCCAACATGTCCTCCCTGTGTGACTGGCAGATGGAGTCGGTTGCCTGCTGTAGTCGCTCCATCAGCCTCTCGGGGGGGACAATGGAAGTGGCCACCCTATCCATGGCCTGAGCCATCATCTCTGATGATGCTGCCTGTTGGGTTGCCATACCGTAAATGGATTGCTCCCATGCGGTATTGCCAGGTGGTGTACGGCCACCACGTCGGCGGGCACCACTCCTGTCTGGGGCAAGGCGAACTGCGCCTTGCTGTGCCGGCACTGCCTGAGGCTGCAGGACTGCATTCCCCCTCTGATCTGCTGGCCCAGGAACAGGATCAGATGTCGCGGAGTGTGACCCTGCATCCGTAACCACCAAAGGCGTACCTGCCAACACTGACATCCCCATTGAGGGTTCTAACCCTGGTGCAGGTGGGTCGGACAGAACAGAATCCCTCCCAGGAACACTCACCTGCGACGGCACGTAGGTCTCATCATCCGAATCAACACCTGAGTACAGCTCGGGGGAGGTGCAGCCAGAGACACCCCTTGAGAGCACGACCTGCAGCAGTTGTGGGTTCTCACCCACCACCACACCACGTCCCTCACTGGTGGTCGGTCGGCCCTCAGACCCCCCCTGGGTCTGCACCATCTCCACAACCCCAGCAGTATCAGGTGCGTCTTCCCCTGCAAAGACATAAAAGAAAACAAATGGAAACAGGCATTAGCACCATGGCACACAATGAGGGCTGAGAGGCTACAGAAACAGTACTTGATTGACACATGTCCCACATGACTAAAACACTCCCATGCATGCACCGTCACTGCGTGTGATGGGGAGGCAGATGCCACACATTGATGACACCAAGATGGAAGATGAACACATTTGCTGCATGCTGCCTAGCAGTGCCATCACACATTGGCCAGTGATTGGCAGGTCAAATACACATGTCATCACACAGCTGGCATGTACCCTAGCCATGAAGTGAAGAGGGAGAGGAGGTCACCAATTGTTCATTCAGTCCAGTTTGTTCATATGATTGATCATTTTCATTGTAATGGTTCTAATGTTTAACATGCAGCTGCCAGTCAAAAATGGTCCTATAGCACAGGGACATGTCCAAACTAATCATGTCCACGAAACTGAGCCAGTCCACTGTACCATAGCCATGTCAGACATGTGACAATAGGACTGAGAAATCCCGAGTAAAAGTGGTGGTATGTAAACAATCTGCCTGAATAAGCAGAGGTAAATAAGCAACAGTGTAGTGGCAAGATGACACTCCAAGGGCAACTGGCGTGGTGTTGGGCTGGATGTCTAATGTTGGCCGAAGGGATGCTGCTATACCCAAATGCTGTTGCCAAGAATGTTTAGGAAGAGGCACAGGGGTGAGCCGAACCACTCAGGCACACACACCCTCCCCTGGCACCCAAACAGAAGCCCTCCCACACACACCATGCACATGGATGACACACACATGCATGTGCACTCACCGGACAATGCCTCGTAATCTGCCACTACTCCCACGCCTTGGATCTGTTCCTCCGTGACATAGGTCCCAGCAACCTGCTCATGTGGAGTGAGTTCTATGTCGTCTGCTGGAGACCCACCTCCAGTCACTAGAGTTGCGGCATGACTTGAGGCCAGCTTATTCTTTGCCCTGCGCTTCAGGTCATTCCAGCGCTTGTAGCAATCATTAGCTGTGCGCCTCACGATTCCAAGGGCACTTATGATGTCCGCAATGGTCTGCCAGTGTGCCTGATGTTGTGCAGATGTGGTCTTGGATCCTGCAACAATCACCATTTCGCGGTCATGTGCGGACACATACTCTACAAGTGCATTCAGTTCGGCCTCATTGAAGCTGGAATTCCTTGATGGGCCGGACCGTGTAGCCGTGTCTGGGGCATCAGCCTCTACTGGACGAGCACTCTTCCTCTTCCGCTTGGAAGGTGGTGGGGATCCGGAGTGTCCTGCACCGCTCTGGACACTAGGGGCAGGAGCGTGGGATTAGACACTCAGCATGGGAGTTGGTGCAGGCATTATCTCAAGTGTGATGGTGTCAGGGGGAATGTCAGCATGATGGACTTGGACCGACACTGTCCTGGCTGGGTGTGTGAGAGGTGGGGTGGATGGAGCCGCAGCTGCCCCTGCAGCCTCCCCAGCCTGCCTACGTGGGGCAGCAGATGACCTAGCTGCCCTTGATCCACGTGGCCTGATGACACCAACGTTCACCGGCGCACGTGGCCTAGACCTGCTGACCTGGAAGTCAGCCATGGAGTCACCCTGTGCCAGGTCTGGTTCCACAGTGGGCTGGTCCAACAAGGGCTGAGCATGGATGGTGTCAGCCACGGTAACCTCAACCAGGGTGGGGGCATGGGTGTCCCTGACTGCTCCACCACACATGGGGGGCTAGGGGCACCCTGCAAGTCACGGCCACGTCCCCTACCGGATCCACCACGGCCACCACTTGGGGCTCGGCCACCTTTGCCACCCTTACGGCTTGTTCGCCTCCCAGCCATGGCACTGATGTTGTGGAGGGACATGATGGAAGTGATCTTTGACAGTGCCACTCATCTGCTATTGCTTCCTGTCTAGGGGACCATTGTACAGTACCCTGATGCTTGTGTTCTATGTCTCCCTCTACACAGCGCCACGTGAAGAAGAGGGCGGAGACGGCTCTGTGGAGCAAAGCGGCGGGGATGCCCCCACGGCTGCAGCGGAAGGGGTGGGTGAGCCCCCACAGGGGCTTGCAATGGCGGAAGACGGGGTGGAGCCATCCAGGTTGGTAGTTTCCACAGAGGAGGAGGAGGCCGCTACTGAGGCGCACATGGGGCCTGGTGGGGGCATCCCTGCTGGTGCAAGTGTTGCAGTCCAGGGGCAGGGGCAGGAGGCAGCACAGGTCGCCGTGGAGGGGCCTGTGCATGTCACTGTCCCTGACACTGTGACTGCACCACCATGCACCAGCAGGGATGCCCCATCCCAGGCCCGTCCGCAGGTAGGGGGGATGTCCATGTCATCTGACTCCCCTCCACCTGCGTACGAGAGGACCCCTGGCCGTATGGAGAAGGTCCTGATTGGTGTCGCGTTGCGCACAGGTGCAATTCGTGATGAGGTGCGTGCTTCCCGGGAGGAGCATGCACGTCATCACGGAGAGCACCGTGCCGACGTGGCCCAGTTGGGAACGGCCATGGTCAGGGGTTTCCTACATGTGTCGGCCAATCTGGCAACCCTCTCCTCCTCTGTGGAGACTATGCACCAGTCGTTCTCCATGCCGTCTTCCGGCCCAGATGCCACCGGGGCCCCCTGTGGACCTGTCCCGACCAATGCAGCCGGCTCGCTGGGGATCCCAACCCTGCCACAGTTGGGAGTCGGAGGTCCAGCAGGGGTGGACACACCAGCAACTGGACCCCGGCAGATGGAGGATGTGACGGCATCATCGGGCAGGGCACGTGCATGACGGCGTCGGTGGATACCATCAGCCTGGATGCCGTCGTGCTGGCACAGGCAGTTGCGTCGGAGGCAGCGGCAGGCTCGACGTGGGAGGCATCATGGCTCGGGGCCATCAACATCAGGGGTGCAGGCATCGGCCGGAGGGCAGGAGAACCCTGGAATGGGAGTGGCTTCTGTGTGGGAGCGGTTGGGCCAGCGGATAGGTGCGGAGCGGCAGCGGGCAGAGGAGGAACGGCTCACAATGGTCAGGGCGGAGAACTCCATGCGGAGGGCGCTGAGGCGGGCTGAGTGCCTCAAGGGTCTTCGCAGGGAGTTGGAGCTGGACACTGCTTTATCCCTGCGAGACCTCGGGGCCAGGGAACATGCCCGCCTCCAAGCCATTGAACAGGAGTTCGATGATGCCCTGGCCCATGACAACATCCAGTGAGCCGTTGGACTAGCCCGCTGCCCATGTAAATAGTTATGTAGTTAGTGTTAGGTTTCCTTTGTTTTTGCGTTTTCTTTGGACCTTTTGGACAATGGGCCACATTTTTGTATATAGTTATTTTTTTATTAGGTAGTGTTGTTAGATAGGTTTCATTTCTTTTGTTGGGATCATTGACCCTGGCTTGTTCACCTGTACATAGTTATCTGTTGGATTTTCGTTTCTTTTTACCATTTACCCATGGAGCAATGGCTTTCTATTATAATTTCACATTGGATTTTCTTTTCTGGACTGTGACTTTGGACACCATTCCTTTGGATTCTGATTTTTGGTTTAGCATTTTTTCATGGACATGCTTCTTTTTACTTTTTTTAAATTCCCATTTCTGTTAGTTTATTTTTGATTCAATTCTTGTTTTCTTTAATACATATTTTTAGATCAAACTTCAATGTGTAGTATCATCTCACTGGTTTCAGGCATATCATGATACGGGTTTGGAGATTCACTGACACCCATTGGGTGTATGTGAGGGACATGTGTTCGTTTCCAAACTTGCAATTGCAGTTCTATCATGTTATTTCCATTTCTGAGTGGGTGGATGCAATACTCGGGTGGGTGTTTTGCATTTGGAGGCTGACCATGGGGACCGGGGATCTAGATTGTGATGACATGTGGGCTGGGGTACATGAGTTGGACATGAGTGGGGGCCTGCTGGCAGGTGCCCCACGGTGCTGGGGGGTGGGGGTGCAGGGGAACATGAGTTGGACATGAGTGGGGGCCTGCTGGCAGGTGCCCCACGGTGCTGGGGGGTGGGGGTGCAGGGGAACATGAGTTGGACATGAGTGGGGGCCTGCTGGCAGGTGCCCCACGGTGCTGGGGGGTGGGGGTGCAGGGGAACATGAGTTGGACATGAGTGGGGGCCTGCTGGCAGGTGCCCCACGTGCTGGGGGGTGGGGGTGCAGGGGAACATGAGTTGGACATGAGTGGGGGCCTGCTGGCAGGTGCCCCACGGTGCTGGGGGGTGGGGGTGCAGGGGAACATGAGTTGGACATGAGTGGGGGCCTGCTGGCAGGTGCCCCACGGTGCTGGGGGGTGGGGGTGCAGGGGAACATTAGTTGGACATGAGTGGGGGCCTGGTGGAATCTGCCCCTGGTGGCTGGGGGGTGGGGGTGGTGGGAGACATGAGTGGGGGCCTGTTGGAGGCTGCCCCTGCACTGCTGGGGGGTGGGGGTGGTGGGGGACATGAGTGGGGGCCTGGTGGAGGCTGCCCCTGGTGGCTGGGGGGTGGGGGTGGTGGTAGGCATGAGTGGGGGCCTGGTGGGGGCTGCCCCTGCACTGCTGGGGGGTGGGGGTGCAGGGGGACATGAGTGGGGGCCTGGTGGAGGCTGCCCCTGGTGGCTGGGGGGTGGGGGTGGGGGTGGTGGGAGACATGAGTGGGGGCCTGTTGGAGGCTGCCCCTGCACTGCTGGGGGGTGGGGGTGGTGGGAGACATGAGTGGGGGCCTGTTGGAGGCTGCCCCTGCACTGCTGGGGGGTGGGGGTGGTGGGAGACATGAGTGGGGGCCTGGTGGAGGCTGCCCCTGGTGGCTGGGGGGTGGGAGTGGTGGTAGACATGAGTGGGGGCCTGGTGGAGGCTGCCCCTGGTGGCTGGGGGTGGTGGGAGACATGAGTGGGGGCCTGTTGGAGGCTGCCCCTGCACTGCTGGGGGGTGGGGGTGGTGGGAGACTTGAGTGGGGGCCTGGTGGAGGCTGCCCCTGCACTGCTGGGGGTGGGGGTGGTGGGAGACATGAGTGGGGGCCTGTTGGAGGCTGCCCCTGCACTGCTGGGGGGTGGGGGTAATAGGGGACAGGAGTGGGGGCCTGGTGGAGCCTGCCCCTGCACTGCTGGGGGGTGGGGGTAATAGGGGACATGAGTGGGGGCCTGTTGGAGGCTGCCCCTGCACTGCTGGTGGGTGGGGGTAATAGGGGACATGAGTGGGGGCCTGTTGGAGGCTGCCCCTGCACTGCTGGGAGGTGGGGGGGTGGGAGACATGAGTGGGGGCCTGGTGGAGGCTGCCCCTGGTGGCTGGTGGGTGGGGGTGGTGGTGGACATGGGTGGGGGCCTGGTGGTGGCTGCCCCTGCACTGCTGGGGGGTGGGAGTGGTGGGAGACATGCATTGTTGATCAGTAGTGCAAGGTGACATGTGGGTTGGCTGGGGGGCATGCCCATGGTAGATGGGCTGCGTGCGGGACATGAGCAGGGGTGCAGGGTAGTCCCCCGTGGTGTGGGCTGCCTGCAGGGGCCATGGAGGTTGTAGAGCGAACACCTGGGAGGACCCACACGGCCAATTCACGTGTAGTACTCCCCAGAACCCCTGAAATACACGTACCCTGCTGAAATCGCATGTGGAACTTCCCGCGCACCCCTGAAATACACGTACCCTGCTCGCACGGGGACAATCGCGTGTGGAACTTCCCGCGTACCCCTGAAATACACGTACCCTGCTCGCACGGGGCCAATCGCGTGTGGAACTTCCCTCGCTCCCCTGAAATACACGTACCCTGCTGTAATCGCGTGTGGAACTTCCCGCGCACCCCTGCAATACACGTACCCTGCTCGCACGGGGCCAATCGTGTGTGGAACTTCCCGCGCACCCATGAAATACACATGCCCTGCTGAAATCGCGTGTGGAACTTCCCGTGCACCCCTGGAATACACGTACCCTGCTCGCACAGGGCCAATCGCGTGTGGAACTTCCCGCGCACCCCTGAAATACACATACCCTGCTGAAATCGCGTGTGGAACTTCCCGCGCACCCCTGAAATACACATACCCTGCTGGAATCGCGTGTGATACTTGCCACAAACCCCTGTTATACACGTTCCCCGCTTGGCGTTTGCTGTTTGC
This sequence comes from Ambystoma mexicanum, assembly GCF_040938575.1. Classification (NCBI taxonomy): domain Eukaryota; kingdom Metazoa; phylum Chordata; class Amphibia; order Caudata; family Ambystomatidae; genus Ambystoma; species Ambystoma mexicanum. The sequence goes on along the minus strand of NC_090921.1, from coordinate 1,372,694,267 downwards.
CAGCCCTGTGAACTGGTCCAGGGTTAGCGCAGCCCTTTGCGATTATTTGGGGATTTTGAAGGCTTTTCCTTGCGCGAGGGCGTTCTTGGGGGCGTAACTGGCGCTGCTGCAGGGTCGCTACGCCACGCTGCGCCACGGCTGGTTTTGGATGCGAAAATCCATGAATACTCTGTGCGCAGAAATCGATTTTAGCGCACGCGGCTGGCGCAGACATTCCCACGGGCATGCTGTGCGCCAGTCGCGTGCGCCACTTTTGTGCGATTTTCTATGAATTACCCTCTTAATATGTTGGGCCGACCATGTCAAATCCTCTGTAAACCTTATCCCAAAATAATCATAAAAACACACCTGCTCCAGGAGACAGCCATCATTTAAAATCCTCATTTTAACTGTCTTACTGTGTTTGCAGGCAGATACCATCACCTTTGTTTTTCTGAGTTGTTGAGCACCATTGAAAGTTCTTGGCACTTCCTAACAAAAACTTGCACAGACCCATGGGAATGGTAGATAATAAAACCGCAAAATCTTCATAGAAAAGTGCAGGGAATTCATCCTCTCCTATTTTGTAGATCGAGACCACAATCTAACAGTACTTCTATAATTACATTGATGTACAAGCAAAATAGGAGGGGGGTCAGTAGACAACCCTTGCGGACCCCCCTCTCTACGGCAAAGGGCTCAGTAGTCTCACCACCCAGCCCCCATCTCACTGACACCCTGTCACCAGTATAGAGAGACTGGATATTATCCAAAGGAGACCATGGGACCCCCTTATTTCTCAATACAAACCATAACTTGCAGCGGGAAAAGCTATCAAGTGCTGTGTGTAGGTCCACGAATACTGCATACATTCTGGTGTGTAGTAAAGTGACATATTTGGACAGGACTGCGCTCAGCCTGATACATTGGTCCACCGTGCTAATGCCGGGCTGGAATCCGGCCTCTATATGATTGATATGATTCCCCTTAGTGGCACAACATTGAAGGCGAGGCATCAACACTTTAGCGTAGACCTTGCCCACGGCATCCAAGAGCAAAATATGTCTGTACTTCCCCAGGTTCTTTTTGTCACCCTTCTTAAATAGGGGAATGATTATCATGTCACGCCAAGATTGGGGTTCAGCCTCTGTTCTGGTAACAAAATCAAACACCCGAGCCAGCAGTGGCGTCTAAATACTTGGTTCGTCCTTGAGCACATCAATGGGAACACCCTCTGGCCTTGGTCCTTCACACAACCAAGCCCTGCAATAGTCTCTTCCACCTCTGCAATTGTAAATGTTGGGTAAACCACCCAACAATGCACTTTATTATGTTGATGCGAAAGGCCATGTGACTCACCATCTCCCATTTGGTATAAATTACTAAAATTTTGATAGCATTAATTTGGGAAAATGTGGCAGGAAACTGGTTCCATTGTTTTCAGGACGCTTCCTCCGACAAGCTTCCAAAAACTTGCTTGATCGCCATTCATACTGCATCTTAGCAGTTCTTCCCACTTACTTTCAACATACTGTGCCTTTTTTGGGGCTATCACTGCCATATATCAGGCAGGTCTTAACAATCGGCAAAATATCTTTCAAATATGTTAACAAGTCATGCTTGGCCTGTTGGCAATCTTCGTCAAACCAGCCCCTGTTTCCCAAGTTAATCTTTCTAATTTTCCCCACCGGTTTTGTAAAAAAGGCGACAGTATCTTCACCATGTTGTTGTAATAGTTTCCTATGCTAGGAGAAGAACGAGAATGCCTACAGGGACTGGATCTCCCGGCACGTCTGACCTGCTGGGAATACCGGCCCCTGCAGGCATGTTTCTCACCTCATGGAAGCACTGGCACTGTTAGCAACGGTGTTGGTGCTTCCGTGTCCCCATTCCTGTGGAGTCCTCAGTTCCCACCGCCCAACATCCCGGGCTGCCATGACTTGTAATGTCCCGGTGCCACCGGGATATCAGGTGGCAGGAACAGTGTTACGAGGTGAGCGGCAAACCGTCAGCCTCGTAATGAGTCCCATAGTGAATGTTAGAGCTGCCCTGATGCACCACTTAGGTAACTTTTGCTGGCTTATCCGGGGAAATCCTTCCATTGCAGGAACGCAAACCTCCCTCATACATCAGCCTGGCAAACTTGATGGCCCCAGGGTGGACCCTATTCAGTTTGGATGACACCAACGCAGAAATCCCATCTGCCACATGCTGGTCATCCCATAGACTTTGTAATCAGTTCCACAGGTTCATATTGTATGTTAAAGTCCCCCATTGCCATAATTAACGGAGTATATTTGTTGGTACTCTATATGTCCTTGATGATATTGCACACAGCCTTAAGACTTTCTGGTGCAGCGCTCCCCCAATCCGTTATAGATGTTAAAAATGAATACACGCACCCCCGTGTGGTAGTTGTGTCAAAGCATAGGAGGTCAGCAGAACCAGATGGAATCACTTTGACTGTGAGATCCTTGGTCGGGTTGATCGAAATTGCCAGCCCTCCCTTAGGTCTACTTCTAGGGTCCTTGTTTGTGTTTATACAAAACAAAGTAAAACCCTGGAGCACAAAGGAATCAAATGCCCTTGTTTATTGGAGACAGAGTAGGTCAAATACATGAATGAATCTAACCCAGTCTGAATCCTCCAGCAATCTGTTGACCCCTGCCACATTCCGCGTTAGCACCTTCAGGACCTCATTTTGTTAACACCCCACCATCTTTGGTGGATCTTGGACTACAGGGGGGATGTTCACAATCATTGGTCTAGACAGTCAATCCACCCCTCTAGACTGCGCCCATCCCATTTGATGACCCTGGCAACTTACTTATGCAGTGAGTTAGGTTTATTGTATTACAATTAGACACTGGTGCACCAGGTCAACTGGAGATACTAGTGCTTACTGGGAGATAAGATTGTGACTCCATTGACAGAAGTCCCTCAACTAAACTTGGTTTTGAGAAAGTGATCTGTCTAAAGTCCTGTTCTCCCAGGGGCATCCTGCATCTCGCACAATAAAGAATATCCTCCCAAATCATAGGGCCTCATTACACGGATGGCGGTAAGGATTTACCGGTACCGGTAAAATACCGGTACCGGTAAATCCTTACCGGCTTACTACGAGGTCCCTTTGCGGGTTGGGGGATTTAACGCCTGCTTTTTGCAGGCGTTAAAAACCAACCCGCAAAGGGACCCAGGGAGCTAATTACGGTACCGCAATTTGCGGTACCGTAATTAGCGCCTTCCCCATTCCCCTTGAGCCCTATGGGCCAAAAATGGGAATGGGGAAGGGCAATGGCGGAAGGGGGAATTACCGCCCCGCCAACCTTGGAATGGGGCGGTAATTCCCGTTTCCGCCAAGGCGGTGCCGGTATTTTACCGGCATGAACCATGGCGCTAATAGCGCCATGGTTCTCCGCCATCCGTGTAATGAGGCCCATAGACTTACAGCCTCTAACAAGGAGAAACCAATGGATGGTTTTGTTTACTAGTGATGCCTGGTTTTCAATACAGCTCACACCCAACCTTGGAACATCATACATATATACTTCCTTTCCACCACCCCACAGTGGACACCTCCGTGGGGCTGGATGGTTACCAACATTTTCATGCACGCGGGACCTGTACATAGGAGTCTCCCAGTAGCTATTGGAGTTACAAGCTGGACCTCTATTCCTAAAGACATTATCGGTTGGGATGGCTAACATGGGTAATAGAATTCTGTCATCATGACGCTTAACAGTTTACAAACCAGGACCTGAGCTCCTGGTGGGCCTCTCTAACCAAGGTCTTTACTTCCCTGTTACCATCCTTGACACAACAGACTGTATATTTGGGACATCATATGTCTCAGTGGCCCCAGTCAATGGGGACATTTTCGACAACTTCCTAATCAGGGCTATAGTGCCCAGGTCTAAACCTGGCGCCACTCATGTTCGCCAAACCTTGGTGGCTTCAACCAATATTACTACTTCTTTCTTCAGGTTAAGTACTTCTTTAGTGATTCTACGCAGAGCGGCATTATCTCAAATCGTTTCCAGGTACTACAGGCACAATCATTATTACTTTGCTTATTACAACTTGGTGTACGCAAGGGCATAAGCTCACCGAAGATGGCTTGCACTCCAATTAAACAATTAGCCTTCCCCTCCCCCTTGCTCCCCTACCTTTTCTTGCCCACCAACTCCCACTCGGACTCCACATCTTGTATCAATACTACATCATCCAGCACTACATCATCCAGTACTTCAAAACAGTTTGAAATGGGAATGGCAGACACAGAGGATCTGTTAAGATTAGTCAAGGTGGGCTCCCCCACCATATTTGGAGAAACACTTCTGGCAAAACATGGGGCTGGCCACTAGCGGTTTGGGTGGATGTGTGTGGTTGCTAAGTCACACTATTTGGGTCTTCAACGTTAACAGATAACTGATCCTGAAAATGTATCAACAGGTTCAACCATAAAATCGGATCATCAACAATAGGGACATTTGGTACACTCCACTCCTGCACTATTTCAGCAGCCTTAGTCATTTCCACAAATATTTCCTTGACCATAGGGCAGGCATGGGACAGTACATGGTCGTCCACACAATGACGATAACTGCCCTAGTGCATAGAGGAATATTGGTACCATCAGAGTCACCATGCAACACTGCGGTGTATCCTGTACGCAAGGCAAAGGGAGGGTCCTGGTGTTTCATACAAGATCTGAGACCCCTCAACCACATTGTACAGGCAGAGTACCCAATAGCAGCTAACCCAGCCACCATACTGTGCGAGATACCAGCAAAGGCATCACGATTCGCTGTGATCGACCTCAAAAACACCTTTTACTCAATACCTCAACACCCTGATTCACAAGACTTAACAAGTTTCACATACTGCAACATAAAGTGGAAACACACTAGACTACCCCAAGGGTACTGCAAGTCACCATCCATCTTTAGCAGAGTAATACAAATGGATCTGGGAAACATAGAGATGGAAAGCATGGTGCTGCAATATGTAGATGACATCATCATCTGCAGCACCACTGAGGAGAAGTGCAGGAGGGACTCTGTAAAGATGCTCACAGTGCTGGCTGAGAAAGGATACAAAGTTGACAAGGGGAAACTGCAGTACTGTCAAGAACAAGTGCTCTATATGGGGCAGATCATTTCACAACAAGGAAGGAACATTGCACAACAAAGGGCACAGGCAATAACAAATACACCACAGCCGCAGACAGTGAGAGAATTGCAGCATTTTTTGGGCCTGTGCAACTACTGCAGGGCATGGGTCTTTGACTACAGCTCATCCATAGGAACATTGCTCGAGGCCCTTAGAGAAGCACAGAGGGGGGAAAGGAAGTTGGGATGGACAGGAGAAATGACAGAGGCATTCAATGAATTAAAACACGCCATTTCAACTGCACCAGTACTAGCCACACCCAACTACGAAGAGCGATTTTACATATTATCACATTGTGATACTGCAGTAATGAAAGCAGTACTGACATAAAAAAAACAAGCATGGGACACAAACCAGTGGCATTTTACAGTGGCCATTTGGATCCTGTAATAATGGGTCACTTCCTGTGCGAACAGAGGCTAGCCGCAGCAGCATTTGCGGTAGAAAAATCCTCTTCTATCACCATGGGATGCCCCACCACTCTGTACGTGGAGCACGCTCTCTTTGCAATATTGAACAAGCCGAAATCCACACTGACCACTCAAAGAGCTACAGGTTACGAGATTATACTCTCCAGACCAGAGCTGAAAATAGTAAGGTGCACTAATGTTAACCCAGCACGATTTATAGCAGAGGAAGTGGGAAATGGAGAGCACGCACATGACTGCACACAGGCAATTGAAATTTACTCAAGTACCAGGAGAGTGCAAGAAAATGCCCTAAGGGGTGTGAGATAATGTACCTAGATGGGTCATCAACAATTGATCAAAGCGATGGGATAAGAAGGACAGGAGCAGCAGTAGTTCAATTGAGCGAACACTGGATTTACGTTCTAGTGAAATGCGTCCAATTACTACAACACTATTCAGTGCAAGCAGCAGAGCTAGTAGCACTCATTTTGGCCTTAAAAGAAAGCAATGAGAAAAGAGTAACTATATACTCTGACAGTGCATATGTCACATCAACAGTACACTAAGTATTAATAAAATGGCAAAGTAGAGGATTCAGAAGAGCAGACGGTACTCCGGTACAACATGCTCTCCTACTGGTGGAACTAATTGAAGTAATCAATCACCCGGAAGAGATAGCATTGGTAAAATGTCAGGCACACACTAATGGGGATGTCCCAATATCAAGAGGTAACGAAACAGCAGAAGCACATGCAAAACATGCTGCGTACTTTGGCGAGACATGGGCCCTCCCAGAAAAACAAAAAGATAAGGGGGGGGGGTAAGATGCTGATGAAGGATGGGTACACACACATCCCAGAGACACAGATTATGGAACTACAGGCAGCAGCACCAATGGCAGAGAAGGAACTATGGGTCAAAAGAGGATGCACCATATCCCCCACAGATGCATAATGGCGACATAATAATACAGGAAAAGTTGTGATGCACTTGGCCCTCTTGAAAACAGCTCTGACCCAATTACACTGTCCCACGCATACAGGGAAAGAAGTAATTGCTGCACGGATAAAAGAATCATGGTTCTGCCCGAGCTAAACTCACATGTTGCAAATTTCATTAGCAACTGCCTCACATGCCAGGAATTTACGTCCGGTCACACGCTGCGAGTGATCAAAGGTACCATACCCCGCCCTGAAGTACCCTTCCTACACCACATGATCAATGTATATCAAGGTTACAGATACATGATTGTAGTAGTGTGCCCATTTTCAAGGTGGATCAAGGCTGGTCTATGCCCTCATGTAGATGTGTTCAGAGCAGCCAAATTCTTGGTGAGGGAGGTGTTCCCGAGGTGGGGAGTATGCAAAGTGTTGCCGTCATACAATGGCCCACACTTTACCAATGAACTGTTCCAGCACATATCTGCCCTCTTGGGAATTAAACATAAGTTTGCATGCGCGTACCACCTGCAAGAAAATGGCGTCTGCGATCGCCTCAACGGCCTCCTAAAAGAAGAAATAGCAAAGATCCAACAAACAACCAAAAAGAGTTGGCTGTACTGCCTCCCTTTGGCCTTGTTTGAGTTGAGAAACAGACCAGGGTCGGACCACCACCTCACACCCCACGAGGTGGTGACCGGACGACAAATGCACCTTCCACTCACACCACCATCAAGGGCAACAACTGACTGCCACGCTACAAGTACTTTTTTTGGTGAAGAAATGCACGAGTATGTCTCTTCCTTGGTTACTATTGCCGCTTTTATCTCTCAACAGATCCAACGGTCACAGGGTGAGTCGAAGAACAACCAACAAGGAAAGGCAACCAATGAGGAATAGGAACAAATTGCACAGTCGAGAGTGAAAGAGGGAGACCAGGTTCTCCTGAAGAATTACCGTTGAACATGGAACAATCCTAGATTCACAGGCCCACAATTAGTGGAAAAGGTAGCCCCTAGAGCAATAAAATTGAAGGGAAAGGACGTGTGGACACACATCCACAACATCTAGCCCTACAAAGCACAGACCCTCCCTGACATCAGCGAAGGGGCAATGCTTCGGAAATGACAACTGACAACAACAAAGGCACAGTACAGACATTGGATACCCCAAAGGACATAAACGACCAACCACCCATAGCCCACCCTATGATCATGATATCCCAGGCAAAGTAAATAAGTTAGCTAAAATTAACTCCCACCAGCCACCAGTTAATGAAGAACATTGTCAAAACAATCTGCAATATACACCACACTGTGTAAACATGTGCATGCTCTCTTCTCTTTTTGCCTCGCACATGCAGGTATTGCGCATTGCTATTGTGTATGTAATAAAAAGAAAAGGAACATACATCACTGAAACATACGTCACTGCCCAAGGGTAAATGCTACCCGCGGACGATAACACCCCAGAAGCACTGTCGCACCAGTTTGAATACATTATAAAAAGGCCAAAATACTTAAGATGAAGGAGAATACGTGTATATTATGACACGTTCCTTATGATAATAGCACAATCATTTCCACATCTCCACCCAGCATTACCCGCCCTAAGAGATAGGATGGTAAGGAAAGCGTGGGAACAGCTTTTCACCTGGGCACTGAATGATTACTTGATACGCAGGGCTTGACTAAAAGTACTAACAATAATAACACATATTTTGAGAGATTTTCAGGCGGGCACCTATATCATCTAAAGTAAAGTAGCTGCAGGACCGCAGCAAAGGTAAGAGAGACATGCCAGTGGTAATAGCAACTGTAATAAAAATGTTAGGGATATTCTTCACCACTGGTCTGATTACTGCCGCTGTATGGAAGGCCTAATATGCTTTCTATGTGATGGCATCGTCCTCTACTAAGATTTCCCCTACCATGGCTGCAAGGAGCACGGTGTCAGGTGGTACAAGTAGTACTGGGCCCAACATAAAGAGGGATGAACATAGTGTTTCAATTGATGTACATGGGGTGGACACATACCTTACAGAATCCGCACACGTTTCCAACAACATGTGGTTCAAGCACATGTCCAAAATTGGTAAGGACACCACTAAGGACAACTGCTATGTGTGCTTGTTGATCCTATATGCCATGAGCGCCTCAAGAACGTTTGTGGCAACTGAAGTACCTGCAACAACTGCTGAATGCTTGTTATATCTAGCATTATTCCAAACACGTGGACGATTTCAAGTGAAAAGAGCAACACTAAGATGGAAATCAAGGTTAACCTATCCCTACGAAGATAACTTCATCAAAACACTGCCAATGTATGATGAATCGTGGCAGAAGACCAAAGGGCTCAAATACATAACAGATGGACCAGACAAAGGAGAGACAGAAGAAGTTACACTGAATTACCTACCATGCGAGTGGTACGCTAAAGAAGTTGCTGGTGAACCAGGATGCTGGGAAAGGCCACTACTATTAATATATGGCAAGGTATACACTAAAGGCGGATGGGTGGATGGAGTTGTAGGAAATAAAATGTTGACTTTGGCAAAGTCACCGGTGATGACAGTGCAAGAAGAAAACGACAAATGTTACAAAGAATGGACAAAGAGTGCAGCACTGGTAACATGGTTAGATAAAGAGGAGGAACCCATGACAATACTTCCACTCACAGCACCAACACTGTGTTACCAGCATGATGGAGAAGTTGATGTTGGAGCAAATGATGGTCGCAAGAGAACGATAAAGATTCCTGAGGGGGGTGCAGGAACAGCAGTTCCGATGGACCACTATTGGGCCTGCAGAGCGAAGGCATACAACAGCTTGCCACCGTTGTGGAATGGAGTGTGCACTATGGTACACATCAACGTACCATCACTGGTAGTACCACAAAAACACGTCAACATGGAGAACTTCCCTAAGATGGACTAAGTGAATAAAAGGAAGAAAAGATCACTGACAATGGTAGGAAGCATGCAACGGAACAACACTACACACTTATCCAGAGTAAAAAGACAAGGAGAACCACTGACAGGAAACTACCTGTGGGGAAAGTCAGAAACAGCTCTGAGTGACATTCCACCAGCACACAGGCTATTTAGCAGAGCGGCAATGTTCTTTTCCTCCATCGTACATTAAGGGGTGCAGGCATATGCAAATGCAAAGCGGCTCTAGATAACAAGATGGGAGCTAATGATGACAAAAAACTCCACAGTTAACGGATTCAACGCGATAAAGGAAGAACTAAGGGCGATCAGGATGGTGGCCCTACAGAACAGATATGTGTTGGACCTCCTGACAGCAATGGAAGGAGGTGTTTGCGCAAAAATTGGGAGCTTGTGCTGCACTTTTATTCCTGCCAACGGCGAGGACAACGGAACGCTATCTGAGGCAGTATCACAGCTGGCCAAGATGCACGCCAAGATGGAAGAAGAAGCAAAGGGAGTGAAGAAGGACGGTAGCTGGTTCTCCTACATCTGGTCCTGGATGCCATCATGGCTCTCAGATGGTCTTAAGGTTGTGGCATGATGCATAATATTAGGAATTGCTTTTTTGATGGGGATAAAGGTATGGAAGGAAAAATCAAAGCGTACTGCTGAAGAAATGATCGGCATGCACTTCCTAATGCCAGCTGAAGACGACCAACACACAGACGTCATTATTAAGGAACGTGAACAGCTGCGCCAACAGATAGTAGAAGCAGACTTGTATCCACCATCAATAAAGGTTGAGAACCCAAGGAACCCTAAAAGCTACTTTGGAAAATTGGTTTATAGCAAACCCGGTGGCGGATGTGTTTACATGTACTGGTCATTTGAAGATCATGTCGACCGATACGGACACTTGGCAGGAATAACGAAGGTATGGCGAGTACGAGGATACAAGAGAGTGGATAATTTTGTCGTTGACAAGTCAACCAGAGGGGGGACTGAAGAGGGAAAATGGGATGATCCCTTCCCCCGATTCTCATCCAGACCATGGCCTAGGACGTCACGACCCAAGCACCGACCGCGAGAGGAATTTGACCCGCTCACGGCCACCCCAGATGTCAAGATCCACTGTGGCCACACCCCACACAGCCAGGGAAGCTGCCCGTCAATCAAACCACGTGCTGGAACCTCAGGTGGAGCTGACATCGACCATATGGATCAACTCAATTAGACAGCAACCACAAAATACCACCATCGTTAGAGATGCCATGACGACATAGCCAGCAGACAAGAACACACGTGCCACCAAGCACATTGGTCATACACACACCAATCCACACAAAGAACCTACTCAATGCTATGACTAGAGGACCACTTACACACACACATGCATCGTTGTTACTTTTCACATAGGCCAACAACAGCACCGCAGAAACGCAAGACGCAGAAGAGCTTGTGTACATGCTTACAGACGCTTCCTCACCACTAAAACCATGAAGATGTAACCCTGTACATGGACTAATGCATATGAATCTCTGTCGCCCCTTGCGACCCCATATTATAGACTATGTACCACCAGCCATAAGCCAGGCCAAGGTAGGCCGCAAAGCCAGAGTCCCCAGGCCAGAGCAGCTCAGACAAAGCTGCAAGGTGCTGATCACGCAGAACGATCCCAGACAAGAGCCAACAGCCAAGGCCGCAATATTGCAATCTACATGCTGCGCTCCCCGCGCCAAGGTTACATCTGCCACTGCTAAAAGCTCCTCGGAGCCGAAATACAAATCAAATGCTCATAATTCTGCTCCAGCCACGGTCTCACAACACGTAACCAGGCCGACCTTATACGATGCCAAGCCCCAAGGACCAGAGAAGCGATGGGGTCTCACGTCCCGGACACAGACTGCAACAATGAAGTGACCAATTGGACACCGACAGCGATGGGAAAGACATGCACACCAGCTAATAGTCAGGCCTGTCCATTATCCGCCACAGACACATAGTCATACTTTCTTGCCAGCACCAGGTACACCGTGAGCTGGGTACAGCGATAATCCCAGGATTGGGGGCTCGCGGGTGAACCAATTAAAATATGACGGGCTCACCATGACGCTACTATAGTTTAGCCAATCACTAATCATCCCCTTGTAACAATTCACTTGTAGCAATTATTAGGGATGGCCCAAGCGTACCACCTGACCCTTCCTAGACCACTAACAGTTTCCTTTGTATGTGCCTAAACTGACCTTACCACTCGGGGAGCCAACCCGAGATGGCGTTAGGTTTTGGGGCTAGTTTTCCCAGGTGACGCACGTAGTCGCATCATACAGCTAGAAAAAGGGCCTGCGAGCCCATCACAAACGAGATGTCTCCCAGATGCCTATGACCTGAGAGCTCTATTGAGTGCAATAAACAGCAGTAACTCTTTGCTCTTGTGTGTGCCTCATACTCCTTTGGGACGCGGGAATAGTTGGGGCCTCCCCAACCCCGCAGGTCCGCGGACGGCCCTGCCGGCCCCCGGGAAATTGCCCCGACACATCGCATTAGGGTTTACGCTGCAATTGGTGTTCAAATGTCTCCCAGCGAGTTCCCCAGCTGCACCCTCCCTGGTATCAATAGCCTCAATCGCTTCAATGTCTCCCAAAAAAGGTCCTTAATTTCCGTTATGAGGGCCTTAACATCGATAATGGGTTTGAACAGTTTTTTGTGGCCATCCACAGGTGAAATAGCGTTTGCCACTTTCCTCTTATCCATTATTATTGCGGACCCAGTAGAACTCGTACACAGGGCAGCGCCAAGTAGACCTCTGTTAGCAGCAAGGAAGTTCGATGGGATGTGCAAATAATGCAATAGTGCAAATAAGGTAATTTATACGAATAAACAGTAAGAACTGGTTCTGCAAAAATGCGAAGTTAGTCAAGGTAGAATAAACAAAAATCCGATCCTGATTAAATCTAAAATTACTTAAAAAGTCTTAAAAGGAGTCTCACTTCTTAAAGTACTCCGGCCGACGCCCTAAGCATTGGCGCTTATAGCTCAACAAAGGGTTTGCAATGTTGGTCCTCGTTTCCTCGGAGTAAGCCCTGTGACCAATGTGCATACTCAGTGCATACTGTATACTGGCTCCTTCTGCCCCGCCTCTACAAGTAGTTCGGCTTGGTGCCCACACCTCATAGCAAGCCTCCAGACAGCCACGGACAGCACAGACAGTGGCACCCTTTCCCATGGCAGACTTACGCCGCAAGGGTGACTGAGCAAGGGTTTTAACCCTTCCTCTTCCTCGTTTCAGGGGGCATGGCCAACACAGACAGCATGTTCAGAGCCTCCAGGCAACACAGGAGAGCACAGACAGCAGCACCCTTTCCCGTGGTTGGCTTACCAATCTTGAAGATGAGTTGGGTGTTGGCTTGATCCTTGTCGTACACCGGAGGTGATATGTTTAGTTTTTGTAAATGGTGGTAGGTGTGTTCTTTCAGTTCGGTTGTTGAGGAATGATTTTAGCCATAGTAGTGCAGAGCTTTTAATGCCACATTCCTCCAATCTCTTTGTTAGCATTGTGTGTCTGATTGTGTAAAAGGTGGCTGATATGCCCAGCAGTAAGGGAGCCGTTTGGGTGCTGTTGGCCGTGTTTATTTTTAGGTCCTCCCATATGGGGAGGTGTGTTGATTTAGGTCCTTTTCATGGGTCTGAAGTCGACCTGGGATTTCTCAAGTATTCTATTGCTTTCTACATGATTGAGTAGTTATTTGTAGACGTGTTTCTCTAAGATTTATGGAGTGCATGTTAGATTTGATATAGGTCTGTAGTTAGTATGGTCTTCTGTATTTTCCATCTCATCTTTTAGGAAGGGTTTGATGTGTGCTGATTTGAATGATTTTGGTACTGTTCCTTTGTTTAAGGATAGAGTCATTACCAGTCGAAATTATAAAGCTGTTGTTTTGTAGTTGAGATGTTTTTTGTAGATACCCGGTGGGTATGGGCCACTGGGAAATCCAGCGATGTTGGTGGATTTTATTAGTTTGTTGAAACTTTTCTCACTTATGGGTTCGAAATGATGGAGTATTGTGGTGATTGATGGAGTGCTGGTTTCTGGGAGGGTATTTGTGGTACATCAGCCTGCGTTTGTGGTCCCTTGTATTGCTTCTATTTTGCTCTTAAATGGGTCGTGATATTGTTGCATAGGGATTGCGATGGAACGATGCAGTTGTTGCAAGCAGTTAGGCTTTTTCTTTCTTTGATGATTTTAGGCATTTCTTTTTGCTCACGGGAGCAACATTTCAAGAAGTGGGAAAACCACACAGTAGTCAAGTTCAAGGAGTAGTGAAGATCTCACAGTGGCAATGTAGCAAAGGTTCAAGGTGGTGAATCGTCATGGTAGTGAAGTTCAACTGTTCATCTGCAGTTAGGGTTGGAGCAAGTGCAATGTAATGTAAGAACATGTGACGAGGCACCACTAAAAACCATGCAGACAAGGAACTTTCTTGCAAGGGTATTTATTTGGGGTTTCACAAAAGTGATGGCCTTAGGTGGCAAGAGCAAAAGTGTAAAATAAAAAAAGGGGTTATTGGGGATTTTGATGCTAGGGCCATCCCTCACTCTTTCGTCTCTCTTGGGTTACCCCCACCCTATCCAGGCGTCCATAATGTTGGATAGTTCTACCACTCAGTGTCCCCTGCTTTGTCTCAAGCTGCAGTGAGATCCCTAATGCGATGCTAGCACACTCCGTAGGGGTCTTCTAACTTTCCCTTGCCTAATGCTGCCTAGTGTTCTATGGGGATTTAAGAGGGGTTTGGTACCTTCACACACTCAGTTGGAGTCTCTCACCAAGCACTCGCAGGCTCACCTTGCCCTCCTATGCTGATATACCACGTTGTACTCCTCCCCTCCACACTACTGTCCCACCATTGTTTCCGCTTCACATTCCTGCCTCCATTGTTAGATGTTACCTCTTTCATTCTTTTTACTTTTCTCCTTGTTTTCTCCTCCACTCACTACTATTGCTACCTCTTACTACCATCTTACAATTCAACCTGCCACCACCTCTCTGCCACTACTACTTCTTCACTACCATTGCTACCTCTGCTGCACCTCGGCTTCCCCTTACTACTGCCTCTACTACTACCCCTCTGCTGTTACCACCTCCACTTCCAACTACTACTTTTCCAGCCGCTACCAACTCTTTCTATTACTTCCAGTACAACTCACTAGAACTACCACTACCTATATTTCACAACTACTCCACTCTATTCTCGCTCTCATGCACACTCACTCTACAGATACCGCCTCTCCAACCACCTCTGCACTCCTTCTCGCCATCCTCCTCTCATCTTTTTGTCATTCTCCTTCCACATCCTGACCTCACCGTAATAACCCACACTCAACCCTTCTACCTACTCCTTAAATGACCCTCCACCTCCCAGGATTGGCCACTTTTCTCTATTCAGTCACTTGCCTTACTCCTTGGGGTGTGGTATGGGAGGGCTGTGTAGGCTTAATAAGGGATACAAGCTCTTTCCCTTTTCACACGTGGTCCTGCCTTGTTTCTGGCATGGGCCACACACAATGGCCTATAGGGAACAGATCTTTCATTATGTTATGGCCCATTTGTAGGCTTTTTTTTAATAAGGAAGTCCCTGATAGAGATGCACAGGTATCCAAATCAACTATGATAAGTCATGCCTGTACCCGCCAGCAGCCCTAAGTAAGTCCAAAGAGAAACACCTCTCAACTCTTGCCCTTAAATGGGAACCTACATCCTTCAAATACTTGGGCATTATGATTCACCGAGACCCCAAAAACTGAACACATGTTGAACACACTGAAGGCGAAAGAGGGTTTGGTCAAATCAATAGACTTCTGGAGCAAGCTACCACTTTCGGTGGCGGGCAGAGCAGGGCTCCTTAAAATGGTTGCACTACCGAGATTCCTTTACTTCTTCACCAATGTCCCGTACAATATCCCGCAGCCATTCTTCAAGGATCTAAATAAACTCTGCTGAAAATTCCTTTGGCTAGATGGTAGACATAGAGTCGCCATAGAGTCGCCCTGGAAACAACTCAAAGGCCCTATGACAGAGGCGGCCTCAAGGTCCCCAATTTTGAACTTTACTATATAGCAGGTCAACTGAAGCATGTGATCCAATGGATGGCCGATGACGCCACAACTGACACTTCTGCAGCCCACAAACTCCCTAAAGGTACTCAGGGACCTACTCTGGATCGAACCGGGAGCCAGACATCAAGATTCACACTTAATCTGCCTCGTATTCCAGATATGGAAGCGCGCCTGCAAAGCCGCCGGAGTGGTCGACCCCTAGTCCCCACAGATCCCGATTAGTGTAATCATGACATCCAGGCCAGAGGGCCAGAAGATGATAAGGAACACATGGGAGACATACGGTGTTGCCACCCTGGGAGATCTGGTAGATGATCAGGGTATCCTTACATTTACAGAACTTCCGGAGTCCACAGGGATACCAACAGGACAGTTCCTCCTACACAGCGCTGGTGTAAAAAGACTCTCAAAACGCTGGCCGGAAATGGAGACCCTTGACACCAGACACAAGGTCATTGAGAACCTGTTGAGTGCGGCAGAGGGAGGACACGAAACTTCGAGGCTCTACGAAACTTTGCTCACCTGTACTACGCAACAAGACCTTAGGAGCAGGAGCAAATGGGAGCTCAAACTTGACACACAGTTCGAAGACAATGAGTGGGAGGTTATAACACACTACCACAAAAAAGTACCTAGAAATGCCCGCCTGCAGCTTATACAATTCTATATAATCAACAGGGCATACCTTACCCCAGACATTATCTCAAGATTCAGCAGAGCAGGCGCCGCAATGTGCCCTAAATGCCAAGAAAACCCTGTGCGGGGACGACACACATGTTCTGGGGATGCCCGACAATTCAAACCTTCTGGACGCAAATCAAAGTAAGGGTGGCAGAGGCAGATATCGCATTAGATGTGCAGACACCTAAGGCGTGCATTCTGGGCTCATACCCTAAAGGTAAAAAGAATAATCCTCTGAACAGACTTAAGGACTTAATGTATATTCTAGCAAAAAGACGAATCACCATGGCCTAGAAATGCCCCAGAGCTCCTAGGGTTTCAACGTGGTGGGAGACCTCCGGAGATGGACAGCAGCCGAAACAAGGACTTGGGAGCTGGCGCAACGACAACAAAAGCTAGACACCTCTGCGGATCTATTACAATGGGTGGCCATCACGGCAAGCCTTTTTTAAGCGAAGGGGGATAGCTCCTCCAGTGAGGACTTGGACAGCCCACCTTAACCCTGCACGCACTTGGATCGTGTCATAGAACAGAATGGACTTGGTCAAGTAGGAGGGAGGGAAGGGGTGGGTTAATTGAGATTATGCTATTGTTTCCCAATTATGCATAAGTTTGTATTGTTTTTGGAAAATAAAAATAAATTTAAAAAAAAAAGTCCCTGGTGGGTTAGTGGCTTCCTCCTGTACTAGGGCTCCAGCAGGTACGATCTGCTGGAGCTGTGCTCTCCCGCATGACGCCACGTCAAGGTCTGGCTTTTCCCAGGGAGTTCTTTGCTGTGTTGGCTCTGCCTGCTCCTCCCTCTTCCGACTTGCTGGGAGACCGATGCTTCCTCTGGTTGCGCCGCACCCACGACCCGCTGCTGGGCCAGCTCCTGCCACTCCTGTGCTAGCAGCTCATCACTGCGATGTGTGTTTGGAGGTAAGGGGGACTGACTGCAGGCACTCCGGCACCCGCTGGGGGGAGCGCTACAGGTCTGGCTCCCACGTTCCCCTAACAGGGACTGTTTCTCGGTTTTATCACAAATATGAATTCTCCATCTTGAAACTGAAGACCGACATGATATTGGGGTGTATTTCACCTTACACTATCTTTTAGAAGTTTTGGGAGCTTATGCCAAACTGCTGGGGTAGCCAATTTAGGAACTGTATTTGAGGCCTGCTGTAGAAGAGGAGCCCACATGACAAAACAGACATGTTCAACACAGAAAGTTGTGGTCAGCTCTGCTTATGACCTTGAAGGAGAGTGTTTCTCTTGTAAGTGCCAAGGTACTACCGGTTCTCGCCCTCAGTCTCCAACAGTCAAGAAGAAAGACTCCCCATCTGCTCCTCAGAGATAAACCCAATAAAAGGCTTTTGAATTCACATGCTTGATCGTAGTACCCCTCTTACACAAATGCTGAAGTTCGTCGGGTAGCAGGCAGGTCACCCAGGACATGTTGCATGCAAGTAACCAGAGCACATAGTGTCATTGATCCAGGTTGTTTTCATTGCAGCTCAGGTACACCTGGCAGCATTTGTTTCATTTGCTTATTTTTCTTCCATTTCCTTTGGCCACAACAAACACATTTAACAAATGAGTCTCTTCAACAGGGACGTCATTTAGGGGTCGCAGAAGTCTCCCTTGCTACCGCTGTGATCTGCCTGGCTACCCCAGCATGTGGCTCTTTGTTTCTGGAATGGCTGGTTTTCTGGTAGCTATAGCCGGTAAGATAGCTCAGTGGGTAGAGCGCTCACTGCTGCAATGTGTGTGTGATCTGCAGGTTCGACTCCTGGCAAGGTGAACTCAGCCTTTCTTCCTGCTGAGGTTGATAAATGAGTACCAACACAGGTTGGTTGATATTGTATGTATATTTGTTCTATATGAAGCGCTTAAGCCTAAGTGCTATACAATAACACATCATTATCGTTTGGCCTTCGATGTCTGCTTGCATTCACAGTAATTTGGTAATATGGGCCTATAAGCACTGATATTAATGATACATATGGTGATCCATTTTTGTATGCAATGTATATCACTTTACAGTGATACCATAACCATATTTTTGATAGTGGACTTAGAAACAATGCTATGTGATGCCACTTCCTGTTTTGTCAAGGAGTGAAAGGTTGTGCCCCATCGCTTCCCGTGATGCCACTTCGGGGTGGGGTCAGATGACATCACATACTGTGATGTCATCAGAGGTCAAGGGTCACGTGATATCACTTCCACAACCCCTGGCATTTTGGTGAAATGGCATCCCTGACCTTCAAGACTCTGTCAAGCCCCCCAGTGACAAACAGAGAAGATATCGAAGTAAAGGCAGCAGTACACGAGTTATTCCACGTGTTTCTGTTCATCCATCAATCACTCAATCAACCTTGAAGGGGAGTGACACAGACAGAGTCGATTTTGTGGACCACGGTGCAGAACTCAGACTAATTCAAGTGCAGAGTCATTCATTTACAGACAGGAAACATGCTGATTTATTTATCATATCAGATTCGGACAGCACTGCATAAGGGTAGTGTGCAAGATCATCCCACAAGCACATTTTATGACATCACTATCAGCCGCGGACTGCTGCTCTGACCAGCACCATGTCGCAGAATCATCCTTTTGCTTTCTCACCTCTGCTTGTTCTGAAGCAGATGGGAAGGCTCGGACTGGCCTATAGGACAACATGGCCATGCCCGAAAGAAAAACACAAAATGCTACTTTGGGACAGCTTTTTTGGTCAACGTTGGCCACTTTTTTGGCCCATGTGGGCCAGTTTGATAAGTTACTTCATCATGCAGCTAGTAGTTTGACCAGTGTTCTGGATTAAATATTCTTTAAAATGCTCAATTTGCTTCACATTTTATCAACCCCCCCCCCTTGGGTATTACTCAGTCTGTCACAAAAGGAAGGAATTGCCATTTACAACTGTGGGACACTTTTTCATTGGTGCCAGAGACAATTTTGTGCCCCAGCCCTACCCGGAAGATAGGTGAGTTGGGCACCCAAAATGTGCCCTCCTACTAGAAGCGCCTTTGTCACAAATCCATACCCTTAATGTATTTTCTACCATAAAGTGATAAAACCCAAGGACCTATTGAAATCATATTGGCAGTAACACATTTTAAAAAAAAAGAATTCCGATTCTGGCACAGTCTCTTTGTGTCTAAATGTACATCGGACACTCATTTTTTCTTCCCCAAACTGTATAACTTCTCTGTCTGCAGGATTCTAGCAGACACGCCTTTTGCATTGTCTTTCAAGGCATTTCTTCCAGTACACCCATGTTTTTCTTCTGCAATTGATATGTTTCAGCAAGCCCTTCTACTCCTTTTCTGACCGCTGCATGTGTGTCAAAGTAAGAGTTGCCCATTCTCTGCATGTGCCACATACCATCCTATGGGCTCACCACATCTCCCACATCTCGTTTTGACCCGCCACCCGAAAATATTGAGCCCCTTTTTACTACAAACCCGAAAATTGAGGTTTTTTTGGGTCGATTTGTTGCACTTTTTCACGCATATATAGATTGTAAGTGGGGTAGGGGTATTAATTGGGAATGGGGGATGTGGGGTATGCAGGGTTCTCTCGCCCATTTATTTGTTTGAAAAAAAGTGCAAAAAAGGAAGAAAAAAAGTCTGGATATTCGGGATTCGCAGTAAAGGATTCGGTATTTTCACATAGATCCTGGTCACGCAGGTCCCCAAACTCATATGGGATCATATCCTGTGCTCCTCACTGAAGCCCCAAAGAGCGACCAGTCGAAGAATACCAATCTTCTAACCCAGCGTCAGTGATTTACTTAGGCCCAATTGCTAGCAGGCCAGAGAAACACCTGGTTACGTTTGGCGGCATGACTTCTCACTTCCAACTGCAATGCGCCTATATGGGGATTTGCAAAATACTATGTGGTGCCAGTCCTGGGCCTCACCCCCCACATAATAGAGGCGTGCCCAACCCTAACTATAGCCGGTGCCTCCAGGAGCCTCTCAGACTCTGCAGGCGCCCTACTGATGCCACTCCAGCGAATTGGCTCTCACATACCACAAACACTTTTTATTGGTCTACTATTATTCAGCCTGAGATCTAACCACGCCACCAACAGTGGCATCATTTTCACGTATGTGCCACACCGTCAGCATCCCTCCTCTTCCACAAATGCATTTTCTATATTCAAAGTTATATAGAACCATGTCCCTTTTCACTCTTAACTGACAGAAATATGCCCACAATAAAACAGGTGCATTTGAAGAAGTGCTCCTGATCATATGTTTAGAAGCATGCAATCATGTCACTGAAAAAAGATGATTCAATGCTTAAAAGTAACTTGGTATGACCAGGCTCTCACCTGCCTGCTGGGTAGATGTTCTAACCCCAAAGAGAAGGGGAAACGCCAGTTTCCGACTTTCATTATGCTCTTTCCTTTGAACTGTGCCTCCATCTTGTCATTGGCTGTTTGAATGGTCTGATTGTATGGGCTTTAAACATATTATGAGGGTCTGATCCCAGCACAATAATATGTGGACTACACCCAGCCCTGCTAATTCAGCTTGTGAAACCAACATAGTCTTTAAAAGTATTGCAGTCACTGGCTTCCTGTGGCAGTAGAGGCAACCCTTCTGCATCGCTGACAACAAGACACTCAAGTGGAGGCGGCCTGAATGCTCTTTCTTAAGAACCTTGGCAGGAGCCAGAGCACAAACCAAAGCCCTGGTCCTTGTTTTTAATTCCAAGCTAAGTCATGCGCCCCCATAGCACCCCGCACCCCTCACCACCAGGTGAGAGGGGGCACCTGCCAGAAAAGAGCCTCCTTAAATCCAGTATGCTCTGGAGGATAAGGAGTGGGTCAGCCTCACCCAAGGAACGGCTTTGCCCGCCAGCGCGCTTTGCCCGCTACCTGCTTCTTAAACCCTGAATCTTGTTCTGATTGGCAACCTGCACTTTGCAACAAGGAGCAAATTGCTGCATTTGGACTCTCACGAGCTTTTACCCCACCAAACTATTACCACACAATGAATTGCAAATGAATGCATGCCTGCTCCTTTATGGGTGTGGTTAATGAAAGAGCGTAATATTGTTACAACAATGGCCCTATTTTGAACATGATACCCTAGAAATTGAATTGTCTCTTGATGGAAAGGCGGAGTTGCCCCATCAACTGGCGACATGTGACCTCTATGATCGGTACAGGTGTGTACAGGTACAGGTTTCTACAGCAGGGGCTCAGCCCAATGGGATTTCATACTGGAATACAAAGTATTACAAAAAAAAAAAAAAAAACTACCTGTGGGTCTTATACAAAAAGGCTTGTGCGGAAGCAACATTGCTCCACTTTGCTACTTTTCAGTATTCAAACCTGTGACCTGATACACTCACACACATCAGAGCATCAGTCTTTTTGCCAGCTCTGCTTCTGCTCCTCCTCCCATAGCTACCCTCCCAGCTGCTGTCACATGTCCCTCTTGGAGCCAATCACAGAGTTCCAGATAGCTCCCATGGCGCTCATACTGTCCCAGATGCCGAGAATTTGGACCAATCGTGTGTGGGACCATTTGAACATGTTCTTCTTGCTGCTGGTGCTGACACAGCGAGTCACAATGCAGAGAATAGCATCCGCGTCGAATAGGGCTGCCTGGGTCTGTTACAGCACTCTGCGCCAGAGAGAAATGGGCATGTGAAGGTAGGCATTTTTAATACCAATATTAATTCAACCCAGTTGTGTGATTTAGTGATTCCTCCCCCAAAAATGATGGTTTTAGATAGCGCGATTAATTTTGATAAAATGCTTGATTCGTGCATGTAAATACTTTCAGAATGACTATACGCACATCATGCCACAAAAACAAATGAAGATCAACTACCTGAGCCTCAGTGTATGTCTAACTTCACCAGGACTTTTTCCAGGAATCTCATATACTACTCTTAGAACAGCTGTGCTCTACATATTTGACAGGGAAATGGAACTCACCTCTCAAATTGAGAATGTGACACTTAAAGAGCTATAGAAGAAGGGACCACCAGCATGTACCCATATCCAGTGATAATGTCGCTGTCAAAATGGCTGCCCGGTGGTGACATCTCCCTAAAAATGCACCCATCACACAAACACTTTCCCAAAATATTCTAGGATTTTGAGGTAATAATATATAATTATACCCCTCCTAGAATATTTGGGGAAAGAATTTTAGGGGTAAAGAAAAAAAGTCACCTTCCTGGACACTTTCACAGCGACATTATAACCTGGAAACCATGTACCACTACTAGAGCCTAGTGGCCTAGATGACCTAGTCCCCCATCATCCACACATCATGCCACTGCTCACCCAGACAGTATGGCACTGGTCTAGTGGCTAAGAGAGCTGAATAACACGGAATAACATGGCAAATGTCTCAAACAGGTGAACTCACACTTGTCTTGAACCGTCGTCTACGTCCTTTCTGGACCTCCTGGTACCTGACTCGCAGGGGTTTGCATGCAGTTATCCTTCCAACATGGTCCCCTGGAACGGAATGCTTGGGATCAGTCTATGCGTTCCACGCTGCTCATCCTACAAAAGAGACACACCCCCATGGCTCTGCGTGTCTCAACGCTACCGCTACCTGTAGTCGGACGTGCTTAGCCGGAATTCGATCAGGGCTCTCGCTTGATTTCTTGTTCCCAGTTCCTTGAATCCCCTCCTGTTCCCTTCCCTCTCCAATCTCCTGGAAAACCTTCCGCGCTCGAGTCACGGTCCTCCGTGCCTCCGAGCATACATTAATTACTTCCTGGAATTACCCTGGACTTTGTGAATGCTCCTGGAAACTGAAGCGCTACTCTCACGCTGGACGCCGAAGAGCGGCGTTCGGGTCTATACAAATCCCGGACCGTAAAGAAGAAGAAATCCCAGAAGGTCGCAAGTACACAACAGAAACAGGTGAGAAGGGGAGAGACTTGTGACAACACTTTTATGACAAAATAAAAAAATAAAATCTGTTACTTCACAAAAGTAAAAGTAAAAAAAGAATGTCCCACTGGTCAGTTATAAATAAATAGCCGGATAAAACTACACATGAAAAATAAGGAAAAAGCGAGCAGCAGGGGAAATTAAAACAAAAAGGGCCTGCCGTGTGGAAGGCCCTGTCTAGCCTTTCCTCACCACAGCAATCATGGCCTCCATACGGATCAGCTTGCGTTGCATGTCCAGGAAATTCCTCTCTTGCCTTTCACTGGCCCTGAAGGGCGTGGTGGTGCCGTGTCTGGTGGGTTGGTGCCAGTGCGTTTGTTGTTTTTCTTTCTTCCTCACGAGAGGTCACTGAAGGCTGCTTCTGCTTGATCACCATTTCCTGAAGCCATGCAAACTTCCGTAGCTGCAATGGCCTAGCCGCGATGCTGGAATATCCCGGCTGTGGCTGACTTCTGTCTGAGAAAAGGAAATCTGTATATGTTGTATACTATAGTATAATATAGTTCCTCCAGTATAGTAGGGTACCGTATGTTTTAGTATATAGTCTAGATTAGAGTTAGAATAGTTTAGAATTTTGAGTTAACAGGTAATTTAGAGTTTATAGGTTACAGTTTAGAGGTTAGAGAGTAGAGGTTAGAGTTTAGAGTCTACAGTTCAGAGGTCAGAGTTAAAAGTAAATTAAAATTCATTTAAAAGTTAAATGAGACCCAGATTTGACAATTAACTTGCTCTTACTTCCTGTCGCCTTTTGCTGCTTTTGCAGGCCTAGGGTTCACAGGCTAATCAGGCAGGTCTGGTTTACTGCACAAAACGTTGTTCCATCGATGATTGGCCTGTTCTCACCTCCATCTTGTTGACCACCTTCTCCCACGTGAACTTCCTTACTTGAAGTGGGTATGCCCTCTCATCCCACTCCAGAATTCGGGGCATGTAATGTGCCATCTATGATATGATGCAGGCCAGCTCCACCTTACTGAACTTTGTGCTCCTAGCTGGAACCATCTAACAAGCAACAAGTACACAACTCTCAGGGAATGAAACCAATATGGAGCATGAGACCAGGCTGATCTGAGCAGACTGAGGGCCTCATTGCGAGTTTGGCAGTAATTTGGCAGTAAATCCGCCAAACTACAGCCACAAATTGGCTACCATTACTGCCACTTGGTCCAGTGGGTTTACCACCAGATTACAAGTGGTAGTATGGGAGTGTAATTCCCAATTTTTTGGAGTCCATAGGACTACATGGGGATTTTCCACAGATCTACTGCTGTTGGAATTACTGCACAGAAAATCTGAAATTATTTGGTGGTAAGGTGTAGGATTTACCTCTAGCAACAAGATGGAGTTGAATATGCTACTTTTCTTTTAAAAATTCGGCAGACTTGCCACACAGTAATTCTGTCAGCAGTAAATCCGCCAAAAATTATAATTTGGCAGTGCTGGTAAAAACTGGCTGTAATTCCATTATTGCCCAAAAAAGTATCGGTATCGTGATTTGCATATGGTCTTTCTCTTTGGGGGCCTAGAGACCCAAGCTACTCCTCACTGATGACACCCAATGAGGCCAGTACATGTCTGGAAATGTTTGTGGTCTCGTGCAGAAGGGATGTGACCTAGCAGTTGGGGCTGTACTGCCCCTTTGGGGGGGAAAAAGCCTGATTTGCATATGGTTTTCCCCTTTCTGTAATGGCTTTGCAGGCAAAGAACAATGGCCTGGAGGGTTGCCCAGAGCAAATGCCAGAGGTTTTAGGTTAATTCTAAACTTTCCAGCCATCACCTCTTTGTTTTTGCTTTGTCACCCCTTGCTTTGTCACCCGAGTGGGATGGGTATGCCCAGACGTGAGTCTCATGTCTGTGGATGACTGTTGTCTCCTGCAGAAGGGATATGACCTAGCAGTTCGGGCTGGACTGCCCCTTTGGGGGTAGCACCAAGCCCAATTTGCATATGGGCGTACCCCTTTTTGTAATGGCTTGGCAGGCGAAGAACGATGGTCTGGAGGGTTTCCCAGAGCAATGCCAGAGTTTAGGATTAACTGCAAACCTTCCAGCCATCACCTCTTTTGTTCTTGCTTTGTCACCCCGAGTGGGACAGGTATGCCCAGACATGGGCCCTGGGCCTGCTGGTGCGAGGGACCCAAGCTACTCCTCAATGGCAATGTGCAATGAGGCCAACACATGCCTGGGAGGCTTGTGGTCTCGGGCAGAAGGTATGTGAGTTAGCAGTTTGGGCTGCTGGCCTGCCCCTTTTGGGGTGGGACCAAGCCTGATTTGCATATGGTATTTCCCCTTTCTGTAATGGCTTGGCAGGTGAAGAACAATGGTCTCGAGGGTTGCCCAGAGCAATTTCCAGAGGTGTACGATGAATTCTAAACCTTCCAGCCATCACCTCTTTGTTTTTGTTTTGCTAATGTAATTACTGCCACTTTTTTCCAGCACCACCAAACCTGGAATGAGGACTTCAGTGTCCATATATTTAGTGGAAAATATGTTTTAAGGGAAGGTTCACTGAAACGGGATAAGCAACCCCTCACTGATTCCGCTTCATTTTTAAGTGAACAGAAGGATAGGTTCTTGTCTCAGAGTCACTGAGTGTTGGGAAACCTGTGTTAGGAAAAATAATGACCTAGTTTTGTTTTAAAACTACCCCTTCCCAGATGACTCTTTCCTTCAGCACTGCAGAACACAGGGTTTCTCTTAAATGTTGCCTAAACCTCAGGGTGTTGCTCCAGTCTTCTATTCTCTTGTATCCCCGCTATGGAGGTTCTTATCTTTTTGGATTTTAGATCATTTAATTTTTCTGGTAACCTATCATCACCTTGGCTGGTGATGGGCTGGGGAACCGTGAGGTATCTTTTCATCCTCCGACCCTATATCACGTATTAGGGTGTGTTAGGAAAGATTTCATAATTGTATGTAATTTTCCCTCCATGTGTCAACCTCCAAACCTGTTGCTGCTGTTGAGACACCATTGACTGACTTTGCCAGAGAAGCACAGCCTTCAGCTGCACTCCTCTGGGCTTTCGCTCACTTTTTTATGGGGAAACTGACATGCCCTTAAAACAGTCAGTACTGGGAGACTTTGTTTCCCTTAGTCCTTTCCACATGTTGCAACTTTTGTGCAACATGTAACGGGTGTGCAATGTATCTTACCATACAGCACACTTGGGTCTATAGTCATTTCCAAAGGCCCTAGATACTCTCGCTGGTCTTTATATGAACTGTGCAGATGTGTCATGGACAGGACTGGTGGCAGTTATCTTTTTGCATTATTTTGAACCCTTTCCTGCCATGATAGCCTCGTTAACCGTGTTTGGCACGAATAGGTGGCCTGGCTCCAAAATGGCCATGCCACAAGGTTCTTTGTCCGGTCCTTTGGCCATCTTGCCCCTTCACCTTCCCCAGGTCGAGTCGACCCGGGTCAGTCCTTATTTGGTCATGCACTTTCCCACAAATCCCAATGCTTTTGCGGTCTTCTGCATGCCTGGTGTGTGTGCCTCCAGGATGTGGGCTGGAACGTCTGGTTCCAATACACATCCTGGGTGCCAGAGAGTCTGGAGTGCCATGAATGACTGGGACCACTGTGGTCCATGATTGGTCCACGTATGGATGTGTGTATGTGAGCAGATCTCCCATTGGGTCCTCTCCATTTTGGCGCGGAGGGAACTTTGGATAAGAGGAGGCTGGAAACACCACCCCTCACACCAAATTTCGTTCACTTGGCGTTCCCAAGTCTGAAGTGAGACGAGTGCGACAGGGCCGGAGTCAACGTGGTTACTGTGTTGCCCAGCGACGGCAACATCCTTTGCAAGTCCACTGCATTTGTGACCCTCTTGCCCCTGAAGCCTGCTGCAGTGAATCTGGGTCGATTCATCCACCCGGAGCAGAGAAATCGCCACTGTCCCATTTGGGAATCATCGCTGTATCTCAGGAACTAAAAGGTGCCAAGACGTCCTTTTTGCTGCATTCGAACCTGCAAGCGAAGTGGACTGACCTGCCGAAGTTTGGGTCCGCTTGCGTCGGGAACCGGTGAGTACTCAATACCCCAACCGGTAGCCCCTAGCGCAAGGGCCCATTTTTACGCACGAGTGGCCCCTGAAGGCCCCTCTCCTTTCCACTGCTATTGCGAAATAGCAACTCCATCCGAACTCTCAAACTGCCTCTGCCTTCAAATGGAGGTCCTTCTTGAATAGTGGGAACTAGTTCTGCATTGTCTCATCCACCTTCCTGAGCTGCTAGAGGCCCCTGAAGAGACCCTATTCTGCCATTTGGAACAACCAAGTGCACTGGCATTGCATGTACTATTGAGCACAAGGCTCCTCTCTTCTTAGGGCTTGTATTGCCTCTTAGTTAGGTGTAGTTTCGATGTCGAACTGGGCCTAAAGATTATCTGCACTGCCTGTTTCCTTCCCATCTAGGTTGTCGACATATTTCGTGCATTTAACCCTTTGTACCCCAATGGTCTTGTATGTATATTGTATTGATTGTGATGTGTTGGTTTACTTAGTGTTACTGTGATTCTTTTGCTATGGTCTATGTTACAAAGGCCTTGTGATAACTGTGTCTATATTTTTGATATAACACCTGTCTGGAGTAATTTGTAAGTGTCCTTGCTCTGTGTGCTCATTGAGGTCCTTCAGTCACCCTCACCCCTCCTGAGACTTAGTCTTGTCCGCCTGCCATAGCTACCCTGATTGGTCTGGCTTGTCCAGAGGTTACCCTGTTCCAAGAAACTAGTCTGGCCTTCTGCACCTCTGCCCCTCCAGGTCATAGTCCAGAAATCCATTTTAACAAATTGGTGTACAGTGGTAGGATAGGACTGAAGGTATCCAGTGTTGCATACTAGTGAAGGCATTTCAAGTTATTCCTACCAGGACACATAGTGAATTGTTGTACTATAACTGAAAAAGGCCATAGTCCTATCTAACAATATGGAAACAAGTACCTTGTTAACTTTAAATGCTTCAAAATCTGAAACATTGAGAAAGATGTGTGTTGAGAGAGGTATCTCTGCTCAAGGCACACAAATGGAAATGATCCAAAGAATCATAGACTGGCAAGAAGCTCAGTTTAGTGCCATAGCTTCTGATGACAGTGCAGAAGAAGGCGGGGCTGCTCTCAGTGGCAGAACTGGAAGTTCTGCCACTGCACTGATTCATAGAGACCATGAAGATTTGGAGGATGTAATGTCTAATGATTCCTCTGCCAGTGCTGAAGGTGAGGCCATGCTTGAATTCAAGAAACAAGAACTGCTGTTTAGGCAGAAGGAGCTTGAATTTAACATGGCAA
The DNA here is from genome assembly GCF_040938575.1 of Ambystoma mexicanum. Lineage (NCBI taxonomy): Eukaryota > Metazoa > Chordata > Amphibia > Caudata > Ambystomatidae > Ambystoma > Ambystoma mexicanum. The sequence continues at coordinate 1,372,665,839 of NC_090921.1, read as the reverse complement.
AACTGAAGATAGAGCAGGCAGAAAAACAGAAATACAGGGTTCACAAGTTGGAATTGGCCAAACTTCAGGTTGCCAATGGATCCAAGGGTCCTGGACATGGGTCTGGGTCCTCCTCTCATCCAAGGTTTCCTAAGGATCTGCTCAGTGTGTATGAGGAAAAGAATGACATTATGGGCTGGCTGAATACATTTGAGTATGCATGTGAAGTTCAACATGTTGACAATGCTGATAAAATTGCCTGGTTACTTAGCAGACTGCCCCATTATGGCTGTAGTGCCATTATGGAAATTTCAAAAGCTGAGAGAGCAGATTTTGCAATGTTGAAGCAAACTCTCATCTTAAAGTTTGGAGAAACTCCTGCCCAATACTTAAAGAGATTCAGAGAGTACAAAAAGAAAGAAGGTGGCACTTCGGTATCTTATGTAACTGAATCCTTAGAAAACTTGACTGGCTGGGTTGAAGGATATAAGGTCTCTACCTTTGAAGGTATGATATGTCTTGTCATGCTTGAACATATTTTTGCATCTTCTTCCCCTGAGCTTAAGCAGCACTAGGCAGATTCAAACTTGCCATAGCAGCAGATTTGTGGGTGTCACATAGAGTGTCCCATAAGGACAAGACTCATCCTGGTAAGCAGGAGGAGGGACAAAGGTCCAAAGATAAGGAGGGTAGACAATCTGATAAAACTTCCTCCCAGAAGAGCCACAAAAGGAAAAATAAGGGTAAGACACAAGAGAACTCACAGGGTAGTGGAGGTCAGCCTCCAAAACAGAACTCTCGTTATAGTAAGCTTCCCTGTGTAAACAGACCCAGTGGATCTTGTTTTGCTTGTGGAGCAACTGACCATGTGAAGGGGGATCCCAGATGTATAGTCAAAACCTTGGGGGTACACTCTGCTAATCTGGCCTTCTCCTCCTATGAGGAAGAAGAGATTACAGAGGCATCCTTCTCCTCAAACTCCTTCCCCAGTGGGATAGAAGCTGAGGTAGTTTTAGTTTCCCTGGGTTCCTGGGAGCCGAAAGTCTCAGAGGCTTATGCTAGGATTCCAGATAATACCAAGCACCACTTTAAAGACGGTGCGCTGATCAATGGAGTAGATACTCCAGCTCTTAGGGATAGTGTGTGTAGTCGAACTGTAGTGGATTCTACCTTGGTAGATCCAGTAGAAGTTGCCAGAGTGCCCCTGGTACCTACTAAGTTGCTTGATGGCCCACCTCTCATGTTCCCAGTTATTCCTGTAAATCTTACTATAAATGGTACAGCAGTCAGGATTTCAGTGAGCATCCAGAGGCATGTCCCAGGAAAGGTCTTGCTATTTCTCAGAGCCTAAAGCTCTGAGAAATTATCTCAGAGCCTAAAGCTCTGAGAAATTATCTCAGAGCTTTAGGGCTTGTGGGAGATACAGTTGAAAGACTCTGCGCAAGGTCTCAAACTAGGGCAGCACTGGCCAAGACCAATGCAATGCCCCAGCCAAAGGGGAAACCCAAGGCTAAAGGAGCAAGAAAATCCAAAAGAGGGAAAGATAATATTCCCCCTAACTCACCTACCACTGAGGTGGAGGTAGTTGGTCAATCAACAGAAACTGACGAGGAAGAGGTGATACCTGAAGTCTTTGACCCAAATGACCATCCTGAACTAAAAGATTTGTTAGTAGAAGGTGGTCCGGAGAGGGAAGAATTTAGTAAGGGCCAATGTGAGTGCCCATCTCTGGAAGGCCTAAGGAGACAGGCCTGCTCCCAGCTTGAGGGTGAACCTCCTGAGAAGCACAGGATTTATTGGGAAGGTGGGCTCCTGTATAGTGAGCCTACAGACTCTACAGAAGGAGACCATAGGAGGTTGGTGGTTCCCCTTGCTGTAAGACCCTTCCTCCTGCAGCTGGCGCATGAAGTGCCCCTTGCTGGTCACCTTGGAATCATGAGAACCAAGCAAAGGTTATCCATGCACTTCTACTGGCCCAAGATGGGGGTGCAAGTAGAAAGTCACTGCAGGAGTTGTGCCTCCTGCCAGTTATCTGGTAAGAGTGGATGAACAATCCAAGCTCCATTGGTACCACTCCCAGTGGTGTGGGTACCATTTGAGAGGGTAGGGATCGACATTGTTGGTCCCCTTAACCCCCAAACATCCTCAGGCAATAGATTTATCCTGGTGCTGGTCGACCATGCCACCAAGTATCCCGAGGCCATCCCATTGAAAACTATGATTGCCAAGTCAGTTGCAAAAGCTTTGCTTGCCATATTTACTAGGGTTGGCTTCCCTAAAGAAGTTGTGTCTGATAGGGGCAGCAACATTATGTTGAAGTATATGCAGGCCATGTGGAAGGAATGTGGTGTCACCTATAAGTTTTCATCCGCCTGCCACCCACAGACCAATGGTCTAGTTGAAAGGTATAACGGGGCATTGAAAAGCATGATTGGGGTTCTGGAAGAACCTCAAAGAAGAAAATGGGATATTCTGTTACCATGCTTACTGTTTGCCTACAGAGAAGTACCCCAAGAGGGTGTTGGCTTCAGCCCCTTTGAACTTCTGTTTGGTTACCCTGTAAGGGGACCCTTAGCCATAGTCAAGGAGGGATGGGAGATGCCCACTCCCCCATTGCTACCAACGTAGTGGACTATGTGCTAGGGCTCAGAAAAAGGATGGTACTCCTGATGGGTCTGGCTAGTGAAAGGTTGAAGGCAGGGCAAGCTCTGGTGAAACATTGGTATGACCAGAAGGCTCCCCTCGTCAATTTCACACCTGGTCAGCAAGTCCTGATCATAAATCCTATAAGGCCTAGAGCTTTACAGGACAAATGGTCAGGCCCTTACACAGTGGTGGAGTCACTGGGTGAGGTCAACTATTTAGTGGACCTTGGAAGGGCTGGTCAGGCTCCAAAAGTGTTCTATGTAAATAGGCTGAAGGCTTTCATCCCAAGAGTTGAAATCGCTGCACTGCTGTTGGCTTCAGATGTTGAAGAAGAGGAATCAGAACCTCTTCCTGACCTCTTCCAAAGCATTCCTTCAGACAGCTCCATTGAGGGTGTCCACGTGGCCCCTCACCTGACTTCTGATCAACAGGCTGAGGTGAAAAATTTGACTAGGCAATTTTCCCCCTTGTTTGCACAGTCCCCTGGTTTGACACCTTGGTGCAAACATGGCATTGACACAGGAGACAGTGTACCTACCAAAAGTAGGGGATACAGAATGTCGGACAAAGTAAGGTCTTACATTAAGACAGAGGTCAACAAAATGTTGGATCTTGGGGTGATTGAACCCTCCAGTAGTACTTGGTCCTGCACAGTGGTTTTGGTTCCAAAGGCAGGTACTTCTGAATTGAGTTTATGTGTGGACTACAGGGCTCTGAATGCTGTCACCAAGACAGATGCACACCCCTTGCCTAGAACATATGAGCTGGAGGATACTTTGGGTGCCTCCAAGTACCTCAGTACGTTTGACCTCACTGCAGGCTTTTGGCAAATAGCCCTTGCAGAACATGCCAAGCAGAACACAGCTTTCTCAACACCAGAGGGCCTTTACCAGTTCAGGGTAATACCTTTTGGGTTGAAGACTACCCCTGCCAATTTCCAGAGGCTTGTGAATCATGTGTTGAATGGGTTGGATGAATTCTGCCTTGCATATCTGGATGATATAGCAGTTTTCAGTGCCACCTGGGAAGACCATTTGAAACACCTTAGGATTGTGTTACAGGCTCTTCAGAGGGCCCACTTGACCATAAAGGCCAGTCATTGCCAGATTGGACAGGGAGCAGTGGTCTACCTTGGACATGAAGTAGGTGGAGGGAGGATACAGCCTCTACCCAGTAAAGTACAAGCAGTACAAGAATGGCCTACCCCCCACTACACAGACCCAAGTGAGAGCCTTTTTGGGACTCACTGGGTACTACAGACATTTCATGGCAGACTATGGTACCATAGCTGCCCCTCTGACTGCCCTCACCACTCCTAAGAAACCCAAGAAGGTAACTTGGTCTGAAGAGTGTGGGAAGGCCTTCAATGGCTTAAAAGACTCCTTGTGCCAGGGCCCCTGATTACCAAAGGCCTTTCACTGTGCATACAGATGCCTCTGACACTGGGATAGGAGCTGTACTATCACAAGTAAATGAGAAGGGTAAGGAACACCCTATTGTCTCCATTAGTCACCAGTTTAAGGACAGAGAGCTCAGATGGTCCACAGTAGAGAAAAATGTTTCTCTGTCGTGTGGGCCCTAAGGAAGCTGAGGCCCTACCTCTATGGGACCCACTTCACTGTGCAAACTGACCACAAGCCCTTAAAGTGGATAATGAACATGAAGGGAGAGAATCCAAAGTTGCTTAGGTGGTCCATAAGTCTGCAAGGCTTTGACTTCACTATTGAGCATAGGCCAGGTGTCCAACATAGCAATGCTGATGGGTTGTCCAGAATGTTTAACCGACCTGAACAAGAAACTCATCCAGGGGTGGATAAGTTCCCCCTGTCCTTAGTCTGGGAGGAGTGAGTGTTAGGAAAGATTTCATAATTGTATGTAATTTCCCCTCCATGTGTCAACCCCCAAACTTTTTGCTGCTGTTTAGACATCATTGATTGACTTTGCCAGAGAAGCACAGCTTTCAGCTGCACTCCTCTGGGCTTTCGCTCACTTTTTTTATGGGGAAAATGACATGCCCTTAAGACAGTCAGTACTGGGAGACTTTGTTTCCCTTAGTCCTTTGCACATGTTGCAACTTATGTGCAACATGTAACAGGTGTCCAATGTATCTTACCATACAGTACACTTGGGTCTATAGTCATTTCCAAAGGCCCTAGATACTCTCGCTGGACTTTTTATGAGTTGTGCAGATGTGTCATGGACAGGACTGGTGGCAGCTATCTTTTTGCATTACTTCTAACCCTTTCCTGCCATGTTAAACACGTTAACCGTGTTTGGCACGAATAGGTGGTCTGGCTCCAAAATGGCCATGCCACAAGGTTCTTTGTCCTGTCCTTTGGCCATCTTGCCCCTTCACCTTCCCCAGGTCGAGTCGAGCCGGGTCAGTCCTTATTTGGTCATGCACTTTCCCACGAATCCCAATGCTTTTGCGGGATTCTGACTGCCTGGTGTGTGTGCCTCCAGGATGTGGGCTGGAACGTCTGGTTCCAATACACATCCTGGGTGCCAGAGAGTATGGAGTGCCATGAATGACTGGGACCGCCGTGGTCAGTGAAGGGAACTTTGGATAAAAGGAGGCTGGAAACACCACTACCATGTCGATTTCCTGAGTTCTCAAAGAACAACAGATGGGAGCCAAGTATCCTGCAACACGAAGCTGAGTCGAGGAACCGCTGGTGACCCACTGGAAGGTTTGGCACCCTGAGCCCGCTGTCGTCCCGTGGGACCCCTTTGCATCTGCTCGTCCTAGAAGGTCTGCAAAGATGCTTCAACCCATTGGAATAGTGGGACCAACTATTCTCCGCACCTTCATCAACTTCTGCAAGTAAGCTTTCTCGGAAGTGTCGCTGGGCCAACCAGTGGGCTGACCAGCTTACCCAGTTGCTTTGCTGTGTCACCGATGCCGTTTTGAGGAGGCCCTCTAAACTTAGTAGACTGCTAACTCTGTGTCCCTGGCACCCTCACACTGAATTTCATGCACTTGGCGTTCCCAGGTCTGAAGTGAGACGAGTGCGCCAAGACCAGAGTCAACGCGGTTACTGTGTTACCCTGCCGTGGCAACGTCCTTTGCAAGTCCGCTGCATTTGTGACCCTCTTGCCCCTGAAGCCTGCTGCAGTGAAACTGGGTCGATTCATCCACCCGGAGCGAAGAAATCGCCACTGTCCCGTTTGGGAATCATCGCTGTATCTCTGGAACTAAAAGGTGCCGAGACGTCCTTTTTGCTGCATTCGAACCTGCAAGAAAAGTGGACTGACCTGCTGAAGTTTGGGTCCGCTTGTGTCAGGGATCGGTGAGTACTCAATACCCCAACCGGTGGCCCCTAGTGCAAGTGCCCATTTTTACGCACGAGTGGCCCCTGAGGGCCCCTCTCCTTGCCACTGCTATTGCGAAATAGCAACTCCATCCCGAACTCTTGAACTGCCTCTGCCTTCAAGTGGAGATCCTTCTTGAACAGTGGGAACTTGTTCTGCATCGCCTCATCCACCTTCCCGAGCTGCTAGAGGCCCTGAAGAGACCCTATTTTGCCCTTTTGAACAACCGCATGCACTGGGATTGCATATACTATTGAGCACAAGGCTCCTCTCTTCTTAGGGCTTGGACTGCCTCTTAGTTAGGTGTAGTTTCAATGTCGAACTGGGCCTAAAGATTATCTGCACTGCCTGTTTCCTTCCCATCTAGGTTGTCGACATATTTCGTGCATTTAACCCTTTGGACCCCAATCGTCTTGTATATATATTGTATTGATTGTGATGTGTTGGTTTACTTAGTGCTACTGTGATTCTTTTGCTATGGTCTATGTCACAAAGGCCTTGTAATAAATGTGTCTATATTTTTGATATAACACCTGTCTGGAGTAATTTGTAAGTGCCCTTGCTCTGTGTGCTCATTGAGGTCCTTCAGTCACCCTCACCCCTCCTGAGACTTAGTCTTGTCTGCCTGCCATGGCTACCCTGATTGGTCTGGCTTGTCCAGGGGGTACCATGTTACAAGAAACTAGGCTGGCCTTCTGAACCTCGTCCCCTCCAGGTCAGAGTCCAGAAATCCATCTTAACAGGTTGTGGCAGCCAGCCCCCATGTTTCCCCCAACCCCATCATTCAACTCGCAGCATGTGACTTCATCACACACCTCCTCCTTCAATATAAATCCACCACTTGAGGTGATTTCATAAATAGGGCCCTTTGTAAGACCACTTTTCATGAAGCCAAACCCAGCTGCTTTTCTGTTCTCATAGGTCGCCAATTGCCTCTTCCCTCTAGTCGCCTGGGTAATGAAACTGGTTTTCTGAGCTGTAGCCATCCATTTTGAAAACTGGGGAAGACTGGTTCCTAAAATGATCTCTTGTGGCTGCCCAGCATTTCTGCTGCTTCTATGTAGACCTCCTCCCTGAGTTGTACATTGGGCATGGCTTAGATATACTGATCACCATGAACACAGGTTATTGGTACTCTCTGGTGTCTAAGAATCCTTATCCAGAAAAACTAGATCCATCCATATAGCACCTGATTTCATTCTACTGTAACTGGGAAGTAGTATTTCCATCCCCTCATCCCTGTGCAAACATTTCGACCTGAGCTGGAGTGTTCTTTAATTTATCCTCATTGACATACTACCATTCTTCCTACTCATCAGTCTAACTGTGGGTGACTTCCAAAGCATCCATGCCTTCTCCATGGGCGCTGGCACAGGTCTCTGGGATACTTCACTTTACACTAGTATAATAGGTCACAGTGTGGCACCTGTCGAAACACAGAGCCTTTAGGAAGGCTGCAATGGACCTGTGTCTTTTCGAGTTGGGTTGTTGTTTCTTTAGGATACTGCCTTTGGTGGATTGGTCATTATCTGGTAAGTCTGGTTATATCCTGTGGTGGTTTCATAATAATGGAGCAATACACTTTACACAGTATTTCTTTTGACATTCAGCTATTTCTGTGATCTTTTTGCAAATTGCCAAAAAAGGCCTTGGGGTCTGCCCCAGATATGAGGTTCTGAAGAACAACGGGGTTGTATGTAGTGTTCTCCTGGGTTGAACAACCATGTACTGTGACACATTGGTCAAAGAATGTCATCACGACAGTCAAAGAACGTCACAACAATGAAATGTTTAAATGTTTTATTACAAAGAAATAGGTATAAGCTAATCACTTGGCGTTCCCAGATTAGGGGTGGTCCAGGCAGCTTACCTTGACCTCCAGGTGGGCTCCCATCCCTCTATCCAATGCTCCCATATTTCAACCCTCATTGATTCTCAAAATACTGGTAGACTATTGCTATGTTACCCCTACTGTTTATATCTATCCCTTACTCTAAAGTGTTGCTAAAGGCTGTTGCCTTATCTGACTCTCTACCTCAGGGACTTCCTAAATGACCTAACAGACTGCCTGGTTGGTCTTTCTCTTCTCGTTCAAGGGTTTACACAACAGATTCTCCTCACTACTCTGTATCATTTTTTTCTCGCACACCCCTCCTCCTCTTTCATACTTTATATCTGTCTCTCTGTCCCTCTCTCTCTCTCTCTCTCTCTCTCTCTCTCTCTCTCTTTCACACACTCTTTACCTCTGCTCTTCTGTCTGAACCTGCCAACTCCCTCCTGCTCTTCCCAACACTCATCACCCTATCACTACACCTGCCTTTGCCCTCTGCTATCCTCCTGGCTTTCACTTCCGTCTGTCTTTTATACCCACACACAAACTCTCTCCCACACCTATTCTTAACTTCTGTCTTTTCTCTATCCTCCCTCCAGTCAGTCTTTCCCTCACTCCCAAACAAACAACTCAATTGTTAACACCTTCTCAGACCCAAAACCTTAGCATCACTCTCTCGCACTCTGTATGCTCCCACAGTTTCCACAACTGCATTCCTCTTTCGCCAGGTCAGATTTTCCAGGTTGTGCTCAGGTGTATTTTGGATTTTATTTATTTATTGGACATTTATATGGCGCCTACACACAAGTGTTTCCAGGTGCCACAAGACAATATGGAGGCGGGCGAAAAAGGGAATTACACCAAAAAACAAAAGACAGTTATATTGGCCCTGTGACAATCCTTTGTAGAGGAGCAGCTATATGCCTCTGCAGGAAACCATGCCCTCCTACCTCCCTTATGTTGGAGACCTGAGATCATGCCGTGTTTGACACCTGCAGTTGTGCCAATACCGCAGCGTGTGTTTGAAAGAAGATACCGATTGAGACAACCCTAACAAATGTATCCCTGAAGCGAGGACAACCTAAGGGAGGAACTCCCTGAAGGAATATGAAAAAGATCAAAGAGAGAAGCTAGTGACATCATAAGAGACATGTGTGACTTCCCAAGATACTGGCTGTAGAGCATGTATGGATCCTACAGAAACCAATGATGAAGTAAAGAATCAAGTGAGTTTTTAAATACGAAAAATAAGATTACACATGCACGAAGTGCCGCAGAAAATCAATAGTTCAATAATTGTACAGATGCTGAAACGCAAGTAGAATAAGTCATCATAGAAGCTGGCTATACGTAGTCAATAGAATGCAGGCAAAGCCGCCATTGTATAGAAGCTGGACATCGGTATGATAAATTTAGTAAGCCAGGACCCATGAAGAGGGGAGGGAAAACTGTGTTGCAGCAAGGATAAGATGAATCGTGGCGCTGCATGGCGAGGTTGTCTGGCCTAGAGTCAAGACTGATGTAGCCACGGTCAGCTATCTATTCTGGAAAGGAGCGAACGTACGAAGGATGAATCATCCCTTGTTAAGGTGCAAAGAAAGAACACCAAGAGTGCCAAGTTTAATTCATTTAGAGCATTTAAAACCTGCAAAATGGACCAAATCGTGGTCTCTTGTCATGTGAGCCAACAATGAAAATAGAGTTCGGACTTGGAGTCCCAGAACACAATAGTGAGAGGTCTCACTCCCATGTATTCTAAAGACATGGATACTTTTGCAAGGCCAGGTTCCAAGACAATCTTCATGGCAGAAGGCATGGGCGATGAGAGATGCCCCATCTCCTTCCACCTGGGTCTGGGCTTAAGTGCTGCTAAGTGAACCAAATGTTCCAGACATGGCACAAGCGTACCAACCAATTATAGTGGTCCATATAACGAGGGACCTTATAGTTTGAAAACCAATGAGAAACCGTGTATCTAATGTTTCTGAAGGTGACATATTTTAAAGGTAGGCCTATATTGTCCACCTGACAGTGGGCAGCCAATCACAATCGTAGTTTCTATAGAAGATATACTTAGATTTTCCTCTTAAGCCAATCCCGACCCTTAGTAAGTTTTTCATTATTTACCATGTAGTATGACACCACATCTGACATATTTTGTAATATAAAAGATATGATTTGTGCGAAGATCGCTGAGAGAACCTGAGCGTATGCCCGTTGATGTACGTTGGAAACTCCCTGTTTTAGATAATTATTAATAAAACAGTACTTTGCCATCTTCCTGAGTTGGCTTGGTTATTTGGACTCAGAGTTATTCTGTGTGATCCCATCCAATACATGCATGTTCCTAAAGGGCTCTAAGCTCACCTTCCTGTTGCGGTTCGAGCCTCCCACTACTTGCTCTTTTTTCCTTGCCTCTGGGATTTCTGTCAGGCTTCGTAGTGGGTTGGTGTTCCTAGGTCATGGGGTGTTTTTAAAAAGAAGCAAAAGAGATATGGCTGGGCAGAGGCTGGTGGGTATTGAGGCAAGGACTGTGGCAACAATACCCCTGCACACCGTAATGTACTTTGGGGCACCAGGGACTGGGGTCCCTCTCAACTCACCCATGCAACTGTGGGGTTGGGCTTATTCTGGCTGCACCCTGACAGGCTCCCTACCCCAAGTTGAGAGGAGTCCCTTTGCCCTCCTGACAGGGTTTTACCCACAACCCTGTCACAGAACTTAAGCTACTAAATAACTTTGATCTGACCTGACAACAAATACTTCTAGAGCATTAGGTGTATTACTGGAGGGGTTAGGTTTAATATTCCCAGCAGTCTCATTCTTGATGCTTCCATTGATGCCTGTCTTGGGCAGCTACCCAAAGCCCTCTACATTTTCATTGGGGATCCTGGAACTGTTCCTTTTGGTTGTTAAAAAAACAAGGGGGGGGTCCTGGGAGTCCCTCTATCGGGCATTAGTCCAGGTTACGAGAGACCTACCCAGAGTCTTTAGCTCACTATCTTTCACAGAGGAGAAATATCTAAAACATATCAGTCTTTGTCCTGCCCTAGGGCAGTCCAGCACCGAAATGCTAGGCAATTCTTCTCTGAACAAGAGTACCAACAGCAACCCCATACGCATGTTTCAGTCTGGTTGGAACTCCTCAGTAGGTTGGAGCTTTGGCTCTCTAAGAATAGTGAGCAAGGGGTCCACGTCTGGATTCCCCTAGTAACTTAGCGCCACACTCAAAGTTACTTAAATATGCAAGAAATAAGGGGGGTCCTGGGAGTCCCTCTGATGGACATTAGTCCCAGTTATGAGAGACTTACCCCGAGTCTGTAGCTCACTATCTTTCACAGCGGAGAAATATCTAAAACATATCAGTCTTTGTGCTGCCCTAGGGCAGTCCAGCACCGAAATGCTAAGCAATTCTCCTCTGAACAAGTGTACCAGCAGCAACCCCAGATACATGTTTCGGTCTGGTTGGACCTCATCAGTAGGTTGGAGCTTTGCCTCTCTAAGAATAGTGAGCAAGGGGTCCATGTCTGGATTCCCCTAGTAATTTAGGGTCAGACCCAGTTACTTAAATATGCAAAAAACAAGGGGGGTCCTGGGAGTCCCTCTGCCGGACATTAGTCCCGGTTACGAGACACTGTAGGGTTTCCACCTCTGAAAACACTATTTATGTCTGACTTTCATGCAGAAAGAGATGGCTTGATTCCCGGAAATACAAGTGGCTTGCCAGTGAGGGTTGGCCGACTTTATTCCCCTCCTAAAAGCAGCTTGACTCTGTCACCCAGGAACTGGCTTCTGTTTTCTCTGTGGTATGCCCATTGGGCCTGAAATTGGCAGTTATTCAACAGGGTCGCTTCCGGAGATAAATGGGCCCTCTTCTGCTTCAGAAACTGAATTAGCCAGCCTAGTGAATGTCAGCTTTGGAAGCAACTTCTCAGTAGTGGTTCTGAAGACAGGGTGATCCGGCCCATCACCTTGAGAGTTTGTGAGTCTCTGGACCCCTTTTTCCCAATATCTTCCAAGACACTGGGAAGAGCAAATTGTGGTTCCATGATCCACCAGGTCTTTTAGCAAAGCTCTGGGTACACCTTTATCAGGCTACGCTCTGTACCCCCACTTCTCACACCATATATCATGATTCAATGATCAACAGATATCACATAACTCACAAAGTTCTTCAAAGAGTAGGATAGAATGACTGTATAACACAAATGGACCATGGGCTTGGTGTGGACATGCAGAACAATAAGGGTATATCAAAACAACAAGAAATAAGCAGTGCCCGCTTCCTTGGGACACTAGTACATCAGTACATCCTCTATTACCCTGGAGCTCTGCCTTGTGGTGGTCAAATAAAACAAGCACACAGGGTCACTAGAATCCTAAGTAAATCATGCACTTCTCTTTTGACATAGCCAAGTGAGACTACTGATATGTATGTGGCAGTCTGGACTTGCTCCAATTCTTGCCAAAGTTGGGTCAGGTTCCTCCAGATCTCAATAGGCCTAGGGAGCATTTGGCATGTGCCCTGGAGCATTGGCAGATGACTCTGCCTCCACTGTTGCCAATGGAAGGTGAGCTGCTGCTCCTTTGACAGAACCTCTCTACTGCCTCTTACACTTTCCTCAACTGCCCCTCTCCTCTTTCTCTTTTTCTGTTTCTCTACCTCAATGCCCCACAAAGGGGCTCTTTCTTCTTCCTGGTTTCTTCATCAGTTCCTATACCTTTCTCTGGTCTCACTGCTTGGTACCACCTCCTCTAATACATTTCCTACCCTTCACAGCTACTCCAGCTTCCTTGTCTTTTCTCCGCTCTTTCATGCTTTTTCTGCATCTTCTCTTTTTTATTGCTAGCTGTCTTCTTTGCTTTCCAGTACTTTCCCACCTTTATTGCTTGCGCTTTTCCCCTCCAAATCGGTGTTAGTGGTTTGGCCCACTCTGTCTGTTTGACCTTTCACTTCTTCTCAGCCCTCCACATCTCTGCCATTTTCCGTATACTCCCCCTGCACAGCTCTTTACCCCTCCAGTGATATATGTGGCATTCCTCCTCCTTCCAAATTCTCTATCTGCCCCACTCTCTTTGCCTCTGAGATTCTTTGCTGCTCACTCGCTTACCACTTGCTTACTCTCTTTGTAGCTTTTACCTACCACTGACTTCTTCCCAATGTCCACCACCACAAATTGGAACTGTCAGCAACCTATATCCTCCCACAGTCCCACCCCTGCATCCACGAATGACAGATCACCATCAGCTGTGGTGCACGCACTGCTCCGCAATAGCAATTCACATTCTCTCTGTGCTGCAATAAGCGACGTGCCTCCATGAACCAAATTGTTAAGAAGGGTGTCCTCCAGCTTGCTCTCTAGAATGCTCTGGTAACTGTTGACTGTATTGCAGCTTGTTCACAGTACTCAGTTGGTCAGCACAGCACCTGACTAATTTAGTAGGCAGTCCTTCCAAATCCCTGGCAAGTCCATATGTCTGGTGGAAGATATCTTATAAAGTGAGGTTAAGAAAGATTAGAATTAGAGTAGGATTGTATTAGAATAAGCAACCTATCATTGGTTCTGCTGCCTTTTCAAATGAACAGAAGGACTGGTACTTGTCTGGGCATTTCAGAGGTTTCAGAAAATTATGTGATGTAAAAGGATGACCTTGGGGTGGTTTCCATCTCTACCAAAAGAATCCTTGCCCGAATTTAGGCTATGAAAGGGTTAGCCTCAAAACTGGCCTATACCTCGATATCTTGGTCCTGGTCCAGGTTTTCCAGGTTCCATATAGGGGTTCTTATCTTTTAGTTTTTTTAGGTGCTCTATGTTTTGATGCTAACCTATTACCAAGTTGGGTGCTTGTGGGCTGGGGAACCCTAGGAACCTACTATTTTTCTCCTTCTGGCATTACATAACAAGGTGGTAGGTGACACCTGGCCCCCATAATTCCTCCAGGCCCGTCGGTCTGCTCAACACATTTGACTTTGTGACAAGCCACATAAACATTTACAAAGATATTGCCAATGATCAAGTTGTAGTGTCTCTACATCGGGAACGTATTTGATTCAACACTTAGACAGCTAGAGGCTGAGAGCATTGTTTGATGAGACTCTATTCGCTCATATCAAGAGAACATGTTGGGTACGTCAGTCAGTGGTATTCTGTCTGAACAGGATGCAGCTCCTCCTGAAGCCAATGCAGGTCTTAACCTTCATTGGAGCTCCATTTCATAAAAAATTGGGAAGGATCCTTCTTCTAATAGACAAGCTATCATGCTGACCAATTAACTATAGAACTTAGTCCAGCTGACCCAATCTCTACCAAACCTAGTACAGAAGGAAGAAGCTTTGGCAAGGCAAATACTTCAGATTCAGGGGAAAATTGTCTCCTGTGTGTTTTTAGGGCCCAGTGTAAAATGTCTCCTCTGGCCTTTATTGTCTCATTTTCATAGACATTGGGTGATGGAATTGCCAAGGCCATGGTCCCCATCACCCTGCTTTTAAGCACCAGCCTTCTGTGATGCAGAAACTTGAGAGCCTACTGAAAGGGTTTGCATCAAGTAATTGCTCTCTGACCCTACTTACCACCAACGCCAGCAGCATTGGTTGGGGAGCGACAATGTGATAGGATGTGGCAGAGAGTGGAAGGACCCATAGAGAGGGACACATTGGGCCTCATTCCGAGTACGGCGCTAACCAATGGCGCTATTAACGCCTTGGTTGACGGCGTACCCGGACCGGCAGCGCCTTGGTGGATGGTGGAATTACCACCCCATTCCAAGGTTGGCGGGCGGTAATTCCCCATTCACCAAGGCTCTTCCCCATTCCCGAATGAGCCCCCATAGGGCTCAATGGGAATGGGGAAGATGCAAATAACGGTGACCGTTCATTACGGTCACCGTTATTGGCTTGGAGGCCCCTTTGCGCCCTCGACTTTAACACCTGCTCAAAGCAGGCGTTAAGGGCGAGGGCGCAAAGGGAACTCAGAGTATGGCGGTAAGGGATCACCGCCACCGGTCTCGTTACCGGTGGCCGCTATCCCTTAACGCCATACTCGGAATGAGGCCCATTGTGGGGAGGGGAAGGAAGAAAGGAGAGTGACAGTATGAGTGGAGGAAAGAGGAAAAGGAGAGAGGTAGGGAGGAAAGTGAAAACAAAGGCCTGAGGAGGAGGAGGTTGAGAGAGGAGTATTGAAGTGAAAGGAAGCAGTGAAGCAATGAGTGACAGTGGGAGCCAAAAGGGATCAGAGTACCACAGGAGGCGGCTGGGAGAGAAATGTGGGAGCGAGAGGTGGAGAAAAAACTGAAAGGCTAGAGGAGGATTATACATTGACAGTACTGCAGAAATAATTGGAGGGAAATAAAGAGATTGGAAGCAAGGAAGTAAAAGGAAGAGAAAGAGTGGATTGGAAGGCAAGAAGAGAGTCGCATAAAGGAGGCACTAGAAGAAAGAACAGTGACTGGGGAGAAAGGGAAAAATCAGGGAGGTCAGAAGACCAAAGAAGGGTCCAAGGTAGGACGTTACCGCCTGATAGCATGCATGCCAGTCTAGTTACTTTGGAGACTGTGGCAGAGACTGCCAAAGGCTGTGAGATTCTCGTTTGTCACTCTACACAGGTCTAGGGAGATCTGCCATAGCTTCACCCAGAATTTGGTGGCCTGAGCCTTGAGTGCAGGGCCCAATAAACCTGCAAGGGAGTAGTTGCCCTACTGGAAGATCAAAATACTGACCAGGCAATAAGAGAGTGACCACTTAGAGGTGAAGGGAACACTTTGAAGCCCACTGACTGTGAATGACTAATTTGACCACCAGGAGGTAAAGCACAAGTGAATAAATGGACATTCTGATGGACTTCACTGCCTAAGCATACTGGAATTGCTCATCATTTCTTTGGTTACCGCTCATGCATAAAACCAATCCACCCTAAAACCTTGGCCCATTTTCATTGGAAAGTAAGATCTATTGAAACAAACTCTCCGAGTCCCGAGTTGTTAGTTGATCCCTCAGTTATGACGTTTCCTACCAGGAAAAATTGACATGAGCAGAAGCAGGGCTCTACGCCAACTTGTGGATATTGGCAGCAGTGTCAGGAGCCTGCAGGCCTTACTTCCCCGGATGTAGGGATGGACAGTGGTGATCAAGATGACAACACAACAGCAATGTCTTACATCACACCCTAGGAGGGTACTGGATCCCTGAAACAGAAACTCCTGGCACAAAATATAGGACGGTGGAAGCATCTACCCTACAAGCAGACTAGGCTTCATTCATGGCATTCAGGGGGTCTTTGGGCAATTACTTTGAAGGTGACAACTTTGTGGGCAGACTACTAAAAGTTTTGCTACTATCTAGACCTGTGGTTCTCTCAGGGGACACCCTAGGGCCAGCTCATAGTCCTCACGTTTCTCCAGAAACATCCATTGGAGCCCATAGAAACCACATACCCAAAGTACTTCACTTTGAAGGCTTTTTTCCCAGTGGCTATAACTTTCTGCCAGAAGAATGTGAGAACTTGTGGCTGTGCTTGTTAAGTTCCTTTCCTGGTTATCCACCCCAGAGTAGTGATCCATGGATCAAGCCTGGCCATTCTTCAGAAGGTGTTATTACGCAGTTTCCATAAATTACAAGAAATTGCATTAGCCACATCATTCTAAATGAAAGGAAGGGGATAGGTGGCACCAACTTGATGTTAGGAAGGCAGTTCGATAGGAAATCTGATCTTTTTTGTTACATTTGGGCTTTCAAGTAAAGAATGAAATGATACAATGGTTTCCATCATTATCTTCAGAAGATCTCAAAAAAAGTACTAAAATGAGGAGGGTGTCCAGTCAAACGATCGAATGCAAAAGGATCGAAAAAAAAGGGTCGAATTTTTTTTACATTTATTTATATATTTTTTAGTTTGGGTTGGTAAAAAATGTATTTAATAAAGAAAACAGAGGGCAGGGGGGAACCCCCACATGAAAAAAAAAAATAAAAAAAAATTCGACCCTTTTTTTCGATCCTTTGACTGTCGATCAAAAGGCATTCGATCCTTTTGTTTTCGACCCTATCACTGGCAACCGATGAGGAGGAGGGACATGGTAATGATCCAATTATGTACCGGTAATCTTCATTACTCCTAGTACTAGTTCTAGCCATTGTACTAATGACCCACCTCACTCACCATTCATTGGATGTAGGAAATCTTCCTGCCAAGTTTCCCAGTTCCATGAGTGACACCTCAAGCCAGTCCTGGTTTTTGCGTCCAATTGCATGCTGGATCTTGTATTATTGTTTTCCCATTGCAAGGGTGGGCCTACAAGCCCCATCATGCAGTGCAGGGGAGAACAGGGCTGTCTCGAAGATTCTGCATGGAACAGGGACACTGCAACACTGTAGGAATGATACCCTCATAGGAGTGGGGGGTGGGAGGGTGGTTGTAAAACAAATTAAGAAAACCTTTTCCTGTCATGGTAGTTGGTGTCTTAAAAGTAGTACAGGGGGAAGAAAGGTGTAGAGATGGGAGTGATTAACCGTAAGCAATGTTCAAAAACTGAAACTCAGCATTGAGACAAACTCCAATGCAAGTTTCTTCTGGCGGGTTGATGGCCAACCCATAGCGCCCACTTTCAGAGAGCAGGCCCTTTCCTTATGTCAGGTCGCTAAGCTGTTGGCAGCCGTTACAGCATCCCCTTTTCATGTATTGATGAGTGCAGTGGATTGAGCGTTAAACGCTTCGTCTCAGTTGTCAAATACTCATTGCATGCTCGACATTTGTTGCATCGGATTAAACAACACAACGGTGAAAACGTGTTTTGCTGTGTATTGTGATGCTTCACAGGTTGCGCAATGTTTTCCAGAAAAGTCGGCGAACCTGCTAATGACCGCTTTTATTCTTCGGGGACCCGTTAGTACCTTGTGAGGCATCCAGCCGCTGCAAAGCAAATATTGGCTCAGAACTGTTTATATTTCATGCTCTCAATCTGTGTTGCATCATAATTTGAAACACCTGCCATTAAAATTAGGTTGCTAGGCAGGTCAGCGATGTGCTGTTCTATTCTGTAATTTGATCACAGTGTTTTGCAGATGGAAAGTAAATGTGGTTATTTTTCAACACCGAAAAATAAGCTGTGATCTACCCTCTTTTCGTGAAGTAATGTAGTCTTCGCTTCACCAGCCTTCACTAACATGGGTAAGCATAGTGATTAGTCCACCGTGAACATATTTGATGAACTTCCGAAATACCCGTATACTGGCCTCTTTGCTGCTCAGCTCGAGCTTTCCAAACTTGCTTCGGGGTTCAACAAAACAATCTGCGTCATTTTGCGAGAACTTTGTGTAAAAAGGGCATGATGCCCAGTTTGATTTCATGATCTGCTTTCTACACAACGGCAGTGGCAGGTGGTTTGAAGAGCGGATTGTGCGAGTGATAGAACTTTTGAACAGGATTTAACTGAGGAACATTTTAGCAGGATTGCGTTGAGGGCGAGCTATATAACATTAAACTACATTTTAGGTAAGCGAGATTCAGAACACGAAAATAGTGTTTATTTGAGGGACAGTTACACAATGAAAATAGGATTTATTTGGGAGACCGGTGGAAAACAAAAAAACAGTATTTAGTTGAGAGTGGGGGAAAACTGAAATCTGTTAGGCCGTCTTTTTGTGACTATTAGGGAGGATCAAATTACATTGACATAAATGCACAAGACATTTCTTATCAGTAACTAGTGGGGCAGATTGACAAAAGATAAACAACGACACAGCAAACCATGTTCAAGAGGATTGAATTGAGTCTTATGGACTGAGAAAGTGATCATTATCACTGTATAATGTCCTGCCCCCAAGTTATTGCCGGAGTCGAAGTCCAGTGTTATAAATTGTGGCAGAGTCATTATCCCAAGCAATAATGACTTCTACCGAGGTCTAAAAGACTATAAGCGCATAGAGTTGTGCAACTAAAAAGGAACGTTGCTTTATTGTCGGGAGAAAGATCACATGTCAATTTAACCAACATTTTCACATGTCAATTTAATCAACATTAGACTAGTAACAATAAATAGGAATGTTTGGAATGGGGTCTGTACCAAATACCAGCACCCAGGTACATCGCTCGAACTCCCAGCTAATCAGGGAGCTTGGAAGGCCAGTACCCTTCAAGCCCCCTAAGCAGCGTGAATTTGCCATCTCCCTCCCGGGCATGGACACCGGTCTTTGTTCCCGCAAAACTCCGCCTATGACCGCGCTGCTGCCCCTGCTAGCACTCACATACCTCTCACTGGCACCACAAAATCCAGATGGGTCGCTTGCCTCACCACTCTTGACATTGTGTCAGTTGCCAGCATAGAAAAGGAAAAGGGACTTAGCGTAGTTTCCTTCACCATCTTCCATAGCAGCCATTTGGCTCTGTATTTGTTTTCTTTTGAGAAAAGACCACCGCTCTAGTGACTGACTGAGGTTGTTAGGGTCTTGCTATTTTAGAAGCACTGCAGAGAAGGGAGAGCCTGCTTTCAATAGCATCATAAGCCGCAGACTTGACGTTGTTCTCAGTGTCTCCCTACTGTGCAGTAGCTGCAGTCGCACATAATTCACAAGGGCACTGTGAGGGGGGGTCCCTGGCCCAACTCCTCAGGGGCCTGTTTCGGGCATGAAGGTGTTACTACACGAGCATAGACAAGGAGGACCACACGTGATAGGAAGAATAGGAGGGGCGAGAGCCTAGGGGGCACGAATTCAGTTAGAAAATAAAGTGGTTCCTATCCAGACCTGTCTCTGTGTCTTCTGATATGTGAATGCCGTGCGTTACGAGGGTAACAACTGGCGACGAGTGGCAGAGACTGACTATGCAGCGACATCCCGCTGCACACTGCAGCGTCCTTCCGCTATGGGTGTAGCATTCACCACAGAGGGGTCCCCACTGCCGCCTGCTGCATCCAGCTTCCTGGTTCATGTGTCTGTGGGTGCGTTGTCCCCAAAAGGGGTCCTTGCTACTTTTAGAAGCATCCACTGGCTATAGTGTGCAGCGTCCTGGTGGATGTCGTCTGTGGCATGCAACGGCACCCTTCCCCGGTGATCCACGTCCTGCAGAAGGCAGCATCCTATTTCCAGGATGCCTGGCACCCTGCGGGTATGCCGCACAATGACTTGCCACTGGGAGCGCAGAGTGATCTGCAAGCCTGCATATCTGCCACTCAATCCGTTGACGAGCTGGAACTGTGGCAAAGGCATGGAGCGCTCGGCGATCCCTACCATTGGATAATAATGACCCATTGACACAAGGGTGTTTGGGTACAGTGAGGCACCTGCTCTGCATACATCTGCTGCTGTACCAGACTGTACCAGCCAGGCAGATAGCACTGCTGAAGGGAAGAGCCCTGATGCATGCAGCAGAAGGGGCTGAGCCAGCCCACACAACCACCAAGAGGCACACAGGCCAGTCCCCACATGCACAAGATAGAGATTGGAGGTAGGTGCTGGGCTGGACCGCAGGTTGTACCTGCAAGCAGCAGCGAGTGACAACTGTGAAAGGACAGACATGAGGGTGCAGGCAGAAGACCCACTGGCACTGCAGCAGGCCAGTGCAAAGAAGACAGAGAAGGACAAAATGGTTGATGCCCTCTGAGTGTGCAGGGACACGAGCAGAGGACCCTTGCAGAGCCCTACCATGACGAGGAGCCTGCCAAGAGAAGGATATCCGCAGCCGAGAATGCGGCCTGGTCCCCATAGGTCATGTTTCAGATGTGGCCAGGTGTTCCTGCATGCTGGCACATACCCCGCTGTTAGTCAATGGTGCTCCAAATGGGCCAGTACCTGGATTACAGGGAAGCACAATATGAAGAACAGCCAGGCCAGGCTACCTACTACCCTGGCCAATATGAGTATCCGATAGACATGTATCCTGACTACAAGGGAAATGCGCAGGACCTGTACCCAGAGAGTACTGAGGAGTTTGTCAACCCATGCACAGCGAACAGGAGGGGGTGGAAGCCCCTAAGGTAATGGTCAAGATGGGAGAGGCAGCATACTCCTTCCTCATATACATGGGTGCCATTGTCAACATCTGGGGGAGCAAGAGTTTCTACAAACAGGTGACAAAAGCAACCTAATGACGTCAAAAGTATGCATCTTTCAGGGGGGGCAAATACACTGCTGTCATCCATTGGGGCAATCCAACATACACTCTTGCACAAAGGGAAATCAACAACTACCACCATCCATGTCCTCAGGAGCCCTGTCAGTGGAAAGTGTCTGCTCAGCTATTGGATGGCGAAGAAGCTAGGGCTCATTGACTTCCACTATCAGGACAATGACACAGTGCGGTGCAGCGAGGACACCATCAGCGCACAAAGCATCTCCTGCACAACAGGAATGACAATGGGGAAGGACCTCATCAGACAAACGTTTCCAGAGCTGTTCAGAGGGCTAGGATGACTGCGAGGGAGCATGGTCAGATTACACATTGACGAGAAGGTCAGGCCCATGCCACAGCACCCCAGGAGGGTAGGGTTCCACTTGCAGCAGGCAGTGTCCCTGGAACTACAGCAACTGATGGACAATGAGATCATAGAAAAGGCAGTGGGGCAGAGGCCGTGGATTCACCCCTGGTGGTAGTACCAAAAGAAGGAAACAAGATCAGGCTCTGCATCGACATGAGGATGGTGTGAGAAACCTAGGAGTATTCTCCCATGTAGACCCTGAGAATCCTCTATTCAGGTGTCCAGGGGAGGGCCATCACATTTGGATCCCAACCCTGGGGGTGGACAAGGGAGTGAGGATCACCTGTGTAGGGGAGGTTGCGGCTTCCCTCAGGAGAATACCCTAGGAGAGACGTGGTATTCCAAGGGGACAATAGGTGAATAGAGCCCAAAAGCCTTTATGGCTTATGCTGGTCCCATTATCCCGAACCGAAAAGAGACAGACTGATTATCCCAGAGCAACCCCAGGGAAAGTAGAAAGCAATGTAAGACAAAGACATAATCTTAATTCCAACGCTTCTTTGTTTTTCCCCAGGTCAGATCATGGGATGGGTTATACAGGCCGGGGTCGTATGTCCGGGTGGGTAACAAAGGGCATAATTTAAGACAAAGAGAATCAACTTTTGTCTACCAAACTTGGGCCATTGGGTCTGCCCTATCCTTTACCAATCCCCCTGTAATAATATAGCCTGTAAAGGTCAATTTCCATCTCACCCCATCTCCCCCTCCTCATTTCCAACAAATACTGAGACGAGGAGGAGGCAACTGAGATCAGTAAAGATCACCCATAAGAATAACATGGGAAAAATAAGGGGAATCTACCCTAGAAAGAACTCGAGTTGTCCCACTAATAGAGTCAAGCAGGGTCAGGCATTTAATACTGACCATTTATACCTCACTCCACTTGACTGGTCTTTTCACTATAAAAGGTGTGGTTTTACACAGAAGGATGAACAAGCTGGAGAGGCATACTGGACCAGAGAAGCCACGAAGCTGGGAGTTGCAGAAACTCGAGAGCGTGCATTTGGATGAGAGTGTAGCAGAAAAAAGTTGCGGATAGTAAAAGTGGCACGGAATTGAAAGGAAAGAAAAGTATAGAAAAGCTGAAAGTGCAGTGGAAAGCAAGAGCGAAGCAGAAAGTGTAAAGTTGACAGAATGGAGCAGAAAGTAAAGAGGAAGGCAGATCGGAACGGAAAGCGAGCAAAAGACTGATCGGAGTGGAAAGTGAACCGAAGTAAAGAAAAGCAACAGTGCAAGTGTGCACAAGGGTGCGAGTGACCCGTAACAGAAAAGGGGGTGCAAGGTATCATGTGAAGAGTGAAGGAAAAGGGCCCGGGGCATGATAAAAAGGAAGGCAACAGTGCAAGTGTGCACATAGAGGAAAGAAAAAGTAAAGTGGTGCAGGAAGCGCCTGAAGAAGCCAGAAAGAGAAGAAACAAATACAGAGAGGAATCATAAGTCTGAGTGGTCGTGCTGAGGAGGAGCTCTAGCCTTATGCTTTTTCGAAAGTCTCTGACTTCACCCCATAAGTGAATGATATGTGCAAAGAACTGTATGAAAAGGCAAGGTTCATTGTGACAGCTTGAACTGAGTTATTAATTGTGTTTGAAGCTGGAAAGGGGCCGGAGCTTGGGGAAGGGAATCCTGAGAGGCCTACCAAAGATATCAAAGTGCATCCTGATAAAACTGATTTTGTGTTTGAAAGCTGGATCTGCCATGCAGCATGGTGGAGGAAACAATAAAGATATGCTTTCCGTGCCAATGCAAAGCCAAGAGTGAACCGCCTCTTTCTCTGCAAGTGACTGAGATCTCCAAGAGGGTGCGGCATGTGGTTGCAATAGATCTCTATGGGCCATTGGAATCCAGGGACTATCTACTGGTCATTATGGATTATGGATTCTCGAGTTTCCCGATTATAAAATAAGCAATCTCCATGGCATTCACTCACGTGGCTGGAGTGGTTAATGAAGTCTTCAGTGAGTGGGGCAGCCCCCACATAGTGAAATCTGCCACCTTTCAATGGCGACAAATTTCACAGGCTTGCATAGCACCTAGGGTTTGTGCATCAGAAAATAACCCAGCTGTGGCCGCAGGACAACAGCATGGCAGAGCGGTTCATGGCATCCATAAAGGGAATGATGCAGAAGGCCGGGGTCGAGAGGATGCCGATCCAGCAATCATTGTGATGGATGCTGTGGCAGTACGGGAACACACCCCACAGTGCCACTGGGATGGCTCCAGGAAAGCCAATGATAGCACACAATGCAAAGATGAAGCTTCCCAGAGAAGCGACAGAGCAGACGGAAGTAGAGCTGGAAGAGACGGACACAGACCTCATGGAGCGAGAGGCAAAGAGGAAGGAAGCCGCGAGAGAGTGGACTGACTGGAACGAGGAGCAAAGAGCATGTCATCGGCATATGCCATAATTTTATGTGGGACTCCCCCAAAATCTATCCCATGGATTGCCTCTGTCTGCCTGATCTCGGCAAGAAGTTGCTCAAGGTGTAATGCGTATAACAATGGCAACAGTGGGCACTCTTGTTTTGTACCCCGTTGTAAAGCTATAGTAAAAGATGGTAGGCCATTAATTAAAAGTCTAGCAATGGGTTGTCTATAATTTGCCTGAATATCATCGATACATTTTTGCCCAAACCCCATTTTAGCTAGAGTCTGAAAAAGGAACGACCACTCAACCCGATCAAAAGTGTTCTTAGCGTCTAAGGATAGCAGATCTGCTTGAATATTTTTCTTTTCAAATTTCTCCAATATGTGGCACATTCTCCTAATATTTTCATGTGTCTGCCGTTGTTTTATAAAGCCTGATTGGTTCGAGTGTATTAGCGAAGGCAACTATTGTTCCATCCGGTTAGCCAAGACCTTTGTATACATTTTAGCGTCCAAATTTATGAACGCTATTGGCGATACAACCCACACATGGACAGATCTTTACATAGTTTGGGAAATAATATAATCTTTGCTTCCTCCATTGTGGTGATATGCCGCCATAGTGTGCGAAGGAATTTTGCAGGTGGGTTAATCTGTGAACTAATATGGTCCGGTATGTTTTATAGAACAAATTTGGATATCCATCCTAACAAGGTACTTTATTTAAAGGAAGATTACGTATGACCCTATCATCTTCATCCAAAGTTATATCCAGGTCGAGCAGGTCCCGATCTACTGCTGATATTTGGGTTATGGTGACTTCGTCTAAGTATGCTTTTTAATCCCGTGAATCAGGATGTTCTGATTGATATAAATTGGAGTAAAATGTATGGAATTGTGAAACAATTTGGGGAGTTTCCGTACACATCTCACCTGAGGGGAGCCAAATCTGTTGTATAAATTGAGATGCCACTTTCTGCTGAAGTTGTCAGGCCAGGAGTCAATCTGTTTTATTAGCTTTTATGTAACATTTCCGACTTTTCCGCTTTTTTTTGTATGAAAGAGTTTTCACCTGCCCAGCGCCGTTCTGTCGATTTTTTGTACACTCGCCCCCATGTTTGATTCCGTTCTTTTCATTGCAGATGTTAGATCTTCCTCCAACTCTAATTCCAGTGCCTGTCTTTGTCTAAATCTAACCGCCCCTTTAGCTATCAGAGCCCCTCTTAAAGTTGCCTTGAAAGTGTCCCAGGTCACACTTGGAGTGGTCTCCCCAGATTAAAACTCTCCCCAATGTTCTCTTCTATTCTGTCTCTAATAACATGATTCCTCAAGAGGTCCTGCGGAAATCTCCGAGCTCAAATAGTCTGTGTCATTTGTGGAATATTCAGATCAATGGCAATTGGAGCATTATCTGACAATGTTATTGTGTGACATACTCTGGACCACTCTTCTTCTGACCAAAGGTGCTGTTCAGACTTTGGGTACTTACCTCAGTGTCTTTAGCTTTGCTCTTCTCAATAGAGATTTGCAGTAGCTACTTTTCTAGAGTTGATTCCAGCTCTAACCTTCACAAGTGTAACAGCTTGTGACCCTACAGTGATTTTTCTTCAACAAACTCTCTAACTTTGTGCAAGACTTTACTATCTAAGAAGTGCTTCAGCTCGATAGACTTTGCTCCAATTGACCTTGGCTGTTCTGGCTCCCTGCAGACTCTTCTAGTCCATTTGACTTTGATACTTACTGCCCCTCATAGGTGATAACTTGTGTTTTAACTATTATTGCTGGGAAAGGTTTTTATCTAGACTTCATTGGAAGAATTAAGTGCTTGCATGCTCTGAGAACAAGTTTAACCTTTTTCCTTCCCTTACCCTTTCCTCTCTACAAACCTCAGAATCTACAAAGTGTACTAGTGATATATAAATGCCATTACTGGCCTAGTTCGTGAAGTCACCTCAGGGTGTAGGAAGTGTGTAAGAAGCATCTCCAAAGAGTATCCACTAGCTTTGTGTTGATTCCGGAAAAGTATTTTAAAGTATATTTGATTGTTACATATATTGCCCCTTTTAAAGAATGTTTATTTAAAAACTACTGTTAACTAAATAAATAATTATTTATAACAAAAACCTTGAGTGTAAGTGTTTCTTGGCTACTTGTATTTGTGGATTCCATTGCTACAGCTCTACAGCTCACTTTTACACCTTTTGACATAAGCCTGGCTGGTCAGTCACACTACCAACCTGTGTAGTACAGACCTATAACAAAAGGTGGGTACCAAGAAGACAAGGGTTGTGTAGTCTCCCGCAGGGTTACTACACCAATTCTTGCCTAACACAAGGCTTCCATCTCCAGGTGTCTCACTCCCTGTTTCACGTACTGTCATCGGTTGGCGAACCGACCGATGTCTGGCTGTCGGAGAGCCCACTCCACAAGAGCGATCGATGCAACGACAGTGTTCCTGTCTGGTGTGCCCCTGCTG
This sequence comes from Ambystoma mexicanum, assembly GCF_040938575.1. Lineage (NCBI taxonomy): Eukaryota > Metazoa > Chordata > Amphibia > Caudata > Ambystomatidae > Ambystoma > Ambystoma mexicanum. The sequence goes on along the minus strand of NC_090921.1, from coordinate 1,372,639,767 downwards.
GACATCTGCAGGGTTGCTATGTGGAGGCCCACACACCTTCACAAGATTCTACTGCGTTGACAGGGATTCAGGGGAAGAGTCCAGAGTCGGCCAAGCAGTGCTGCGCAACCTGTCCGCTTGAGGTGAGCTTGTTCCAGAGCTAAGGGATGATTGCTTCTGTTGAGCATTGCCACCTCCCGTGGTTGTGTAATGTTGTACTGCTATGTATTCTTTATTCATGAGCATGTGAATCCATGCCAGACCTCAAGCTGGAGAAGGAACAAGTTACTTACCTGTAACTATTGTTCTCCAGCATGGGTCTGGCATGGATTCACATGCAAACCCTCCATCCTGCCCCTCTGTGGCTCTTCTGTCATACTGCCACTTACGTGCTTTCCAAATCTGAGGGTGGCTCCCAGCAGAGGGGCTTGGGGAGGGGACTGTCATTGGCTGGGGGTGGTGTGGCCCGGAGTGCAGTGGTTGGTTTGGAGTAGGGGTGTAGTTTGTGGGTGAGAGTGAAACTTTTTTGTTTTGCTGAGGATTCCCGGCCTGACGACGGCTAATATTCATGAGCATGTGAATCCATGCCAGATCCATTCTGGAGAACAAGTTACAGGTAAGTAACTTGTTCATTGTGTAACTCTAGGTATTGGCTCTTTGTTCCCCAGAGATAGCTTTTGGTAACCGGTTACTGCTGAATACCCTGGAACTGCTTGTAGCTCCTGCTTAACCAATCCTAATTTCGAGCCGTGGTCTAAGGCGGAGGAAAGCTCTGCTGCTTACCCACACTAAAGGAACTTTGGGGGTGGCTCTTGCTGTGGGACCAGGACCTGCCATTCTGCACCGTCTTCAATCCCCTGAATTGGGTCTCACAGCATTTGGAGGACAAGATCTGTTGAGACTCCCCGTTCCACCACCTCAAAACAAGTTGGACTGCCATTGGGGCCTTGTTCTGTGCCATGGAAGCAGAGCTAGACTCAGTTGATGCCGAGGGATCCTGCCAGTGCTACTTTCTGTCACTCCTCTGAACCTTGCTTGCACATTTAGCCTGCTCGATACTGCATTGTGCCCTTGCTGAGGCCGTCCTCTGCTAGGCTCAAATCGACTGCTCGACACCAGACTCTAAATGGTGGGGGAGTTACTTGTTGGCTCGAACCATGGGTTACAGCATGACTTGACCAGACTCTCCTTTGAACCTCTACTTCAGGGGAGTTGCTAAGTCTGGAAAAGACCCGGGGCTAAGCTGATGTCGGAACTGTTCGGACTGGGGGCTAGCTAGTCTTTTGGCTGTAGCTCCTGAGATTCTATCCGGGGCTACAACCAAAATATCAGGGGCTATAGCCCCCTTACCCCCCCCTAGCAACGCCCCTACTCTACTTTACCAAACTACACACTAGAGAAAAAACATCACCTATTTTAATCCTTGCTGTCTGCCTACTCAAACTGCTGGAACATCACTTGTCGACCCTTCCTGGCGTTGCACCCAGACTCGACCTGGCTTTATATCGAAGAGCTCCTGGTGAGTGCCCTGACTCAATTTGCCAAATTGCGCATCCAAACCACACAGCTACCAAATGTGCACATGCTGAACACCCACTTGCTGCTTGGGCACACACAATCCAATGTTCCCGAACTGAGCTCTATCCACTTGCTTCACTGCTCGAAGCCAAGATCTGCCAAGAACTTCAAAAAGGTACTATTGACTATTAACTTCCCCCTTAGTCCAGTTCTTGATTCTAGTGACTGGTCAGGTCACAAATTCTCCCTTTGCATCCAATAAACATATCGTTTTTAAACAAGATAGTAATGATAGAAGCCAAGTAGAAATAACTGACTGCTGCATTGTGCTGTCCTTGCTTATTCTGTTCTTTCCTCTGGGGTGTGTTTTATGTAGTGTTTTTATGTAGTTATTTTCCAGATGTGAGTTTTATAAAAGTATATCTTTCTATAAAACCTTGATCAGCCATTCTGTTCTAGACTGTTATGCTTATTTTGTGTCGCTACTGAATCACATTTGCACCCCTCTTGAGAGCATAGCTTACCCTCGGGCCACGTTACCGCTAGAGGAGTATATCTCAACTCTGTTTTTTGCCTTTGATTGTTCATGCTCTTGGTTGGTAGCAGCGTGAGGGCTCAGTGGTCATTGTAGCCCCTACTTATCCTTGTACTTCAGCTGGACAGAATCCAATTCTACACACTTGGTGATATCTCAACATTCAACATTCCTGTATTTTCCCCTAAGTACAGCCAGGCTCCAAGCAGCGTTTGTTACAATGTGTCATGCATGATACATTGAACGGCCCAAATATCTGTATCTATACGTTGGTCGTCTCCCAAGTTCTTTTGACCGAGCAGAGGCTGCAACTGTTAAAGCAGTTGTGATTGTCAATAAATACATTTTGAAAGCATTGTTGTCTATGCATGTCTGATAAGTGGTTGGAGCTGCACCCCACTTTTATACTTGGAAGTTAAGGAGCATTAACACAAGTACACGGCAAGGTCATCCTAAGATATTTAGAATCAACTTTTTACCTGCGTCAATTTCCTTAGCTGAATAGCTGTCATTTGCAAGTGTAGCTGCATGCCAGCATGGTCAATAGAATTTGGACCTTATGGTACATGAGTTCTCAATGTACTGCTGCAGTGGATGCAAATGCTTAGAAGCAGAACAATATTGGTTTAGAAACCTCAACTCTAACATGCAGTAGTTCCTTTGTTGCTTCTAACTTCTCATGTCTGCTTGTTCTTATGAACATGTGCTGGCGGGTCTCCCTAAATCATTACTAGCCCGTGACAGCTGTGCTACTTTTCAGCACTTTACCCCCTTACTAATGGACTTTCACATCCCTTCAATACGTACTGCAGGTTCAGCAGCTCTGCCATTCCTCCCTCGCGGACAAAGTTTGAATTGCAGGTGGTTCCTGTACAATGCATCCTCCAGACCATCAATGGAATAGTCATGTATTTTACAATCATTTTTTATTGAATCCCTCCAAAACATACATTTACCCGGAGCAAAAATAAGCAAAGACCTACCAAAAAAGACCAATACAAGCCCCTCACAGCAAAGTCCCAGCAACCTCCAGTACAATAACATCAGGATTGGGTTTAGCCAATCCAAACACTAGTCTGAACTGAGCCCATAGCCTTAACGACTGGAGACCTTTTGTTCCAATAACGATACAAGAAACCAAAGGGAACAGTCCAGTAGCCAGCACATATACAAACAATTTATGAGGCAATTAGGCCTGTTGAGGATGCAAGGACTCTGAGCTTTGAACAAGTCCTATCCCACCAAAAGGGATGTCTTTCTACCACTACTGCTCCAACCCTTCACCCTGCAATTCGGGGAGTACCAATCTCCAGGGGGTGGGGTTCCCTGTGACTTGCTCAATGTTTTCCAGTAAAGACGCCCCATTCCTCCATGAAAGTGGACAGATCATCGTGCCCAAAGTACGTCCGCTTTTCCATCAGATAAACATCCTATACCTTCCGTAACCAGTCGGACTCACAAGGGATGGAGGGTTGTCTCCACTTTTGTGCCATTGCTATTCTCCATGCACATACAGGGGCCTCCCACATTCTTGAATTGATACCACAAATACATCCTTAACCCAGCACAGATCTGCCCAGAAAAACTGCAGCCTGGGACTCATCCACCACATGTAAAGTCCCCATCTCCCATCTCCCCACAATCCCTGCTGCACAGTGGTGAAGTGGCAGGGACCATCTTGGGGATCCTCAATGGATCCCTGGGCCACCCATGCAAGACCTTAAGTTTGTGTTCAATCTCATGTGTGGAAAAGTTACCATGGAATGTGACCCTGTATATTTTATCCAATAACCCCTCCGGCATGGCGTCTCCCAAAACCTGATCTCGGGAAGCCTTCAAGTTCGCACTCCCACCCATGTTCAGAAGCAGGGCCTTGTATAGCTTGGAAAACATCCTGAGCCTTTTCGAGGACCATCCTCAAAGTGTGAGCTCTCAGAGCAACCCCGCCCTGGGCCCAGAACCAACCCTTTAAGTCTGAGGTATTCCAATATTTCCATCATTCTGAAGTATAAAGGACGGCCTAATTACTGAATCCTTCCACAATGTCTGATCGGCTTCTTTTACCTCCAGCGTCTACTGACTACAAGACATTCACCAATTGGCACTGCTTCTGGTGCCACGCCAACAGCTTAGCCGGTTTCTCCCCTTTCTCGTAATATTTTTGCTAACATTTTTCCATGGCAAGCTGGTTCCCTTCACTTTTTTTTTTTTTTAGGAATTCTAACCCACACCCTTAGTACTTTTCTTACTGTTTTCTTGCAATGGTGTGTTTCACCCGACTTTTAGTGTATGTCGGATTATCCTTGTTATTGTGCCTCTTTATATTTCATTGTAATGTGACATTGCTTATTGAATTACTGTTAATGGAGAAATCTGAAAACAAAGGATATAAACTGCACACCAGGGTTTTATCCAGGGTGCAACTCTTGTTCCATCACAACGTGTACACCATTTTGCCACACATTGTTACACCCTGAGAAATAAGGCTGTATATGTAATCTTCTGTTTCTTTGCTAACTGGGAATGCACAGAACTGGCCTTACACTGCTGTGTGTTCGGAATCTTCCTTTGGAATCAAGTGCTAACTTGGCATTATGGACCCTAGTGCAACGGAATCTAGCAATGTTGCAATTACTGGTGATTGTGGGGCGTGGCCTTGATATGTGGACAGAATATAACCCAATATGGCGCTGCTGTTTTTTTAACTGTGCATAACAGTATATAGTCTATCTGTTCTAGCTGAGCGTGAAGGAACTTGACTCTTGTGTGCTGATTGCCTGTGCATATGACGGCCATGCCTGACAAATGCCTACACAAAAGCCACAACGATTGTCTTTGTCATTGCTTGCGTTCATTATAAGACCCACGGCCAATTATGCTGAGCCAGGTTGAGCTGCATTCGTTTCTCTTCACATGCTTTGCTTTTGACCGAGGCATCCAAAGTCCAGTTCCATTGCTTACTCACGCTTAGCAACATGGCCTAATGGGTGACATTTAGAAACCGGTTAAAACCGAAGAGCTATAAAGATCAAAAGATAAGGGAAGACAAAGGCCACATTATGAAAGTGGCGAGGTCACTGAGGCGTTTAAATGGGACTAAGTTCAAGATCGTTGTCTCAGAACAAATTCGCTTTTTGACTTCACCTCCACGTTTCAAGGCAGTGCTGTAGATGGAATGAAGTCAATGGAAATGACACCGTTGTTAAGACAGAAAGCCAGAAAGGTTTACACGAGATCAATTATAGAATGAATGCATTATTTATTTATACATTTATAAAGCGCAATGAACCCGAGGGCATCGAGGCGCTGAATTAGTTAATTGTTACATGGTGCTGCACTGCTCGAGGCAGTGTTGCCGCTCTCCAATGATGGCATTAAAAGGCGCAAAGGAGCTGCTTGAAGACGCACCCAAGTAAGCCAATGTACGCTGGTACACTTTTTCACGTTGTTGCATGTTTGTGTGTGCGTTTTTTTCACGTTCTCCTACATTGTATTCTTGCTGTACATCTGGGCAGTAGTTTTTTAAGAAATGTGGCAGAGAATGGGGAATCCTCATATTATTTCTCATTTTACTTAAACACTTACCAGAGTTCTGTTGAGGGGAATGGCCCTGTGCCGAGGAGGATTGGGGGCTCCTGACCGTCCATCAATGCATTATGCATTAAACGGACGAACTGTAACAATACTTAGCATTCTGCATCTTGTGACTTTGTATGTGTGCAGCTCAATTCCCTTTGATATCCATTGACATCAACAGGATATAATATATATATATATATATATATATATATATATATATATATATAATTTACAATATGGCACGCCACTGTTTAGTTAATGTGAAACCATTTTACATAGGCTTTAGAATCGCTGGACGGATTTGAACGACATTTTTCCCCAAAAAGTTTCTCCTGGCCTTCCAGTGCTTAATTTTGTGGGTGGTGTTTTCCAGGGCCATGGCTGCGCCCCAGGAGTTATTTCGGAGCCCAGTTTGATTAAGTTATTTTTATTTTGGCAACTTTATTATTTTAATTGTCAGTCAGTTGCGATAACACAGCCAGCAACAACAGTGTGGCCTGGGTTGGCAGGTCATGACAAAGGACCAATTTCTATTCATAACAGTGATTTGGAAGGTGACGATGCTGGTCACTCATTCTAGCCATGCCTGCACACGGTTCCACTCAGCCTGCATGACATTGGTGCACATCCTCTACCTTAGTAACCAGCAGCACTGCCACAGCAGGGTGGGTTGGCAACAACAGGGCCGTCACCAGTGAGGCACAGGGGCAAGGCCAGGGAAAAGCCCAATGTCCCAATGTCTAAGAGGAGTACCTGTCACGAGTGACCCTATACAAGAAGACCTCACTGCAGTGTTTGACAGGAAATGCCATGAGTTCAGCAATGATTTTGCCTGCATTTGTCCATCAATTTGCCATAGGAGGAAAGCATGTTTGCTCTTTTGTCTGTAGTAAAATGGTCAACATGTGCCACTTGCCCCTGATATACTTAGAGCCAAATGTTAACTTTGATGTGTTTTAAAGAAACACTTAAACATTTATTTTATTTCGAGCCGCATCATTCATCACCTTCAATGAACCAGTGCGAGTTGCAGCTTTCACCCGAAATATGTTGACACAGTATGGCGCAGAGTTGGGTGGTGTCCACCCCGGTGTGTCACAGGCATGCTAGAAAATATTTGAGTCCTGGCACTTATTTTCTTACAAATTAAGCACTGCAGCCTACTCTGCCCCCGCCCCAAACTTGAATTTTTGAGAAACATTCTTTAAAAGGTGGAAAAGGTATTAAGCAAACAACAAAACCCTGTTCTCAGCCTAGTTCCGAACATTTTCTCATAGAGAAAACGTGCTTTGATTGAACACCCGCAGCGTGAGAACCGCTGTACGAATTCTCATTAAATAAAGAACAAGTTGGGTACAAAGTGTCATAGATGTAAGACATTTTTAAACTATTCAATGGAGAAGGGAGTGCCTTTTATATGTCTCCCATGGTGCTTTACAGCAAAGAGACTGAGAGGCTTTTCAGTACTGAAAAGCAGACTTTTTTGTGCTCGATGCAAAGGTAACACAGAGAGAAGGCAAAAATGAAAAAGTGCTTAAAATGATACTTGGTGGAGGAAAAAGGGTGTATTAATATTGGCTAAAGGTGGGGGTGGGGGGAAAGGGGAGCACATGTGCAGTAGGGGAGTTTAGGGTGGGCTGGGGAGCCGGCTTGGGGAAAGAATTTTTAGTTTTATTGAATCCCACATAAAACTCGTTAGTTTAGCGTAGTAAATCCGCAAGACACGATCAGAGTAAAATGCATCGAACGAACGAGTGAAAGCAGGTCATGGCAGAGGGTAAGGTGGAAAATGCACATAGAAGAGAAATGGGGTGACCTAGAAAAGAGGAGGGGAACACACAATGAATGCCACTGTGTACAGGAAAGACTTTTTAATTTTCAAATGTTTTCCTGTTACTGTGGTAATTGTCAAACGTTACCTTACTACCGGAATCACACGGTATTACCGCAGGGAAAGATTACTGGTAATGAAAGCACCCCATCAAAGAGGCGATTTATTGTTAGTGTGATCAATTATTGTGGCAATAAAAAAAGGGGGGAAGTAAAACCACCAGTCTACGGATCACTGGCACTTGGTTGTAGTCTTTTAAACCAACTAAGTTGACAGTGGCCGAAGCACGGTGGAGCATGATGCTACTGGGAATGGATGTTGGGCATTTCTGGTGGGATCTGGTTAAGAAGTAGGGAGGGGTGTATGGGCCTTGGCCGGTAAACTGGGCCACTGGCCATCGGCGAAGGGGCCTTGCCATTTTTTAAGTTATTGTTGCCACAGGGACAGTGGCCACGGCCTGCTGAATGCCATGACTAGGGGCCAGAAGAAAATATAATATAACAACATCCTTGAAATTCACCGAAAGAAAACTTGAGTTAAGGTGAGATGATTTATCACAACAAACATCTTGCAATTCAGTGAGTGTCGGAAGTGGTGACCATGTTAACTGGGCGTCCCCCATAGAGGGTCAGTTATAATATTAAAATAGCTAAAACAAATCTCATATGCATGTTTAAAGGCCATTTATAAACTAGCAGAAGACTTGCTACGAGCTCCTTGCATAAAGGTGGCCTCTTCATGTTGGGAAACAGCATGTACTATTGTATGTTTAGCTAACTTGAAGATAATCATGTAATAATACAAAAAGTCTGATAGGCCCAGCAATTCAAGGTTATCCTTAACACAAGCAAGCCATTTAGAGGAAAACATTTTGACAAGTGACAAAACATATGCTATAATCATTTTATTCAAAGCAGAAACATCTTTTAATCATAAGGCTGTCCATAAAAGTACAACTGCAAATACTCACTTGAAGGCTAGTGGTCTCATAGGTCTCATAGCTGTTTCTAGGTAGAGAATTGAATTTGCTATAGATTCACTTATCCTTAATAAACTCTACAAAATAGCTGTTAACATTTAGCAATTGGGATCATATAAGATAATGCCCACATACCAGCAGCATATCTTGGCATAGCAGAGTTTATGGCCTCCTATAACTTGAGAATTGGAATCACAACCCCTCTTCCGTTCTTAGTCAAAAAGCTGCAAATTCCTGCATTAGACTGACGCAATTTAACAGCGAAAGTATTCACTTACTTTTTACATCTATTGGCATTAGAACATCTGACACCCAAATAGTCAAACCATTTTACTTTAGGACTCTTTAGAAAGATATGTAACTATTTATGTATCTCAATTAATAAGAGGGTTTGAGAATGGTCTAGAAACTAAGATATGTTTCTCTATTTTTGTTTAGGAATTTTCCAGGAACACTTTGTGGACACTAAGAGAGTATGATGTGTTCTAAGTTCATCCTCTACATATAACACTATAAGTACAGTCACTGATGAATGTCTGGAACTTTACAGGCCAACAGGACAGAAACGTGCGCACATAGGGCTTGGAAGAAATGTGCAAAGCAGATCTAGAACAGCAGCACTAGCTTTGACATTTTGTGTTGCATTGGAATTTGAATGCGTTATCAGAACTGTATCATGTTATGTATATATATATATATATATATATATTTGTAAGTAATGTATTGATGTTTGTGTTTTAAATCATCTTATGGTTTTTTATGAAGAACCTCTGAATAAAAACATTTAGATTTGTTTGTATTTTGACCTCAAGTTAGGTCAATATTTTTTCTGGCCATTTAATTTTATTATCCACCTTCCTTTATGATAATAATACCACTGGCCATGACTTGCAGACATGGCGATTCATGCGTCCAATATGTACAATAGTTAAGCTGACACCGAGATCCATTAACTTTGAGAATATTCTATTGCTTATAACCTTTGACTTGTTTGACGTAAATCTATGAAGATTTCCAAATATGCTTTCTGGCCCAGACCCCCGCGCCCCCAAAAAATTGGAAAGGTTGGTGGAAATTCAGGTTAAAAGTTTAAAAGATAAAAAGCATTAAAAAGGGGTGTTTTTTACTTTTTGCATTTGGTTTCTCATTGGGGTACTATGCATCTATTGAAGAGGTGCCTGCTTAGGTGGATGGATTTGCCTCTTATTTGAAACCAGTTGGGCACAAACTGTTGCAGATGTGACTTTTGGTGGTTTGAAAGCAAATCTGTCCGGTAGTTTAAACAAAAAATTGACAGAGAACGGGCTGCCAATGGCACCAAAATCCTTATATATCTTGTATGGTGCACTGCAGTAACTGAGACTTGCCAAAAATGAAAAGTCACAATTTATTTTCAAAACAACGTATTCTTGTGAATATTCCCTTCAGAATAGAAAATTACAAAATTCTTAAGATTATTTTAGGAGTGGATGAAAGCGATGTTCGCCTTCTAAGTTGATGTGGGAAGGGAGAAAGTGTAGCATTTGGGCAAATGTATAGTTTGTGGGGGGCTTGGGATAATATATATTTTTTGTGTTTCCATCTTCTCATAAGTAGGAATGGTATGAACGCAAGAATAGTGCAAGAGCCTCATGCAAAGTTCCCAACTGTGATTTTACATGAAAACAGTCAAATTACTGCATTCTCACTAAATAATTGTTGTAAATTCTCACCGTAAATTTTTCATGGTCAAGTACTGCAAGGTGTTCTCGCAAGAACAAAGGGATGATCACAAAAAAACATTTTCAAAATGTATGATAAAACTTACAAAACATCACAGGCACTCTCGTTTCGGTGCCTCATTATTGCAACGTTGCCACGGAGGCATAATGGGGACAAATCCCATAATGCATAGCTTAGAAACCGGCTGATGGTATTGACAGTGATATCTGTGATGATATGAAAAGAAACAACGTTAGTTCTACAGGTAGTGTGGCATATAGCATAGCAAACCCTTCAAATTCAGTTAACACATTTAGTTAAGAGAGAGTTAAGTTGAATCGACTCACTGCAGTAAAACCCTTCAGTGATACATGCAGGCTTCTTCAGAGGCCCCTTTACTTTTTTACTTTACTTTACAACATTTGTTAAGCGCACTGCGGACCCGCGGGCATAAAGGTGCTAACCGTTAAACAAACATATAACATAGAAAGGTTGAGCCACAAAGGCCAGAGGGTTTGGCAATTATCCAAAGAGGTGGGTTTTTAACGCTTTCTTAAAGACGGGTAAAGACCCAAGGAGTCTTAATTCTTTAGGTAATTTGTTCCAAAGTTTAGGAGCAGCTGAGAAAAAAGCCCCCTTCTCAGCTTTGATTGTTCTACATCTAGGCTGCAAGAGCTCATTTTGGCCGCTAGACCCGAGATCCCTACTAATCGGTTTATCGATAATGGAGGTCCGTGAGGAAAGTGGCATGTTACCCATCCTACACTTGAAGGTTATAAGTACCATAAAAGCCATACAAGCTTCAATTGGGAGCCAGTGCAAGGATTGTCTGGCGCTCGTAACATGGTCTCTTCTAGAAAGACCCAAGACAGCTCTGACCGCTCTGTTCTGTATTATTTGTAGTCTGTGCTTGTTTGTTTGTTTGTTTATTTTATTTATATAGCGCTCCGGACCCGGGAGTAAAAGGGTGCTTAGGACATGTTACAAGGCACAGTACATGTGTAACGCTCACCTGATTCTCGCAGAGGCGCCGGTCTTGACTGGGCAACTACCGTATCTTCAAAGGTGATGTGTAATACACGGTTGGCTCTTTGGGCTGGACCTCTGTGCACTGTATGCCTGACTCGAAGAGTAAGATGTCTTAGGTAAGTGAACGCCGAGCTCTCCATCTGCCTCGGGGCAGGGTGCCGTAACCAGTTTCTTCACTGGATCGGGTGCGCAGGCCTCTTGACTTCAGAGGACTGCTGTCCGTCGTTTACTGCACGAACGGTGAGTTCAGAGTATTTCAAATGTCTTTTACAGTCTTTTGTAATGATGTCTCTTATTTTGCAGGGTTCCGGCGATGGCGGATGACGGGCTGAAGTGAGTTGAGGATGGACCCGTATGAGGAATAGAAGCGCCTGGAAGCGCGTAAGTAAGCGCTTGTTGCTTGCTTCGCGACGCGCAATAACTGTCCTTTTATTTTGCAGGTACCAGTTCGGAGCTGCTGAAGGATGCCGGAATACCCACTGGGTTCGGCATGTATGGAGTAATGGCACGTGAGTATTAAAGTTACCCAATGTCTTTAAACGCACCTTCTTTGTCTTTCAGATGCGGGATGCAGCGCCGAAGGCCTCCGGAGCGTGCGAAGAGTTGGTAAGCTTTTGTCTTTCAGATGCCGGAATGCAGTGCGAAGACCTCCGGAGCACGCGAAGAGTAGGTAAGCCTTTGTCTTTCAGATGCCGGAATGCAGTGAGAAGACCTCCGGAGCACGCGAAGAGTAGGTAAGCCTTTGTCTTTCAGATGCCGGAATGCAGCGCGAGGCGTTGGTGACAGCCGATGGACCAGGTAAGAGATGCGCTGTCACTGAAGACCGTAGTGCTAACCTGTTCTTTCTTGTCTTTATAGGTGTTGCTGAAGACTGGATTCAGGATGGTAAGCCTTTTTCCCTCAGGCCCAGGATCAGATGCAGAAGACACGATGAGCGTTCTGCTGCAGAGGATGCAGAATAACGCAAAGCAAGATTCATCCATCGGGTGTGGTTTAAAAAGCCTCCTGTAGTGCTTAGGTGTCTTCTTCCACAGCCTCGCCTAGGTAGTAAAAGAGTTCCTGCTTTCCAGAAGAGTTCCAGTGTTCTGAACCTAGGGAGTGGCTCCTGCCCCACCCAACAGGAAAAGTAGTCCCAAACAGAAGAGGATCAGAGGCTCACACTGGCAGGTCAGTAAGCAGCATGGTCTGCTGCAGGTAAGTCCACCCAAGCATTATGAGCCCGGCGCTTCCAGCGCTGGGACTGGGCATATTTATGAGCCTGGTGCCACTGGCGCCAGGACAGGGTCCAAATTGGGACTGATTGGCCCTCGGAACCTGGGTTATGGGTCTGCTTCCAAGGGAGTTGGGTAAGTCCTGACCTTTTGGAAGCAGAGATCATGACAGCAACCCCCCTCAAGGCCCCTCCCAAACCGGGCTTCCCCGGGGGTTTGGGCTTGTCAGGAAATGTTCGATGAAATCTTTTGATTAGGCGAGGAGCGTGGACAAATTCTGCAGGTTCCCAGGATCTTTCTTGGGGGCCGTAGCCTTTCCAGTCAATTAGGTAAAATAGCTTAGATTTGGAGATCTTGGAGTCCAGGATGCTTTTGACTTCAAACTCGAGTTCTCCGTCAACTAGGATAGGTTTTGGAGATTTAGTTAGTCGGGTTTGAGGTTGCACGGGTTTTAAAAGAGAGACGTGGAAGACCGGATGTATCTTCATGTGAGGGGGCAAGTCCAACTTGACCGCTACTGGGTTTACTATGGTAGTGATGGAATAGGGACCAAGGTATCTTGGGTTGAATGTGCGTGGTCCTTTTAGAGGTAGATATTTGGTGGATAACTAGACTTGATCTCCTACTTGATATTTGGGGGCTTCCTTCCGATGTTGATCTGCTCCTTTCTTGTATTGTTCCTTAGCCCTTTGAAGGTGAGAAACGGCTTCCTTAAAAGCTTGGGTGATTGTGGAATGCAGGTATTCTACTGCTGGTGTTCCAAGATCTTGGGGTGGATCCAACTCTGAGGTTCGAGGGTGACAGCCGTATAAAAGAAAAAACGGGGTCTTCCCAGTTCCTGAGTGGACAGAGTTGTTGTAGGCATATTCGGCTATCCAAAGGATATCTTTCCAAGTTTTTTCAGTTTGTTGCAGCATGCAGCGTAAATACTGTTCCAGAGTTTGATTGGTCCTCTCGGTTTGTCCGTCGGTTTGAGGGTGGTGACTGGTCGATAATCTCACATCAATTTGAGCCGACCGGCAACAACTTCGCCAAAAATGAGAAATAAATTGACTACCTCGATCCGAAATTACAACTGAAGGAAAACCGTGCAGTCGGACGATGTTTTCGAGAAATTCTCGGGCCAGAGTTGTTGCGGTTGGCAAGCCTTTGAGTGGAATGAAATGCGCCATCTTGGAGAATAAGTCCACGATTACCAGGATCGTATTGTATCCGGAGCATGGAGGTAGATCGGTGATGAAGTCCATAGAAAGCGTATGCCAAGGGCGAGGTGGGATGTCAATAGGGCGTAAGAGGCCGGCTGGTTTTTCCTTTTGACTCTTGTTTTGGGCGCATACTCCACAGGACATTATAAAGTCTCTGACATCTTTTTTCCAAGACGGCCACCAGAAGTAGCGCTTAATCTTTTCTGAGGTTTTGGCCATACCGGGATGTCCTTCCATTAGAGAATCGTGATAACAGGAGATTACCTTTTTCTGTAAATCTGTGCTGGGCAGGTATAATCGTTCTTGGAAATACAATAAATTGTCCTTCACTGCAAAGTCCTTTCCCTGCAGATGCCAATTCTGTATTTCTGCTGGAGTTACAAGTTGCCTGGCTTTATCCTTAATTTCCTCTATAGATTGTGTGGTTATTACACCCAGAATTCTTTGTTCGGGAATGATAGGTACAGGTTTAGGGTTGGTCAAGTGTTTTTCCACTCCCATCCGAGAAAGGGCATCAGCTTTACCGTTTTTTGTACCAGGTCGATAGGTAATTATGAAGTCAAACTCGGCAAAGAATAGTGCCCAACGGAGTTGTCTAGAGGATTGGGCTTTTGCGGTTTTCAAATATTGCAGATTTCGGTGATCCGTAATCACAGTAACGGTGTGTCGGGCCCCCAGAAGATAATGCCGCCAAGCCTTAAAGGCAGACTTGATGGCCAGAAGTTCCTTATCAGTGATAGTGTAATTGATCTCTGGAGGCGAGAATTTGCGGGACCAGAATGCCACGGGATGTAACTGATTGGTTACTGGGTCCTTCTGTGATAGAACTGCCCTCATGGCAAGGCTCGAAGCATCAGTTTCAACGATGTAGGGGAGTTAGGGGCGAGGATGTTTTAGAATTGGTGCAGAAATAAATTTAGTCTTCAAATTCTGGAAAGCTTGTTCCGCCTCGGTAGACCATTCAAAACGTTTGTTTTTCTTTAACAAGGTGGTGATGGGCTGGACTATTCGAGAGAATTCGGGGATAAACCTGCGGTAAAAGTTAGCGAAGCCTAACATGCTTTGAACACCTTTTACGGAGGATGGTGATGGCCATTTGAGAATTTCATCGACCTTCCTTGAATCCATACGCACTCCGCTAGGTGATAATATGAATCCCAAGAATTCAACTTCAGTCACATTGAAAACACATTTTTCCAACTTAGCGAAAAGTTTGTGTTGACGCAACCTCTCGAGGACCATTTTCACGTGTTTCCGATGTTCAGACTCCGATGAAGAATAAACGAGGATGTCGTCAATGTAAATGACAACACATACATCTATGAGCTCTCTGAGGACATCGTTCATAAAATATTGAAAGGCGGCCGGGGCATTGCAAAGTCCGAAGGGCATGACCTGATATTCAAATAGCCCATACTTGGTGCGGAAGGCGGTCTTCCATTCATCGCCCTCTTTTACTCGTACCAAGTGGTAGGCTCCTCTAAGATCCAGCTTTGTATATATGCATGCTCTTCTGACTTGGTCCAGGAGTTCAGGGATTAAAGGTAACGGATATCTATTCTTAACGGTGATCTGGTTCAGGGCGCGGTAATCTATACAAGTTCTAAGGTCCTCTTCTTTTTTTGGAACGAAGAACAAAGCTGAAGAAGCAGGGGACTTGGAAGGACGAATAAACCCATTCGCTAGGTATTGATCCAGGTATTGTCGGAGGTGAAGGTTCTCAGGCTCGGTGAGGGCATAAATTCTACTACAAGGAGGAGTAGATCCAGGTATCAGGTCTATCTGGCAGTCATAAGACCTATGAGGAGGTAGAGCGTTAGCCTGATCCTTCCGGAAAACATCTTGGAATTCTAGGTATTCGGGAGGTAACTGGGGAGTCTCCGAAGAAATTGCTGCCAGTGCAACACCAGGTGGAGGGTGACAAGTAGAGACACATTCTGGGAACTGAACCGTTCTTGCTCGCCAATCAATCCGAGGATTGTGTTTCTCTAACCAAGGTATCCCTAGAATAATCTGGAACTGAGGGGCCTTGATCACATCGAACACGATCTTCTCATGGTGTCCATCTTGACTTACTAGCGTCACATCTTGAGTGGTATGCGTTACTGGTCCGGAGGCTACCTCCGTACCATCCACCGTAGTAATGACGTCCTTTACAGCCTTGGGACAAAGAGTTAGATTCATCCTCAAAACCATTTCATGATCCACATAATTGCCGATGGCACCGCTGTCGACGTAAGCTTCAATCGCATGTAATCGATCCGGATGATCAGGGCTAATGAGGACCATATGTATCACGAAATGCGAGGTCACAGAACTGGTTTTAACGCTCGGCAAGAGGACCTCTATTCTTGTCGGGCGAGGTCGTTTCCCTGCTCTGCGTTTGTGACCTTGGTAACTGCAGCTCCTACTGCCTTCTTGGCTGGTTTCACCGGACAGTCTCGAAGAAAGTGCCCTGAGTTTCCGCAATAGAGGCATAATTGCAACTGTTTTCTCCTTTCCCGCTCCTTTTGTGTTAGTGGTCCTTTCAGGCCCCCTATTTGCATGGGTTCCCCGGAGTCTACTCCTTTGGAAGGAGTTGGTGGTTTGGAAAATACTCGAGCATCAAACTTGGAACGACCGGCCTTCCTGTTCTGCAGTCTGTGATCTATTTGAACGACTAAGTCTATATAGTCCGAACAGTCTTGCGGGGGATTCACTACTTGGGCTAAAACGTCTTTGAGCTCTCCACGAAGACCTCTGTAAAACAGCGTAATCCTTTTGTCCTCAGGCCATTGAGTTTCCACTATCAGTCTGTTGAAAGACGCAATATAAGCCAAAAGGTCTTGATTACCCTGTCGCAACGAAAGAAGCTCTTTGTCCAAGGCCTGCCCCTGTGAATGTCTTGCGAACAGTTTTTCCATACTGAGCTGAAAGGCTTGAAAATCATAGAGAACCGGATCATCTTGATTAACTAGAGGGATCGACCAGTCTGCCGCATTGCCACTAAGGTACGAAAGCACGAAAGCTACTTTAGCTTGATCAGTTGGAAAGGCTGCTGGTCGGCATAAAAAATGCAACCGGCACTGATTGATAAATACTGCAAACCTCTTTCGGTCACCAGAAAATCGTTCGGGCGGAGCCAGAGGTACATTCCCAGGTAGGTTGATCTGCACTGGATTCATAGAGGATGTTGAAGGAAGATTTGCCCCTGATGCGGGGAATGGGGTCTGTCCGGCTTGTGACTGTAGCAATTGTCTAGCGAGATCGTCTGTTCGCTCCTTGGAAATAATTAGTTCCCTTCTTAGAGCGTTCGTTTCCTGACGGGCTGCATGCACTTCTGCTCTTAGTTCCCCAAGTAACCGGGCTAGCTGGTCGGTATCCGAGGTTTCCATAGCGCCTGGGTGAGAGTTTTGCGGTAGGCTTTGCGTTCTGTAACGCTCACCTGATTCTCGCAGAGGCGCCGGTCTTGACTGGGCAACTACCGTATCTTCAAAGGTGATGTGTAACACACGGTTGGCTCTTTGGGCTGGACCTCTGTGCACTGTATGCCTGACTCGAAGAGTAAGATGTCTTAGGTAAGTGAACGCCGAGCTCTCCATCTGCCTCGGGGCAGGGTGCCGTAACCAGTTTCTTCACTGGATCGGGTGCGCAGGCCTCTTGACTTCAGAGGACTGCTGTCCGTCGTTTACTGCACGAACGGTGAGTTCACAGTATTTCAAATGTCTTTTAAAGTCTTTTGTAATGATGTCTCTTATTTTGCAGGGTTCCGGCGATGGCGGATGACGGGCTGAAGTGAGTTGAGGATGGACCCGTATGAGGAATAGAAGCGCCTGGAAGCACGTAAGTAAGCGCTTGTTGCTTGCTTCGCGACGCGCAATAACTGTCCTTTTATTTTGCAGGTACCAGTTCGGAGCTGCTGAAGGATGCCGGAATACCCACTGGGTTCGGCATGGATGGAGTAATGGCACGTGAGTATTAAAGTTACCCAATGTCTTTAAACGCACCTTCTTTGTCTTTCAGATGCGGGATGCAGCGCCGAAGGCCTCCGGAGCGTGCAAAGAGTTGGTAAGCTTTTGTCTTTCAGATGCCGGAATGCAGTGCGAAGACCTCCAGAGCACGCAAAGAGTAGGTAAGCCTTTGTCTTTCAGATGCCGGAATGCAGTGCGAAGACCTCCGGAGCACGCGAAGAGTAGGTAAGCCTTTGTCTTTCAGATGCCGGAATGCAGCGCAAGGCGTTGGTGACAGCCGATGGACCAGGTAAGAGATGCGCTGTCACTGAAGACCGTAGTGCTAACCTGTTCTTTCTTGTCTTTATAGGTGTTGCTGAAGACTGGATTCAGGATGGTAAGCCTTTTTCCCTCAGGCCCAGGATCAGATGCAGAAGACACGATGAGCGTTCTGCTGCAGAGGATGCAGAATAACGCAAAGCAAGATTCATCCATCGGGTGTGGTTTAAATAGCCTCCTGTAGTGCTTAGGTGTCTTCTTCCACAGCCTCGCCTAGGTAGTAAAAGTGTTCCTGCTTTCCAGAAGAGTTCCAGTGTTCTGAACCTAGGGAGTGGCTCCTGCCCCACCCAACAGGAAAAGTAGTCCCAAACAGAAGAGGATCAGAGGCTCACACTGGCAGGTCAGTAAGCAGCATGGTCTGCTGCAGGTAAGTCCACCCAAGCATTATGAGCCCGGCGCTTCCAGCGCTGGGACTGGGCATATTTATGAGCCTGGTTCCACTGGCGCCAGCACAGGGTCCAAAAGGTCCCAATTGGGACTGATTGGCCCTCGGAACCTGGGTTATGGGTCTGCTTCCAAGGGAGTTGGGTAAGTCCTGACCTTTTGGAAGCAGAGATCATGACAACATGGTAATTAGCAGTGGTACATTCTCAAAGGTTAAATACAATATATACAGACAATGGTAGTAAATGCATACAGTAAAGAAATAGGTAAGGCATGTACAATATACACAGATTATAGCTAGGCCTAGCTTATGGTTGGCTTTTTGTCAGTAGCCACCCAATGGTAAGTTTCCTGAAGGACTGGAAGGATTTGGAGGATTTGATGTTCAGGGGCAAGGTGTTCCATAGTTGGGAGGCGAGGACTATAAAACTCGAACCTCTGGCTCTTTTGGAGATAAATCTAGGTACCGTGAGGCATAAAGTGTTGGAGGATATAGTGGTTCTGATGGACGGTTTCATGGTGAATTTGTTAGTAAGGAAGGGAGGGGCTAGGTGGTTGAGGGCTTTGCAAGTGAGGCAGAGAATTTTTAAATCAATTTTTTGTTGAATGGAGAGCCATTTGCATGTGATTCTGGTGGCGGAAATATGTTCCCGCCTAGGAATGTTTAGTGCTGCTCGTAGCGCATTATTTTGAAGAACCTGGAGTTTACTGATTATGGATTGGTTGGCACCTAGGTAGAGGCTGTTGCAGTAGTCTAGCTTAGATTGTATGAGGGATCTAGCTAGCGTAAGGCAGCTATTAGTGGAGAGAAAGAATCTGCAGGCTCTAATTAGTTTTCCAGTATAGGCGGTAGCTGAGGCGGTCGAGTTGACTTGTTTGGTATGGTTAATATTGGCATCAAGATAAAAGCCGAGTGTTTTCACATTTTTGGCGACAGGGATGGTGTTGCCATCGATGATGATATTGGAGTAGTCGGGGCTCAGTTTTTGTAAGTTGTTAGATGAACCGACAAGGAGCAATTCAGTCTTCTCGTCATTCAGGCAGAGGCTGTGTGTGGCCATCCAGGCCTGAATGACGGAGAATATTTCATTGATCCTAATGACATCAGCATTGTAATTGCCGGAGATGGTGAGGATAAACGATCCAGTTTATCAAAGAGAGGCTTTGTAAAGATATTGTGTAGGGTGGGGGAAACACATGAGCCTTGTGGGACACCACAGGTGATGGGGATGGGCTCTGCTGTGCTGCTACCACGGAGAAAAAGACCCTCATGGTTCTGTTGGCCAAGAAGGATTGTATTCACGTGACAGCAGAGGGGAGAAATGGGCAGCAGAGGAGAGGTGGTTACAGAGTATTTTATGGTCCACCTGGTCGAAAGCTGCAGAGAGATCTAGAAGGAGTAGGATGGCAGCCTTACCTTTATCTTTAATGTCATCAA
This sequence comes from Ambystoma mexicanum, assembly GCF_040938575.1. NCBI lineage: Eukaryota > Metazoa > Chordata > Amphibia > Caudata > Ambystomatidae > Ambystoma > Ambystoma mexicanum. The sequence continues at coordinate 1,372,620,110 of NC_090921.1, read as the reverse complement.
TCTGACTCTTGAGATCAACAAGGGCAGTTTCTGTTCCAGGTTGAGGTCGAAAGCCAGATTGACGCAATCAAAGTAGTTGGTTGGACTCTAAGTAATTCTGAATTTGCAGGTAAGCAACTCTGTCAAGGATTTTTAACAGGAAGGGAACGGTGGTGATAGGCCTGTAATTAGTAGGAATGGCTGGGTCCAGGGTCTGTTTTTTTAGGAGGGGGAGGACCCATTACTGTTTCAGATTGTTGGGTACTGAGTTAGTGGAGAATGATAGGTTTATTAACTTGGAGATGAATGGGGAGAGGTCTCTTGCTGCATCTTTTATAATCTGTGCGGGGCAGCTGTCCCCTTTGCAGTTTGACGGTTTGAGAGAAGTTATGATTTTTTGCACTTCTAGTATGGTTACTTTTTTGAAGGTGAAGCCGTGGCTAGTGTTAGAGGTGGTGGGTAAGCTAGGGGTGGGGGGTTACTATTGGAGAGTTGTAGTCTTTTGTTTTCAATTTTCATTTGCAGGCCAGTGATTTTACTCGCAAGGGCATCTTGGATGCTCGTGCACCATAGTTGGTCTTTCACTGAGATGTCCGTCGGTGGATTGGGGTTTTCTAGCTCCTTCAAGATGGTGAAGAGTTCTTTAGCACTGGAGCCTGCATTGCTTATTCTTGCATTGCAGGCTTCCTTTTTTGTATTAATTATTTCTTTTTTATAGAGGGATGATGCATTTGTGAGATTAATTTTGTGTTCCTCTGATGGATTTGTTTTCCATAGGGTTTCCATTTTAGTTTTCTTATTCCTTAATATTTTAAGTTCAGGTGTGTACCAAGAGTTAAGATGGGTTCTGGGTTTACCTTGATGTAATTTTAATGAGGAAACGGTGTCAATTGCTTTGGTCATGGCGTCATTGTAGGTGTCTACTAGTAAGTTGAGGTCCGAAGTGCCGGGGATCGTGTTTAGGATGGGTAGAACCAGTGGAGTGATAGCTTCCATGGTAATGTTACGCTTGTTTCTAGTCAGACATGCTGGTGCAGGGGGGCACTGTATGTGGTACGGGTTATAAGTGCTAATGTCAAATGATAGTAGGAAATGGTCAGTCCATGTAAGTGGTTGGGGGTCCTTGCAAATGATGTTACAGTTATGGGCAGCAAGCCAGTCTATGGTTCTAGCTTTCTGATGCGTAGGTAGGGTGTTAAGTTTAGTGTAGTTGTGTTCAGAGAGGGCTTTAGCAAGGGAGGACGCAGGGATGTCATGAGGATCATTGTATCCCAGGTTAAAGTCTCCTAGAATAATATTTTATGTATTTCGTGTTTGTTGATACCCACTAGTAGACTACCACAATAATCTATCTTCACGCCAATTATGGCTCTGGCGATTATCTCTGCGCATTGTTGGGTAATGAGTGGCTTGAGATGGTGTGAGAGTTTAATATAATAAGTAGAGGAGGCTGTTATACTTGACACATGAGATTCCATAGTCAATGATTGATCTAACATAACTCCTAAAACTTTAAGTTTCTTTACAGGGGCGATCATGTCGGTTCTGAGTCTAAACAGACCATAATTGCTATCTAATTTGTTTATTGCTGCGGAGCTTCCCACAATCATGAGCTTGGTTTCTCAATGATGGTGAATATTTTGTTAAGTTCCTGTTCATTCTGCGTGTAGCTACCGGAAAGAGGAACAACGCATTGTGTGTCTTCAGCATAGTTACAGAACATTAGTCCCTCCTCTTCCAGTTCCGAGAAGAACGGTGTCATAAACAAATTATAAATTCAAGGAGAGGTACTGGCACCCTTTGGTACTCCAAAGAGGACTGGTATTGGTAAAGCGTCTGCTACGTCAGCACAGACTCTACTAATTCTGATTTCTAGGAAGGAAATAATCCAGGAGTCCGCAAGGGAGAGAAGTTGGCAACATCTGTGAGTCTGTGCTTCAAAAGCGAATGATCGACTAAATCAAATACAGCCCATTGATCCAGCAAGACTAACAGAGATAATTAACCTTTTTCCAGTCTCTTAAGTAGGTTCAATTTAAGTTTGAGAAGTGAGGTTTCGGTTCCGAAAACGCTTCTAAAGCCTGACTGGTGTTCCTTCAGGATAGGGTATAACTTTAAATGTTCTGAGATTTGTCCATAGGCGACTCTATGTAAAATCTTTAAAAGAAAAGGTGTGTTTGAAATTGGGTGATAGCTCAAGGGGATATTATTGTCTAATCCTGTTTTCTTTATGATTTATGTAACCATTTCACGTTATCGAGTACTAACCCTTTGTTTAAAGGTTCATTAACAACTGTACAGATTGCTTTAATAAGTGAAGTGGGGCACTTTTTATGATCACTGAGGCACAGGCATCACCTTTGCAGTGAGACGGTTTCAGTTTCTTTATGACTACTTGTAGCGCCTACTCTGCTATAGGGTGGAAATTAAATTGGGGTATGGTTGGTTGACATTTGAAAGTGGTCCGAGCATCCACAAGGGGATTTACTGGGAAGGTCTTCTTTCTTTCTTTCTTGCATACCGGTCATGATTCCTAAAAGTTGATTATGCATACCGTCCTGAATTCTCTGGCACCAGGCAGCATCTCTAGTTTCTAATTGGTATGCTGGTAATGGAACTGACTCTTGCTCTTTTAACATTTTAAAAATGTCCTTAGTATTTGAGGCTGCTTTGTCTATTCTTTGGTTATGAAAGTTTTGTTTTGCCTGTAGGATTGCTGATTTGTATGCTTTTACTAGGTTCTTGTAAGATAGTAACAAATATGGTAACAGCACGGATTTCCATAGGTAATATGCCTTGAGCGTTGAGGACCTAAGTTTCCTGAGTTCAATTTAGAACCAAGGTTGACTTTTTTGATCTAGGCACTTCTGTTTCTTGCGTTTTAGAGGACAGAGTGTTTCTGAGATATTAGCCATGTTAGAAGCAAGATTTGTTGACATGGACAATAGTGTGGTATGCGGCAAAAAGTTTAAGTCAAGAGCTAGTAATGGTGCAATGTTGTCCGCTGTAAGATGTTTACGGTTGCGTGACAGCACATACCCATTGGAAAGGTTTTTAAGTTTCGTAGGGTATGGTACTATTATGGCAAAGTGCATAAATGAGTGTTCTGACCAGCGACAAGAAGATATATTCAAATTGTGACACAAGATATTAGTGGTCGCGATCCAGTCAAGTGTGTGAACCAGGATATGGGTAGGTTTTGTCACTTGTTGCTCAAAAACTATTTCTAAGAGAGTTTTATGAACCTGTGAAGCGTGTGAATCTTCAGGGTCTCCCCTCCCGTGGGGCATTGATACTCATCCACAAACGGTTACTATTTAGGGTCCTCTCTGCCAAAAAAGATTTGTAAGGTAGATTCATCCTAGTGGCGGCGAACTGTGGGGCTCCACCATTGATATCCTGGCCATTTATGCCCCTCCTCCGCTCTCTATGGATCTCCTTAACACCATTCAAAATGTGCTGCTCTCCCATCAACCTGAGTTGTGGATCTTGGGAGGTGATCTTAATGATGTTATATAGCCGGCGGTTGACCGTACTCATTTTCGGGGTAGGGACCCAGCAGTGCCCTCTAAGCTGTGCACCTTCAGGACCACGTTTGACCTGTATGACATGTGGAGAATAATGAATGGGCAGATCAGAGGATACTCCTTCCACTTGGGGGCACACACCTCCATGCCTCGACCAAACAACTTTTTTATTCCCCAGCCAAACACACACTTGGTTATATCTGGCAAGTTCCTTGAGAGAGGAATTTCAGAACACTCCCCACGTTTGATTGAGTTGGAGAGTGGTGTGAACAGACATCGGACGGGGGTGGCGCTTTTATACCTTTTACCTTGGCTTCCCCGAGATAATGGAGGCGATCACAACTAAAACGGAGGAGTATTTTTCCCTTAACACCGGGTTGGTGGACAGTCCAAAGATACTCTGGGAAGGGAACAAAGCAGTTCTGAGGGGGGAAATGATATTCCTGATCTCGGCAAAACGTAAGGCACAGCACCAGCGGGTGCGAGAGGCTGAATTTGCAGTCGAGGCAATGGAGAAAGACTTTCCCCACTCAGACTCCCCTTCCACTCACAGACTGCTTCTGGCAGCCAGGGAAATGCTATGGAATATTCAACTGGACAAAGCCAAACAGGAGCACAGGGATAGGTTGAGTAGGGTCTACGAAGCCAGGGACAAGGCCGGGAAAATGCTGGCCTGGCTGGAGCGACGCAATGAGGATAATAGTAATGTTAGGGAAATCCTGGATGAGAATGGGGTCGCCCACACAGCGGACTCTGAGGTTGTAGAATGCTTCGTGCAATACTATGATGCATTATACCAGACCC